>NC_138225.1:12690255-13331287 GCF_964197995.2 Scardinius erythrophthalmus | reverse complement strand
GTATTATACCTTTATTACAGTGTAATAACACATTGTGGTATTATACCTTTATTACAGTGTAATAACACATTGTGGTATTATACCTTTATTACAGTGTAAAAATACATTGTCTTATAATACCTTTATTACAGTGTAATAATACATTGTGTTATTATACATTTATTACAATGTAATAATACATTGTGTTATTATACCTTTAATACAGTGTAATAATACATTCTTATTATAAATTTATTACAGTTCCATAATACATTGTGTGATTCTACCTTTTTACAGTGCCATAATACATTGTGAAATTATACCTTTATTACAGTGTAATAATACACTGTGCTATTATAACTTTATTACAGTGTGATAACACATTGTGGTATTATACCTTTATTACAGTGTAATGATACATTGTCTTATTATACATTACAATGTAATAATGAATTATGTTATTATACCTTTATTACAGTGTAATAATACATTCTTATTATACATTTATTACAGTCCCATAATTGTGTGATTCTACTTTTTTACAGTGCCATAATACATAGTAAAATTATACCTTTATTAAATTGTAATAACACATTGTGAAATTATACCTTTATTACAGTGTAATAATACACTGTGCTATTATAACTTTATTACAGTGTAATAACACATTGTGGTATTATACCTTTATTACAGTGTAATGATACATTGTCTTATTATACCTTTATTACAATGTAATAATACACTGTGTTATTATACCTTTATTACAGTGTAATAATACATTGTCTTATAATACCTTTATTACAGTGTAATAATACATTGTGTTATTATACATTACAATGTAATAATGAATTATGTTATTATACCTTTATTACAGTGTAATAATACATTCTTATTATACATTTATTACAGTCCCATAATACATTGTGTGATTCTACTTTTTTACAGTGCCATAATACATAGTAAAATTATACCTTTATTAAATTGTAATAACACATTGTGCTATTATACCTTTATTACAGAGTAATGATACATTGTCTTATTATACCTTTATTACAGTGTAATAATACATTCTTATTATACATTTATTACAGTCCCATAATACATTGTGTGATTCTACCTTTTTACAGTGCCATAATACATTGTGAAATTATACCTTTATTACAGTGTAATAATACACTGTGCTATTATACCTTTATTACAGTGTAATAATACATTGTGTTATTATACCTTTATTACAGTGTAATAACACATTGTGGTATTATACCTTTATTACAGTGTAATAATAAACTGTGTTATTATACCTTTATTACAGTGTAATAATACATTCTTATTACACATTTATTACAGTCCCATAATACATTGTGTGATTCTACCTTTTTACAGTGCCACAATACATTGTGAAATTATACTTTTATTACAGTGTAATAATACACTGTGCTATTATACCTTTATTACAGTGTAATAACACGTTGTGGTATTATAACTTTATTACAGTGTAATAATACATTGTCTTATAATACCTTTATTACAGTGTAATAACACATTGTGGTATTATACCTTTATTACAGTATAATAATACATTTTGTTATTATACATTTATTACAATGTAATAATACATTGTGCTATTATACCTTTATTGCAGTGTAATAATACACTGTGCTTTTATACCTTTATTACAGTGTAATAACACATTGTGGTATTATACCTTTATTACAGTGTAATGATACATTGTCTTTTTATACCTTTATTACAGTGTAATAATACATTGTGTTATTATACATTTATTACAATGTAATAATGCATTATGTTATTATACCTTTATTACAGTGTAATAATACATTCTTATTATACATTTATTACAGTCCCATAATACATTGTGTGATTCTACCTTTTTACAGTGCCATAATACATAGTAAAATTATACCTTTATTACAGTGTAATAACACATTGTGGTATTATACCTTTATTACAGAGTAATGATACATTGTCTTATTATACCTTTATTACAGTGTAATAATACACTGTGCTATAATACCTTTATTACAGTGTAATAATACATTCTTATTATACATTTATTACAGTCCCATAATACATTGTGTGATTCTACCTTTTTACAGTGCCATAATACATTGTGAAATTATACCTTTATTACAGTGTAATAACACATTGTGGTATTATACCTTTATTACAGTGTAATAACAGTGTGATAACACATTGTGGTATTATACCTTTATTACAGTGTAATGATACATTGTCTTATTATACATTACAATGTAATAATGAATTATGTTATTATACCTTTATTACAGTGTAATAATACATTCTTATTATACATTTATTACAGTCCCATAATTGTGTGATTCTACTTTTTTACAGTGCCATAATACATAGTAAAAATATACCTTTATTAAATTGTAATAACACATTGTGAAATTATACCTTTATTACAGTGTAATAATACACTGTGCTATTATAACTTTATTACAGTGTAATAACACATTGTGGTATTATACCTTTATTACAGTGTAATGATACATTGTCTTATTATACCTTTATTACAGTGTAATAATACACTGTGTTATTATACCTTTATTACAGTGTAATAATACATTGTCTTATAATACCTTTATTACAGTGTAATAATACATTGTGTTATTATACCTTTATTACAGTGTAATAATACATTGTCTTATAATACCTTTATTACAGTGTAATAATACATTGTGTTATTATACATTACAATGTAATAATGAATTATGTTATTATACCTTTATTACAGTGTAATAATACATTCTTATTATACATTTATTACAGTCCCATAATACATTGTGTGATTCTACTTTTTTACAGTGCCATAATACATAGTAAAATTATACCTTTATTAAATTGTAATAACACATTGTGGTATTATACCTTTATTACAGAGTAATGATACATTGTCTTATTATACCTTTATTACAGTGTAATAATACATTCTTATTATACATTTATTACAGTCCCATAATACATTGTGTGATTCTACCTTTTTACAGTGCCATAATACATTGTGAAATTATACCTTTATTACAGTGTAATAATACACTGTGCTATTATACCTTTATTACAGTGTAATAATACATTGTGTTATTATACCTTTATTACAGTGTAATAACACATTGTGGTATTATACCTTTATTACAGTGTAATAATAAACTGTTATTATACCTTTATTACAGTGTAATCATACATTCTTATTACACATTTATTACAGTCCCATAATACATTGTGTGATTCTACCTTTTTACAGTGCCACAATACATTGTGAAATTATACTTTTATTACAGTGTAATAATACACTGTGCTATTATACCTTTATTACAGTGTAATAACACGTTGTGGTATTATAACTTTATTACAGTGTAATAATACATTGTCTTATAATACCTTTATTACAGTGTAATAACACATTGTGGTATTATACCTTTATTACAGTATAATAATACATTTTGTTATTATACATTTATTACAATGTAATAATACATTGTGCTATTATACCTTTATTGCAGTGTAATAATACACTGTGCTTTTATACCTTTATTACAGTGTAATAACACATTGTGGTATTATACCTTTATTACAGTGTAATGATACATTGTCTTTTTATACCTTTATTACAGTGTAATAATACATTGTGTTATTATACATTTATTACAATGTAATAATGCATTATGTTATTATACCTTTATTACAGTGTAATAATACATTCTTATTATACATTTATTACAGTCCCATAATACATTGTGTGATTCTACCTTTTTACAGTGCCATAATACATAGTAAAATTATACCTTTATTACAGTGTAATAACACATTGTGGTATTATACCTTTATTACAGAGTAATGATACATTGTCTTATTATACCTTTATTACAGTGTAATAATACATTCTTATTATACATTTATTACAGTCCCATAATACATTGTGTGATTCTACCTTTTTACAGTGCCATAATACATTGTGAAATTATACCTTTATTACAGTGTAATAACACATTGTGGTATTATACCTTTATTACAGTGTAATAACACATTGTGGTATTATACCTTTATTACAGTGTAATGATACATTGTCTTATTATACCTTTATTACAGTGTAATAATACACTGTGTTATTATACCTTTATTACAGTGTAATAATACATTGTCTTATAATACCTTTATTACAGTGTAATAATACACTGTTATTATACCTATATTACAGTGTAATAATACATTGTCTTATAATACCTTTATTACAGTGTAATAATACATTGTGTTATTATACATTACAATGTAATAATGAATTATGTTATTATACCTTTATTTCAGTGTAATAATACATTCTTATTATACATTTATTACAGTCCCATAATACATTGTGTGATTCTACTTTTTTACAGTGCCATAATACATAGTAAAATTATACCTTTATTAAATTGTAATAACACATTGTGGTATTATACCTTTATTACAGAGTAATGATACATTGTCTTATTATACCTTTATTACAGTGTAATAATACTTTCTTATTATACATTTATTACAGTCCCATAATACATTGTGTGATTCTACCTTTTTACAGTGCCATAATACATTGTGAAATTATACCTTTATTACAGTGTAATAATACACTGTGCTATTATACCTTTATTACAGTGTAATAATACATTGTGTTATTATACCTTTATTACAGTGTAATAACACATTGTGGTATTATACCTTTATTTCAGTGTAATGATACATTGTCTTATTATACCTTTATTACAGTGTAATAATACACTGTGTTATTATACCTTTATTACAGTGTAATAATAAACTGTGTTATTATACCTTTATTACAGTGTAATAATACATTCTTATTACACATTTATTACAGTCCCATAATACATTGTGTGATTCTACCTTTTTACAGTGCCATAATACATTGTGAAATTATACTTTTATTACAGTGTAATAATACACTGTGCTATTATACCTTTATTACAGTGTAATAACACGTTGTGGTATTATACCTTTATTACAGTGTAATAATACATTGTCTTATAATACCTTTATTACAGTGTAATAACACATTGTGGTATTATACCTTTATTAAAGTATAATAATAAATTTTGTTATTATACATTTATTACAATGTAATAATACATTGTGCTATTATACCTTTATTACAGTGTAATGATACATTGTCTTATTATACCTTTATTACAGTGTAATAATACATTGTGTTATTATACATTTATTACAATGTAATAATGCATTATGTTATTATACCTTTATTACAGTGTAATAACACATTGTGGTATTATACCTTTATTACAGAGTAATGATACATTGTCTTATTATACCTTTATTACAGTGTAATAATACACTGTGCTATAATACCTTTATTACAGTGTAATA
Organism: Scardinius erythrophthalmus; assembly: GCF_964197995.2. Taxonomy (NCBI): domain Eukaryota; kingdom Metazoa; phylum Chordata; class Actinopteri; order Cypriniformes; family Leuciscidae; genus Scardinius; species Scardinius erythrophthalmus. The sequence continues at coordinate 13,325,890 of NC_138225.1, read as the reverse complement.
ATACATTCTTATTATACATTTATTACAGTCCCATAATACATTGTGTGATTCTACCTTTTTACAGTGCCATAATACATTGTGAAATTATACCTTTATTACAGTGTAATAACACATTGTGGTATTATACCTTTATTACAGTGTAATGATACATTGTCTTATTATACCTTTATTACAGTATAATAATACATTGTGTTATTATACATTTATTACAATGTAATAATACATTGTGCTATTATACCTTTATTGCTGTGTAATAATACACTGTGCTTTTATACCTTTATTACAGTGTAATAACACATTGTGGTATTATACCTTTATTACAGTGTAATGATACATTGTCTTATTATACATTTATTACAGTGTAATAATACACTGTGTTATTATACCTTTATTACAGTGTAATAATACATTGTGTTATTATACATTTATTACAATGTAATAATTTATTATGTTATTATACCTTTATTACAGTGTAATAATACATTCTTATTATACATTTATTACAGTCCCATAATACATTGTGTGATTCTACTTTTTTACAGTGCCATAATACATAGTAAAATTATACCTTTATTACAGTGTAATAACACATTGTGGTATTATACCTTTATTACAGAGTAATGATACAATGTCTTATTATACATTTATTACAGTGTAATAATACACTGTGCTATAATACCTTTATTACAGTGTTATAATACATTCTTATTATACATTTATTACAGTCCCATAATACATTGTGTGATTCTACCTTTTTACAGTGCCATAATACATTGTGAAATTATACCTTTATTACAGTGTAATAACACATTGTGGTATTATACCTTTATTACAGTGTAATGATACATTGTCTTATTATACCTTTATTACAGTGTAATAATACACTGTGTTATTATACCTTTATTACAGTGTAATAATACATTGTCTTATAATACCTTTATTACAGTGTAATAATACATTGTGTTATTATACATTACAATGTAATAATGCATTATGTTATTATACCTTTATTACAGTGTAATAATACATTCTTATTATACATTTATTACAGTCCCATAATACATTGTGTGATTCTACCTTTTTACAGTGCCATAATACATTGTGAAATTATACCTTTATTACAGTGTAATAATACACTGTGCTATTATACCTTTATTACAGTGTAATAACACATTGTGTTATTATACATTTATTACAGTATAATAATACATTGTGTTATTATACATTTATTACAATGTAATAATATATTGTGCTATTATACCTTTATTGCAGTGTAATAACACATTGTGGTATTATACCTTTATTACAGTGTAATGATACATTGTCTTATTATACCTTTATTACAGAGTAATGATACATTGTCTTATTATACATTTATTACAGTGTAATAATACACTGTGTTATTATACCTTTATTACAGTGTAATAATACATTGTGTTATTATACATGTATTACAATGTAATAATGCATTATGTTATTATACCTTTATTACAGTGTAATAATACATTCTTATTATACATTTATTACAGTCCCATAATACATTGTGTGATTCTACCTTTTTACAGTGCCATAATACATTGTGAAATTATACCTTTATTACAGTGTAATAATACACTGTGCTATTATACCTTTATTACAGTGTAATAATACATTGTGTTATTATACCTTTATTACAGTGTAATGATACATTGTGTTATTATACATTTATTACAATGTAATAATACACTGTTCTATTATACCTTTATTACAGTTTAATAACACATTGTGGTATTATACCTTTATTACAGAGTAATGATACATTGTCTTATTATACCTTTATTACAGTGTAATAATACATTCTTATTATAAATTTATTACAGTCCCATAATACATTGTGTGATTCTACCTTTTTACAGTGTAATAATACATTGTGCTATTATACCTTTATTACAGTGTAATAATACATTGTGGTATTATACCTTTATTACAGTGTAATGATACATTGTCTTATTATACCTTTATTACAGTGTAGTAATACACTGTGTTATTATACCTTTATTACAGTGTAATAATACATTGTCTTATAATACCTTTATTACAGTGTAATAATACATTGTGTTATTATACATTACAATGTAATAATGAATTATGTTATTATACCTTTATTACAGTGTAATAATACATTCTTATTATACATTTATTACAGTCCCATAATACATTGTGTGATTCTACTTTTTTACAGTGCCATAATACATAGTAAAATTATACCTTTATTAAATTGTAATAACACATTGTGGTATTATACCTTTATTACAGAGTAATGATACATTGTGTTATAATACCTTTATTACAGTGTAATAACACATTGTGGTAATATACCTTTATTACAGTGTAATAATACATTCTTATTACACATTTATTACAGTCCCATAATACATTGTGTGATTCTACCTTTTTACAGTGCCATAATACATTGTGAAATTATACCTTTATTACAGTGTAGTAATACACTGTGCTATTATACCTTTATTACAGTGTCATAACACATTATGTTATTATACCTTTATTACAGTGTAATAACACATTGTGGTATTATACCTTTATTACAGTGTAATGATACATTGTCTTATTATACCTTTATTACAGAGTAATGATACATTGTCTTATTATACATTTATTACAGTGTAATAATACACTGTGTTATTATACCTTTATTACAGTGTAATAATACATTGTGTTATTATACCTTTATTACAGTGTAATAACACATTGTGGTAATATACCTTTATTACAGTGTAATAATACATTCTTATTACACATTTATTACAGTCCCATAATACATTGTGTGATTCTACCTTTTTACAGTGCCATAATACATTGTGAAATTATACCTTTATTACAGTGTAATAATACACTGTGCTATTATACCTTTATTACAGTGTAATAACACATTATGTTATTATACCTTTATTACAGTGTAATAACACATTGTGGTATTATACCTTTATTACAGTGTAATGATACATTGTCTTATTATACCTTTATTACAGAGTAATGATACATTGTCTTATTATACATTTATTACAGTGTAATAATACACTGTGTTATTATACCTTTATTACAGTGTAATAATACATTCTGTTATTATACATTTATTACAATGTAATAATGCATTATGTTATTATACCTTTATTACAGTGTAATAATACATTCTTATTATACATTTATTACAGTCCCATAATACATTGTGTGATTCTACCTTTTTACAGTGCCATAATACATTGTGAAATTATACCTTTATTACAGTGTAATAATACACTGTGCTATTATACCTTTATTACAGTGTAATAATACATTGTGGTATTATACCTTTATTACAGTGTAATGATACATTGTCTTATTATACCTTTATTACAGTGTAATAATACATTCTTATTATACATTTATTACAGTCCCATAATACATTGTGTGATTCTACCTTTTTACAGTGTAATAATACACTGTGCTATTATACCTTTATTACAGTGTAATGATACATTGTCTTATTATACCTTTATTACAGTGTAATAATACATTCTTATTATACATTTATTACAGTCCCATAATACATTGTGAAATTATACCTTTATTACAGTGTAATAATACACTGTGCTATTATACCTTTATTACAGTGTAATAATACATTGTGTTATTATACCTTTATTACAGTGTAATGATACATTGTGTTATTATACATTTATTACAATGTAATAATACACTGTTCTATTATACCTTTATTACAGTTTAATAACACATTGTGGTATTATACCTTTATTACAGAGTAATGATACATTGTCTTATTATACCTTTATTACAGTGTAATAATACATTCTTATTATAAATTTATTACAGTCCCATAATACATTGTGTGATTCTACCTTTTTACAGTGCCATAATACATTGTGAAATTATACCTTTATTACAGTGTAATAATACACTGTTCTATTATACCTTTATTACAGTTTAATAACACATTGTGTGATTCTACCTTTTTACAGTGCCATAATACATTGTGAAATTATACCTTTATTACAGTGTAATAATACACTGTGCTATTATACCTTTATTACAGTGTAATAATACATTGTGGTATTATACCTTTATTACAGTGTAATGATACATTGTCTTATTATACCTTTATTACAGTGTAATAATACATTCTTATTATACATTTATTACAGTCCCATAATACATTGTGTGATTCTACCTTTTTACAGTGCCATAATACATTGTGAAATTATACCTTTATTACAGTGTAATAATACACTGTGCTATTATACCTTTATTACAGTGTAATAATACATTGTGTTATTATACCTTTATTACAGTGTAATGATACATTGTGTTATTATACCTTTATTACAGTGTAATAATACATTGTCTTATAATACCTTTATTACAGTGTAATAATACATTGTGTTATTATACATTACAATGTAATAATGAATTATGTTATTATACCTTTATTACAGTGTAATAATACATTCTTATTATACATTTATTACAGTCCCATAATACATTGTGTGATTCTACCTTTTTACAGTGCCATAATACATTGTGAAATTATACCTTTATTACAGTGTAATAATACACTGTGCTATTATACCTTTATTACAGTGTAATAATACATTGTGTTATTATACCTTTATTACAGTGTAATAACACATTGTGGTATTATACCTTTATTACAGTGTAATGATACATTGTCTTATTATACCTTTATTACAGTGTAATAATACACTGTGTTATTATACCTTTATTACAGTGTAATAATACATTCTTATTACACATTTATTACAGTCCCATAATACATTGTGTGATTCTACCTTTTTACAGTGCCACAATACATTGTGAAATTATACTTTTATTACAGTGTAATAATACACTGTGCTATTATACCTTTATTACAGTGTAATAACACGTTGTGGTATTATAACTTTATTACAGTGTAATAATACATTGTCTTATAATACCTTTATTACAGTGTAATAACACATTGTGGTATTATACCTTCATTACAGTATAATAATACATTTTGTTATTATACATTTATTAAAATGTAATAATACATTGTGCTATTATACCTTTATTGCAGTGTAATAATACACTGTGCTTTTATACCTTTATTACAGTGTAATAACACATTGTGGTATTATACCTTTATTACAGTGTAATGATACATTGTCTTTTTATACCTTTATTACAGTGTAATAATACATTCTTATTACACATTTATTACAGTCCCATAATACATTGTGTGATTCTACCTTTATTACAGTGTAATAACAAATTGTGGTATTATACCTTTATTACAGTGTAATGATACATTGTCTTATTATACCTTTATTACAGTGTAATAATACACTGTGTTATTATACCTTTATTACAGTGTAATAATACATTGTGTTATTATACCTTTATTACAGTGTAATAACACATTTTGGTATTATACCTTTATTACAGTGCCATAATACATTGTGAAATTATACCTTTCTTACAGTGTAATAATACACTGTGCTATTATACCTTTATTACAGTGTAATAATACATTGTGTTATTATACCTTTATTACAGTGTAATAACACATTTTGGTATTATACCTTTATTACAGTGTAATGATACATTGTCTTATTATACCTTTATTACAGTGTAATAATACACTGTGTTATTATACCTTTATTACAGTGTAATAATAAACTGTGTTATTATACCTTTATTACAGTGTAATAATACATTCTTATTATACATTTATTACAGTCCCATAATACATTGTGTGATTCTACCTTTTTACAGTGCCATAATACATTGTGAAATTATACCTTTATTACAGTGTAATAATACACTGTGCTATTATACCATTATTACAGTGTAATAACACATTGTGGTATTATACCTTTATTACAGTGTAATAATACATTGTGTTATTATACATTTATTACAATGTAATAATACATTGTGTTATTATACATTTATTACAATGTAATAATACACTGTGCTATTATACCTTTATTACAGTGTAATAACACGTTGTGGTATTATACCTTTATTACAGTGTAATAATACATTGTCTTATAATACCTTTATTACAGTGTAATAACACATTGTGGTATTATACCTTTATTACAGTATAATAATACATTGTGTTATTATACATTTATTACAATGTAATAATACATTGTGCTATTATACCTTTATTGCAGTGTAATAATACACTGTGCTTTTATACCTTTATTACAGTGTAATGATACATTGTCTTATTATACCTTTATAACAGAGTAATGATACATTGTCTTATTATACATTTATTACAGTGTAATAATACACTGTGTTATTATACCTTTATTACAGTGTAATAATACATTGTGTTATTATACATTTATTACAATGTTATAATTTATTATGTTATTATACCTTTATTTCAGTGTAATAATACATTCTTATTATACATTTATTACAGTCCCATAATACATTTTGTGATTCTACCTTTTTACAGTGCCATAATACATTGTGAAATTATACCTTTATTACAGTGTAATAACACATTGTGGTATTATACCTTTATTACAGTGTAATGATACATTGTCTTATTATACCTTTATTACAGTGTAATAATACACTGTGTTATTATACCTTTATTACAGTGTAATAATACATTGTCTTATAATACCTTTATTACAGTGTAATAATACATTGTGTTATTATACATTACAATGTAATAATGCATTATGTTATTATACCTTTATTACAGTGTAATAACACATTGTGGTATTATACCTTTATTACAGTGCCATAATACATTGTGTTATTATACATTTATTACAATGTAATAATACACTGTGCTTTTATACCTTTATTACAGTGTAATAACACATTGTGGTATTATACCTTTATTACAGTGTAATGATACATTGTCTTATTATACCTTTATTACAGAGTAATGATACATTGTCTTATTATACATTTATTACAGTGTAATAATACACTGTGTTATTATACCTTTATTACAGTGTAATAACACATTGTGTTATTATACATTTATTACAGTATAATAATACACTGTGTTATTATACATTTATTACAATGTAATAATACATTGTGCTATTATACCTTTATTGCAGTGTAATAACACATTGTGGTATTATACCTTTATTACAGTGTAATGATACATTGTCTTATTATACCTTTATTACAGAGTAATGATACATTGTCTTATTATACATTTATTACAGTGTAATAATACACTGTGTTATTATACCTTTATTACAGTGTAATAATACATTGTTTTATTATACATTTATTACAATGTAATAATGCATTATGTTATTATACCTTTATTACAGTGTAATAATACATTCTTATTATACATTTATTACAGTCCCATAATACATTGTGTGATTCTACCTTTATTACAGTGTAATAATACACTGTGCTATTATACCTTTATTACAGTGTAATAATACATTGTGTTATTATACCTTTATTACAGTGTAATAACACATTGTGGTATTATACCTTTATTACAGTGTAATGATACATTGTCTTATTATACCTTTATTACAGTGTAATAATACATTGTGTTATTATACCTTTATTACAGTGTAATAATACACTGTGTTATTATACCTTTATTACAGTGTAATAATACATTGTCTTATAATACCTTTATTACAGTGTAATAATACATTGTGTTATTATACATTTATTACAATGTAATAATACATTGTGTTATTATACATTTATTACAATGTAATAATACACTGTTCTATTATACCTTTATAACAGTGTAATAACACATTGTGGTATTATACCTTTATTACAGTGTAATGATACAGTTTCTTATTATACCTTTATTACAGTGTAATAATAAACTGTGTTATTATACCTTTATTACAGTGTAATAATACATTCTTATTATACATTTATTATAGTCCCATAATACATTGTGTGATTCTACCTTTTTACAGTGCCATAATACATTGTGAAATTATACCTTTATTACAGTGTAATAATACACTGTGCTATTATACCTTTATTACAGTGTAATAATACACTGTGTTATTATACCTTTATTACAGTGTAATGATACATTGTCTTATTATACCTTTATTACAGTGTAGTAATACACTGTGTTATTATACCTTTATTACAGTGTAATAATACATTGTCTTATAATACCTTTATTACAGTGTAATAATACATTGTGTTATTATACATTACAATGTAATAATGAATTATGTTATTATACCTTTATTACAGTGTAATAATACATTCTTATTATACATTTATTACAGTCCCATAATACATTGTGTGATTCTACTTTTTTACAGTGCCATAATACATAGTAAAATTATACCTTTATTAAATTGTAATAACACATTGTGGTATTATACCTTTATTACAGAGTAATGATACATTGTCTTATTATACCTTTATTACAGTGTAATAATACATTCTTATTATACATTTATTACAGTCCCATAATACATTGTGTGATTCTACCTTTTTACAGTGCCATAATACATTGTGAAATTATACCTTTATTACAGTGTATTAATACACTGTGCTATTATACCTTTATTACAGTGTAATAATACATTGTGTTATTATACCTTTATTACAGTGTAATAACACATTGTGGTAATATACCTTTATTACAGTGTAATAATACATTCTTATTACACATTTATTACAGTCCCATAATACATTGTGTGATTCTACCTTTTTACAGTGCCATAATACATTGTGAAATTATACCTTTATTACAGTGTAATAATACACTGTGCTATTATACCTTTATTACAGTGTAATAACACATTGTGGTATTATACCTTTATTACAGTGTAATAATACATTGTGTTATTAAACATTTATTACAATGTAATAATACATTGTGTTATTATACATTTATTACAATGTAATAATACACTGTGCTATTATACCTTTATTACAGTGTAATAACACGTTGTGGTATTATACCTTTATTACAGTGTAATAATACATTGTCTTATAATACCTTTATTACAGTGTAATAACACATTGTGGTATTATACCTTTATTACAGTGTAATAACACATTGTGGTATTATACCTTTATTACAGTGTAATGATACATTGTCTTAGTATACCTTTATTACAGAGTAATGATACATTGTCTTATTATACATTTATTACAGTGTAATAATACACTGTGTTATTATACCTTTATTACAGTGTAATAATACATTGTCTTATAATACCTTTATTACAGTGTAATAATACATTGTGTTATTATACATTACAATGTAATAATGAATTATGTTATTATACCTTTATTACAGTGTAATAATACATTCTTATTATACATTTATTACAGTCCCATAATACATTGTGTGATTCTACTTTTTTACAGTGCCATAATACATAGTAAAATTATACCTTTATTAAATTGTAATAACACATTGTGGTATTATACCTTTATTACAGAGTAATGATACATTGTCTTATTATACCTTTATTACAGTGTAATAATACATTCTTATTATACATTTATTACAGTCCCATAATACATTGTGTGATTCTACCTTTTTACAGTGCCATAATACATTGTGAAATTATACCTTTATTACAGTGTAATAATACACTGTGCTATTATACCTTTATTACAGTGTAATAATACATTGTGGTATTATACCTTTATTACAGTGTAATAATACACTGTGTTATTATACCTTTATTACAGTGTAATAATAAACTGTGTTATTATACCTTTATTACAGTGTAATAATACATTCTTATTATACATTTATTACAGTCCCATAATACATTGTGTGATTCTACCTTTTTACAGTGCCATAATACATTGTGAAATTATACTTTTATTACAGTGTAATAATACACTGTGCTATTATACCTTTATTACAGTGTAATAACAGGTTGTGGTATTATAACTTTATTACAGTATAATAATACATTTTGTTATTATACATTTATTACAATGTAATAATACATTGTGCTATTATACCTTTATTGCAGTGTAATAATACATTGTGGTATTATACCTTTATTACAGTGTAATTATACATTGTCTTATTATACCTTTGCAGTGTAATAATACATTGTGTTATTATACATTTATTACAATGTAATAATGCATTATGTTATTATACCTTTATTACAGTGTAATAATACATTCTTATTATACATTTATTACAGTCCCATAATACATTGTGTGATTCTACTTTTTTACAGTACCATAATACATAGTAAAATTATACCTTTATTACAGTGTAATAACACATTGTGGTATTATACCTTTATTACAGAGTAATGATACATTGTCTTATTATACCTTTATTACAGTGTAATAATACATTCTTATTATACATTTATTACAGTCCCATAATACATTGTGTGATTCTACCTTTTTACAGTGCCATAATACATTGTGAAATTATACCTTTCTTACAGTGTAATAATACACTGTGCTATTATACCTTTATTACAGTGTTATAATACATTGTGTTATTATACCTTTATTACAGTGTAAAAACACATTTTGGTATTATACCTTTATTACAGTGTAATGATACATTGTCTTATTATACCTTTATTACAGTGTAATAACACATTGTGGTATTATACCTTTATTACAGTGTAATAATACATTGTGTTATTATACATTTATTACAATGTAATAATACATTGTGTTATTATACATTTATTACAATGTAATAATACACTGTGCTATTATACCTTTATTACAGTGTAATAATACACTGTTATTATACCTTTATTACAGTGTAATAATACATTGTCTTATAATACCTTTATTACAGTGTAATAATACATTCTTATTATACATTTATTACAGTCCCATAATACATTGTGTGATTCTACTTTTTTACAGTGCCATAATACATAGTAAAATTATACCTTTATTAAATTGTAATAACACATTGTGGTATTATACCTTCATTACAGAGTAATGATACATTGTCTTATTATACCTTTATTACAGTGTAATAATACATTCTTATTATACATTTATTACAGTCCCATAATACATTGTGTGATTCTACCTTTTTACAGTGCCATAATACATTGTGAAATTATACCTTTATTACAGTGTATTAATACACTGTGCTATTATACCTTTATTACAGTGTAATAATACATTGTGTTATTATACCTTTATTACAGTGTAATAACACATTGTGGTAATATACCTTTATTACAGTGTAATAATACATTCTTATTACACATTTATTACAGTCCCATAATACATTGTGTGATTCTACCTTTTTACAGTGCCATAATACATTGTGAAATTATACCTTTATTACAGTGTAATAATACACTGTGCTATTATACCTTTATTACAGTGTAATAACACATTGTGGTATTATACCTTTATTACAGTGTAATAATACATTGTGTTATTAAACATTTATTACAATGTAATAATACATTGTGTTATTATACATTTATTACAATGTAATAATACACTGTGCTATTATACCTTTATTACAGTGTAATAACACGTTGTGGTATTATACCTTTATTACAGTGTAATAATACATTGTCTTATAATACCTTTATTACAGTGTAATAACACATTGTGGTATTATACCTTTATTACAGTGTAATAACACATTGTGGTATTATACCTTTATTACAGTGTAATGATACATTGTCTTATTATACCTTTATTACAGAGTAATGATACATTGTCTTATTATACATTTATTACAGTGTAATAATACACTGTGTTATTATACCTTTATTACAGTGTAATAATACATTGTCTTATAATACCTTTATTACAGTGTAATAATACATTGTGTTATTATACATTACAATGTAATAATGAATTATGTTATTATACCTTTATTACAGTGTAATAATACATTCTTATTATACATTTATTACAGTCCCATAATACATTGTGTGATTCTACTTTTTTACAGTGCCATAATACATAGTAAAATTATACCTTTATTAAATTGTAATAACACATTGTGGTATTATACCTTTATTACAGAGTAATGATACATTGTCTTATTATACCTTTATTACAGTGTAATAATACATTCTTATTATACATTTATTACAGTCCCATAATACATTGTGTGATTCTACCTTTTTACAGTGCCATAATACATTGTGAAATTATACCTTTATTACAGTGTAATAATACACTGTGCTATTATACCTTTATTACAGTGTAATAATACATTGTGGTATTATACCTTTATTACAGTGTAATAATACACTGTGTTATTATACCTTTATTACAGTGTAATAATAAACTGTGTTATTATACCTTTATTACAGTGTAATAATACATTCTTATTATACATTTATTACAGTCCCATAATACATTGTGTGATTCTACCTTTTTACAGTGCCATAATACATTGTGAAATTATACTTTTATTACAGTGTAATAATACACTGTGCTATTATACCTTTATTACAGTGTAATAACAGGTTGTGGTATTATAACTTTATTACAGTATAATAATACATTTTGTTATTATACATTTATTACAATGTAATAATACATTGTGCTATTATACCTTTATTGCAGTGTAATAATACATTGTGGTATTATACCTTTATTACAGTGTAATGATACATTGTCTTATTATACCTTTGCAGTGTAATAATACATTGTGTTATTATACATTTATTACAATGTAATAATGCATTATGTTATTATACCTTTATTACAGTGTAATAATACATTCTTATTATACATTTATTACAGTCCCATAATACATTGTGTGATTCTACTTTTTTACAGTACCATAATACATAGTAAAATTATACCTTTATTACAGTGTAATAACACATTGTGGTATTATACCTTTATTACAGAGTAATGATACATTGTCTTATTATACCTTTATTACAGTGTAATAATACATTCTTATTATACATTTATTACAGTCCCATAATACATTGTGTGATTCTACCTTTTTACAGTGCCATAATACATTGTGAAATTATACCTTTCTTACAGTGTAATAATACACTGTGCTATTATACCTTTATTACAGTGTTATAATACATTGTGTTATTATACCTTTATTACAGTGTAAAAACACATTTTGGTATTATACCTTTATTACAGTGTAATGATACATTGTCTTATTATACCTTTATTACAGTGTAATAACACATTGTGGTATTATACCTTTATTACAGTGTAATAATACATTGTGTTATTATACATTTATTACAATGTAATAATACATTGTGTTATTATACATTTATTACAATGTAATAATACACTGTGCTATTATACCTTTATTACAGTGTAATAATACACTGTTATTATACCTTTATTACAGTGTAATAATACATTGTCTTATAATACCTTTATTACAGTGTAATAATACATTCTTATTATACATTTATTACAGTCCCATAATACATTGTGTGATTCTACTTTTTTACAGTGCCATAATACATAGTAAAATTATACCTTTATTAAATTGTAATAACACATTGTGGTATTATACCTTCATTACAGAGTAATGATACATTGTCTTATTATACCTTTATTACAGTGTAATAATACATTCTTATTATACATTTATTACAGTCCCATAATACATTGTGTGATTCTACTTTTTTACAGTGCCATAATACATTGTGAAATTATACCTTTATTACAGTGTAATAATACACTGTGCTATTATACCTTTATTACAGTGTAATGATACATTGTCTTATTATACCTTTATTACAGTGTAATAATACACTGTGTTATTATACCTTTATTACAGTGTATTAATACACTGTGCTATTATACCTTTATTACAGTGTAATAATACATTGTGTTATTATACCTTTATTACAGTGTAATAACACATTGTGGTAATATACCTTTATTACAGTGTAATAATACATTCTTATTACACATTTATTACAGTCCCATAATACATTGTGTGATTCTACCTTTTTACAGTGCCATAATACATTGTGAAATTATACCTTTATTACAGTGTAATAATACACTGTGCTATTATACCTTTATTACAGTGTAATAACACATTGTGGTATTATACCTTTATTACAGTGTAATAATACATTGTGTTATTAAACATTTATTACAATGTAATAATACATTGTGTTATTATACATTTATTACAATGTAATAATACACTGTGCTATTATACCTTTATTACAGTGTAATAACACGTTGTGGTATTATACCTTTATTACAGTGTAATAATACATTGTCTTATAATACCTTTATTACAGTGTAATAACACATTGTGGTATTATACCTTTATTACAGTGTAATAACACATTGTGGTATTATACCTTTATTACAGTGTAATGATACATTGTCTTAGTATACCTTTATTACAGAGTAATGATACATTGTCTTATTATACATTTATTACAGTGTAATAATACACTGTGTTATTATACCTTTATTACAGTGTAATAATACATTGTCTTATAATACCTTTATTACAGTGTAATAATACATTGTGTTATTATACATTACAATGTAATAATGAATTATGTTATTATACCTTTATTACAGTGTAATAATACATTCTTATTATACATTTATTACAGTCCCATAATACATTGTGTGATTCTACTTTTTTACAGTGCCATAATACATAGTAAAATTATACCTTTATTAAATTGTAATAACACATTGTGGTATTATACCTTTATTACAGAGTAATGATACATTGTCTTATTATACCTTTATTACAGTGTAATAATACATTCTTATTATACATTTATTACAGTCCCATAATACATTGTGTGATTCTACCTTTTTACAGTGCCATAATACATTGTGAAATTATACCTTTATTACAGTGTAATAATACACTGTGCTATTATACCTTTATTACAGTGTAATAATACATTGTGGTATTATACCTTTATTACAGTGTAATAATACACTGTGTTATTATACCTTTATTACAGTGTAATAATAAACTGTGTTATTATACCTTTATTACAGTGTAATAATACATTCTTATTATACATTTATTACAGTCCCATAATACATTGTGTGATTCTACCTTTTTACAGTGCCATAATACATTGTGAAATTATACTTTTATTACAGTGTAATAATACACTGTGCTATTATACCTTTATTACAGTGTAATAACAGGTTGTGGTATTATAACTTTATTACAGTATAATAATACATTTTGTTATTATACATTTATTACAATGTAATAATACATTGTGCTATTATACCTTTATTGCAGTGTAATAATACATTGTGGTATTATACCTTTATTACAGTGTAATGATACATTGTCTTATTATACCTTTGCAGTGTAATAATACATTGTGTTATTATACATTTATTACAATGTAATAATGCATTATGTTATTATACCTTTATTACAGTGTAATAATACATTCTTATTATACATTTATTACAGTCCCATAATACATTGTGTGATTCTACTTTTTTACAGTACCATAATACATAGTAAAATTATACCTTTATTACAGTGTAATAACACATTGTGGTATTATACCTTTATTACAGAGTAATGATACATTGTCTTATTATACCTTTATTACAGTGTAATAATACATTCTTATTATACATTTATTACAGTCCCATAATACATTGTGTGATTCTACCTTTTTACAGTGCCATAATACATTGTGAAATTATACCTTTCTTACAGTGTAATAATACACTGTGCTATTATACCTTTATTACAGTGTTATAATACATTGTGTTATTATACCTTTATTACAGTGTAAAAACACATTTTGGTATTATACCTTTATTACAGTGTAATGATACATTGTCTTATTATACCTTTATTACAGTGTAATAACACATTGTGGTATTATACCTTTATTACAGTGTAATAATACATTGTGTTATTATACATTTATTACAATGTAATAATACATTGTGTTATTATACATTTATTACAATGTAATAATACACTGTGCTATTATACCTTTATTACAGTGTAATAATACACTGTTATTATACCTTTATTACAGTGTAATAATACATTGTCTTATAATACCTTTATTACAGTGTAATAATACATTCTTATTATACATTTATTACAGTCCCATAATACATTGTGTGATTCTACTTTTTTACAGTGCCATAATACATAGTAAAATTATACCTTTATTAAATTGTAATAACACATTGTGGTATTATACCTTCATTACAGAGTAATGATACATTGTCTTATTATACCTTTATTACAGTGTAATAATACATTCTTATTATACATTTATTACAGTCCCATAATACATTGTGTGATTCTACCTTTTTACAGTGCCATAATACATTGTGAAATTATACCTTTATTACAGTGTATTAATACACTGTGCTATTATACCTTTATTACAGTGTAATAATACATTGTGTTATTATACCTTTATTACAGTGTAATAACACATTGTGGTAATATACCTTTATTACAGTGTAATAATACATTCTTATTACACATTTATTACAGTCCCATAATACATTGTGTGATTCTACCTTTTTACAGTGCCATAATACATTGTGAAATTATACCTTTATTACAGTGTAATAATACACTGTGCTATTATACCTTTATTACAGTGTAATAACACATTGTGGTATTATACCTTTATTACAGTGTAATAATACATTGTGTTATTAAACATTTATTACAATGTAATAATACATTGTGTTATTATACATTTATTACAATGTAATAATACACTGTGCTATTATACCTTTATTACAGTGTAATAACACGTTGTGGTATTATACCTTTATTACAGTGTAATAATACATTGTCTTATAATACCTTTATTACAGTGTAATAACACATTGTGGTATTATACCTTTATTACAGTGTAATAACACATTGTGGTATTATACCTTTATTACAGTGTAATGATACATTGTCTTATTATACCTTTATTACAGAGTAATGATACATTGTCTTATTATACATTTATTACAGTGTAATAATACACTGTGTTATTATACCTTTATTACAGTGTAATAATACATTGTCTTATAATACCTTTATTACAGTGTAATAATACATTGTGTTATTATACATTACAATGTAATAATGAATTATGTTATTATACCTTTATTACAGTGTAATAATACATTCTTATTATACATTTATTACAGTCCCATAATACATTGTGTGATTCTACTTTTTTACAGTGCCATAATACATAGTAAAATTATACCTTTATTAAATTGTAATAACACATTGTGGTATTATACCTTTATTACAGAGTAATGATACATTGTCTTATTATACCTTTATTACAGTGTAATAATACATTCTTATTATACATTTATTACAGTCCCATAATACATTGTGTGATTCTACCTTTTTACAGTGCCATAATACATTGTGAAATTATACCTTTATTACAGTGTAATAATACACTGTGCTATTATACCTTTATTACAGTGTAATAATACATTGTGTTATTATACCTTTATTACAGTGTAATAACACATTGTGGTATTATACCTTTATTACAGTGTAATAATAAACTGTTATTATACCTTTATTACAGTGTAATAATACATTTTGTTATTATACATTTATTACAATGTAATAATGCATTATGTTATTATACCTTTATTACAGTGTAATAATACATTCTTATTATACATTTATTACAGTCCCATAATACATTGTGTGATTCTACCTTTTTACAGTGCCATAATACATAGTAAAATTATACCTTTATTACAGTGTAATAACACATTGTGGTATTATACCTTTATTACAGAGTAATGATACATTGTCTTATTATACCTTTATTACAGTGTAATAATACACTGTGCTATAATACCTTTATTACAGTGTAATAATACATTCTTATTATACATTTATTACAGTCCCATAATACATTGTGTGATTCTACCTTTTTACAGTGCCATAATACATTGTGAAATTATACCTTTATTACAGTGTAATAACACATTGTGGTATTATACCTTTATTACAGTGTAATAACACATTGTGGTATTATACCTTTATTACAGTGTAATGATACATTGTCTTATTATACCTTTATTACAGTGTAATAATACACTGTGTTATTATACCTTTATTACAGTGTAATAATACATTGTCTTATAATACCTTTATTACAGTGTAATAATACACTGTGTTATTATACCTTTATTACAGTGTAATAATACATTGTCTTATAATACCTTTATTACAGTGTAATAATACATTCTTATTATACATTTATTACAGTCCCATAATACATTGTGTGATTCTACCTTTTTACAGTGCCATAATACATTGTGAAATTATACCTTTATTACAGTGTAATAATACACTGTGCTATTATACCTTTATTACAGTGTAATAATACATTGTGTTATTATACCTTTATTACAGTGTAATAACACATTGTGGTATTATACCTTTATTTCAGTGTAATGATACATTGTCTTATTATACCTTTATTACAGTGTAATAATACACTGTGTTATTATACCTTTATTACAGTGTAATAATAAACTGTGTTATTATACCTTTATTACAGTGTAATAATACATTCTTATTACACATTTATTACAGTCCCATAATACATTGTGTGATTCTACCTTTTTACAGTGCCATAATACATTGTGAAATTATACTTTTATTACAGTGTAATAATACACTGTGCTATTATACCTTTATTACAGTGTAATAACACGTTGTGGTATTATACCTTTATTACAGTGTAATAATACATTGTCTTATAATACCTTTATTACAGTGTAATAACACATTGTGGTATTATACCTTTATTACAGTATAATAATAAATTTTGTTATTATACATTTATTACAATGTAATAATACATTGTGCTATTATACCTTTATTGCAGTGTAATAATACACTGTGCTATTATACCTTTATTACAGTGTAATGATACATTGTCTTATTATACCTTTATTACAGTGTAATAATACATTGTGTTATTATACATTTATTACAATGTAATAATGCATTATGTTATTATACCTTTATTACAGTGTAATAACACATTGTGGTATTATACCTTTATTACAGAGTAATGATACATTGTCTTATTATACCTTTATTACAGTGTAATAATACACTGTGCTATAATACCTTTATTACAGTGTAATAATACATTCTTATTATACATTTATTACAGTCCCATAATACATTAGAGAGAGAATGGAGGGTCCTTTCAATCAAACTTTTGACAGGTTTATTGCTTTATGACCCTCTAAGCCCCGCCCCCTTTGACCGTGGGAATTTCCCACGCTAGCTCCTCCCACTTATGGGCTGT
Organism: Scardinius erythrophthalmus; assembly: GCF_964197995.2. NCBI lineage: Eukaryota > Metazoa > Chordata > Actinopteri > Cypriniformes > Leuciscidae > Scardinius > Scardinius erythrophthalmus. Next base: position 13,306,586 of record NC_138225.1, on the reverse strand, counting down.
ACGTACACACCGTGGGAAAATCGGACTTACGCCACACCTCCTTATGGGTTGAACATCTGAAGCGTGAGAAATTTCCCACGCTCAGTAGTTCTAAACAGTGTATATTTAAAACTTTTTTAAGAAATAAAAACATAGTCAAGAGTGTGAGATCAGTGTTTTTTATTAAAGAAGACAGATGTACATTCATCACTTTAAACGTTAAACTTTTAAGGTTAAAAAACATTAAAACATTAATGAAATGAGTTGAAATTGCATTTTTTTCTCTAAAATAGTTATTAAAAAATGAGATGTTAAAACATTAAAACAACATTGACAAAAAGATAATTTTTAAAATGTTGACTTGTAAGCATTTAACTTTCACACAGTATTTTGTAAAACTTTTTACATAAAACACAAACACTGTTAAAAAGTGTTACGTTTTTACATACCAATTGTTAAAGGAGTCAGAGTTTAAAAGATACAAAAGTGTTTTGTTGTAGTGGAGCAGAGTGGACAGCGTCCTCTCACTCCGGAGCCCAGTCAGAAATGAAGCTCTCTGACCCTTCCAGAGAGACAGACCCAAACTCCGCCCCTATCCCACCCACAACAGATGTCATCGTGGGAATCTCCCACACTCCCTTCAAGCTCCCAAATTGAAAACACATCCGGTCATCTTGGTGGCCGAACTTAAATGACCAAAGAAAACCGATGCAACGGCTCGAAGAGACCACACCCCCTAACACACCCCTCTCAAAGCTGAGAGGTCAATTTTGATTTAAGGGTGTGTGTAAAAAATGACGTCACGTGGGAATCCCTCCCTCCCTCCCCACAACGTCACAGTCACATGAGATGTTTAAAAAGGAGCGCAAACTTACAGTGAAATACTACCTGTGATCTTACAAGATAATCTACAATGGCAATGGCTGCCCCTCCGAAAACTCCAGAGAGAAACATTGCTGAAGCTATGGAAGATTTGACTTTAGCTCCACGAAAAAAACGAGGAACGCACGGGCCATGCTTAACACAATTTCTTCACGAGCCGGAAGATTCTGTGATATATAGTTTTCACTTGTCTGTTAAAACGTTAAAAACAACGTGCTTTAAACTTTTTAAAAAGTGAAGCAATGTAGGCCTATTGGGTAACAGATCAGCGAGTTGTTTTTAATTAAACAAAAGTTTTGTTTTCCATATATATTTAAAACTTTTTAAAAACACTGTATAAAGTTAAAATGCAATGGTTTAGTATTCGTACATTTTACAACGTTATCTGAAAAAAGTTAGAATGTGGTCCTTCACATACAGATTTAAAAAAGTGTTCAAAACAACATCAACTAAAATACAATATGCTACTAACGTTTAGTTTTAAGTTCCGTATTATACATCACTCATCGACGCTAGAAACATGAATGAGTATAGATCATGTGTGAAGCCGAGCCTTACACTAGATTTGTTTATAATTACACTAAATAACATTTATAAAAAAATAAAAACTCATGTTTTAGTTCATTTTGGACTTTTAGTGAAGTTAACAAATATTCACTAACTTACTGATTTATTCTCTCTTCGATAGGATAATCCACATCTCCCAATGGAGAAATCTGATCATTGTTTAAGAATGCGTTTTGGAGTAAAAAATAATGAATCTGTTCAAAACTGTGCTTTAAACTTTAAAACCGTGAAACGTAAGCGATAGGCAAACAGTTTTTTTCACAGACATGTAACACTTTCACATACAACTTTTTAAAATGGTACAAACCGTTAAAATACAAAGGTGTGGTATTTAAAACGTAGCCTATCAGAAAAATGTAAAACAAGTTAGAATGTTTTCCTTCACATACAGATTTTAAAACCTGTTAAAAACTAAAAAGTCAACGTTAAATCATTTAAAACAAGTTATAGAATGTCTTTCACGAACGACTTTTAAATACCAGAAAAATTTAAAATTATGTTTTTTAAGCAATGTTTCAAACGTGAGCATTTAATATATATCAAACAACGTTTTTAAGTAAAACTTTTTAACAATACGATTTGCTGCTAAGTTTTGTTTAGTTTTTAGCTAAAATATCTCTTTGCGCTCCGAAAGCACAACACGAATGAGAAATAGACTGGCCTGTGAAGCGAGTCTCCGCCCACCTAACACTCTCCCCAACGCGAGCGCATCAGAATTCACGTGTGCAGAGGTAGCTACAGATTTAAATGTTGGTAAATGATTAAACATAATAACTCTAGGTGCACGAGCCGTCTGTCGTCAACATGCGTGGGGTTTTATTCGTTTACAAGTACACAAATAAACATCCAACTCTGTTCACAAAGTGAAAGAGGCGAATAATAGGAAGAGACCAAAAGTCGGTATAGCGTTATATCTCTTCTGCACAGCTCACGCATCTCATACGGACATACCCTCTACGTACATGAGCAGTTGTCATTCTACCTCAAATTGCCGTAAATCCTCCAAGTGACCGCTACAATGTGTATGCATTAACATATCATGCAACAGAGTTAAAATGTCTCAAACTATTTTTAAAAACATTAATACAACTCTTGCTTTACAAAAAACTGGTATTAAAACAGGGTAAACTAAATCTACAATTTTGTGTCCTTAGTTTTTTCAGTTAGTCATATAGTTATTTCTTTTTTATTCTCTATTTTTACAGACCTAAAATCAAGATGCTTCAAAGTAGGCTATGGATTGGAAGTAAATTACCAAAGACACAAACGACTTTGAACATTTATACATCAGTGTGTTGCTAATCAGAATTCTATATTCTTTAAATAAAGATTCATCTTTATTCATGCTTTAATTTCTTTAAAACAGTCTGATGACATGCAATATTTCTGTGGTTAATTGATTAGTAATGTTGCGAGAGGTTTCCTCATACGAGTAAAAAATGCTTTAGATGTGTTTGTGACAAAACATTGTATTCACTTAGACTTTTTGAATGTATTACTGATCCTTTTTTCTTCTGACCAACTTACATTTCATATTACCTGAGGCGTATCTGTTTCCTACAGTTAGCTGTAGGCCTAATGTTAGTGAACTCTAGGTCTTCTCTTTGTTCATATACGACAGTATTCACATGAATTGACTTGATTTGATAAAATTATGGTTTAAACCATCATCTTGACGTGAGACATTTACATTATATTATTATAGGCTACCGTCCTAGTTTTTAAATAGCGCTAAAATGTATATTTTACATTTGAACCCTTTATGCGGATATAGAATGCCGCACACGGTTCTCTGACATATCTTATCGTGTAAAACATCTATGTAGATCTAGCTAGGCTATGTTTTTAAAAATACCGCGAAACAAACACAAGGGCACATCTTTCTATAAGCGACCCTCAAAATCTGTGCATACAACAAAACACATGTATGTGTACAATGATTTATCAGGAAATTACTTTTATTTGAAGAAAAAAATTAAAATCAGCAGGTGGTTGATAACTATTGAAGCTAAACACCCCTGAATTCGGTAATGCTATACTGATATCACGTTTTAATTTTAACTCAATTCATTTGAATGCGCTAAAGGTCTATAAACTTTAACATCTTAATAGTTGGTAAAATGAACTTAAAGCCTAGGCAAAATGAAATACATCCTAACTAGTTTCTACATGCTTGTTACAGAACTTATGGCGTACAATTCACCCATGCATATGTTTAAAAATATATGTATATTTATATATGTAAATTGTTGGTGTAATTATAGACATCTCTCGGTGGCATATGCATAACTTCTCCATGACGCTACTTCTGATTCAATGTGGCATTATATGTAATCCTATACAGCTGTTTATGGCGTCATGATGACAACCCCTCCAGCGGGGCGGGATGAGCTGTTGTCCTGATAAATATTTCAGGACTTCGCACACAACCCCGGTTTGCCGGTCTATCATTTTCTTCACTACTTCAATGTATACTCGATTGTATAATGTTGAAATAAAAATAAATAAATAAATAAATAAAAAATGACAAACTTTTCTGTTGTGTCTGAGCTCATAAAAATATTATTATAATAGTATACATAATAATAATATTTAGAATAATTAAAAATATTTATAAAATATTTCAGAGATCCTTGTAAAGAGTTGCGGAATGTTTTCTGCATTTTAATTACTGTATTCCTGAGGTGGCAACCATTTCCATACCACGCCTGGATGCGCTGTGTCACGGACCACCAAGGCACATTGCGTCTCTGAAAAATGTGTGGTGATTTTTCAAATGATACAACTAATTTGCCCTCTGTGTACAGAACAGAACAGAAGAAAGGACATTTTGTAGTGTTCAACAAAATTCGTTTTTGTTCTTATAGCATCGGTTCCTGCTTCATAGGGGGAGGAACCACATACCCCCTACGTCGACCTTCTATCTGTTCAGGAGTTCATTACATTTTTTTAATAAGATTATGTGTTCTGTCATGGATGACTACTAGTCATGGGATGTCCCGCAGAGAGAAGGGCTTGAGTGGACACGCCCTGTGGTCACATTTTTATGTCTTCATCCAGAGTTTACCCCACCCACCGCCAACCTCCTGTCGTCCTCTCACTCTGCCTTTTCCCCGCTTCGCAACGTAGCCATCCTACAGCCCCTGCGACACCCGTAACATCGACCACCACGCCATCCGTTTCAGGCCAAACGGAGGAGCAGGGGTGGGTATACTTTAACCTGGATATGTCTCACCAGGATATGTCTCACCAGCAACCTCCGGCTTGTCACAGTCCTGACATGCGTTGGGAACAGGAACTCCTTGACACCTTTCAGAATTGGACTCTTGCTACAGTAACTCCATCCGAACTTTCCAATGTATCTAACGCGGCAATGCAACAGTGTGAAGAAAGGTTGCACACATTTGTCTACTGGCCCTCAAGAATAACTGTTCGACCAGACCAATTGGCTAAGGCTGGTTTTTACTATGTTGGTCGTCGTGATGACGTGAAGTGCTTTTGTTGTGGTGGTGGACTCAGATGTTGGGAGCCTGGTGATGATCCATGGGTAGAACATGCCAAGTGGTTTCCAAGATGTGAATACCTGTTGGAAGAAAAGGGCCAAGAGTTTGTTCATCAGATTCAAGCAAGATTTCCAAGACTATTTGAACAGCTATTGACTAATGGAGACAGCAACTCAAGAGAATTTGTTGATCCACCTGTTGTACACCTGGGTCCTGGAGAAGACCGTTCAGAGGATGCAGTGATGATGAACAATCCTGTGGTGAAGTCTGGTTTAGAGATGGGATTTGAGCGCGGCCTGGTGAAGCAAACCGTTCAAAGCAAAATTCTCGCAAGTGGAGAAAATTACAAAACCGCTCAAGAGTTGATGTCTGATTTACTAAGTGCTGAAGATGAGAAGAGAGAGGAGGAGCGAGAAAGTGAGTTTCTTACTTTTCTTAAGAAACATCATCTTGCCATGTCACAGCAGCTAAAAAGCGTGCAGAGCTTAATGGACCATCTTCTAGAGGAGAACATCATCTCACAGAAAGAGTATGACATTATTCGTAACTCCACTACAGTCAAGCAGCAGACAGGGCAGCTCATTGAGTTAGTCCTGTCGAAAGGAAATACAGCAGCAGAGGTCTTCCGCAACTGGATCAAGAAGAATGATGTCTGCCTGCTGAGAGAACTGATGGCCCAGACAAGTGAAGCTGCATCCCCGAGTCAAGATCTTTCAGACTTGCCTATGGAGGAACAGTTAAGAAGACTTCAAGAGGAGCGCACATGCAAAGTTTGCACGGATAAGGAAGTGAACATTGTCTTCATCCCCTGTGGTCACCTAGTTGTGTGCAAAGAATGTGCACCTTCTCTGCGCAAGTGCCCCATATGTAGAGGATTGGTCAAAGGCGCTGTCCGTACTTTCCTATCATAAAGTGAAGATATTTATCATCCAAGTAACAACAGTTTTTGGATGTTCAAATTTACACCAACTCTAATTGTTTCACATATAACTGTTGATTGTTAGATGATTTATCTAACAATTGAAATTGACGATAGGTTAAAATATTTTTATTTTTATATGTTAAATATTCCTTTCCCTCCTTTCACGTAAAAATACCACGTATCATCTGTAATTCATTAGCTTAAAGGGGTGGTTGATTGCTATTTCACTTTTTTCATTTTAAATACTGTGTAATGTTGCTGTTGGTGCATGAACAGTATCTGCAAAGTTGCTGCGCTGAAAGTTCAACGTAAGCAGAGATATTGTCTTTTAAAAATCAGGAAGTTTAATGCCTACAAAAACGACTCGAATGGGACTACAACGAGATACTTCCCGGGTTTTATACGTAACTAACCCATACATTTACATCAACCCTCCCTCCGGAACATGTTCTGCTGTCGAAGAGGAGGAGTTATAGTGGAGAGCTGTAGCCGTCAGGTCTTCTGTGTTCAGGCTTCCTACAGACGCTGTAGTTCGTCAACAATGGTTAAAATTTAAGTTTGATTATGTTCCTGACAATTACAATCGTAGTTTAGCTCTCTGTGCTGCGCATTTTACGGAAGACAGCTTCCAGAATCTACACGAGTTCAATGTCGGATTCAACAAGAAACTATTACTCCAACATGAAGCAGTTACAGCTTTAAAACCAGAGGCCACAACCTGCAAGTAAGATTTAATCATTTTAAATGTATTTGCCTGTATAATTTAAAACGTACGTTTTAGTTTTATCAAGGATGTAAAAAAATGCCAGCGCTGGCTTTAGTATATGACAGATGCGTATAAACATTTTGGACCCGAATTTGTATATGTAAAAATTTTGTAAACGTATTTTCCATGTATACTTTATGACGTAATTTTTTGATTTGATCAAGAACGCAAACCAATGCCAAAGCTGTTTGGTTATAGTAGCTAGTTAGTTCGATGTTATTTTGTGTGTATAAGAAACGTGTACAAACTTCAAAAAATTATCGCAACAGCGAACTTCAGCGGCTGTTATCACATGTACACCTAAAGAAAACGACAAACTGAGTAACCGGTAAGTTTTGTGAATAGTTAAACGGTTGTTCATTCTATCAATAAAACAATATCTTTAAAAAACGGTATTACTCAGTCATGTATTCAGTTATATTAAATGTTTAATCAGGGGGAAAGCGTATCTCAAAAGCTAACAAACAGCAGTAGCATTTTCAAGTAACAGCGTATGGAAATTCTTTGCGAGAATAATAATAAAATAAAATAAATTACCATTCAGAAACGTTTAGTAAGAGCCGTGTTTGCGGAGGTTCTGCTTGACTCTCTTCATCACCGCTCTCTGGGTCTGATTCTGGCTCAAACTGATGAGGCAATATTGACACCATTACATTTGACCGGGTCCGGAGCACATGCAACTGTCGCCCGTAAAGGTAATGGGCGTGAAGATTCCGGACGCAGTTTAGCCAATTACAACACACCGGCCGAACTAACCAATCTGAGCTCATTGCCTCTTTCTGAGGGAGTGGTTTCATAGAATCAGGAAGTCAACCGGTCGTTCGAATGACAGAGGAGGAAGCGGCTTACAATAAAGGTGAAATTTATGAAAAATAAGGCGTTTTTTAACAAACGAAACACGAAGACATGTTATATTGCAGCCCATAAACATAATCAAGCTAAGAAAAAAGGCAGTAAACCACCCCTTTAACCATGTTGTTTAGTGACACACACAAAATAACTGTGTAATAATAACAAAATAAGTGTAATAGTTAGACAAGTTTAAAGTGTAATACTCAACTTTCACGTCAATGTTTTGTATATAGCAGAAAGATGTTCTAAAATAAATATGATTTGTTTAGTCTTAAACACTCTCATACTAGAAGGACCGTCATTTAATTCTCTTTATGCAATATTTGTTCATGTTTTTCATACATTCCTATATGAACATGTTTGACCACGCTCTGTGACTATACACTTTTTGCAAAAACAGTACAAAAACAAGATGTAAACAGTGTAATGTGTAAAATGTCAATTCAAACGCTAAAACTGATCACTATAGTAGCTTTTCTGTATTTGTTTTAAATGACTCATGATGCATTTACTTTTAACCCAGTTGACCTCTAGAATTTAGGTTTTACCAAAGTGTGGAACTTTGTTTAACAGCCTCGAGCTTGGATGAATATGCCTCTCTCAGTGCAATAGTCAGATGTGATTCTGTTGTAATAGTTTAAGTGTAAAACAGCATGCACTTTGTGTAATTCATAGAGGGAAAAGTTGCACTAAATGAAGTATCAATTTAGTCAAACAGAAAGACTATCACTTAAATTCTTAATTGTCATTTATTTCTATAGACAGCTCTCAATGAAAAGTCTTCACCTAAAACATACGGTCCAACATACAAAATGTAAAACAGGGTCATCATTTGCATGCTTTTGTGAATTTATAATAAACTATGTTTTTGAAGCCTCTTTTCTTAGAGGTTTGGGTCTTTTGAATCTTACATGGATGTTTTGGACACGTGTGACTCTGTATAAAGATTATGTTTTAAAGTTAGTCCATAAGCACAACTATTTACACACATACGAAGTAGGAGAATATCTAACTGTATATTGTAGATTGTGAACACTCTATTACCCGTTTATTTGGGGTCAGAGAACATCCTTAGCTCATACGTTTCTTTAATTTGTGCAGGATGTTGAAGTGTTAGTTAAAAAATGTATTAGTTAATAACAAACAAACAAACATTAAAACAACATGGAACCATGATATTAATATATAAAATATGGTATAATTACATGTTGAAGCATAGCCCACTCACAGTTTGAAAATGACTTCCATAATATTTTCTTTTAGTAAAGCTATGTGTGGATCACCCGACACAAAGTTTTGCGTTTGTGAGTGAAATCTCACAAAGATTACACCAATATTAGCTTTCTCGAACATTGGATGTTTGCATTATGTCTGAAACTTAGAAATCAACATGCATTTCCTGTGGTTGTTAAATGGCTCAGGTAATTCATATGAAATGTAAGTTGTTCAGAAGAAAAATGGGTTCAGTCATACATTTAAAAAAAAAAAAGTCTTCTAAGTGAAGATGACGTGTTTGTCACAAACACATCTGAGTTTTTATACGTGTTAGGAAACCTCTCGCAATATTACTAATCAAGTAATCACAGAAATAATGCAGGTCACCAGATTGTTTTAAGAAATTAAAGTATAAATAAAGGTGAATCTTTATTTAAAGAAGATAGGCTTCTGCTTTTGCAACACACAAATGTTTAAGTCGTTTGTGTCTTTGGTAATTTACTTCCAATCCATACTTTGAAGCATCATGATTTTAGGTCTGTAAAAATAAATAAATAACTATGCCCACTTTAGGGGTAAATGAAATATTAAATTGTGTGCCTTGTTTTAGTGTAATACCAGTTTTTGTAAAGCAAGAGTTGTATTAATGTTTTTAAAAATAGTTTGAGACATATTTTAACTACTTTTGCATGTTTAATGCCAAAAGTTTAGTGTGATTTATAATGTTAAAAGGTTTTGCTTAAAAACTATTCGTTTTACGTATTTTTTAACTGTTGTTGTCTGATATGTTAAATGCTCACATTTGAAACATTGCTTAAAAACATAATTTTCCATTTTTTCTGGTAGGCTATCTTTAAAAGTCATTCGTGAAAGACATTCTATAACTTGTTTTAAATGATTTAACGTTGACTTTTTTAGTTTTTAACAGGTTTTAAATCTGTATGTGAAGGACCACATTGTAACTTTTTTCAGATAACGCTGTAAAATGTACAAATACTAAACAATTGCATTTTAACTTTAAACAGTGTTTTTAAAAAAGTTTTACATATATATGGAAAACAAAACTTTTCTTTAATTAAAAACAAGTCGCTGATCTGTTACCCAATACATTGCTTTTTTTTTAAAAAAGTTTAAAGCACATAGTTTTTAACGTTTTAACATTTTACAAATGTATTTTCAACTTATACAACGTTTTAATGACTTTAAACACTATGTAATTGTGAAAGTACAACTTTTCTTCAAATGTATGTTAGAAAATAGAACTATTTGCTTGATATAATTTTAATACATGTTGTTTTAGATGTTTTAATTCTAGAACATGTTTGCAATTCAAACTTTTTTAACATTTTACAAATGTGTGTTTACCACCCTTTGTATTTTAGTGATAAACATTGTTTTAATGTCTTTTTTGTATGTGATTGTGAAAAGTACAACTTTAAATGTGGACCATGGGAATTTTCCCACATTGGAGGGCTCAGTCCAAAAGTGAGGTGAGGTGGGGTGGGGTGGGGTGAGGTGAGGTGAGGTGGGTGTTTGAGTGTACAGAGTTGTAAATTAAATATAATTTCTCCTGTGACATAGACGAAGCAAAGCATAGCAAATTTATTTATATAACACAATTTATACACTGGCAATTCAAAGTAGAAAGGATTAAATAATCACAAAAATGTATTCAGCCAATCGATGCTTTTCTTTGGGTATCCATTCGCTGCAGCCGTTAATCCTATTGGTGCGTATATCCATCAACAGATCCAAATGCGTCGCTCCATTTAAAAAAGCTACGTGATTTTAGAAAAAATCTGTTCCAAAACCTTCCATTAATTGAAACATGAATTTTAAATCGTAGTGGGCTATTTTAAATGCTCATCCTCAGAAATAGGTCACGAACATTCGGGTACATCCATTCCAAAATCACTGCAAAGTATGTAAACGTAATCCTCTGGGTGTTTTTTTTTTTTATATATAATCCGCAAGAAGTCGGTAGGCTATCTTGTACCCGTGGTTAATCCAGCCCACTCTGCTATGAAAACCGGTTCACTTCCATCATCTTTTAAATCTCTCCATACTCTGTATACAATAAAATCCAATCAGGGTCCTCCGTTGAATTTATGGTGTAGCCTATCGTTCGTCGTTATCCACGTAGTCTGACTTCTCTGTTGATTTTGTCATAAACATATGTATACGCGCGTCCTTCAGACAAGTGAAACGTATATTCCACACGATCCGCCGGCTCGTGAAGAAATCGCGTTAAACAGGTCCTGGTAACTATGTTTTTTTTCGCGGCGCTAAGATCGAATCCTCCATAGCTTCATCAGTGTTTCAGGAGTTTTAGTGTTCCATAGTGTTCTACTTGAATAATACCACAAGTATCTCGTGTCCTGTTTGCGCTCCTTTTTAAACAGCTCATGTGACTGTGACGTTGTGGGAAGGGAGGGAGGGATTCCCACGTGATGTCATTTTTTACTCACACCCTTAAATCAAAATTGACCTCTCAGCTTTGAGAGGGGTGTGTTAGGGGGTGTGGTCTCTTCGAGCCGTTGTATCGGTTTTCTTTGGTCATTTAAGTTCGGCCACCGAGATGATAGGATGTGTTTTCTATTTGGGAGCTCGAAGGGGTGGGGGTATTTTCCCATGGTGACATCTGTTGTGGGTGGGATAGGGGCGGAGTTTGGGTCTGTCTCTCTGGAAGGGTCACAGAGCTTCATTTCTGATTGGGCTCCGGAGTGAGTGGACGCTGTCCACTCTGCTCCACTACAACGAAACACTTATATATCTTTTAAGCTCTGAGTCCTTTAATGAATGGTATGTAAAAACGTAACACTTTTTAAATTAGTTTGTGTTTCATGTAAAAGTTTTACAAAATACTATGTGAAAGTTAAATGCTTACAAGTCAACATTTTAAGAATTATCTTTTTGTAAATTAAAACGTGATATCAGTATAGCATTACCGAATTCAGGGGTGTTTAGCTTCAATAGTTATCAACCACCTGCTGATTTTAATTTTTTTCTTCAAATAAAAGTAATTTCCTGATAAATCATTGTACACATACATGTGTTTTGTTGTATGCACAGATTTTGAGGGTCGCTTATAGAAAGATGTGCCCTTGTGTTTGTTTCGCGGTATTTTTAAAAACATAGCCTAGCTAGATCTACATAGATGTTTTACACGATAAGATATGTCAGAGAACCGTGTGCGGCATTCTATATCCGCATAAAGGGTTCAAATGTAAAATATACATTTTAGCGCTATTTAAAAACTAGGACGGTAGCCTATAATAATATAATGTAAATGTCTCACGTCAAGATGATGGTTTAAACCATAATTTTATCAAATCAAGTCAATTCATGTGAATACTGTCGTATATGAACAAAGAGAAGACCTAGAGTTCACTAACATTAGGCCTACAGCTAACTGTAGGAAACAGATACGCCTCAGGTAATATGAAATGTAAGTTGGTCAGAAGAAAAAAGGATCAGTAATACATTCAAAAAGTCTAAGTGAATACAATGTTTTGTCACAAACACATCTAAAGCATTTTTTACTCGTATGAGGAAACCTCTCGCAACATTACTAATCAATTAACCACAGAAATATTGCATGTCATCAGACTGTTTTAAAGAAATTAAAGCATGAATAAAGATGAATCTTTATTTAAAGAATATAGAATTCTGATTAGCAACACACTGATGTATAAATGTTCAAAGTCGTTTGTGTCTTTGGTAATTTACTTCCAATCCATAGCCTACTTTGAAGCATCTTGATTTTAGGTCTGTAAAAATAGAGAATAAAAAAGAAATAACTATATGACTAACTGAAAAAACTAAGGACACAAAATTGTAGATTTAGTTTACCCTGTTTTAATACCAGTTTTTGTAAAGCAAGAGTTGTATTAATGTTTTTAAAAATAGTTTGAGACATTTTAACTACTGTTGCATGATATGTTAATGCATACACATTGTAGCGGTCACTTGGAGGATTTACGGCAATTTGAGGTAGAATGACAACTGCTCATGTACGTAGAGGGTATGTCCGTATGAGATGCGTGAGCTGTGCAGAAGAGATATAACGCTATACCGACTTTTGGTCTCTTCCTATTATTCGCCTCTTTCACTTTGTGAACAGAGTTGGATGTTTATTTGTGTACTTGTAAACGAATAAAACCCCACGCATGTTGACGACAGACGGCTCGTGCACCTAGAGTTATTATGTTTAATCATTTACCAACATTTAAATCTGTAGCTACCTCTGCACACGTGAATTCTGATGCGCTCGCGTTGGGGAGAGTGTTAGGTGGGCGGAGACTCGCTTCACAGGCCAGTCTATTTCTCATTCGTGTTGTGCTTTCGGAGCGCAAAGAGATATTTTAGCTAAAAACTAAACAAAACTTAGCAGCAAATCGTATTGTTAAAAAGTTTTACTTAAAAACGTTGTTTGATATATATTAAATGCTCACGTTTGAAACATTGCTTAAAAAACATAATTTTAAATTTTTCTGGTATTTAAAAGTCGTTCGTGAAAGACATTCTATAACTTGTTTTAAATGATTTAACGTTGACTTTTTAGTTTTTAACAGGTTTTAAAATCTGTATGTGAAGGAAAACATTCTAACTTGTTTTACATTTTTCTGATAGGCTACGTTTTAAATACCACACCTTTGTATTTTAACGGTTTGTACCATTTTAAAAAGTTGTATGTGAAAGTGTTACATGTCTGTGAAAAAAACTGTTTGCCTATCGCTTACGTTTCACGGTTTTAAAGTTTAAAGCACAGTTTTGAACAGATTCATTATTTTTTACTCCAAAACGCATTCTTAAACAATGATCAGATTTCTCCATTGGGAGATGTGGATTATCCTATCGAAGAGAGAATAAATCAGTAAGTTAGTGAATATTTGTTAACTTCACTAAAAGTCCAAAATGAACTAAAACATGAGTTTTTATTTTTTTATAAATGTTATTTAGTGTAATTATAAACAAATCTAGTGTAAGGCTCGGCTTCACACATGATCTATACTCATTCATGTTTCTAGCGTCGATGAGTGATGTATAATACGGAACTTAAAACTAAACGTTAGTAGCATATTGTATTTTAGTTGATGTTGTTTTGAACACTTTTTTAAATCTGTATGTGAAGGACCACATTCTAACTTTTTTCAGATAACGTTGTAAAATGTACGAATACTAAACCATTGCATTTTAACTTTATACAGTGTTTTTAAAAAGTTTTAAATATATATGGAAAACAAAACTTTTGTTTAATTAAAAACAACTCGCTGATCTGTTACCCAATAGGCCTACATTGCTTCACTTTTTAAAAAGTTTAAAGCACGTTGTTTTTAACGTTTTAACAGACAAGTGAAAACTATATATCACAGAATCTTCCGGCTCGTGAAGAAATTGTGTTAAGCATGGCCCGTGCGTTCCTCGTTTTTTTCGTGGAGCTAAAGTCAAATCTTCCATAGCTTCAGCAATGTTTCTCTCTGGAGTTTTCGGAGGGGCAGCCATTGCCATTGTAGATTATCTTGTAAGATCACAGGTAGTATTTCACTGTAAGTTTGCGCTCCTTTTTAAACATCTCATGTGACTGTGACGTTGTGGGGAGGGAGGGAGGGATTCCCACGTGACGTCATTTTTTACACACACCCTTAAATCAAAATTGACCTCTCAGCTTTGAGAGGGGTGTGTTAGGGGGTGTGGTCTCTTCGAGCCGTTGCATCGGTTTTCTTTGGTCATTTAAGTTCGGCCACCAAGATGACCGGATGTGTTTTCAATTTGGGAGCTTGAAGGGAGTGTGGGAGATTCCCACGATGACATCTGTTGTGGGTGGGATAGGGGCGGAGTTTGGGTCTGTCTCTCTGGAAGGGTCAGAGAGCTTCATTTCTGACTGGGCTCCGGAGTGAGAGGACGCTGTCCACTCTGCTCCACTACAACAAAACACTTTTGTATCTTTTAAACTCTGACTCCTTTAACAATTGGTATGTAAAAACGTAACACTTTTTAACAGTGTTTGTGTTTTATGTAAAAAGTTTTACAAAATACTGTGTGAAAGTTAAATGCTTACAAGTCAACATTTTAAAAATTATCTTTTTGTCAATGTTGTTTTAATGTTTTAACATCTCATTTTTTAATAACTATTTTAGAGAAAAAAATGCAATTTCAACTCATTTCATTAATGTTTTAATGTTTTTTAACCTTAAAAGTTTAACGTTTAAAGTGATGAATGTACATCTGTCTTCTTTAATAAAAAACACTGATCTCACACTCTTGACTATGTTTTTATTTCTTAAAAAAGTTTTAAATATACACTGTTTAGAACTACTGAGCGTGGGAAATTTCTCACGCTTCAGATGTTCAACCCATAAGGAGGTGTGGCGTAAGTCCGATTTTCCCACGGTGTGTACGTACAGCCCATAAGTGGGAGGAGCTAGCGTGGGAAATTCCCACGGTCAAAGGGGGCGGGGCTTAGAGGGTCATAAAGCAATAAACCTGTCAAAAGTTTGATTGAAATGACCCTCCATTCTCTCTTACATTGTGTGATTCTACCTTTTTACAGTGCCATAATACATTGTGAAATTATACCTTTATTACAGTGTAATAACACATTGTGGTATTATACCTTTATTACAGTGTAATGATACATTGTCTTATTATACCTTTATTACAGTGTAATAATACATTGTCTTATAATACCTTTATTACAGTGTAATAATACATTGTGTTATAATACATTACAATGTAATAATGCATTATGTTATTATACCTTATTACTGTGTAATAATACATTCTTATTATACATTTATTACAGTCCCATAATACATTGTGTGATTCTACTTTTTTACAGTGCCATAATACATAGTAAAATTATACCTTTATTACAGTGTAATAACACATTGTGGTATTATACCTTTATTACAGAGTAATGATACATTGTCTTATTATACCTTTATTACAGTGTAATAATACATTCTTATTATACATTTATTACAGTCCCATAATACATTGTGTGATTCTACCTTTTTACAGTGCCATAATACATTGTGAAATTATACCTTTCTTACAGTGTAATAATACACTGTGCTATTATACCTTTATTACAGTGTAATAATACATTGTGTTATTATACCTTTATTACAGTGTAATAACACATTTTGGTATTATACCTTTATTACAGTGTAATTATACATTGTCTTATTATACCTTTATTACAGTGTAATAATACACTGTGTTATTATACCTTTATTACAGTGTAATAATAAACTGTGTTATTATACCTTTATTACAGTGTAATAATACATTCTTATTATACATTTATTACAGTCCCATAATACATTGTGTGATTCTACCTTTTTACAGTGCCATAATACATTGTGAAATTATACCTTTATTACAGTGTAATAATACACTGTGCTATTATACCTTTATTACAGTGTAATAACACATTGTGGTATTATACCTTTATTACAGTGTAATAATACATTGTGTTATTATACATTTATTACAATGTAATAATACATTGTGTTATTATACATTTATTACAATGTAATAATACACTGTGCTATTATACCTTTATTACAGTGTAATAACACGTTGTGGTATTATACCTTTATTACAGTGTAATAATACATTGTCTTATAATACCTTTATTACAGTGTAATAACACATTGTGTTATTATACATTTATTACAATGTAATAATACATTGTGCTATTATACCTTTATTGCAGTGTAATAATACATTGTCTTATAATACCTTTATTACAGTATAATAATACATTGTGTTATTATACATTTATTACAATGTAATAATACATTGTGCTATTATACCTTTATTGCAGTGTAATAATACACTGTGCTTTTATACCTTTATTACAGTGTAATAACACATTGTGGTATTATACCTTTATTACAGTGTAATGATACATTGTCTTATTATACCTTTATTACAGAGTAATGATACATTGTCTTATTATACATTTATTACAGTGTAATAATACACTGTGTTATTATACCTTTATTACAGTGTAATAATACATTGTGTTATTATACATTTATTACAATGTAATAATTTATTATGTTATTATACCTTTATTACAGTGTAATAATACATTCTTATTATACATTTATTACAGTCCCATAATACATTGTGTGATACTACTTTTTTACAGTGCCATAATACATAGTAAAATTATACCTTTATTACAGTGTAATAACACATTGTGGTATTATACCTTTATTACAGAGTAATGATACAATGTCTTATTATACATTTATTACAGTGTAATAATACACTGTGCTATAATACCTTTATTACAGTGTAATACATTCTTATTATACATTTATTACAGTCCCATAATACATTGTGTGATTCTACCTTTTTACAGTGCCATAATACATTGTGAAATTATACCTTTATTACAGTGTAATAACACATTGTGGTATTATACCTTTATTACAGTGTAATGATACATTGTCTTATTATACCTTTATTACAGTGTAATAATACACTGTGTTATTATACCTTTATTACAGTGTAATAATACATTGTCTTATAATACCTTTATTACAGTGTAATAATACATTGTGTTATTATACATTACAATGTAATAATGCATTATGTTATTATACCTTTATTACAGTGTAATAATACATTCTTATTATACATTTATTACAGTCCCATAATACATTGTGTGATTCTACCTTTTTACAGTGCCATAATACATTGTGAAATTATACCTTTATTACAGTGTAATAATACACTGTGCTATTATACCTTTATTACAGTGTAATAACACATTGTGTTATTTTACATTTATTACAGTATAATAATACATTGTGTTATTATACATTTATTACAATGTAATAATATATTGTGCTATTATACCTTTATTGCAGTGTAATAACACATTGTGGTATTATACCTTTATTACAGTGTAATGATACATTGTCTTATTATACCTTTATTACAGAGTAATGATACATTGTCTTATTATACATTTATTACAGTGTAATAATACACACTGTAAAAAAAAAAACCTGTAAAAAAACGGTATTATTCCGGCAGCTGGGGCGCCAGAAAATTACCGTAAAATAACGGGAAAAAACAATCTTGTTAAAATACAGTAATTTTCCATAATTAAATAACAGATTATATCTTTAATATTACATTAAATCTTATGTAATTATTGGGATTTTTAATGTTTTAAAAAGTCATATACACCTTTAAAACAATTAAATACTGTAAATTTAAGGTTTTATAAAATTATTTTATATAATAATGCTGTCTATCTACAGTAATTTTCTTTTAATATAGTTTTTATGTGTAAAATAACAATGAAAATATGTATAAAAATGCACACAAGTACATAAATTCAAATACAAATGTTTGTAAATTTACAGTTTTAATTTTTATTTGTACAGATCCAATTTCACAACATCTCTAATTAAGTTCTTAATAATAGCAAATGTACAGTCAATTTCTTTTAAATTAACTAAATGTATGAGTACAAATTACCTGCATATTTACAGTATTAGTAATTGAACAAACACTAAACATCAAGATAAGTGATTGATAGGAAATAGAAGCTTAGTATATAATTTAGAACATGTAAAAATATCCACAATAAAAAGCAATTACCGTATTCCTTTACAGTATAACTTATTTTAACATTTACAATTACATTTTATCCAAAGTGACTAACCAATTAAGATAATAATTAAAGATAATAAAAAGCAACAAGTGCAGTGACAAGTCCCAGTTTGTCTAGCACAGTACACATAGAAAGGTGTTTTTTTTTTTTTTAACAAAGATTTAGTATTATTGGGTGAAGTGTTTATGAAAAAGATGGATCTTTAGCAGTTTCTTGAAAATGTGTTGCGTTGCGCCGGTCATTCCACCACCAGGAAACAGTCCAGGTAAATGTCAGTGAAAGTGGTTTTGTGTCTCTTTGGGATGATGGCACCACAAGGCGCCGTTCACTTGCAGAACACATGCTTCTGGAGACACATAGATCGGAAGCAGTGAGTTTAGGCATAGGGCTACCTTTAAAGACAACTCTTGCTGCAGCATCTGGATCAGTTGCAGAGGTTTGACTGACACTGGAAGAGCTGCCAGGAGAGCATTACAATAGCCCAGTCTGGATAGAACAAGAGAGTTGTGTAGCTCCGATAGGAAGGGCCTGATCCTCCTAATGATAAGGCAAATCAGCAGGATCACAGCAAGTATGTTTTGGCTGAAAGCTGAACCATAAGCAGTTCTGTCTTGGCAAGGCTGATTTAAAGGTGAAGGTCATTCATCCAGCAAGAATTTTCCATCAGGTAGGCTGAGATGCGAGCAGCAACCGTCAGATCATCTAGCTGGATTAAAAGATATGTGTCATTAAGATAGTAGTGATAGGAAAAGTCATGTTTCTAAATGACAGAGCCCCACTAAGCAAAATGATGTCCGAAAGACGTCTTTTCAATGTCTTTGTTACAAAAATCGAAGGTTGAAATGCCGTCCACTGAGGAGCCTGAATGAAAGTTATGACGTCTTTTTTTGACGTGTTCTGCACGTCCGATATAGATGTTCATCGAACCTTCGTACAAGGTTAAAACTAGTTAAAATGTGGCCATTGTGGACATATTTCAACATCATTTATGGTCTCATTTAGACATAATTACTTTGATTATTGCTGTCAGATGATCTTAGTGAGAATGAACAGAGGTTTAGATGTTGATATTTGTTTAATTTGAAGTGTCACCATTGTGGTGATCAATGTTTGCTTTAGTTGGGCTCTTGGTCCCCGTTCCTTTTATTTTAACTTTTCTTTGGCTGCTGTAACAGTGTGTTTGTGTAACACAATTGTTGTGGCAGAGAAAGCCTAGAAAAAGTTTGAGGTGTTATCAGCTCAATGTTGATGACTCCATAATCATCACAAAATGGGCCTTTAATATTGTGTTTAAAGTTTTGTGTTTATATTTGCCATTAATAACCAACAACCTTGTGGAACTGCATTATTGGTGCCAAAAACATTAAAATGATCACTTATTTGAAGGTGTATAAAAACCATGTGCACATGATGTTTTGAGCAAGAGTATCATACAGTCACACACAGACATCAAGATTGTGCATATGATTTCCAACAATGGTGACAATTTAAAAAAAAGCTTCATGCTGCAATGCATGATGGGTAGCTTTCATAGTACAAAACTCATCCTTAATTCCCAAGCTTTTTTTGGTTGTCACCGTTGTTGTGATTCATATCCAAAATCTTGATGTCTGTGTGTGACTGTATGATACTCTTGCTCAAAACATAATGTGCACATGCTTTTTATACACCTTCAAATAAATACACCTTCACCAATAATGCAGTTCCAAAAGGTTGGTGGTTATTAACGGCAAATATAAACACAAAACTTTAAACACAATATTAAAGGCCCATTTTTGTGATAATTATGTCATCATCAACATTGAACTGATAACACCTCATACTTTTTCTAGGCTTTCTCTGCCACAACAATTGTGTTACACAAACACACTGTTACAGCAGCCAAAGAAAAGTTAAAATAAAAGGAACGGGGACCAAGAGCCCAACTAAAGCAAACATTGATCACCACAATGGTGACACTTCAAATTAAACGAATATCAACATCTAAACCTCTGTTCATTCTCACTAAGATCATAAGACAGCAATAGTCAAAGTAATTATGTCTAAATGAGACCATAAATGATGTTGAAATATGTCCACAATGGCCACATCTGAACTAGTTTTAACCTTGTACGAAGGTTCGATGAACGTCTATATCGGACGTGCAGAACACGTCAAAAAAAGACGTCATAACTTTCATTCTGGCTCCTCAGTGGACGGCATTTCAACGTCTGATTTTTGTAACAAAGACATTGAAAAGAAGTCTTTCAGACATCATTTTGCTTAGTGGGTAGTTAAAAAAAAATAAAAAAAAGAAAGAAAGATGGGTGGAATCTAACACAATCGTAATCTTGCTGTAGCAAATCCAAACCTTGTGCATACTTTTAGTGCAATCATTTGGAATCAGAAGACTGTTATGAACATATGGAATCAGAACCGTTATGATTTTTATGTTTTAGTGAATTCTTCCCATACCTTGTTTGCCATGATCATCTGCTTTCCACGTGACCTGAAATCACACACACACACACACACACACACACACACACACACACACACACACACGTTATTTTAAAACTCAGTATTAGATTTACACATGTCAGAATATGTTCCATTGGGACAATGCAAAAACTCAAATGACTATGATCTTGAAGCTGAGCTGGAAAGGCTAACAGTAATATTTTGAGCTGCCATGTGATTTTAGCTAAGTTACATTTATAGAAAGTAATGTTAAATGAATATGATTTACTGTGACCTAGCTGCACACCTAGGTCCTAGGGGTTCATCATGTTGTATTCATATTCTAGTCTTCCTGTTCTAGGCTTTCCTGTATCATTAACAAGTACGTTAAGTTACAGTATTTCGATTTCTTAACGGTCTTAATAAAGTTAGTCATGTTAACTATTACGAAATAAACAAAAGAAACACGGTAGGCCTATTTTTAGTAAAACTGTGGCTATTAACGTTACAATGGTAAAAAATCAGCTAAAAACGTGTTTACTACAATTTTATTATAATAAAATAAAGTATGTTTTTTAAGAGAAAAGTTTTCAGCTTCCAGACAGTGTTTCAAAATATCCCGCCATTTATTGGTTTAATGTTACTGACTATCATAACGAAGATTTTATACACAATTATGGACTTTAATATGAATAACAAGTCTACAAAAGATTGTTTTAGGTCTTTAAGTTAACAAGTAGAGATGTGGGTTGGGTTCAACTGATCTTTCTTAACACAGATCGATAATTAAAAAACGCATGCTGCATTTTCAGTGTTTTGCCCTGACCCAGTTATAACTGAACATCATTTAAGAATGCTAACGTTAGCATGGAAACTGTCTAACCACTTAACACAAATGTAATATAAAATATCGTACACACATGTAGTATGAGACTCTTACCTCAGCCGTTGATCGGTCGGGATGAGGTCTGCTGTGACGACGAACCAGGCTCACTGAAAAAGGGCGCGTTATTTCTGGACTGACACCCAGACTACAAACAACTAATATGTGTTCAGCGCTCCTGCTCACGGCTGGCTGCTTCTGTCGAATACGATTATAGCTTTGAACCACTGTGATCACAATCCACGACTACTTCACGAGCGTAGACTGAAACTTCAAATCTCCCGCTTGCCCTTGACACAGATCGACGACAGAGACAGACCTGTAGCTAACTGTTGTGGGCGGGACTAGCAGCAACGAAACGTAATGGCGGATAATTTGAATCTGCGCGCGCGCGGGCACACACACACACACACACACACACACACACACACATACATACAAACGCACACAAAGCCACGCAGATTTGGAAAAACGATTCATAAAAGACATAAAATATAGGCCTAAATGAAATTTACGGGCAAATACAAATGATGATCAAAATGAACATCTATTTGCAAGACAAAATTAAAAGACTATAAATAATTAAATAGGCTTGCCTAATGTGTGTACAAATCTTAAAACTCACTTTAACCCCCACATGCTTAATAATCTTTAAGGAAAACATGTTAAGTGACTGCTGATTTCTGCAGTTATACCTTATTTTCTTTGTTTTCTAATTCCACAGAAATAATCTGTAAAATATTACTTAATTTTTTATGTAAAATTACACATAACCATATAAAATTACAGAGAATTTCCTTTAAAAAACGTAAAATTAATGTAAAACCAAAATAAAAGCAATTACCTGTAAATTTAATAGTGGACCTTTAAATTACAACAAATATCTGTAAAATAACAGGTATTCACTGTATAATGACAAAACGGCAAAATTCTGTAAAAAAATACAGACGGTTTCCTGTAAATTTACAGTTTTTTTTACAGTGCACTGTGTTATTATACCTTTATTACAGTGTAATAATACATTGTGTTATTATACATTTATTACAATGTAATAATGCATTATGTTATTATACCTTTATTACAGTGTAATAATACATTCTTATTATACATTTATTACAGTCCCATAATACATTGTGTGATTCTACCTTTTTACAGTGCCATAATACATTGTGAAATTATACCTTTATTACAGTGTAATAATACACTGTGCTATTATACCTTTATTACAGTGTAATAATACATTGTGTTATTATACCTTTATTACAGTGTAATGATACATTGTCTTATTATACCTTTATTACAGTGTAATAATACATTGTCTTATTATACCTTTATTACAGTGTAATAATACATTGTGGTATTATACCTTTATTACAGTGTAATGATACATTGTCTTATTATACCTTTATTACAGTGCCATAATACATTGTGAAATTATACCTTTATTACAGTGTAATAATACACTGTGCTATTATAACTTTATTACAGTGTGATAACACATTGTGGTATTATACCTTTATTACAGTGTAATGATACATTGTCTTATTATACCTTTATTACAGTGTAATAATACATTGTGTTATTATACCTTTATTACAGTGTAATAATACATTGTCTTATAATACCTTTATTACAGTGTAATAATACATTGTGTTATTATACATTTATTACAATGTAATAATACATTGTGTTATTATACCTTTAATACAGTGTAATAATACATTCTTATTATAAATTTATTACAGTCCCATAATACATTGTGTGATTCTACCTTTTTACAGTGCCATAATACATTGTGAAATTATACCTTTATTACAGTGTAATAATACACAGTGCTATTATAACTTTATTACAGTGTGATAACACATTGTGGTATTATACCTTTATTACAGTGTAGTAATACATTGTGTTATTATACATTTATTACAATGTAATGATACATTGTGTTATTATACATTTATTACAATGTAATAATACACTGTTCTATTATACCTTTATTACAGTGTAATAACACATTGTGGTATTATACCTTTATTACAGAGTTATGATACATTGTCTTATTATACCTTTATTACAGTGTAATAATACATTCTTATTATACATTTATTACAGTCCCATAATACATTGTGTGATTCTACCTTTTTACAGTGCCATAATACATTGTGAAATTATACCTTTATTACAGTGTAATAATACACAGTGCTATTATAACTTTATTACAGTGTGATAACACATTGTGGTATTATACCTTTATTACAGTGTAATGATACATTGTCTTATTATACCTTTATTACAGTGTAATAATACACTGTGTTATTATACCTTTATTACAGTGTAATAATACATTGTCTTATAATACCTTTATTACAGTGTAATAATACATTGTGTTATTATGCATTACAATGTAATAATGAATTATGTTATTATACCTTTATTACAGTGTAATAATACATTCTTATTATACATTTATTACAGTCCCATAATACATTGTGTGATTCTACCTTTTTACAGTGCCATAATACATTGTGAAATTATACCTTTATTACAGTGTAATAATACACTGTGCTATTATACCTTTATTACAGTGTAATAATACATTGTGTTATTATACCTTTATTACAGTGTAATAACACATTGTGGTATTATACCTTTATTACAGTGTAATGAAACATTGTCTTATTATACCTTTATTACAGTGTAATAATACACTGTGTTATTATACCTTTATTACAGTGTAATAATAAACTGTGTTATTATACCTTTATTACAGTGTAATAATACATTCTTATTACACATTTATTACAGTCCCATAATACATTGTGTGATTCTACCTTTTTACAGTGCCACAATACATTGTGAAATTATACTTTTATTACAGTGTAATAATACACTGTGCTATTATACCTTTATTACAGTGTAATAACACGTTGTGGTATTATAACTTTATTACAGTGTAATAATACATTGTCTTATAATACCTTTATTACAGTGTAATAACACATTGTGGTATTATACCTTCATTACAGTATAATAATACATTTTGTTATTATACATTTATTAAAATGTAATAATACATTGTGCTATTATACCTTTATTGCAGTGTAATAATACATTGTGGTATTATACCTTTATTACAGTGTAATGATACATTGTCTTTTTATACCTTTATTACAGTGTAATAATACATTCTTATTACACATTTATTACAGTCCCATAATACATTGTGTGATTCTACCTTTTTACAGTGCCATAATACATTGTGAAATTATACCTTTATTACAGTGTAATAATACACTGTGTTATTATACCTTTATTACAGTGTAATAATACATTGTCTTATAATACCTTTATTACAGTGTAATAATACACTGTGTTATTATACCTTTATTACAGTGTAATAATACATTGTCTTATAATACCTTTATTACAGTGTAATAATACATTGTGTTATTATACATTACAATGTAATAATGAATTATGTTATTATACCTTTATTACAGTGTAATAATACATTCTTATTATACATTTATTACAGTCCCATAATACATTGTGTGATTCTACCTTTTTACTGTGCCATAATACATTGTGAAATTATACCTTTATTACAGTGTAATAATACACTGTGATATTATACCTTTATTACAGTGTAATAATACATTGTGTTATTATACCTTTATTACAGTGTAATGATACATTGTCTTATTATACCTTTATTACAGTGTAATAATACACTGTGTTATTATACCTTTATTACAGTGTAATAATACATTCTTATTACACATTTATTACAGTCCCATAATACATTGTGTGATTCTACCTTTTTACAGTGCCATAATACATTGTGAAATTATACTTTTATTACAGTGTAATAATACACTGTGCTATTATACCTTTATTACAGTGTAATAACACGTTGTGGTATTATACCTTTATTACAGTGTAATAACACATTGTGGTATTATACCTTTATTACAGTATAATAATAAATTTTGTTATTATACATTTATTACAATGTAATAATACATTGTGCTATTATACCTTTATTGCAGTGTAATAATACACTGTGCTTTTATACCTTTATTACAGTGTAATAACACATTGTGGTATTATACCTTTATTACAGTGTAATGATACATTGTCTTATTATACCTTTATTACAGTGTAATAATACATTGTGTTATTATACATTTATTACAATGTAATAATGCATTATGTTATTATACCTTTATTACAGTGTAATAACACATTGTGGTATTATACCTTTATTACAGAGTAATGATACATTGTCTTATTATACCTTTATTACAGTGTAATAATACACTGTGCTATAATACCTTTATTACAGTGTAATAATACATTCTTATTATACATTTATTACAGTCCCATAATACATTGTGTGATTCTACCTTTTTACAGTGCCATAATACATTGTGAAATTATACCTTTATTACAGTGTAATAACACATTGTGGTATTATACCTTTATTACAGTGTAATGATACATTGTCTTATAATACCTTTATTACAGTGTAATAATACATTGTGTTATAATACATTACAATGTAATAATGCATTATGTTATTATACCTTATTACTGTGTAATAATACATTCTTATTATACATTTATTACAGTCCCATAATACATTGTGTGATTCTACCTTTTTACAGTGCCATAATACATTGTGAAATTATACCTTTATTACAGTGTAATAACACATTGTGGTATTATACCTTTATTACAGTGTAATGATACATTGTCTTATTATACCTTTATTACAGTGTAATAATACATTCTTATTATACATTTATTGCAGTCCCATAATACATTGTGTGATTCTACCTTTTTACAGTGCCATAATACATTGTGAAATTATACCTTTCTTACAGTGTAATAATACACTGTGCTATTATACCTTTATTACAGTGTAATAATACATTGTGTTATTATACCTTTATTACAGTGTAATAACACATTGTGGTATTATACCTTTATTACAGTGTAATGATACATTGTCTTATTATACCTTTATTACAGAGTAATGATACATTGTCTTATTATACATTTATTACAGTGTAATAATACACTGTGTTATTATACATTTATTACAATGTAATAATGCATTATGTTATTATACCTTTATTACAGTGTAATAATAAATTCTTATTATACATTTATTACAGTCCCATAATACATTGTGTGATTCTACCTTTTTACAGTGCCATAATACATTGTGAAATTATACCTTTATTACAGTGTAATAATACACTGTGCTATTATACCTTTATTACAGTGTAATAATACATTGTGGTATTATACCTTTATTACAGTGTAATGATACATTGTCTTATTATACCTTTATTACAGTGTAATAATACATTCTTATTATACATTTATTACAGTCCCATAATACATTGTGTGATTCTACCTTTTTACAGTGCCATAATACATTGTGAAATTATACCTTTATTACAGTGTAATAATACACTGTGCTATTATACCTTTATTACAGTGTAATAATACATTGTGTTATTATACCTTTATTACAGTGTAATGATACATTGTGTTATTATACATTTATTACAATGTAATAATACACTGTTCTATTATACCTTTATTACAGTGTAATAACACATTGTGGTATTATACCTTTATTACAGAGTAATGATACATTGTCTTATTATACCTTTATTACAGTGTAATAATACATTCTTATTATAAATTTATTACAGTCCCATAATACATTGTGTGATTCTACCTTTTTACAGTGCCATAATACATTGTGAAATTATACCTTTATTACAGTGTAATAATACACTGTGTTATTATACCTTTATTACAGTGTAATAATACATTGTCTTATAATACCTTTATTACAGTGTAATAATACATTGTGTTATTATACATTACAATGTAATAATGAATTATGTTATTATACCTTTATTACAGTGTAATAATACATTCTTATTATACATTTATTACAGTCCCATAATACATTGTGTGATTCTACTTTTTTACAGTGCCATAATACATAGTAAAATTATACCTTTATTAAATTGTAATAACACATTGTGAAATTATACCTTTATTACAGTGTAATAATACACTGTGCTATTATAACTTTATTACAGTGTAATAACACATTGTGGTATTATACCTTTATTACAGTGTAATAATACACTGTGTTATTATATCTTTATTACAGTGTAATAATACATTGTCTTATAATACCTTTATTACAGTGTAATAATACATTGTGTTATTATACCTTTATTACAGTGTAATAATACACTGTGTTATTATACCTTTATTACAGTGTAATAATACATTGTCTTATAATACCTTTATTACAGTGTAATAATACATTGTGTTATTATACATTACAATGTAATAATGAATTATGTTATTATACCTTTATTACAGTGTAATAATACATTCTTATTATACATTTATTACAGTCCCATAATACATTGTGTGATTCTACCTTTTTACAGTGCCATAATACATTGTGAAATTATACCTTTATTACAGTGTAATAATACACTGTGCTATTATACCTTTATTACAGTGTAATAATACATTGTGTTATTATACCTTTATTACAGTGTAATAACACATTGTGGTATTATACCTTTATTACAGTGTAATGATACATTGTCTTATTATACCTTTATTACAGTGTAATAATAAACTTCGTTATTATACCTTTATTACAGTGTAATAATACATTCTTATTACACATTTATTACAGTCCCATAATACATTGTGTGATTCTACCTTTTTACAGTGCCACAATACATTGTGAAATTATACTTTTATTACAGTGTAATAATACACTGTGCTATTATACCTTTATTACAGTGTAATAACACGTTGTGGTATTATAACTTTATTACAGTGTAATAATACATTGTCTTATAATACCTTTATTACAGTGTAATAACACATTGTGGTATTATACCTTCATTACAGTATAATAATACATTTTGTTATTATACATTTATTAAAATGTAATAATACATTGTGCTATTATACCTTTATTGCAGTGTAATAATACACTGTGCTTTTATACCTTTATTACAGTGTAATAACACATTGTGGTATTATACCTTTATTACAGTGTAATGATACATTGTCTTTTTATACCTTTATTACAGTGTAATAATACATTCTTATTACACATTTATTACAGTCCCATAATACATTGTGTGATTCTACCTTTTTACAGTGCCATAATACATTGTGAAATTATACCTTTATTACAGTGTAATAACACATTGTGGTATTATACCTTTATTACAGTGTAATGATACATTGTCTTATTATACCTTTATTACAGTGTAATAATACACTGTGTTATTATACCTTTATTACAGTGTAATAATACATTGTCTTATAATACCTTTATTACAGTGTAATAATACATTGTGTTATAATACATTACAATGTAATAATGCATTATGTTATTATACCTTTATTACTGTGTAATAATACATTCTTATTATACATTTATTACAGTCCCATAATACATTGTGTGATTCTACCTTTTTACAGTGCCATAATACATTGTGAAATTATACCTTTATTACAGTGTAATAACACATTGTGGTATTATACCTTTATTACAGTGTAATGATACATTGTCTTATTATACCTTTATTACAGTGTAATAATACACTGTGTTATTATACCTTTATTACAGTGTAATAATACATTGTCTTATAATACCTTTATTACAGTGTAATAATACATTGTGTTATAATACATTACAATGTAATAATACATTGTCTTATTATACCTTTATTACAGTGTAATATTACATTCTTATTATACATTTATTACAGTCCCATAATACATTGTGTGATTCTACCTTTTTACAGTGCCATAATACATTGTGAAATTATACCTTTCTTACAGTGTAATAATACACTGTGCTATTATACCTTTATTACAGTGTAATAATACGTTGTGTTATTATACCTTTATTACAGTGTAATAACACATTTTGGTATTATACCTTTATTACAGTGTAATGATACATTGTCTTATTATACCTTTATTACAGTGTAATAATACACTGTGTTATTATACCTTTATTACAGTGTAATAATAAACTGTGTTATTATACCTTTATTACAGTGTAATAATACATTCTTATTATACATTTATTACAGTCCCATAATACATTGTGTGATTCTACCTTTTTACAGTGCCATAATACATTGTGAAATTATACCTTTATTACAGTGTAATAATACACTGTGCTATTATACCATTATTACAGTGTAATAACACATTGTGGTATTATACCTTTATTACAGTGTACTAATACATTGTGTTATTATACATTTATTACAATGTAATAATACATTGTGTTATTATACATTTATTACAATGTAATAATACACTGTGCTATTATACCTTTATTACAGTGTAATAACACGTTGTGGTATTATACCTTTATTACAGTGTAATAATACATTGTCTTATAATACCTTTATTACAGTGTAATAACACATTGTGGTATTATACCTTTATTACAGTATAATAATACATTGTGTTATTATACCTTTATTACAATGTAATAATACATTGTGCTATTATACCTTTATTGCAGTGTAATAATACACTGTGCTTTTATACCTTTATTACAGTGTAATGATACATTGTCTTATTATACCTTTATAACAGAGTAATGATACATTGTCTTATTATACATTTATTACAGTGTAATAATACACTGTGTTATTATACCTTTATTACAGTGTAATAATACATTGTGTTATTATACATTTATTACAATGTTATAATTTATTATGTTATTATACCTTTATTTCAGTGTAATAATACATTCTTATTATACATTTATTACAGTCCCATAATACATTGTGTGATTCTACTTTTTTACAGTGCCATAATACATAGTAAAATTATACCTTTATTACAGTGTAATAACACATTGTGGTATTATACCTTTATTACAGAGTAATGATACATTGTCTTATTATACATTTATTACAGTGTAATAATACACTGTGCTATAATACCTTTATTACAGTGTAATAATACATTCTTATTATACATTTATTACAGTCCCATAATACATTGTGTGATTCTACCTTTTTACAGTGCCATAATACATTGTGAAATTATACCTTTATTACAGTGTAATAACACATTGTGGTATTATACCTTTATTACAGTGTAATGATACATTGTCTTATTATACCTTTATTACAGTGTAATAATACACTGTGTTATTATACCTTTATTACAGTGTAATAATACATTGTCTTATAATACCTTTATTACAGTGTAATAATACATTGTGTTATTATACATTACAATGTAATAATGCATTATGTTATTATACCTTTATTACAGTGTAATAACACATTGTGGTATTATACCTTTATTACAGTGCCATAATACATTGTGTTATTATACATTTATTACAATGTAATAATACACTGTGCTTTTATACTGTTACGAACTGTACACTGTTTGCATTGTATGTTCTTCCTGTCACTTTTAGTACTTCTAGGTACCGCCTATTTTCGGAACATTACTGGTCGAGGTGCCTGTCAATCATCTCTGGTCGATTGTGACGTCGTGGGATCTCCGCCAATCACGGTCTGCTCCGATGGATTTAAAGCGGAAGCGGCAGCTGGAGGAGTCAGCTGTTTGACTTGGCGTGTCACTGGTTGTGTTTGTTTGTGTTCTTCTGCTACTATATTTTTAAAAGCTTACGAGACTTCTGTGAGGGTCGTTGGAATGACCTGTGTAAAGATTGTCACTGGCGACATTTGTATTCTTGTTGAACGAGTGTCCTCGACACTTTTAGCCCGCTTAAGCTCCACTTAAACTAACTGCTGTCTTTCAGACAACGGAGGCGTGGAACAGCTTAGTAAGTCACGTGACATACATACCTTGCACTTAGGAGTTTTGATGTATTAGACACACTAGTATAGTGAAGTGCGCTAAACATGTATTTTTGTGTGTTTATTAGTTAGAGTAAGTTCAGGGCGCATTCGCGCTGAAGACTTTTCTTTTCATATTTTGTTTTCTTATTTAGAGGTCCGGGAGGAGACAGTGGGGGCTATTTTGTTTTATTTATTTCTTTGATTTTCTAGCGCCACTTTCAGTTCCCTCTTCCGTTTGTCTTGGTTACATAGGTTCTTATTGTTTGTTATTTTTGTTTTAAGTGTTTGTAAATATATTCATGGTTTTGGGAGCAATAAATCTTTTGCGGTGCTAATTTGATGGTCTTGTGTTTCTCTTGCCACCTACCTAAGTTCCTTTCTTTTGGTTATCTCAATGTTACTCCTTTTAAAATTCCTAGACGACAAATTTACCTCAAAGGTCGTAACAATACCTTTATTACAGTGTAATAACACATTGTGGTATTATACCTTTATTACAGTGTAATGATACATTGTCTTATTATACCTTTATTACAGAGTAATGATACATTGTCTTATTATACATTTATTACAGTGTAATAATACACTGTGTTATTATACCTTTATTACAGTGTAATAACACATTGTGTTATTATACATTTATTACAGTATAATAATACACTGTGTTATTATACATTTATTACAATGTAATAATACATTGTGCTATTATACCTTTATTGCAGTGTAATAACACATTGTGTTATTATACATTTATTACAGTATAATAATACACTGTGTTATTATACATTTATTACAGTGTAATAATACACTGTGTTATTATACCTTTATTACAGTGTAATAACACATTGTGTTATTATACATTTATTACAGTATAATAATACACTGTGTTATTATACATTTATTACAGTGTAATAATACACTGTGTTATTATACCTTTATTACAGTGTAATAATACATTGTTTTATTATACATTTA
This sequence comes from Scardinius erythrophthalmus, assembly GCF_964197995.2. Taxonomy (NCBI): domain Eukaryota; kingdom Metazoa; phylum Chordata; class Actinopteri; order Cypriniformes; family Leuciscidae; genus Scardinius; species Scardinius erythrophthalmus. Next base: position 13,274,037 of record NC_138225.1, on the reverse strand, counting down.
TTACAATGTAATAATGCATTATGTTATTATACCTTTATTACAGTGTAATAATACATTCTTATTATACATTTATTACAGTCCCATAATACATTGTGTGATTCTACCTTTATTACAGTGTAATAATACACTGTGCTATTATACCTTTATTACAGTGTAATAATACATTGTGTTATTATACCTTTATTACAGTGTAATAACACATTGTGATATTATACCTTTATTACAGTGTAATGATACATTGTCTTATTATACCTTTATTACAGTGTAATAATACATTGTGTTATTATACCTTTATTACAGTGTAATAATACACTGTGTTATTATACCTTTATTACAGTGTAATAATACATTGTCTTATAATACCTTTATTACAGTGTAATAATACATTGTGTTATTATACATTTATTACAATGTAATAATACATTGTGTTATTATACATTTATTACAATGTAATAATACACTGTTCTATTATACCTTTATAACAGTGTAATAACACATTGTGGTATTATACCTTTATTACAGTGTAATGATACAGTTTCTTATTATACCTTTATTACAGTGTAATAATAAACTGTGTTATTATACCTTTATTACAGTGTAATAATACATTCTTATTATACATTTATTATAGTCCCATAATACATTGTGTGATTCTACCTTTTTACAGTGCCATAATACATTGTGAAATTATACCTTTATTACAGTGTAATAATACACTGTGCTATTATACCTTTATTACAGTGTAATAATACATTGTGTTATTATACCTTTATTACAGTGTAATAACACATTGTGGTATTATACCTTTATTACAGTGTAATGATACATTGTCTTATTATACCTTTATTACAGTGTAGTAATACACTGTGTTATTATACCTTTATTACAGTGTAATAATACATTGTCTTATAATACCTTTATTACAGTGTAATAATACATTGTGTTATTATAATTACAATGTAATAATGAATTATGTTATTATACCTTTATTACAGTGTAATAATACATTCTTATTATACATTTATTACAGTCCCATAATACATTGTGTGATTCTACTTTTTTACAGTGCCATAATACATAGTAAAATTATACCTTTATTAAATTGTAATAACACATTGTGGTATTATACCTTTATTACAGAGTAATGATACATTGTCTTATTATACCTTTATTACAGTGTAATAATACATTCTTATTATACATTTATTACAGTCCCATAATACATTGTGAAATTATACCTTTATTACAGTGTAATAATGCACTGTGCTATTATACCTTTATTACAGTGTAATAATACATTGTGTTATTATACCTTTATTACAGTGTAATAACACATTGTGGTAATATACCTTTATTACAGTGTAATAATACATTCTTATTACACATTTATTACAGTCCCATAATACATTGTGTGATTCTACCTTTTTACAGTGCCATAATACATTGTGAAATTATACCTTTATTACAGTGTAATAATACACTGTGCTATTATACCTTTATTACAGTGTAATAACACATTGTGGTATTATACCTTTATTACAGTGTAATAATACATTGTGTTATTAAACATTTATTACAATGTAATAATATATTGTGTTATTATACATTTATTACAATGTAATAATACACTGTGCTATTATACCTTTATTACAGTGTAATAACACGTTGTGGTATTATACCTTTATTACAGTGTAATAATACATTGTCTTATAATACCTTTATTACAGTGTAATAACACATTGTGGTATTATACCTTTATTACAGTGTAATAACACATTGTCTTATTATACCTTTATTACAGAGTAATGATACATTGTCTTATTATACATTTATTACAGAGTAATGATACATTGTCTTATTATACATTTATTACAGTGTAATAACACATTGTGGTATTATACCTTTATTACAGTGTAATGATACATTGTCTTATTATACCTTTATTACAGAGTAATGATACATTGTCTTATTATACATTTATTACAGTGTAATGATACATTGTCTTATAATACCTTTATTACAGTGTAATAACACATTGTGGTATTATACCTTTATTACAGTGTAATGATACATTGTCTTATTATACCTTTATTACAGAGTAATGATACATTGTCTTATTATACATTTATTACAGAGTAATGATACATTGTCTTATAATACCTTTATTACAGTGTAATAACACATTGTGGTATTATACCTTTATTACAGTGTAATGATACATTGTCTTATTATACCTTTATTACAGAGTAATGATACATTGTCTTATTATACATTTATTACAGTGTAATAATACACTGTGTTATTATACCTTTATTACAGTGTAATAATACATTGTGTTATTATACATTTATTACAATGTTATAATTTATTATGTTATTATACCTTTATTTCAGTGTAATAATACATTCTTATTATACATTTATTACAGTCCCATAATACATTGTGTGGTTCTACCTTTTTACAGTGCCATAATACATTGTGGAATTATACCTTTATTACAGTGTAATAATACACTGTGCTATTATACCTTTATTACAGTGTAATAACACATTGTGGTATTATACCTTTATTACAGTGTAATAATACATTGTCTTATAATACCTTTATTACAGTGTAATAACACATTGTGGTATTATACCTTTATTACAGTATAATAATACATTGTGTTATTATACATTTCTTACAATGTAATAATACATTGTGCTATTATACCTTTATTGCAGTATAATAATACATTGTGTTATTATACATTTCTTACAATGTAATAATACATTGTGCTATTATACCTTTATTACAGTGTAATGATACATTGTCTTATTATACCTTTATTACAGAGTAATGATACATTGTCTTATTATACATTTATTACAGTGTAATAATACACTGTGTTATTATACCTTTATTACAGTGTAATAATACATTGTCTTATAATACCTTTATTACAGTGTAATAATACATTGTGTTATAATACATTACAATGTAATAATGAATTATGTTATTATACCTTTATTACAGTGTAATAATACATTCTTATTATACATTTATTACAGTCCCATAATACATTGTGTGATTCTACTTTTTTACAGTGCCATAATACATAGTAAAATTATACCTTTATTAAATTGTAATAACACATTGTGGTATTATACCTTTATTACAGAGTAATGATACATTGTGGTATTATACCTTTATTACAGTGTAATGATACATTGTCTTATTATACCTTTATTACAGTGTAATAATACACTGTGTTATTATACCTTTATTACAGTGTAATAATAAACTGTGTTATTATACCTTTATTACAGTGTAATAATACATTCTTATTATACATTTATTACAGTGTAATAATACATTGTGTTATTATACATTACAATGTAATAATGAATTATGTTATTATACCTTTATTACAGTGTAATAATACATTCTTATTATACATTTATTACAGTCCCATAATACATTGTGTGATTCTACCTTTTTACAGTGCCATAATACATTGTGAAATTATACCTTTATTACAGTGTAATAATACACTGTGCTATTATACCTTTATTACAGTGTAATAATACATTGTGGTATTATACCTTTATTACAGTGTAATGATACATTGTCTTATTATACCTTTATTACAGTGTAATAATACACTGTGTTATTATACCTTTATTACAGTGTAATAATAAACTGTGTTATTATACCTTTATTACAGTGTAATAATACATTCTTATTATACATTTATTACAGTCCCATAATACATTGTGTGATTCTACCTTTTTACAGTGCCATAATACATTGTGAAATTATACTTTTATTACAGTGTAATAATACACTGTGCTATTATACCTTTATTACAGTGTAATAACAGGTTGTGGTATTATAACTTTATTACAGTGTAATAACACATTGTGGTATTATACCTTTATTACAGTATAATAATACATTTTGTTATTATACATTTATTACAATGTAATAATACATTGTGCTATTATACCTTTATTACAGTGTAATGATACATTGTCTTATTATACCTTTATTACAGTGTAATAATACATTGTGTTATTATACATTTATTACAATGTAATAATGCATTATGTTATTATACCTTTATTACAGTGTAATAATACATTCTTATTATACATTTATTACAGTCCCATAATACATTGTGTGATTCTACTTTTTTACAGTACCATAATACATAGTAAAATTATACCTCTATTACAGTGTAATAACACATTGTGGTATTATACCTTTATTACAGAGTAATGATGCATTGTCTTATTATACCTTTATTACAGTGTAATAATACATTCTTATTATACATTTATTACAGTCCCATAATACATTGTGTGATTCTACCTATTTACAGTGCCATAATACATTGTGAAATTATACCTTTCTTACAGTGTAATAATACACTGTGCTATTATACCTTTATTAAAGTGTTATAATACATTGTGTTATTATACCTTTATTACAGTGTAAAAACACATTTTGGTATTATACCTTTATTACAGTGTAATGATACATTGTCTTATTATACCTTTATTACAGTGTAATAACACATTGTGGTATTATACCTTTATTACGTAAGGAATAATTGACGACAGGCCGTTGAATTATTAGAAAAATAATGCACACCCGAGGTGGTAATGCGGTCACGACGCGAAGCGGAGTGGCCGTTCACCTCGGGTGTGCATTATTTTTCTAATAATTCAACGGCCTGAAGTCAATTATTCCGCTTATACTACAGTTACCACACCTCGAAACATTGTTCAGATTATGTATTTCAAGACGTTTGTAAAGTTTTTGTCATTAAAACGCTCTTGTATGTAGGACTAATTTATTACGCATCTAATCCAAAGCCACCGTTGCTAATTCCAAAACGTCATTTTAGAGTTAGTAACGGAGGTCTGAGCCACTGATAGCAGACTAATGCTGGAGACACATGACTAGCTGACACATTTTCTGACTGTTTTCATCGCAGCATATTTTAAACACCGACTTTGAACCGCTTTGAACACAGACTGAACGCGCTGAACACGCGTTTGGGCATGATCAGTCATACGTATCAAATTACATTCATAACCGGCCTTAAAGTGTGTCCCCAGTTATTAATGCAATTATTAGAGAGAGAGATGTTGCAATAATGAGACAGAAAAGCATGTGCATCAATATTATTATTTATTTATTAATTCAATTCCTTGTAATTAATTCGAATTCATTCTTTTTTTTTTTCTATTATTGACAGATGACAGTAGACTAGCCAAATAAATGAAACACAAAGCCCTTTTAACAAGTAGGCCTATCAATAATTATTTATTTGTTATATTATCTGCAATAATAATCCGTGCTGCAGGACTATCCATTTATTTAGCCTATATTCAGTTTAATTTTCTATTGATTAGCCTATAGATAGGACTATATACTTTATTTATTCAAATTAAACTGCATGTTTCCATTGATTGTGAAGCTAGACACTGAAAATTCCAGATCAAGCGCATGCGGCTAAATGTTTTTTCTTGTTATGAATTGTATCCTATTTTCCGTTATTACCGTTAACTACGCGAAGTGATATGGAACTGTAATGCGGTCAAGACCTGCCTGGAACTACTTTAGCTGTGCGTTTCCCTGAAAATAATGCACACCTTAGAACGTTCGTCAACCAATCAGATTCAAGCATTCAACGGCCCAGTAGTATAAAGTGTAATAATACATTGTGTTATTATACATTTATTACAATGTAATAATACATTGTGTTATTATACATTTATTACAATGTAATAATACACTGTGCTATTATACCTTTATTACAGTGTAATAACACGTTGTGGTATTATACCTTTATTACAGTGTAATAATACATTGTCTTATAATACCTTTATTACAGTGTAATAACACATTGTGGTATTATACCTTTATTACAGTATAATAATACATTGTGTTATTATACATTTATTACAATGTAATAATACATTGTGCTATTATACCTTTATTGCAGTGTAATAATACACTGTGCTTTTATACCTTTATTACAGTGTAATAACACATTGTGGTATTATACCTTTATTACAGTGTAATGATACATTGTCTTATTATACCTTTATTGCAGAGTAATGATACATTGTCTTATTATACATTTATTATAGTGTAATAATACACTGTGTTATTATACCTTTATTACAGTGTAATAATACATTGTCTTATAATACCTTTATTACAGTGTAATAATACATTGTGTTATTATACATTACAATGTAATAATGCATTATGTTATTATACCTTTATTACAGTGTAATAATACATTCTTATTATACATTTATTACAGTCCCATAATACATTGTGTGATTCTACTTTTTTACAGTGCCATAATACATAGTAAAATTATACCTTTGTTACAGTGTAATAATACACTGTGCTATTATACCTTTATTACAGTGTAATAATACATTGTGTTATTATACCTTTATTACAGTGTAACAACACATTGTGGTATTATACCTTTATTACAGTGTAATGATACATTGTCTTATTATACCTTTATTACAGTGTAATAATACATTCTTATTATACATTTATTACAGTCCCATAATACATTGTGAAATTATACCTTTATTACAGTGTAATAATACACTGTGCTATTATACCTTTATTACAGTGTAATAATACATTGTGTTATTATACCTTTATTACAATGTAATAACACATTGTGGTATTATACCTTTATTACAGTGTAATAATACACTGTGTTATTATACATTTATTACAGTGTAATAATACATTGTCTTATTATACCTTTATTACAGTGTAATAATACATTCTTATTATAAATTTATTACAGTCCCATAATACATTGTGTGATTCTACCTTTTTACAGTGCCATAATACATTGTGAAATTATACCTTTATGACAGTGTAATAATACACTGTGCTATTATAACTTTATTACAGTGTGATAACACATTGTGGTATTATACCTTTATTACAGTGTAGTAATACATTGTGTTATTATACATTTATTACAATGTAATGATACATTGTGTTATTATACATTTATTACAATGTAATAATACACTGTTCTATTATACCTTTATTACAGTGTAATAACACATTGTGGTATTATACCTTTATTACAGTGTAATGATACAGTTTCTTATTATACCTTTATTACAGTGTAATAATAAACTGTGTTATTATACCTTTATTACAGTGTAATAATACATTCTTATTATACATTTATTACAGTCCCATAATACATTGTGTTATTCTACCTTTTTACAGTGCCATAATACATTGTGAAATTATACCTTTATTACAGTGTAATAATACACTGTGCTATTATACCTTTATTAGAGTGTAATAACACATTGTGGTATTACACCTTTATTACAGTGTAATAATGCATTGTGTTATTATACATCTATTACAATGTAATAATACATTGTGTTATTATACATTTATTACATTGTAATAATACACTGTGCTATTATACCTTTATTACAGTGTAATAACACGTTGTGGTATTATACATTTATTACAGTGTAATTATAAACTGTGTTATTATACCTTTATTACAGTGTAATAATACATTGTCTTATAATACCTTTATTACAGTGTAATAACACATTGTGGTATTATACCTTTATTACAGTATAATAATACATTGTGTTATTATACATTTATTACAATGTAATAATACATTGTGCTATTATACCTTTATTACAGTGTAATAATTCATTGTCTTATAATACCTTTATTACAGTGTAATAATACATTGTGTTATTATACATTTATTACAATGAAATAATACATTGTGTTATTATACCTTTATTACAGTGTAATAATACATTCTTATTATAAATTTATTACAGTCCCATAATACATTGTGTGATTCTACCTTTTTACAGTGCCATAATACACTGTGCTATTATACCTTTATTACAGTGCAATAACACATTGTGGTATTATACCTTTATTACAGTGTAATAATACATTGTGTAATTATACATTTATTACAATGTACTAATACATTGTGTAATTATACCTTTATTACAGTGTAATAATACACTGTGCTATTATACCTTTATTACAGTGTTATAACACATTGTGGTATTATACCTTTATTACAGTGTAATGATGCATTGTCTTATACCTTTATTACAGTGTAATAATACATTGGGTTATTATACATTTATTACAATGTAATAATACATTGTTTTATTATACATTTATTACAGTCCCATAATACATTGTGTGATTCTACCTTTTTACAGTGCCATAATACATTGTGAAATTATACCTTTATTACAGTGTAATAATACACTGTGTTATTATACCTTTATTACAGTGTAATAATACATTGTCTTATAATACCTTTATTACAGTGTAATAATACATTGTGTTATTATACATTACAATGTAATAATGAATTATGTTATTATACCTTTATTACAGTGTAATAATACATTCTTATTATACATTTATTACAGTCCCATAATACATTGTGTGATTCTACTTTTTTACAGTGCCATAATACATAGTAAAATTATACCTTTATTAAATTGTAATAACACATTGTGAAATTATACCTTTATTACAGTGTAATAATACACTGTGCTATTATAACTTTATTACAGTGTAATAACACATTGTGGTATTATACCTTTATTACAGTGTAATGATACATTGTCTTATTATACCTTTATTACAGTGTAATAATACACTGTGTTATTATACCTTTATTACAGTGTAATAATACATTGTCTTATAATACCTTTATTACAGTGTAATAATACATTGTGTTATTATACATTACAATGTAATAATGAATTATGTTATTATACCTTTATTACAGTGTAATAATACATTCTTATTATACATTTATTACAGTCCCATAATACATTGTGTGATTCTACCTTTTTACAGTGCCATAATACATTGTGAAATTATACCTTTATTACAGTGTAATAATACACTGTGCTATTATACCTTTATTACAGTGTAATAATACATTGTGTTATTATACCTTTATTACAGTGTAATAACACATTGTGGTATTATACCTTTATTACAGTGTAATGATACATTGTCTTATTATACCTTTATTACAGTGTAATAATAAACTGTGTTATTATACCTTTATTACAGTGTAATAATACATTCTTATTACACATTTATTACAGTCCCATAATACATTGTGTGATTCTACCTTTTTACAGTGCCACAATACATTGTGAAATTATACTTTTATTACAGTGTAATAATACACTGTGCTATTATACCTTTATTACAGTGTAATAACACGTTGTGGTATTATAACTTTATTACAGTGTAATAATACATTGTCTTATAATACCTTTATTACAGTGTAATAACACATTGTGGTATTATACCTTCATTACAGTATAATAATACATTTTGTTATTATACATTTATTAAAATGTAATAATACATTGTGCTATTATACCTTTATTGCAGTGTAATAATACACTGTGCTTTTATACCTTTATTACAGTGTAATAACACATTGTGGTATTATACCTTTATTACAGTGTAATGATACATTGTCTTTTTATACCTTTATTACAGTGTAATAATACATTCTTATTACACATTTATTACAGTCCCATAATACATTGTGTGATTCTACCTTTTTACAGTGCCATAATACATTGTGAAATTATACCTTTATTACAGTGTAATAACACATTGTGGTATTATACCTTTATTACAGTGTAATGATACATTGTCTTATTATACCTTTATTACAGTGTAATAATACACTGTGTTATTATACCTTTATTACAGTGTAATAATACATTGTCTTATAATACCTTTATTACAGTGTAATAATACATTGTGTTATAATACATTACAATGTAATAATGCATTATGTTATTATACCTTTATTACTGTGTAATAATACATTCTTATTATACATTTATTACAGTCCCATAATACATTGTGTGATTCTACCTTTTTACAGTGCCATAATACATTGTGAAATTATACCTTTATTACAGTGTAATAACACATTGTGGTATTATACCTTTATTACAGTGTAATGATACATTGTCTTATTATACCTTTATTACAGTGTAATAATACACTGTGTTATTATACCTTTATTACAGTGTAATAATACATTGTCTTATAATACCTTTATTACAGTGTAATAATACATTGTGTTATAATACATTACAATGTAATAATGCATTATGTTATTATACCTTTATTACTGTGTAATAATACATTCTTATTACACATTTATTACAGTCCCATAATACATTGTGTGATTCTACCTTTTTACAGTGCCATAATACATTGTGAAATTATACCTTTATTACAGTGTAATAACACATTGTGGTATTATACCTTTATTACAGTGTAATGATACATTGTCTTATTATACCTTTATTACAGTGTAATAATACACTGTGTTATTATACCTTTATTACAGTGTAATAATACATTGTCTTATAATACCTTTATTACAGTGTAATAATACATTGTGTTATAATACATTACAATGTAATAATACATTGTCTTATTATACCTTTATTACAGTGTAATATTACATTCTTATTATACATTTATTACAGTCCCATAATACATTGTGTGATTCTACCTTTTTACAGTGCCATAATACATTGTGAAATTATACCTTTCTTACAGTGTAATAATACACTGTGCTATTATACCTTTATTACAGTGTAATAATACGTTGTGTTATTATACCTTTATTACAGTGTAATAACACATTTTGGTATTATACCTTTATTACAGTGTAATGATACATTGTCTTATTATACCTTTATTACAGTGTAATAATACACTGTGTTATTATACCTTTATTACAGTGTAATAATAAACTGTGTTATTATACCTTTATTACAGTGTAATAATACATTCTTATTATACATTTATTACAGTCCCATAATACATTGTGTGATTCTACCTTTTTACAGTGCCATAATACATTGTGAAATTATACCTTTATTACAGTGTAATAATACACTGTGCTATTATACCATTATTACAGTGTAATAACACATTGTGGTATTATACCTTTATTACAGTGTACTAATACATTGTGTTATTATACATTTATTACAATGTAATAATACATTGTGTTATTATACATTTATTACAATGTAATAATACACTGTGCTATTATACCTTTATTACAGTGTAATAACACGTTGTGGTATTATACCTTTATTACAGTGTAATAATACATTGTCTTATAATACCTTTATTACAGTGTAATAACACATTGTGGTATTATACCTTTATTACAGTATAATAATACATTGTGTTATTATACCTTTATTACAATGTAATAATACATTGTGCTATTATACCTTTATTGCAGTGTAATAATACACTGTGCTTTTATACCTTTATTACAGTGTAATGATACATTGTCTTATTATACCTTTATAACAGAGTAATGATACATTGTCTTATTATACATTTATTACAGTGTAATAATACACTGTGTTATTATACCTTTATTACAGTGTAATAATACATTGTGTTATTATACATTTATTACAATGTTATAATTTATTATGTTATTATACCTTTATTTCAGTGTAATAATACATTCTTATTATACATTTATTACAGTCCCATAATACATTGTGTGATTCTACTTTTTTACAGTGCCATAATACATAGTAAAATTATACCTTTATTACAGTGTAATAACACATTGTGGTATTATACCTTTATTACAGAGTAATGATACATTGTCTTATTATACATTTATTACAGTGTAATAATACACTGTGCTATAATACCTTTATTACAGTGTAATAATACATTCTTATTATACATTTATTACAGTCCCATAATACATTGTGTGATTCTACCTTTTTACAGTGCCATAATACATTGTGAAATTATACCTTTATTACAGTGTAATAACACATTGTGGTATTATACCTTTATTACAGTGTAATGATACATTGTCTTATTATACCTTTATTACAGTGTAATAATACACTGTGTTATTATACCTTTATTACAGTGTAATAATACATTGTCTTATAATACCTTTATTACAGTGTAATAATACATTGTGTTATTATACATTACAATGTAATAATGCATTATGTTATTATACCTTTATTACAGTGTAATAACACATTGTGGTATTATACCTTTATTACAGTGCCATAATACATTGTGTTATTATACATTTATTACAATGTAATAATACACTGTGCTTTTATACTGTTACGAACTGTACACTGTTTGCATTGTATGTTCTTCCTGTCACTTTTAGTACTTCTAGGTACCGCCTATTTTCGGAACATTACTGGTCGAGGTGCCTGTCAATCATCTCTGGTCGATTGTGACGTCGTGGGATCTCCGCCAATCACGGTCTGCTCCGATGGATTTAAAGCGGAAGCGGCAGCTGGAGGAGTCAGCTGTTTGACTTGGCGTGTCACTGGTTGTGTTTGTTTGTGTTCTTCTGCTACTATATTTTTAAAAGCTTACGAGACTTCTGTGAGGGTCGTTGGAATGACCTGTGTAAAGATTGTCACTGGCGACATTTGTATTCTTGTTGAACGAGTGTCCTCGACACTTTTAGCCCGCTTAAGCTCCACTTAAACTAACTGCTGTCTTTCAGACAACGGAGGCGTGGAACAGCTTAGTAAGTCACGTGACATACATACCTTGCACTTAGGAGTTTTGATGTATTAGACACACTAGTATAGTGAAGTGCGCTAAACATGTATTTTTGTGTGTTTATTAGTTAGAGTAAGTTCAGGGCGCATTCGCGCTGAAGACTTTTCTTTTCATATTTTGTTTTCTTATTTAGAGGTCCGGGAGGAGACAGTGGGGGCTATTTTGTTTTATTTATTTCTTTGATTTTCTAGCGCCACTTTCAGTTCCCTCTTCCGTTTGTCTTGGTTACATAGGTTCTTATTGTTTGTTATTTTTGTTTTAAGTGTTTGTAAATATATTCATGGTTTTGGGAGCAATAAATCTTTTGCGGTGCTAATTTGATGGTCTTGTGTTTCTCTTGCCACCTACCTAAGTTCCTTTCTTTTGGTTATCTCAATGTTACTCCTTTTAAAATTCCTAGACGACAAATTTACCTCAAAGGTCGTAACAATACCTTTATTACAGTGTAATAACACATTGTGGTATTATACCTTTATTACAGTGTAATGATACATTGTCTTATTATACCTTTATTACAGAGTAATGATACATTGTCTTATTATACATTTATTACAGTGTAATAATACACTGTGTTATTATACCTTTATTACAGTGTAATAACACATTGTGTTATTATACATTTATTACAGTATAATAATACACTGTGTTATTATACATTTATTACAATGTAATAATACATTGTGCTATTATACCTTTATTGCAGTGTAATAACACATTGTGTTATTATACATTTATTACAGTATAATAATACACTGTGTTATTATACATTTATTACAGTGTAATAATACACTGTGTTATTATACCTTTATTACAGTGTAATAACACATTGTGTTATTATACATTTATTACAGTATAATAATACACTGTGTTATTATACATTTATTACAGTGTAATAATACACTGTGTTATTATACCTTTATTACAGTGTAATAATACATTGTTTTATTATACATTTATTACAATGTAATAATGCATTATGTTATTATACCTTTATTACAGTGTAATAATACATTCTTATTATACATTTATTACAGTCCCATAATACATTGTGTGATTCTACCTTTATTACAGTGTAATAATACACTGTGCTATTATACCTTTATTACAGTGTAATAATACATTGTGTTATTATACCTTTATTACAGTGTAATAACACATTGTGATATTATACCTTTATTACAGTGTAATGATACATTGTCTTATTATACCTTTATTACAGTGTAATAATACATTGTGTTATTATACCTTTATTACAGTGTAATAATACACTGTGTTATTATACCTTTATTACAGTGTAATAATACATTGTCTTATAATACCTTTATTACAGTGTAATAATACATTGTGTTATTATACATTTATTACAATGTAATAATACATTGTGTTATTATACATTTATTACAATGTAATAATACACTGTTCTATTATACCTTTATAACAGTGTAATAACACATTGTGGTATTATACCTTTATTACAGTGTAATGATACAGTTTCTTATTATACCTTTATTACAGTGTAATAATAAACTGTGTTATTATACCTTTATTACAGTGTAATAATACATTCTTATTATACATTTATTATAGTCCCATAATACATTGTGTGATTCTACCTTTTTACAGTGCCATAATACATTGTGAAATTATACCTTTATTACAGTGTAATAATACACTGTGCTATTATACCTTTATTACAGTGTAATAATACATTGTGTTATTATACCTTTATTACAGTGTAATAACACATTGTGGTATTATACCTTTATTACAGTGTAATGATACATTGTCTTATTATACCTTTATTACAGTGTAGTAATACACTGTGTTATTATACCTTTATTACAGTGTAATAATACATTGTCTTATAATACCTTTATTACAGTGTAATAATACATTGTGTTATTATAATTACAATGTAATAATGAATTATGTTATTATACCTTTATTACAGTGTAATAATACATTCTTATTATACATTTATTACAGTCCCATAATACATTGTGTGATTCTACTTTTTTACAGTGCCATAATACATAGTAAAATTATACCTTTATTAAATTGTAATAACACATTGTGGTATTATACCTTTATTACAGAGTAATGATACATTGTCTTATTATACCTTTATTACAGTGTAATAATACATTCTTATTATACATTTATTACAGTCCCATAATACATTGTGAAATTATACCTTTATTACAGTGTAATAATACACTGTGCTATTATACCTTTATTACAGTGTAATAATACATTGTGTTATTATACCTTTATTACAGTGTAATAACACATTGTGGTAATATACCTTTATTACAGTGTAATAATACATTCTTATTACACATTTATTACAGTCCCATAATACATTGTGTGATTCTACCTTTTTACAGTGCCATAATACATTGTGAAATTATACCTTTATTACAGTGTAATAATACACTGTGCTATTATACCTTTATTACAGTGTAATAACACATTGTGGTATTATACCTTTATTACAGTGTAATAATACATTGTGTTATTAAACATTTATTACAATGTAATAATATATTGTGTTATTATACATTTATTACAATGTAATAATACACTGTGCTATTATACCTTTATTACAGTGTAATAACACGTTGTGGTATTATACCTTTATTACAGTGTAATAATACATTGTCTTATAATACCTTTATTACAGTGTAATAACACATTGTGGTATTATACCTTTATTACAGTGTAATAACACATTGTCTTATTATACCTTTATTACAGAGTAATGATACATTGTCTTATTATACATTTATTACAGAGTAATGATACATTGTCTTATTATACATTTATTACAGTGTAATAACACATTGTGGTATTATACCTTTATTACAGTGTAATGATACATTGTCTTATTATACCTTTATTACAGAGTAATGATACATTGTCTTATTATACATTTATTACAGTGTAATGATACATTGTCTTATAATACCTTTATTACAGTGTAATAACACATTGTGGTATTATACCTTTATTACAGTGTAATGATACATTGTCTTATTATACCTTTATTACAGAGTAATGATACATTGTCTTATTATACATTTATTACAGAGTAATGATACATTGTCTTATAATACCTTTATTACAGTGTAATAACACATTGTGGTATTATACCTTTATTACAGTGTAATGATACATTGTCTTATTATACCTTTATTACAGAGTAATGATACATTGTCTTATTATACATTTATTACAGTGTAATAATACACTGTGTTATTATACCTTTATTACAGTGTAATAATACATTGTGTTATTATACATTTATTACAATGTTATAATTTATTATGTTATTATACCTTTATTTCAGTGTAATAATACATTCTTATTATACATTTATTACAGTCCCATAATACATTGTGTGATTCTACCTTTTTACAGTGCCATAATACATTGTGGAATTATACCTTTATTACAGTGTAATAATACACTGTGCTATTATACCTTTATTACAGTGTAATAACACATTGTGGTATTATACCTTTATTACAGTGTAATAATACATTGTCTTATAATACCTTTATTACAGTGTAATAACACATTGTGGTATTATACCTTTATTACAGTATAATAATACATTGTGTTATTATACATTTCTTACAATGTAATAATACATTGTGCTATTATACCTTTATTGCAGTATAATAATACATTGTGTTATTATACATTTCTTACAATGTAATAATACATTGTGCTATTATACCTTTATTACAGTGTAATGATACATTGTCTTATTATACCTTTATTACAGAGTAATGATACATTGTCTTATTATACATTTATTACAGTGTAATAATACACTGTGTTATTATACCTTTATTACAGTGTAATAATACATTGTCTTATAATACCTTTATTACAGTGTAATAATACATTGTGTTATAATACATTACAATGTAATAATGAATTATGTTATTATACCTTTATTACAGTGTAATAATACATTCTTATTATACATTTATTACAGTCCCATAATACATTGTGTGATTCTACTTTTTTACAGTGCCATAATACATAGTAAAATTATACCTTTATTAAATTGTAATAACACATTGTGGTATTATACCTTTATTACAGAGTAATGATACATTGTGGTATTATACCTTTATTACAGTGTAATGATACATTGTCTTATTATACCTTTATTACAGTGTAATAATACACTGTGTTATTATACCTTTATTACAGTGTAATAATAAACTGTGTTATTATACCTTTATTACAGTGTAATAATACATTCTTATTATACATTTATTACAGTGTAATAATACATTGTGTTATTATACATTACAATGTAATAATGAATTATGTTATTATACCTTTATTACAGTGTAATAATACATTCTTATTATACATTTATTACAGTCCCATAATACATTGTGTGATTCTACCTTTTTACAGTGCCATAATACATTGTGAAATTATACCTTTATTACAGTGTAATAATACACTGTGCTATTATACCTTTATTACAGTGTAATAATACATTGTGGTATTATACCTTTATTACAGTGTAATGATACATTGTCTTATTATACCTTTATTACAGTGTAATAATACACTGTGTTATTATACCTTTATTACAGTGTAATAATAAACTGTGTTATTATACCTTTATTACAGTGTAATAATACATTCTTATTATACATTTATTACAGTCCCATAATACATTGTGTGATTCTACCTTTTTACAGTGCCATAATACATTGTGAAATTATACTTTTATTACAGTGTAATAATACACTGTGCTATTATACCTTTATTACAGTGTAATAACAGGTTGTGGTATTATAACTTTATTACAGTGTAATAACACATTGTGGTATTATACCTTTATTACAGTATAATAATACATTTTGTTATTATACATTTATTACAATGTAATAATACATTGTGCTATTATACCTTTATTACAGTGTAATGATACATTGTCTTATTATACCTTTATTACAGTGTAATAATACATTGTGTTATTATACATTTATTACAATGTAATAATGCATTATGTTATTATACCTTTATTACAGTGTAATAATACATTCTTATTATACATTTATTACAGTCCCATAATACATTGTGTGATTCTACTTTTTTACAGTACCATAATACATAGTAAAATTATACCTCTATTACAGTGTAATAACACATTGTGGTATTATACCTTTATTACAGAGTAATGATACATTGTCTTATTATACCTTTATTACAGTGTAATAATACATTCTTATTATACATTTATTACAGTCCCATAATACATTGTGTGATTCTACCTATTTACAGTGCCATAATACATTGTGAAATTATACCTTTCTTACAGTGTAATAATACACTGTGCTATTATACCTTTATTAAAGTGTTATAATACATTGTGTTATTATACCTTTATTACAGTGTAAAAACACATTTTGGTATTATACCTTTATTACAGTGTAATGATACATTGTCTTATTATACCTTTATTACAGTGTAATAACACATTGTGGTATTATACCTTTATTACGTAAGGAATAATTGACGACAGGCCGTTGAATTATTAGAAAAATAATGCACACCCGAGGTGGTAATGCGGTCACGACGCGAAGCGGAGTGGCCGTTCACCTCGGGTGTGCATTATTTTTCTAATAATTCAACGGCCTGAAGTCAATTATTCCGCTTATACTACAGTTACCACACCTCGAAACATTGTTCAGATTATGTATTTCAAGACGTTTGTAAAGTTTTTGTCATTAAAACGCTCTTGTATGTAGGACTAATTTATTACGCATCTAATCCAAAGCCACCGTTGCTAATTCCAAAACGTCATTTTAGAGTTAGTAACGGAGGTCTGAGCCACTGATAGCAGACTAATGCTGGAGACACATGACTAGCTGACACATTTTCTGACTGTTTTCATCGCAGCATATTTTAAACACCGACTTTGAACCGCTTTGAACACAGACTGAACGCGCTGAACACGCGTTTGGGCATGATCAGTCATACGTATCAAATTACATTCATAACCGGCCTTAAAGTGTGTCCCCAGTTATTAATGCAATTATTAGAGAGAGAGATGTTGCAATAATGAGACAGAAAAGCATGTGCATCAATATTATTATTTATTTATTAATTCAATTCCTTGTAATTAATTCGAATTCATTCTTTTTTTTTTTCTATTATTGACAGATGACAGTAGACTAGCCAAATAAATGAAACACAAAGCCCTTTTAACAAGTAGGCCTATCAATAATTATTTATTTGTTATATTATCTGCAATAATAATCCGTGCTGCAGGACTATCCATTTATTTAGCCTATATTCAGTTTAATTTTCTATTGATTAGCCTATAGATAGGACTATATACTTTATTTATTCAAATTAAACTGCATGTTTCCATTGATTGTGAAGCTAGACACTGAAAATTCCAGATCAAGCGCATGCGGCTAAATGTTTTTTCTTGTTATGAATTGTATCCTATTTTCCGTTATTACCGTTAACTACGCGAAGTGATATGGAACTGTAATGCGGTCAAGACCTGCCTGGAACTACTTTAGCTGTGCGTTTCCCTGAAAATAATGCACACCTTAGAACGTTCGTCAACCAATCAGATTCAAGCATTCAACGGCCCAGTAGTATAAAGTGTAATAATACATTGTGTTATTATACATTTATTACAATGTAATAATACATTGTGTTATTATACATTTATTACAATGTAATAATACACTGTGCTATTATACCTTTATTACAGTGTAATAACACGTTGTGGTATTATACCTTTATTACAGTGTAATAATACATTGTCTTATAATACCTTTATTACAGTGTAATAACACATTGTGGTATTATACCTTTATTACAGTATAATAATACATTGTGTTATTATACATTTATTACAATGTAATAATACATTGTGCTATTATACCTTTATTGCAGTGTAATAATACACTGTGCTTTTATACCTTTATTACAGTGTAATAACACATTGTGGTATTATACCTTTATTACAGTGTAATGATACATTGTCTTATTATACCTTTATTGCAGAGTAATGATACATTGTCTTATTATACATTTATTATAGTGTAATAATACACTGTGTTATTATACCTTTATTACAGTGTAATAATACATTGTCTTATAATACCTTTATTACAGTGTAATAATACATTGTGTTATTATACATTACAATGTAATAATGCATTATGTTATTATACCTTTATTACAGTGTAATAATACATTCTTATTATACATTTATTACAGTCCCATAATACATTGTGTGATTCTACTTTTTTACAGTGCCATAATACATAGTAAAATTATACCTTTGTTACAGTGTAATAATACACTGTGCTATTATACCTTTATTACAGTGTAATAATACATTGTGTTATTATACCTTTATTACAGTGTAACAACACATTGTGGTATTATACCTTTATTACAGTGTAATGATACATTGTCTTATTATACCTTTATTACAGTGTAATAATACATTCTTATTATACATTTATTACAGTCCCATAATACATTGTGAAATTATACCTTTATTACAGTGTAATAATACACTGTGCTATTATACCTTTATTACAGTGTAATAATACATTGTGTTATTATACCTTTATTACAATGTAATAACACATTGTGGTATTATACCTTTATTACAGTGTAATAATACACTGTGTTATTATACATTTATTACAGTGTAATAATACATTGTCTTATTATACCTTTATTACAGTGTAATAATACATTCTTATTATAAATTTATTACAGTCCCATAATACATTGTGTGATTCTACCTTTTTACAGTGCCATAATACATTGTGAAATTATACCTTTATGACAGTGTAATAATACACTGTGCTATTATAACTTTATTACAGTGTGATAACACATTGTGGTATTATACCTTTATTACAGTGTAGTAATACATTGTGTTATTATACATTTATTACAATGTAATGATACATTGTGTTATTATACATTTATTACAATGTAATAATACACTGTTCTATTATACCTTTATTACAGTGTAATAACACATTGTGGTATTATACCTTTATTACAGTGTAATGATACAGTTTCTTATTATACCTTTATTACAGTGTAATAATAAACTGTGTTATTATACCTTTATTACAGTGTAATAATACATTCTTATTATACATTTATTACAGTCCCATAATACATTGTGTTATTCTACCTTTTTACAGTGCCATAATACATTGTGAAATTATACCTTTATTACAGTGTAATAATACACTGTGCTATTATACCTTTATTAGAGTGTAATAACACATTGTGGTATTACACCTTTATTACAGTGTAATAATGCATTGTGTTATTATACATCTATTACAATGTAATAATACATTGTGTTATTATACATTTATTACATTGTAATAATACACTGTGCTATTATACCTTTATTACAGTGTAATAACACGTTGTGGTATTATACATTTATTACAGTGTAATTATAAACTGTGTTATTATACCTTTATTACAGTGTAATAATACATTGTCTTATAATACCTTTATTACAGTGTAATAACACATTGTGGTATTATACCTTTATTACAGTATAATAATACATTGTGTTATTATACATTTATTACAATGTAATAATACATTGTGCTATTATACCTTTATTACAGTGTAATAATTCATTGTCTTATAATACCTTTATTACAGTGTAATAATACATTGTGTTATTATACATTTATTACAATGAAATAATACATTGTGTTATTATACCTTTATTACAGTGTAATAATACATTCTTATTATAAATTTATTACAGTCCCATAATACATTGTGTGATTCTACCTTTTTACAGTGCCATAATACACTGTGCTATTATACCTTTATTACAGTGCAATAACACATTGTGGTATTATACCTTTATTACAGTGTAATAATACATTGTGTAATTATACATTTATTACAATGTACTAATACATTGTGTAATTATACCTTTATTACAGTGTAATAATACACTGTGCTATTATACCTTTATTACAGTGTTATAACACATTGTGGTATTATACCTTTATTACAGTGTAATGATGCATTGTCTTATACCTTTATTACAGTGTAATAATACATTGGGTTATTATACATTTATTACAATGTAATAATACATTGTTTTATGTTATGAACCCAGTATGGGTTATATTTGTGGTTTGTGTGTTTTTCTTTATTTGGTTTACAGGATGGAGTTGGAGTGAATACGTCATTAGTAGATGGAGCTGGAGTGAGCACGTCATTATTGACTAAGGAGTTACACCTGTGTTGGAGCTGTTGCTGGCAATTAAAGCAGCTCCCTTCGGCTGTGACGGGGCGCGCTCTCCCATCCTCGTGCCGTTTGTGTCTTTGGATTCTGTTGTTTGTTTGTTGTTTGCTTTTCGTCTCGTCTTTATCTTATTTTATTATTCTTACTTAATAAATGTTATTCTTTTGAGCAAGATCCAACGTGTTGTCTCCTTCTTTGTCGCGGCTCGCGAGCCGGCCGTGACAAATGGGGGCTCGTCCGTCTTTTAATGTTTGACAATTCCAGTTGTATTTCGACATGATTCGGAAGCGCTTTTGGTCGTTTGTTTTTGCGTTCGGTTATTTTGTAAAGAAATTGACGTGTTGATTAACCGATGGTAAGAGAGATCGTTTGTTTAGCGCTATTGTTTGGGATGTTTTATACATCGTAGGCTACTTTGAAGGAAATGCGCGTTGGATTTGTTTGTTTTTGACAACGGAATGTGTGGAGCGCTGTATTGTTATCTCTGGCTGTTTTATGCTCGTTTTTATGGAAGGTAAGTGATTTTTTTTTGCAAATCTTTTTGTGGGAGGAATATTTAATATTTGTGTTCCCTGGTTAGGTTTAGCTGCTTGTTCCCTTTTGGAACAAGTGGGTGTAATGTAATTTTTTTTTATTTTTTTTTTGTGTGGTGACCGTGAGTAGAGCAGTTGTCTCGGGTGCATATCCGTGGTATGAGTTAGTCGCCAGCGTGCTGGTTGCTTTTCTTTGTACCAGCGGGAGTTGGTGCTTAAATACCCCTCACCAGTAGCCACATGAAGAGTACAGGGTTGAGTTAGTTAGGTTATTATTTTTATAGTTAGGGAGAGGGAACCATTTTATTCCTCCTGCTGAGGATTGTAAAACACTCCTTCTATTTGTAACGTGCATTTGAGGTGAAGATGTCTAATCTTGTCGAAGAGTTCATTAGTTCTCCTTCTGAAGGTTTACTTGATTCGTGTACAAAAGATCAGTTATTCGAAATTGCGGATCATTATGAAATTGAACTTGGAGATAAGAGGTTAAAGGATAGTACAATTAGGGAGGTACTTAAGACAAGACTAATAAAAAAGGCCGTATTATTTGAAATGTCAGATAACACCAGTCAAGTTAAACCTAATGTCGGCTCTTTAACTTTTGAACAACAGGAACGATTATTGTTGTTACAGCTTGAACAGGAACGTTTGAAATTGGAAGTAGAGCGTGAGAAAACTAGAAATGAGCAGACTAATGTTGAGCTGCAGAAATACCGTTTGGAGATAATGAGAGAAGGTGGGCTAAGTGGTTCAGCTGATGCTTTGCAGGGTGCTTCTCAAGTGTTTGACACTGCTGGAAATTTGAGGTTAATGCCTAAGTTTAACGAGCGAGACCCAGATACTTTTTTTACATTGTTTGAGCGAATAGCGGAGGCAAGAAATTGGCCTAGTAAGGAACGTACACTGCTTTTACAATGTGTGCTCACTGGCAGGGCTCAAGAAGCATATACTGCCCTTTCACTCGCAGACTGTGATGATTACTATACCGTTAAAGCGGCAGTTTTAAAAACTTATGAGTTAGTACCAGAAGCGTACCGACAAAAATTTAGAACATTGTCTAAGGGTGGAAAGGAGGCTCATGTGGAGTTTGCTAGAGAGCTCACTACTGCATTTAACCGCTGGTGTATGGCATCTGAGGTGACCACGTTTGAAGAGTTGGCTAACTTAATTGTGCTTGAACAGTTTAAGAACTCTGTCCCTGCTCGAATAGCAACATACATAAATGAGCAGAAAGCTGAAACAACTGCTAAAGCTGCTGAGTTGGCTGATGACTATATTTTAACACACAAGAATAGTTTTGAGTTTCGGAGAAGGGATGATGTTTTTGAAGATGAAGTTGATCGCGTGCCCAGGGATTCATCTCTGGTCTGTAATTATTGTCGTGGTAAAGGCCATTGGAAAAATGAGTGCCCTGTGCTCAAAGCTAAGAGTAAAGAAGGAAAGGTTCCCCGGGTTAAACCAGCAGGCCTTGTAGCACCATTGTTAAGTTCTGGTGGCTTGTCTTCAGAAAGATCGCCTACAGCGGTTAACCAGTTAAAAGATGGAGAGTATGCACCTTTTATTACTTACGGGCACGTGTCGCTTGTTGGTAAAGAAACAAAAGTTCCAGTAACGATACTGAGGGACACGGGGGCTTCGGAGTCCTTTATTTTGCAGGATGTGCTGCCATTTTCCTCTGTGAGTGATACCGAGACAAGTGTTCTTATTAGAGGAATTGGGTTAAATGTCCTGTCTGTCCCATTACATAAAATTATGTTGTCGTCTGAACTTGTGAAGGGAGAAGTGGTGATTGGAGTGCGTCCATCATTACCAGTGGAGGGGGTGGATATAATCCTGGGGAATAATTTGGCTGGGGGTAGGGTTTGGCCTGTTACTTTTTCACCTCCTGTGGTTTCATCTTTTCCACTTCCGGGTCCTGACGAGAGTAACACGAACTTTCCACAGGTATTTACTGCTTGCGCTGTAACTCGATCTATGACCTCTGCACAGCCAAGGTTAACATCTGATTCTTTGGGTAAACCAGCAATTTCCTTGCCTGATGACTTTTCTGTTTCTACTTCTGATTTGATCAAGGAGCAAAAACTTGATTCTTCTCTCCATAAACTGTTAGAGAGTGTGATGTCGTCTGATGAAGTTAGGCATGTTGCTCAAGGTTATCTTTTGCAGGATGGAATGTTGGTGAGGAAATGGATTCCTCATGGAAGTGACTTTGCTGGGGATCCTATCTTGCAGGTGGTAGTTCCAGAGAAATATCGATCATTGGTGTTGGAGATGTCTCATGATAAACTTGCTGGACATTTAGGGGTAAGAAAGACTTATGACAGAATCCTTCGTCATTTTTTTTGGCCTAAATTGAAGAAGGATGTGTCAAAGTACATCAAGACTTGTCATACCTGTCAATTAACAGGTAAGCCGAATCAGAAGATCAAACCTGCTCCACTGTTTCCTATTCCTGCTGTTAGTCCACCTTTTGAGCACTTGATTATCGATTGTGTAGGCCCACTGCCTAGATCAAAATCAGGTAGTATTTATTTGCTCACTGTGATGTGTGCATCGACTCGTTATCCTGCGGCCTATCCCCTCCGTACAATCACTGCAAAATCAGTGGTGAAGGCACTGACCCAGTTCATTTCCATCTTTGGCATTCCGAAGATTGTGCAAAGTGATCAGGGTTCTAATTTTACGTCTCATTTGTTTTCACAGGTTTTGAAACTGTTGCACATCAGGCACAATAAAGCTAGTGCTTATCACGCCCAAAGCCAAGGGGCTTTAGAACGCTTCCATCAGACGCTGAAGTCCCTATTGCGTGCTTATTGTACAGAGCTGGGGGGGGATTGGGAGCAGGGATTGCCGTGGTTGATGTTGTCAGCGCGTGAGGTAAGCCAGGAAAGTACTCGTTTTAGTCCCAATGATCTGGTCTTTGGGCATACCGTTCGGGGACCGCTGGCTGTGCTCCGCGATAACTGGATTGAAGGAACACCACCTCAGAATTTGTTAAGTTACGTGAATGACTTTAAGCGCAGATTGTATGAAGCGGGTAAGATGGCAAAAGATCAATTGCATTCGTCACAGGGACGTATGAAGTCACTTTATGATCGGCGAACTGAGAAACGACAATTTATGTCTGGCGATCAAGTGTTGGCTCTGTTACCTGTGGAGGGTTCACCATTTCAAGCTCGGTTTACTGGTCCGTATGTAGTGGTGAAACAAGTTACTGACTTAAACTATCTTATTGCCACCCCAGAGAGAAGGAAGTCAACACAGTTGTGTCATATTAATTTGTTGAAGCCCTACTATTGTCGTTCTCCTAAAGCCTTAGAGACCATAACAGATGTGAAACCTGCACTGTTAGTTGAGAACATTTCACCTGTTACGTTGGAAGAGGGAATTGATGAAGGGGTTTCTTTTCCCGAGGATACAGTGCTGTTGGGACGTCTTAAAAATTCCGAGACTTTGAAAAATTTGCACAAAATGTTGACCCATTTAACAGAGAGTGAACGTGCCGACTTGGTTGCTCTTATTAATCATCATGTCTCTTTATTTGGTGATGTACCCTCGTGTACACATTGGGCGGAGCACGATATTGATGTTGGGGATGCTGAGCCCATTCGCCAACATTTTTATCGTGCGTCCCCAAATAAACTCTTACATCTGGTTGCTGAAGTTCAATATATGCTAGATCATGACATTGCACGGCCATCATTTTCAAGCTGGGCATCTCCCTGCTTGCTTGTCAGTAAATCTGATGGAACTTATCGGTTTTGTACCGATTATAGGAAAGTAAATAAAGTGACGAAACCAGACTCTTTTCCACTTCCTCGTATTGAGGATTGTGTTGATCGGGTTGGGGCAGCGAAATTTGTAAGTAAGTTCGATCTGCTCAAGGGCTACTGGCAGGTTCCGTTGACCCCAAGGGCTCAAGAGATCTCTTCCTTTATTACATCTGAGGGGTTATTTTCTTATAATGTTATGAGTTTTGGTCTCAGAAATGCGCCTGCAACGTTTCAGCGACTTATGAATAGGGTTGTTTCGGGATTGGAGGGAGTCGCGGTTTATTTAGATGATGTGGTGGTTTTTAGTGATTCATGGGAGCAGCACTTGAGTCGTATTGCAGATCTGTTCTCTCGTTTTGTTGAGGCTGGCCTGACCGTCAATTTGGCCAAATGTGAGTTTGCCAAGGCCACCGTGACTTACTTGGGTAAGGTCGTTGGACAGGGTCGTGTGCGTCCAGTTCGGGCCAAGGTTGAGGCCATTGATCAATTTCCTTTTCCTTCCACCAAAAAGGAGTTGATGCGTTTTTTGGGGTTAGTGGGTTACTATCGGGGATTTTGTAGGAATTTCTCCACCGTGGTAGCCCCACTCACTGATCTGCTGAAGGCAAAAGCCGAGTTTATCTGGACTTCTGTCTGTCAGGAAGCTTTTGAGGCAGCTAAATTACTGCTTACTTCCGCTCCTGTGTTAGCAGCTCCTAAATTTGACCGCCCTTTTAGGTTGTGTGTGGATGCTAGCAACGTGGGTGCGGGAGCTGTATTGTTACAAGCTGATGATGAGGGAATTCACCGTTCCGTGAGTTATTTTTCAAAGAAGTTCACTTCTTATCAGTTAAATTATTCGGTGATTGAGAAAGAGGCCTTAGCGCTGATTTGGGCCCTACATCATTTTGAGGTATATGTGGGATCGGTGTCAGATTCTTTGGTCGTGTACACTGACCACAATCCACTTATTTATCTACATTCTTTGCGGTGCCCAAATCAACGTTTGACTCGTTGGTGCCTTTTTCTGCAGTCATATGCTCTTGAAATTCGACACATCAAAGGTATTGACAATGTGGTGGCAGACGCATTGTCTAGAGCTCCTTACTCTTCTTAACTGTTGACAAACAGTGTTGTCTTGCTTTGTTTTACTCTCTTAAATTGCTTCTACAGGGCCGTAGTTGCTGAGGAGATTGTAAGTAAGATGAAGTTGGTGTATACAGTAATGTGGGTTAAGGTTGGGTTTCATAAATGTAAACCCTCTTCTATGGGGGAAGGTGTTATGAACCCAGTATGGGTTATATTTGTGGTTTGTGTGTTTTTCTTTATTTGGTTTACAGGATGGAGTTGGAGTGAATACGTCATTAGTAGATGGAGCTGGAGTGAGCACGTCATTATTGACTAAGGAGTTACACCTGTGTTGGAGCTGTTACTGGCAATTAAAGCAGCTCCCTTCGGCTGTGACGGGGCGCGCTCTCCCATCCTCGTGCCGTTTGTGTCTTTGGATTCTGTTGTTTGTTTGTTGTTTGCTTTTCGTCTCGTCTTTATCTTATTTTATTATTCTTACTTAATAAATGTTATTCTTTTGAGCAAGATCCAACGTGTTGTCTCCTTCTTTGTCGCGGCTCGCGAGCCGGCCGTGACATTTATTATACATTTATTACAGTCCCATAATACATTGTGTGATTCTACCTTTTTACAGTGCCATAATACATTGTGAAATTATACCTTTATTACAGTGTAATAATACACTGTGCTATTATATCTTTATTACAGTGTAATAACACATTGTGTTATTATACCTTTATTACAGTGTAATAATACATTGTGTTATTATACATTTATTACAATGTAATAATACATTGTGTTATTATACATTTATTACAATGTAATAATACACTGTGCTATTATACCTTTATTACAGTGTAATAACACGTTGTGGTATTATACCTTTATTACAGTGTAATGATACAGTTCTTATTATACCTTTATTACAGTGTAATAATAAACTGTGTTATTATACCTTTATTACAG
Organism: Scardinius erythrophthalmus; assembly: GCF_964197995.2. NCBI lineage: Eukaryota > Metazoa > Chordata > Actinopteri > Cypriniformes > Leuciscidae > Scardinius > Scardinius erythrophthalmus. Next base: position 13,245,712 of record NC_138225.1, on the reverse strand, counting down.
TGTAATAATACATTCTTATTATACATTTATTACAGTCCCATAATACATTGTGTGATTCTACCTTTTTACAGTGCCATAATACATTGTGAAATTATACCTTTATTACAGTGTAATAATACACTGTGCTATTATACCTTTATTACAGTGTAATAACACGTTGTCTTATTATACCTTTATTACAGTGTAATGATACATTGTCTTATTATACCTTTATTACAGTGTAATAATACATTGTCTTATAATACCTTTATTACAGTGTAATAATACATTGTGTTATTATACATTTATTACAATATAATAATACATTGTGTTATTATACCTTTATTACAGTGTAATAATACATTGTGTTATTATACATTTATTACAATGTAATAATACATTGTGTTATTATACCTTTATTACAGAATAATAATACATTGTGAAATTATACCTTTATTACAGTGTAATAATACATTCTTATTATACATTTATTACAGTCCCATAATACATTGTGTAGTTCTACCTTTTTACAGTGCCATAATACATTGTTAAATTATACCTTTATTACAGTGTAATGATACATTGTCTTATTATACCTTTATTACAGTGTAATAATAAACTGTGTTATTATACCTTTATTACAGTGTAAAAATACATTGTGTTATTATACATTTATTACAATGTAATAATACATTGTGTTATTATACCTTTATTACAGTGTAATAATACACTGTGCTATTATACCTTTATTACAGTGTAATAATACATTGTGTTATTATACCTTTATTACAGTGTAATAATACATTCTTATTATAAATTTATTACAGTCCCATAATACATTGTGTGATTCTACCTTTTTACAGTGTAATAATAAACTGTGTTATTATACCTTTATTACAGTGTAAAAATACATTGTGTTATTATACATTTATTACAATGTAATAATACATTGTGTTATTATACCTTTATTACAGTGTAATAATACACTGTGCTATTATACCTTTATTACAGTGTAATAACACATTGTGGTATTATACCTTTATTACAGTCTAATAATACATTGTGTTATTATACATTTATTACAATGTAATAATACATTGTGCTATTATACCTTTATTGCAGTGTAATAATACACTGTGCTATTATACCTTTATTACAGTGTAATTACACATTGTCTTATTATACATTTATTACAGTGTAATAATACACTGTGTTATTATACCTTTATTACAGTGTAATAATACATTGTCTTATAATACCTTTATTACAGTGTAATAATACATTCTTATTATACATTACAGTCCCATAATACATTGTGTGATTCTACTTTTTTACAGTGCCATAATACATAGTAAAATTATACCTTTATTACAGTGTAATAATACACTGTGCTATTATACCTTTATTACAGTGTAATAACACATTGTGGTATTATACCTTTATTACAGTGTAATGATACATTGTCTTATTATACCTTTATTACAGTGTAATAATACACTGTGTTATTATACCTTTATTACAGTGTAATAATACATTGTCTTATAATACCTTTATTACAGTGTAATAATACATTCTTATTATACATTTATTACAGTCCCATAATACATTGTGTGATTCTACCTTTTTACAGTGCCATAATACATTGTGAAATTATACCTTTATTACAGTGTAATAATACACTGTGCTATTATACCTTTATTACAGTGTAATAACACATTGTGGTATTATACCTTTATTACAGTGCCATAATACATTGTGTTATTATACATTTATTACAATGTAATAATACATTGTGTTATTATACATTTATTACAATGTAATAATACACTGTGCTATTATACATTTATTGCAGTGTAATAACACGTTGTGGTATTATACCTTTATTACAGTGTAATGATACAGTTCTTATTATACCTTTATTACAGTGTAATAATAAACTGTGTTATTATACCTTTATTACAGTGTAATAATACATTCTTATTATACATTTATTACAGTCCCATAATACATTGTGTGATTCTACCTTTTTACAGTGCCATAATACATTGTGAAATTATACCTTTATTAGAGTGTAATAATACACTGTGCTATTATACCTTTATTACAGTGTAATAACACATTGTGGTATTATACCTTTATTACAGTATAATAATTCATTGTGTTATTATACATTTATTACAATGTAATAATACATTGTGTTATTATACATTTATTAAAATGTAATAATACACTGTGCTATTATACCTTTATTACAGTGCAATAACACGTTGTCTTATTATACCTTTATTACAGTGTAATGATACATTGTCTTATTATACCTTTATTACAGTGTAATAATACATTGTCTTATAATACCTTTATTACAGTGTAATAATACATTGTGTTATTATACATTTATTACAATGTAATAATACATTGTGTTATTATACCTTTATTACAGTGTAATAATACATTGTGTTATTATAAATTTATTAAAATGTAATAATACATTGTGTTATTATACCTTTATTACAGAATAATAATACATTGTGAAATTATACCTTTATTACAGTGTAATAATACATTCTTATTATACATTTATTACAGTCTCATAATACATTGTGTAGTTCTACCTTTTTACAGTGCCATAATACATTGTTAAATTATACCTTTATTACAGTGTAATAATACACTGTGGTATTATACCATTATTACAGTGTAATAATAAACTGTGTTATTATACCTTTATTAAAGTGTAATAATACATTGTCTTATAATACCTTTATTACAGTTTAAAAATACATTGTGTTATTATACATTTATTACAATGTAATAATACATTGTGTTATTATACCTTTATTACAGTGTAATAATACACTGTGCTATTATACCTTTATTACAGTGTAATAATACATTGTGTTATTATACCTTTATTACAGTGTAATAATACATTCTTATTATAAATTTATTACAGTCCCATAATACATTGTGTGATTCTACCTTTTTACAGTGCCATAATACATTGTGTTATTATACCTTTATTACAGTGTAATAATACACTGTGCTATTATACCTTTATTACAGTGTAATAACACATTGTGGTATTATACCTTTATTACAGTCTAATAATACATTGTGTTATTATACATTTATTACAATGTAATAATACATTGTGCTATTATACCTTTATTGCAGTGTAATAATACACTGTGCTATTATACCTTTATTACAGTGTAATTACACATTGTCTTATTATACATTTATTACAGTGTAATAATACACTGTGTTATTATACCTTTATTACAGCGTAATAATACATTGTCTTATAATACCTTTATTACAGTGTAATAATACATTCTTATTATACATTTATTACAGTCCCATAATACATTGTGTGATTCTACTTTTTTACAGTGCCATAATACATAGTAAAATTATACCTTTATTACAGTGTAATAATACACTGTGCTATTATACCTTTATTACAGTGTAATAACACATTGTGGTATTATACCTTTATTACAGTGTAATGATACATTGTCTTATTATACCTTTATTACAGTGTAATAATACACTTTGTTATTATACCTTTATTACAGTGTAATAATACATTCTTATTATACATTTATTACAGTCCCATAATACATTGTGTGATTCTACCTTTTTACAGTGCCATAATACATTGTGAAATTATACCTTTATTACAGTGCCATAATACATTGTGTTATTATACATTTATTACAATGTAATAATACATTGTGCTATTATACCTTTATTGCAGTGTAATAATACACTGTGCTTTTATACCTTTATTACAGTGTAATAACACATTGTGGTATTATACCTTTATTACAGTGTAATGATACATTGTCTTATTATACCTTTATTGCAGAGTAATGATACATTGTCTTACTATACATTTATTACAATGTAATAATGCATTATGTTATTATACCTTTATTACAGTGTAATAATACATTCTTATTATACATTTATTGCAGTCCCATAATACATTGTGTGATTCTACCTTTTTACAGTGCCATAATACATTGTGAAATTATACCTTTATTACAGTGTAATAACACATTGTGGTGTTATACCTTTATTACAGTGTAATGATACATTGTCTTATTATACCTTTATTACAGTGTAATAATACACTGTGTTATTATACCTTTATTACAGTGTAATAATACATTGTCTTATAATACCTTTATTACAGTGTAATAATACATTTTGTTATTATACATTACAATGTAATAATGCATTATGTTATTATACCTTTATTACAGTGTAATAATACATTCTTATTATACATTTATTACAGTCCCATAATACATTGTGTGATTCTACTTTTTTACAGTGCCATAATACATAGTAAAATTATACCTTTATTACAGTGTAATAATACACTGTGCTATTATACCTTTATTACAGTGTAATAATACATTGTGTTATTATACCTTTATTACAGTGTAATAACACATTGTGGTATTATACCTTTATTACAGTGTAATGATACATTGTCTTATTATACCTTTATTACAGTGTAATAATACATTCTTATTATACATTTATTACAGTCCCATAATACATTGTGAAATTATACCTTTATTACAGTGTAATAATACACTGTGCTATTATACCTTTATTACAGTGTAATAATACATTGTGTTATTATACCTTTATTACAATGTAATAACACATTGTGGTATTATACCTTTATTACAGTGTAATAATACATTGTCTTATAATACCTTTATTACAGTGTAATAATACATTGTGTTACTATACATTTATTACAGTGTAATAATACATTGTGTTATTATACCTTTATTACAGTGTAATAATACATTCTTATTATAAATTTATTACAGTCCCATAATACATTGTGTGATTCTACCTTTTTACAGTGCCATAATACATTGTGAAATTATACCTTTATTACAGTGTAATAATACACTGTGCTATTATAACTTTATTACAGTGTGATAACACATTGTGGTATTATACCTTTATTACAGTGTAGTAATACATTGTGTTATTATACATTTATTACAATGTAATAATACACTGTTCTATTATACCTTTATTACAGTGTAATAACACATTGTGGTATTATACCTTTATTACAGTGTAATGATACAGTTTCTTATTATACCTTTATTACAGTGTAATAATAAACTGTGTTATTATACCTTTATTACAGTGTAATAATACATTCTTATTATACATTTATTACAGTCCCATAATACATTGTGTTATTCTACCTTTTTACAGTGCCATAATACATTGTGAAATTATACCTTTATTACAGTGTAATAACACATTGTGGTATTATACCTTTATTACAGTGTAATGATACATTGTGTTATTATACATCTATTACAATGTAATAATACATTGTGTTATTATACATTTATTACAATGTAATAATACACTGTGTTATTATACCTTTATTACAGTGTGATAACACATTGTGGTATTATACCTTTATTACAGTATAATAATACATTGTGTTATTATACATTTATTACAATGTAATAATACATTGTGTTATTATACATTTATTACAATGTAATAATACATTGTGCTATTATACCTTTATTACAGTGTAATAACACATTGTGGTATTATACCTTTATTACAGTATAATAATACATTGTCTTATAATACCTTTATTTCAGTGTAATAATATATTGTGTTATTATACATTTATTACAATGTAATAATACATGGTGTTATTATACCTTTATTACAGTGTAAAAATACATTCTTATTATAAATTTATTACAGTCCCATAATACATTGTGTGATTCTACCTTTTTACAGTGCCATAATACATTGTGAAATTATACCTTTATTACAGTGTAATAATACACTGTGCTATTATACCTTTATTACAGTGTAATAACACATTGTGGTATTATACCTTTATTACAGTGTAGTAATACATTGTGTTATTATACATTTATTACAATGTAATGATACATTGTGTTATTATACATTTATCACAATGTAATAATACACTGTTCTATTATACCTTTATTACAGTGTAATAACACATTGTGGTATTATTCCTTTATTACAGTGTAATGATACATTGTCTTATTATACCTTTATTACAGTGTAATAATACACTGTGTTATTATACCTTTATTACAGTGTAATAATACATTGTCTTATAATACATTTATTACAGTGTAATAATACATTGTGTTATTATACCTTTATTACAGAATAATAATACATTGTGAAATTATACCTTTATTACAGTGTAATAATACATTCTTATTATACATTTATTACGGTCCCATAATACATTGTGTAATTCTACCTTTTTACAGTGCCATAATACATTGTTAAATTATACGTTTATTACAGTGTAATAATACACTGTGCTATTATACCTTTATTACAGTGTAATAAAACATTGTGGTATTATACCTTTATTACAATGTAATGATGCATTGTGTTATTATACCTTTATTACAGTGTAATAACACATTGTCTTATAATACCTTTATTACAGTGTAATAATACATTGTCTTATAATACCTTTATTACAGTGTAATAATACACTGTGCTATTATACCTTTATTACAGTGTAATAACACATTGTGGTATTATACCTTTATTACAGTGTAATAATACACTGTGTTATTATACCTTTATTACAGTGTAATAATACATTGTGTTATTATACATTTATTACAATGTAATAATACATTGTGTTATTATACCTTTATTACAGTGTAATAATACATTCTTATTATACATTTATTACAGTCCCATAATACATTGTGTGATTCTACCTTTTTACAGTGCCATAATACATTGTGAAATTATACCTTTATTACAGTGTAATAATACACTGTGCTATTATACCTTTATTACAGTGTAATAACACATTGTGATATTATACCTTTATTACAGTGTAATAATACATTGTCTTATAATACCTTTATTACAGTGTAACAATACATTGTGTTATTATACATTTATTACAATGTAATAATAAAGTGTGTAATCATGCCTTTATTACAGTGTAATAACACATTGTGTAATTATACATTTATCACAGTGTAATAATACATTGTGTCATTATGCCTTTATTACAGTGTAACAGGCCCGGCTCCACGGGGGGGCCAGGGTGGGCCTGGCCCACCCAATCAGAGGCTTTGCCCACCCTGGCCCCACACCACATAACAGCCAATCACAAAATTGGTGCGATATTCAATTCAGCTCGAGATACGTTATTTTTTTATTTCTGCCCAACCCCCTCTTTTTTTTCCCTCTGAGACAGACAGACTTAGCTCATTCACTTCGCAACCTTTGAGGTAAACGGACGTGCTGAATTATAAAGCAATAAACGACAGTAACAGACAATTTTTTTTATTAGAACTGTTAGTGAGCATGATTACCACACTATAGTAGCCTAATAAAATAAAACATGTACAGATTTCTTGTTCCGAAAGGACAAAAGAAAACCACTGTAGCTCTCCAGGACACAGCTACCACCTCCTCATCCATTCGCGGCAATGAGGTCGGAGAAATGGATGAGTCGAGTTCATCAGCAGTTTCCGATGGTGTCAAAAGCACAAATATACCCACTCAAAAATGCAGCAATTCTGTCCCAAATGATTTAAACAGGGCGAATCCTTACCAGCCGGTTCTGAAATCATACCCCCGAACTCTTTTTGGAGGGAGAGAGAGATGTTTTTCGGCCGCTTGGTATCAGTCACGGCCGTGGCTTGAATATTCTGTAGATCACGATGCATGCTTTTGTTTTCCGTGTCGAGTGTTCGGTGTTGCTTTCTCTGAAAAGGACACGTTCGTTTCGACAGGTTTTCGAAACTGGAAAGCAGCATTAGAACGTGATCGCGGTCTTCAAAAACATGCGTGCAGCCAAGCTCATTTACAAGCCTCGACCTCATGGACAGAGTTTTGCCGCCGATCGGTGTCGGGGGAGACCGTAGCATGTTTGCTCGGCCCCCAACAGATAGAAAAGAATCACTATTACATAAAAAGCATGGCAGGTGTTGTGAAATTTTTAGCAGTCAATGAGCTTCCACTACGCGGGGATAGTGAAACATGTGACAGTGAGGAAGATTGCATAGCTGCGGGGCTTTTTGCCAAGTTGTTTAAATACACGTTGTGGAAAAAGATAAATACCTGGCTGACATTATATCTGGTATCCCACAAAATGCAAAGTACACTTCCAAAACCATCCAGAATGAAGTGATTGAAATTTTGGCATCCATGGTTCTGAAAAAAATAAAACAGAAATACGACACTTCTGATTCAGCTGCATTCTGTTTGAAAAGTGATGGCACAAGGGATCGGTGCAACACTGAAAATTTGTCCGTTATAGTTCGTTTTGTGTGCAATGGTGTGCCAGAGGAACATCTCATTGGCTTGTTAGAACTCCAGCAGCTTGATGCTGATTACATCACTACTGAAATATTACAACACTTGTCTGAAACAGGATACAGTGCTGATAATGTAATTAGCCAGTGTTATGATGGAGCATCAGTGATGAGTGGGGTGCGAGGTGGTGTTCAGGCTTTATTACAACAAAGGTTTGGCAGGCATATCCCCTACATCCACTGCTATAACCACCAGCTTCACCTCACTGTCATACATGCGATTCAAAGTGAACCTTGTGCTAAAAGATTTTTTGACTTGTCAGGCTCCCTGCACTCTTTTTTCAGGCATCATTTTGTCTCTCAGAGATACAATTGCCCGTATCTCAAGAGACTGTTGGAAATCCGCTGGACAAGTCATTATGAAGTCACAAAATGTGTGGTGGATAATGAGGAAGTCATTCTTGACATTCTTTTTAAGGTTTCCAATGATGACAATGCATCAGTTGACCTTGCAAAAGAATCATCCGGGCTTCTCTCTCAGCTGAAGCGACGCCATTTTTTTAAAATTGGCAAATTTCTGATACATCTTCTCGCCCTTTTAAAACCAGCTAATGCCATCCTACAGTCTCAGCATGTTGATTTGTGCAGTGCAGCAGAAGTTGTGCAGGGATGTCTTGGTGCACTGAAAAATCTCAGAGAAAATGACAGTGAATTTCAGCAGTACTGCGCTGAGATGTCTACTGTTGAGCCCTCACCAAGACGTCTAAGGACTGTGAATCCCTCCTATGGTGACTCTGTCATTTTTTCACCTTTAGGGCAAGAAGGGCAGTCAGGTTCTGAATGTGCCACTGCAGCTCTAAGACGACAGATGTTGAACATACTAGATACAGCTGTATCAGAAATAGAAAACAGGTTTTCCACAAAGAATTTACAGCTGATGCAAGCCCTCTCAGGTTTAATGCCAAAATCCAGCAAATTTCTTGACATCCAGTTGCTTGAACCTCTCTGTAGTCTTGCAGGGGTTGCAAAAACTGAACTCCAGAATGAAATTATTGTTGCCAGACCAATGCTGTCCAAAAAACTTCCATCTGATGCTGAATGTTCTGCTGTTTGCAAACTCTTGCAGGAATACAAAGATGCATTTGCAGGTCTTCATAAATTGTATGTATCTGCTATGGTCATGGGTGTCTCTACTGCTTCATGTGAGAGCTCATTCTCTACTCTGGCAAGAATTTTGACACCATTCCGGCGAACAATGCTTCATGAGAGGAAAAAAAACCTTGTGCTTTTAGCTCATGAAAAAGCAATAACACATGAACTGGACATGGATGAGTTTGTAACAGAATTCTCTAAAATGAGTAGAAAGCTAATGCTGTAAATATTATAGTGATAGAAATAGATCTTTTTCAAGACCTGCCCTGTTTTCCTCAAATCTAAAGTCACTAAACTGATTCAAGATCTATTGTGTGGTAAAAAAAAAAAAAAAAAAAAAAAAAAAATCCTAAATATAGGCCAGGCCTACATAAGATTGTAAATAAAATATAAATAAATAAATAAATAAATAAATAAATAAATAAATAAATAAAAATTTACAAAATAACAATGGCTAAAAATCTGTAATGTTATACAATATAAACAGACGTTCGAATAATTCTTAAGAAAACAGCATTTCAGATAAAATTAACATTTTTAGTTTGTAACAAGTTTGTTTTAGTTGATGTAAATAGTTATTTTAAAAGAACTGCCCCTTTTTAACAAAACATTACAAGAATAAACCCAATTCTTACAGTAATTTCATGCTTCACTCAAGTAACAAGTTTGTTTTAGTTGATGTAAATAGTTATTTTAAAAGAACTGCCCCTTTTTAACAAAACATTACAAGAATAAACCCAATTCTTACAGTTCATGCTTCACTCAAGTAACAAGTTTGTTTTAGTTGATGTAAATAGTTATTTTAAAAGAACTGCCCCTTTTTATCAAATCTAAAGTTACCTAATTGATACAAGATCTGTGGGGTCAAAACAAAATATTACAAATGCAAAAAGAGAGAATGTAAAAATAAACATGTTAACCATTTTTATCTATCTATCTATCTATCTATCTATCTATCTATCTATCTATCTATCTATCTATCTATCTATCTATCTATCTATCTATCTATCTATCTATCTATCTATCTATCTATCTATCTATCTATCTATCTATCTATCTATAAAGTTACTAAATAGTTCCAAAATATGTACAAAAAATATAATAAATCAAGAAAACACAAATACAACAATAACAAACAACCCTAACAGTTGCCTTATAGAACATTAAAGACCACCCCCCTCCGTATAATACTGTGCTATTATACCTTTATTACAGTGTAATAACACATTGTGGTATTATACCTTTATTACAGAGTAATGATACATTGTCTTATTATTCCTTTATTACAGTGTAATAATACACTGTGTTATTATACCTTTATTACAGTGTAATAATACATTGTGTTATTATACATTTATTACAATGTAATAATACATTCTTATTATAAGTTTATTACAGTCCTATAATACATTGTGTGATTATACCTTTTCACAGTGCCATAATACGTTGTGAAATTATACCTTTATTACAGTGTAATAATACACTGTAATTACAGTAAAATAATACCTTTATTACAGTGTGATAACACATTGTGGTATTATACCTTTATTACAGTGTAGTAATACATTGTGTTATTATACATTTATTATAATTTAATAATACATTGTGTTATTATACATTTATTACAGTGTAATAATACACTGTGCTATTATACCTTTATTACAGTGTAATAACACATTGTGGTATTATACCTTTATTACAGTGTAATGATACATTGTCTTATTATACCTTTATTACAGTGTAATAATACACTGTGTTATTATACCTTTATTACAGTCTAATAATACATTGTCTTATAAAACCTTTATTACAGTGTATTAATACATTGTGTTATAATATATTTATTACAATGTAATAATATATTGTGTAATTATACATTTATTACAATGTAATAATATATTGTGCTGTTGTACCTTTATGACATTGAAATAAATTGTGCTATTATACATTTATCACAGTGTAATAATAAATTTTGTAATTATACCTTCATTACAGTGCCATAATACATTGTGTAATTATACCTTTATTACAGTGTAATAATACACTGTGCTATTATAACTTTATTACAGTGTAATAACACATTGTGGTATTATACCTTTATTACAGTGTAATGATGCATTGTCTTATACCTTTATTACAGTGTAATAATACATTGGGTTATTATACATTTATTACAGTGTAATAATACATTGTGTTATTATACATTTATTACAGTCCCATAATACATTGTGTGATTCTACCTTTTTACAGTGCCATAATACATTGTGAAATTATACCTTTATTACAGTGTAATAATACACTGTGCTATTATACCTTTATTACAGTGTAATAACACATTGTGGTATTATGCCTTTATTACAGTGTAATAATACATTGTGTTATTATACATTTATTACAATGTAATAATACATTGTGTTATTATACATTTATTACAATGTAATAATACACTGTGCTATTATACATTTATTGCAGTGTAATAACACATTGTGGTATTAAGTCAAGTCAAGTCAAGTCAACTTTATTTATATAGCGCTTTTCACAATACAGATTGTATCAAAGCAGCTTCACAGTATTAAATAAAATAGTACATCAGTGTTTGTTTCTGGTGTAAAACATCCACGTTTGGTAATGCAGATCAATAGCACTGTTGAATCGATTAATCAAATTAAGTATCCCCAACTAGCAAGCCAAAGGCAACAGTGGCAAGGAACCGAAAAACTCCATTAGGTGACCTAATGGAGAAAAAAAAAACCTTGGGAGAACCCAGGCTCAGTCGGGGGCCAGTTCTCCTCTGGCGTTTATGAAGTAGAGACCGGATTTAACTGTAAGATTAAAATATTATATGAATGCCTGGCTGAAGAGATGCGTCTTTAATCTAGTTTTAAACTGGGAGAGCGAATCTGAGCAACGAACAGTATCAGGAAGGCTATTCCAGAGTTTTGGTGCTAAATGTGAAAATGCTCTCCCTCCTTTGGTGGATCTGGATATCCTAGGTATGACCAGAAGCCTCGAATTTAGTGATCTTAAAGAGCGCGATGGATTATAGGGCGATAGAAGATCCGTTAAATAAACTGGAGCTAAGCCGTTTAGGGCTTTATAAGTCAGTAGCAATACCTTGTAATTAATACGGAACTTTATAGGTAACCAATGTAGTGATGATAAAATTGGTGTTATATGGTCAAACTTTCTTGATCTAGTAAGAACTCTAGCGGCGGCATTTTGGACTAACTGTAGCTTGTTTATTGAGGATGCAGGACAACCAGCTAATAAAGCATTACAGTAATCTAGTCTCGAGGTCATGAATGCATGAACTAGCTTTTCTGCATCAGAGACAGATAGCATGTTACGTAATTTAGCAATATTTCTAAGGTGAAAAAATTCTGTTTTTGTAACATATGAAATATGATTTTCAAAAGACAAGTTACAATCTAATATAACACCCAGGTCTTTTACTGTAGAGGATAAAGTAACAGGACACCCTACTATGTTAAAGTTGTATTGTGAGAGGTTTTGTGGGCGGTTTTTTGAACCGATAAGTATTACCTCTGTCTTATCTGGATTTAATAAAAGAAAATTGTGCGTCATCCAATCTTTTATATCTTTAACACACTCTGTCAATTTGGATAATTTAGCGTTTTCATCCGGCCGTGATGAAATATATAGTTGAGTGTCATCAGCATAACAATGGAAACTAATTCCATGTTTCCTTATAATATTTCCAAGTGGCAGCATATATATTGAGAATAATAGAGGGCCTAACACAGATCCTTGCGGCACTCCATAGTTTACTGGAGTTATGATCGATTTTTCTCCGTTTAAATAGACAAAATGGTAGCGGTCAGATAGGTATGATCTGAACCAGCTTAATGCTTGTCCTTGAACACCGGTATAGTTTTGTAGCCGATCTAAGAGTATTGTGTGATCTATAGTATCGAACGCAGCACTAAGATCAAGTAAAACTAGTATTGAGATACAGCCTTGGTCAGAAGCTAAGAGTAAATCATTTGTGATTTTAACGAGCGCAGTTTCAGTGCTATGATGCGGCCTGAACCCGGACTGAAACTTTTCATAGGTGTCATTTTCTTGCAAGAAAGAGCGCAGTTGGGCAGACACAACTTTTTCTAATATTTTGGACATAAAAGGAAGATTTGAAATGGGTCTATAATTTGCTAGGTTATTTGGGTCTAATTGTGGTTTCTTAATGAGTGGTTTTAAATTATAATTAAATTATACCTTTATTACAGTGTAATGATACAGTTTCTTATTATACCTTTATTACAGTGTAATAATAAACTGTGCTATTATACCTTTATTACAGTGTAATAATACATTCTTATTATACATTTATTACAGTCCCATAATACATTGTGTGATTCTACCTTTTTACAGTGCCATAATACATTGTGAAATTATACCTTTATTACAGTGTAATAATACACTGTGCTATTATACCTTTATTACCGTGTAATAACACATTGTGGTATTATACCTTTATTACAGTGTAATGATACATTGTCTTATTATACCTTTATTACAGTGTAATAATAAACTGTGTTATTATACCTTTATTACAGTGTAATAATACATTGTCTTATAATACCTTTATTACAGTGTAATAATACATTGTGTTATTATACATTTATTACAATGTAATAATACATTGTGTTATTATACCTTTATTACAGTGTAATAATACACTGTGCTATTATACCTTTATTACAGTCCCATAATACATTGTGTGATTCTACTTTTTTACAGTGCCATAATACATTGTGCTATTATACCTTTATTGCAGTGTAATAATACACTGTGCTATTATACCTTTATTACAGTGTAATTACACATTGTCTTATTATACATTTATTACAGTGTAATAACACACTGTGTTATTATACCTTTATTACAGTGTAATAATACATTGTCTTATAATACCTTTATTACAGTGTAATAATACATTCTTATTATACATTTATTACAGTCCCATAATACATTGTGTGATTCTACTTTTTTACAGTGCCATAATACATAGTAAAATTATACCTTTATTACAGTGTAATAATACACTGTGCTATTATACCTTTATTACAGTGTAATAACACATTGTGGTATTATACCTTTATTACAGTGTAATGATACATTGTCTTATTATACCTTTATTACAGTGTAATAATACACTGTTATTATACCTTTATTACAGTGTAATAATTCATTGTCTTATAATACCTTTATTACAGTGTAATAATACATTGTGTTATCATACCTTTATTACAGTGTAATAATACATTCTTATTATAAATTTATTACAGTCCCATAATACATTGTGTGATTCTACCTTTTTACAGTGCCATAATACATTGTGTTATTATACCTTTATTACAGTGTAATAATACACTGTGCTATTATACCTTTATTACAGGGTAATAACACATTGTGGTATTATACCTTTATTACAGTGTAATAATACATTGTGAAATTATACCTTTATTACAATGTAATAATATATTGTGCTATTATACCTTTATGAAAATGAAATAAATTGTGCTAATATACATTTATCACAGTGTAATAATAAATTGTGTAATTATACCTTCATTACAGTGCCATAATACATTGTGCAATTATACCTTTATTACAGTGTAATAATACACTGTGCTATTATACCTTTATTACAGTGTTATAACACATTGTGGTATTATACCTTTATTACAGTGTAATGATGCATTGTCTTATACCTTTATTACAGTGTAATAATACATTGGGTTATTATACATTTATTACAATGTAATAATACATTGTTTTATTATACATTTATTACAGTCCCATAATACATTGTGTGATTCTACCTTTTTACAGTGCCATAATACATTGTGAAATTATACCTTTATTACAGTGTAATAATACACTGTGCTATTATACCTTTATTACAGTGTAATAACACATTGTGTTATTATACCTTTATTACAGTGTAATAATACATTGTGTTATTATACATTTATTACAATGTAATAATACATTGTGTTATTATACATTTATTACAATGTAATAATACACTGTGCTATTATACATTTATTGCAGTGTAATAACACGTTGTGGTATTATACCTTTATTACAGTGTAATGATACAGTTCTTATTATACCTTTATTACAGTGTAATAATAAACTGTGTTATTATACCTTTATTACAGTGTAATAATACATTCTTATTATACATTTATTACAGTCCCATAATACATTGTGTGATTCTACCTTTTTACAGTGCCATAATACATTGTGAAATTATACCTTTATTACAGTGTAATAATACACTGTGCTATTATACCTTTATTACAGTGTAATAACACATTGTGGTATTATACCTTTATTACAGTATAATAATTCATTGTGTTATTATACATTTATTACAATGTAATAATACATTGTGTTATTATACATTTATTACAATGTAATAATACACTGTGCTATTATACCTTTATTACAGTGTAATAACACGTTGTCTTATTATACCTTTATAACAGTGTAATGATACATTGTCTTATTATACCTTTAGTACAGTGTAATAATACATTGTCTTATAATACCTTTATTACAGTGTAATAATACATTGTGTTATTATACATTTATTACAATGTAATAATACATTGTGTTATTATACCTTTATTACAGTGTAATAATACATTGTGTTATTATACATTTATTACAATGTAATAATACATTGTGTTATTATACCTTTGTTACAGAATAATAATACATTGTGAAATTATACCTTTATTACAGTGTAATAATACATTCTTACTATACATTTATTACAGTCCCATAATACATTGTGTAGTTCTACCTTTTTACAGTGCCATAATACATTGTTAAATTATACCTTTATTACAGTGTAATAATACACTGTGGTATTATACCTTTATTACAGTGTAATAATAAACTGTGTTATTATACCTTTATTACAGTGTAAAAATACATTGTGTTATTATACATTTATTACAAGGTAATAATACATTGTGTTATTATACCTTTATTACAGTGTAATAATACACTGTGCTATTATACCTTTATTACAGTGTAATAATACATTGTGTTATTATACCTTTATTACAGTGTAATAATACATTCTTATTATAAATTTATTACAGTCCCATAATACATTGTGTGATTCTACCTTTTTACAGTGCCATAATACATTGTGTTATTATACCTTTATTACAGTGTAATAATACACTGTGCTATTATACCTTTATTACAGTGTAATAACACATTGTGGTATTATACCTTTATTACAGTCTAATAATACATTGTGTTATTATACATTTATTACAATGTAATAATACATTGTGCTATTATACCTTTATTGCAGTGTAATAATACACTGTGCTATTATACCTTTATTACAGTGTAATTACACATTGTCTTATTATACATTTATTACAGTGTAATAATACACTGTGTTATTATACCTTTATTACAGTGTAATAATACATTGTCTTATAATACCTTTATTACAGTGTAATAATACATTCTTATTATACATTTATTACAGTCCCATAATACATTGTGTGATTCTACTTTTTTACAGTGCCATAATACATAGTAAAATTATACCTTTATTACAGTGTAATAATACACTGTGCTATTATACCTTTATTACAGTGTAATAACACATTGTCTTATTATACCTTTATTACAGTGTAATAATACTCTGTGTTATTATACCTTTATTACAGTGTAATAATTCATTGTCTTATAATACCTTTATTACAGTGTAATAATACATTGTGTTATTATACATTTATTACAATGTAATAATACATTGTGTTATTATACCTTTATTACAGTGTAATAATACATTCTTATTATAAATTTATTACAGTCCCATAATACATTGTGTGATTCTACCTTTTTACAGTGCCATAATACATTGTGTTATTATACCTTTATTACAGTGTAATAATACACTGTGCTATTATACCTTTATTACAGTGTAATAACACATTGTGGTATTATACCTTTATTACAGTGTAATAATACATTGTGTAATTATACATTTATTACAATGTACTAATACATTGTGAAATTATACCTTTATTACAATGTAATAATATATTGTGCTATTATACCTTTATGACAATGAAATAAATTGTGCTATTATACATTTATCACAGTGTAACAATAAATTGTGTAATTATACCTTCATTACAGTGCCATAATACATTGTGTAATTATACCTTTATTACAGTGTAATAATACACTGTGCTATTATACCTTTATTACAGTGTTATAACACATTGTGGTATTATACCTTTATTACAGTGTAATGATGCATTGTCTTATACCTTTATTACAGTGTAATAATACATTGGGTTATTATACATTTATTACAATGTAATAATACATTGTTTTATTATACATTTATTACAGTCCCATAATACATTGTGTGATTCTACCTTTTTACAGTGCCATAATACATTGTGAAATTATACCTTTATTACAGTGTAATAATACACTGTGCTATTATACCTTTATTACAGTGTAATAACACATTGTGTTATTATACCTTTATTACAGTGTAAAAATACATTGTGTTATTATACATTTATTACAATGTAATAATACATTGTGTTACTATACATTTATTACAATGTAATAATACACTGTGCTATTATACATTTATTGCAGTGTAATAACACGTTGTGGTATTATACCTTTATTACAGTGTAATGATACAGTTCTTATTATACCTTTATTACAGTGTAATAATAAACTGTGTTATTATACCTTTATTACAGTGTAATAATACATTCTTATTATACATTTATTACAGTCCCATAATACATTGTGTGATTCTACCTTTTTACAGTGCCATAATACACTGTGCTATTATACCTTTATTACAGTGTAATAACACATTGTGGTATTATACCTTTATTACAGTATAATAATTCATTGTGTTATTATACATTTATTACAATGTAATAATACATTGTGTTATTATACATTTATTACAATGTAATAATACACTGTGCTATTATACCTTTATTACAGTGTAATAACACGTTGTCTTATTATACCTTTATTACAGTGTAATGATACATTGTCTTTTTATACCTTTATTACAGTGTAATAATACATTGTCTTATAATACCTTTATTACAGTGTAATAATACATTGTGTTATTATACATTTATTACAATGTAATAATACATTGTGTTATTATACCTTTATTACAGTGTAATAATACATTGTGTTATTATACATTTATTACAATGTAATAATACATTGTGTTGTTATACCTTTATTACAGAATAATAATACATTGTGAAATTATACCTTTATTACAGTGTAATAATACATTCTTATTATACATTTATTACAGTCCCATAATACATTGTGTAGTTCTACCTTTTTACAGTGCCATAATACATTGTTAAATTATACCTTTATTACAGTGTAATGATACATTGTCTTATTATATCTTTATTACAGTGTAATAATAAACTGTGTTATTATACCTTTATTACAGTGTAATAATACATTGTCTTATAATACCTTTATTACAGTGTAAAAATACATTGTGTTATTATACATTTATTACAATGTAATAATACATTGTGTTAGTATACCTTTATTACAGTGTAATAATACACTGTGCTATTATACCTTTATTACAGTGTAATAATACATTGTGTTATTATACCTTTATTACAGTGTAATAATACATTCTTATTATAAATTTATTACAGTCCCATAATACATTGTGTGATTCTACCTTTATTACAGTGTAATAATACATTGTGTTATTATACATTTATTACAATGTAATAATGCATTATGTTATTATACCTTTATTACAGTGTAATAATACATTCTTATTATACATTTATTACAGTCCCATAATACATTGTGTGATTCTACTTTTTTACAGTGCCATAATACATAGTAAAATTATACCTTTATTACAGTGTAATAATACATTGTGTTATTATACATTTATTACAATGTTATAATACATTGTGTTATTATACCTTTATTACAGTGTAATAATACATTGTGTTATTATACATTTATTACAATGTAATAATACATTGTGTTATTATACCTTTATTACAGAATAATAATACATTGTGAAATTATACCTTTATTACAGTGTAATAATACATTCTTATTATACATTTATTACAGTCCCATAATACATTGTGTAGTTCTACCTTTTTACAGTGCCATAATACATTGTTAAATTATACCTTTATTACAGTGTAATAATACACTGTGGTATTATACCTTTATTACAGTGTAATAACACATTGTGGTATTATACCTTTATTACAATGTAATGATACATTGTGTTATTATACCTTTATTACAGTGTAATAATAAACTGTGTTATTATACCTTTATTACAGTGTAATAATACATTGTCTTATAATACCTTTATTACAGTGTAATAATACACTGTGTTATTATACATTTATTACAATGTAATAATACATTGTCTTATAATACCTTTATTACAGTGTAATAATACATTGTCTTATAATCAGGGCTTTGAACCGGTTCAAGGAACGAAAACGAAAACCGGAAACGAACGAAATTTTGACAGGATCAAAAACGAAAACGAAAACAAAATCTATTTTAATCGTTCTGAACAAAAACGTTTATTTGAAATGACCATTAACCGGTTAATAACGTTATTTTATCGTTCTTTTTAATATTTGTTTTTAATTTAGCAGTGACCAATCATGAATTGAGTAGTTCAGCATGTGACATTGACGCATCATGCGTGCGTGAATTTCAGTCAATGCCCGCGCAGCAGTCATCAGCAGACAATCTCTCCGGCACGAAAATATTTGTCTTAAATAACCCCAAAGCAGGCTACCCATACCCAACCAATGCTCAGAGGTTTGTTTAAAACATGCTTAGAAACGTAAAGATTAGCCATACAAAGTAATGCAAACTATTGTTTTGATTTGTTATGTGAGTGAGCTAATTTGTAGAACGTAAAAATCCTGGCGTATAGCCTAGCTTATACCACTGTCAATAATTTTTTTTAGATGGGTCGCCACCAAGAAAATACGTTTCGTCATTATTTCTCATATGACAAGTCGTCAAACAAGTCTATCTGCAATATTGAAGGATGCGGGGCAGAAGTAACCGGTAATCACGGAGGTAACCTGCAGAGGCATATTCAACGTAAACATCCAGCGGAGTATGCGGCTTCAACCAGCAATAAAAGACCAGCATCTACAGCAGATGGACAAACAACTCTGGATTCGATGATAGTTAAAAAGCCAAAGACAACAGGCCTACATATTCAACTGAATCCTGATGTTCTAAAAGATGCGTGCATAGAGCTAGTAACTGTCAACGGGAGACCATTTACATTAATGGAAGACTCTGGCTTCAGAAAAATTATCGACCCATTACAACAGGCTATAGGAAATGATTTTACTATCAACTCCTCAAATATCCGTGATATGGTGTCAAGTGTTGCTCAGGAGAGAAGGGAACAACTCAAGAATGAGTTAAAGGGAAGGCTACTAATGCTTAAAATTGATTCAGCCACATGCAGAGACCGATCTGTACTTGGCATAAATGTACAGTACACTGACGGAGAAAAAATTGTGTTGCGCACTTTGGCCGTAAGGGAGCTAGCTGAACGACACACAGCCGAATACATTTCATCCGTTGTGACAGATGTCTTGCACGAATATAATGTTGAATTACAGCAAGTTTACTCCGTAACGTCAGATAACAGCGCTAACATGTTAAAGGCAGTGTCTTTACTATCCGATATGCAAGAGGGCACCCTATCTGATGAAGCGAATGAAACTGATCCCTTGGGCGTAGGAATGGATGAGGATGAGCCAGATACAACCCAAGGCGAACCAGATGTGGTAATTGAACTTGACTCTGTGATGTCAGGAGGACATGTGTTGCGCAGTGTCAGGTGCTCGGCTCATACCCTGCAGTTGGCAGTTGACGACGCATTAAAAGACCAACGGTCATCCAATTTGATTTCTAAAGCAAGACGTGTTGCAAAAAAGTTGCGCACCCAGAACGTTGTCACTATTCTAAAAAGAATGGGACACAAAAGGGCCATTGTTGACTGTCCTACGCGCTGGCATTCAACACATGATATGCTGGAGCGCCTTTTAGAGCTCCAGAATTTTTGCAAGGACATGTCGCCAAATATTACAGAGCTACATTTAAGTGAGAGTGATTGGGATACAATATCCAACTTGGTGAGTGCACTGAAACCAGCGAAAATTGCTACGAAAAGCCTCCAGTCGGACCAACTCACAGCAGGTGACTTCTATGGTGTTTGGCTTCAATGTGTGCTGTGCACAGACAGAATCGACAATCCTTTTGCAAAACGCCTAGTTCAGTGTCTAAAAACACGTCAAACAGCTCTCTTTGACAATGATGCCTTTGTGGCTGCTTTATTTCTCGATCCTAGATACAGACTTTTTCTCAGCGAACTTCAATCCGAACGCGCAAAAATGCATTTATGTCGTGCCTGGGAAGCCATTCAGACTTTATCCGGCAGCAGAGCAACTACACAGCGACAGCACACTCCATCACAATCATCCGACGATGACGACGAGATAGAACAGATGTTGATGACAAAAGAAAGAGAAAGCACAACAGTAAAACAAACTTGTGTTTCCATCTCATCTGTTTTGGATAATTATTCAAGAGAAGCACGCCTTAAGAGGAGTGAGTGTATTTTTAAGTACTGGGCAAGTGTTGCTCCCTTTAACCCAGATTTGCACAAACTTGCTATGCATGTAATTGCACTACCGGTAACGCAAGTCAGTGTAGAGCGCGCATTTTCATGCCTGAAGTACATTCTCTCCCCACTGAGGTCTTCAATAAATGCTCAGGTACTGGAGGACATTCTCTTCGTTCGTTTAAATAAGCAGTACGGACTTTAAGCTTAAATAGACTGATATAGTTTGTCCATTTTTATAGCCTAGGCTATCGCACTTTTTTAAATAGTCTTTCAGGTATAGCCAAAGCAGCAGGTCAATGTTTTAACAGTTTTTTATAACTGTTAAATTTTTTACAATGTTATATTGTCATATAATAATTGAGATTTATTAGCAGACTGAATTTGATTAGCCTATGTGATGCAAGGACGTGTTGCGCAGTCTCTTCGTACAAACAAGCAGTATGGATGTTAAGCTAACTGTTAATGCTTAGTTTGTATATTTTTTTTTTGTAGTTTTACAATGTAATATTGTTATATAATATTTGAGATTTATTAGCAGACTGAATTTGATTAGCCTATGTGATGCAAGGTTGTGTTGCGCAGTGTTTTCGTACACACAAGCAGTAGCCTACGTTAAGCTCATAACTGTTAATGCTTAGTTTGTATTTTTTTGTTTGTTTGTTTTGTTTTGTTTTACAATGTTATATTGTTATATAATAATTGAGATTTATTAGCAGACTGAATTTGATTAGCCTATGTGATGCAAAGACGTGTTGCGCAGTCTTTTCGTACAAAGCAGTAGGCCTACGGACTTAAAGCTCATAGACGTCTAGTTTGTCCATTTTGTTTAAGCCTATCCAAGTAGGCCTACTACTAACTGTCACACATTTTACTATAGAAAGCAGTTGACGGTGTATTAAAAGAGAAATTATCCTGTTTACTTGAATTATTTTTTTAGTAATGTAATCCAGCTGTTTATGCTTTGTAAAAAACACAACAGAATTACCTATGAATTAAAATGTTATGAAATACATTTTCAAATTTAATTATCATGTGTTATTTTTGAGTGAAAATTTGTCTTTATTTATAAATATTTGTTTAAAGTATAGGCTAAATTAAAATAACGTTATTAACCGGTAATTTTTCGAATCGAAACGTTTTCGGAACGGTGATATTTAAGGAGGAACGCAAAAACGGAACGTTAAAATACCGATTCTGCTCGGAGTGAACCGATTGATATTTTTTTCCGTTTTTAAGCCCTGCTTATAATACCTTTATTACAATGTAATAATACATTGTGTTATTATACATTTATTACAATGTAATAATACATTGTGAAATTATACCTTTACTACAATGTAATAATACACTGTGGTATTATACCTTTATGACAATGAAATACATTGTGCTATTATACATTTATCACAGTGTAATAATACATTGTGTAATTTTAGCTTCATTACAGTGCCATAATACATTGTGTGATTCTACCTTTTTACAGTGCCATAATACATTGTGAAATTATACCTTTATTACAGTGTAATAATACACTGTGCTATTATACCTTTATTACAATGTAATAACACATTGTGATATTATACCTTTATTACAAAGTAATAATACATTGTCTTATAATACCTTTATTACAGTGTAACAATACATTGTGTTATTATACATTTATTACAATGTAATAATACAGTGTGTAATTATGCCTTTATTACAGTGTAATAACACATTGTGTAATTATACATTTATCACAGTGTAATAATACATTGTGTCATTATGCCTTTATTTCAGTGTAATAACACATTGTGTAATTATACCTTTATTACAGTGTAATAATACATTGTGCTATTATACATTTATTACAGTGTAATAATACACTGTGTTATTATACCTTTATTACAGTGTAATAATACACTGTGTTATTATACCTTTATTACAGTGTAATAATACATTGTCTTATAATACCTTTATTACAGTGTAATAATACATTGTGTTATTATACATGTATTACAATGTAATAATACATTGTGTTATTATACCTTTATTACAGTGTAATAATACATTCTTATTATACATTTATTACAGTCCCATAATACATTGTGTGATTCTACTTTTTTACAGTGGCATAATACATAGTGAAATTATAACTTTATTACAGTGTAATAATACACTGTGGTATTATACCTTTATTACAGTGTAATAACACATTGTGGTATTATACCTTTATTACAGAGTAATGATACATTGTCTTATTATACCTTTATTACAGTATAATAATATACTGTGTTATTATACCTTTATTACAGTGTAATAATACATTCTTATTATACATTTATTACAGTCCCATAATACATTGTGTGATTCTACCTTTTTACAGTGCCATAATACATTGTGAAATTATACCTTTATTACAGTGTAATAATACACTCTGCTATTATACCTTTATTACAGTGTAATAACACATTGTGGTATTATACCTTTATAACAGTGTAATAATACATTGTGTTATTATACATTTATTACAATGTAATAATACATTGTGTTATTATACATTTATTACAATGTAATAATTCACTGTGCTATTATACCTTTATTACAGTGTAATGATACATTGTCTTATTATACCTTTATTACAGTGTAATAATACACTGAGTTATTATACCTTTATTACAGTGTAATAATACATTGTCTTATAAAACATTTATTACAATGTAATAATACATTGTGTTATTATACATTTATTACAATGTAATAATACATTGTGTTTTTATACCTTTATTACAGTATAATACATTCTTGTTATACATTTATTACAGTGCAATAACACATTGTGGTATTATACCTTTATTACAGTGTAATAATACACTGTGCTATTATACCTTTATTACAGTGTAAAAATACATTGTGTTATTATACATTTATTACAATGTAATAATACATTGTGTTATTATACATTTATTACAATGTAATAATACACTGTGCTATTATACCTTTATTACAGTGTAATAACACATAGTGGTATTATACCTTTATTACAGTGTAATAATACATTGTGTTATTATACATTTTTTACAATGTAATAATACATTGTGTTATTATAACTTTATTACAGTGCAATAATACTTTCTTATTATACATTTATTACAGTCCCATAATACATAGTGTGATTCTACTTTTTACAGTGCCATAATACATAGTAAAATTATACCTTTATTACAGTATAATAATACACTGTGCTTTTATACCTTTATTACAGTGTAATAATACATTGTGTTATTATACATTTATTACAGTTTAATAATACATTCTTATTATACATTTATTACAATCCCATAATACATTGTGTAATTCTACCTTTTTACAGTGCCATTTATACATTGTGAAATTATACCTTTATTACAGTGTAATAACGCATTGTGGTATTATACATTTATTACAATGTAATAATACATTGTGGTATTATACCTTTATTACAGTGTAATGATACATTGTCTTATAATACATTTATTACAATGTAATAATACATTGTGCTATTATACATTAATTACAATGTAATAATACATTGTGTTATTATACCTTTATTACAGTATAATAATACATTGTGAAATTATACCTTTATTACAATGTAATAATATA
Source organism: Scardinius erythrophthalmus (assembly GCF_964197995.2). Classification (NCBI taxonomy): domain Eukaryota; kingdom Metazoa; phylum Chordata; class Actinopteri; order Cypriniformes; family Leuciscidae; genus Scardinius; species Scardinius erythrophthalmus. Next base: position 13,219,879 of record NC_138225.1, on the reverse strand, counting down.
TTGTGCTTTTATACCTTTATGACAATGAAATATATTGTGCTATTATACATTTATCACAGTGTAATAATACATTGTGAAATTATACCTTTATTACAGTGTAATAATACACTGTGCTATTATATCTTTATTATAGTGTAATAACACATTGTGGTATTATACCTTTATTACAGTGTAATAATACATTGTCTTATAATACCTTTATTACAGTATAATAAAACATTGTGAAATTATACCTTTATTAAAATGTAATAATACATTGTGTAATTATACATTTATTACAGTGTAATAATACATTGTGCTATTATACCTTTATGACATTGAAATACATTGTGCTATTATACATTTATCACAGTGTAATAATACATTGTGTAATTATACCTTCATTACAATGTAATAATACACTGTGCTATTATACCTTTATTACAGTGTAATAACACATTACCTTTATTAGAGAGTAATGATACATTGTCTTATTATACCTTTATTACAGTTTAATAATAAACTGTGTTATTATACCTTTATTACAGTGTATAAATACATTGTCTTATAATACCTTTATAACAGTGTAATGATACATTGTCTTATAATACATTTATTACAGTGTAATAATACACTGTTATTATACCTTTATTACAGTGTAATAATACATTGTGTTATTATACATTATTACAATGTAATAATACACTGTGCTATTATTCCTTTATTACAGTGTAATAACACATTACCTTTATTACAGAGTAATAATACAATTACATTGTCTTATTATACCTTTATTACAGTTTAATAATAAACTGTGTTATTATACCTTTATTACAGTGTATAAATACATTGTCTTATTATACCTTTATTACAGTTTAATAATAAACTGTGTTATTATACCTTTATTACAGTGTAATAATACATTGTCTTATAATACCTTTATTACAGTGTAATAATACATTGTGTTATTATACATTTATTACAATGTAATAATACATTGTGTTATTATACCTTTATTACAGTGTAATAATACATTCTTATTATACATTTATTACAGTCCCATAATACATTGTGTGATTCTACTTTTTTACAGTGCCATAATACATAGTGAAATTATACCTTTATTACAGTGTAATAACACATTACCTTTATTACAGAGTAATGATACATTGTCTTATAATACCTTTATTACAGTGTGATAACACAATGTGGTATTATACCTTTATTACAGTGTAGTAATACATTGTGTTATTATACATTTATTACAATGTAATAATACATTGTGTTATTATACATTTATTACAATGTAATAATACACTGTGCTATTATACCTTTATTACAGTGTAATGATACAATGTCTTATTATACCTTTATTACAGTGTAATAATACATTGTCTTATAATACATTTATTACAATGTAATAATACATTGTGTTGTTATACATTTATTACAATGTAATAATACACTGTGCTATAATACCTTTATTACAGTGTAATAACACATTTTGGTATTATACCTTTATTACAGTGTAATGATACATTGTCTTATTATACCTTTATTATAGTGTAATAATACATTGTGTTATTATACATTTATTAAAATGTAATAATACATTGTGTTATTATACCTTTATTACAGTGTAATAATACATTCTTATTATACATTTATTACAGTCCCATAATACATTGTGTAATTCTACCTTTTTACAGTGCCATAATACATTGTGAAACTATACCTTTATTACAGTATAATACATTGTGTAATTATACCTTTATTACAGTGTAATAATACATTGTGTTATTATACATTTATTACAATGTAATAATACATTGTGAAATTATACTTTTATTAAAATATAATAATTCATTTTGAAATTATACCTCTATTACAGTGTAATAATACATTGTGTTATTATACCTTCATTACAGTCCCATAATACATTGTGAAATTCTACTTTTATTAAAATATAATAATTCATTGTGAAATTATACATTTATTACAATGTAATAATACATTATGTTATTATACCTTTATTACAGTGTAATAATACATTCTTATTATACATTTATTACAGTCCCATAATACATTGTGTAATTCTACATTTTTACAGTGCCATAATACATTATGAAATTATACCTTTATTACAGTCTAATAATACACTGTGCTATTATACATTTATTACAGTGCACTCAAAAAAATGCTGGGTTGTTTCTGTAAACACATTGTTGGGTTGATTGTGCTGGGTCAAAATATTGGGTTGTTTGGGGTACTGTAAACACATGATTGGGTTGCTCATGCTGGGTCAAATGAGTTGTAAGGGGGTTATTTACAAATAAACAGTTGGTTGGGTTATTTTGACCCAGCAACTGGTTTATTCTTTGCGGAACTTTCTGGATCTTCACTTCAGACTCGAGGAGCACGCCACACGGGAGCAGGCAGTGTTTTATGGTAAGTTAATAATGTTTAACTATATTTTTAAAAAGTTGTGGTAACTGCAAGCTAATTTCACTGTTCAACATACAGTCTTTGATATGGAAGTAAGAGGTGTAACGTATTTATTCTGTGAAACCTAAATAGCCACAGCTAAGTTAGCCGGTTAGATTTGTTGACAAAATTCCGCATCGTTAAATCCTTAATTGTAAACCAGCTAGGCCTATATCAGCAGCCTTTTTAAAATATGCAGTTTAAATTGTAACTTTATCACGTAATTATCGTATTCATTGTGGACGTTGTGTATTTAAAAGTGAGGAAAGCGTTTTGAATGAAATCCATACAAGCGCGGTATAATTTTAGACCCTCACAGGGCTTGCACGTAAAATTGCGGGAAATTAGTCTCGAGGCTATTGTAGCTAGTGTATGGCAAGCCATTTTAACATTTAAAAGCTAATTTTGACTATCCGGAATTAACATTGTAGATATCAACAATGTCTTTCTGACTAGTCGTAATTACATTTTGGATAGTTGGAATTGTCATTCAAGATATCTGTAACGTAATTGTGACTAGTCGAAACGACAGATAGAGATATCTGTAATTCAGTTTTGACTAGGCACAACTGAATTACAGAAATCTGCAATGACGTCATTGAAAACGACATTCAACTCGTCACACATCTTAAATGACAATTGCAGATATCTGTAATTCAGTTTTGACTAGGCAGAATGAAAGTTAAAGATATCTCAAACGTCATTATGACTAGTGCAAATTATTGTGCATGACGTTGCTCTGTTTTACATATCCATTTCCCCTCCCCACCATAATCAAAGAAAAAGTGGGTTAATTTCTTTATTTCTATAAATGGAAGAAGAAAGAAGCAGGCATGGCGTTGGCTGTAATCGAAAAAAGCACCAGAAAATGTTTTTTATATACAAAAAAATTTTTTTTTTTACAATGCTTTGTTTATGTTCATGCTTAAAAGGTTGTTGTTGCCATAAGATTTATGCGTGAAAAAGATTCACACTAATTCACTTTAATAAAGATGCTTACATGCATGCTATTCTTGAAAGTACAATGGCATTAACTTTCTTAGATGAGAAACAAAGTTCTTAGTTCAGATTAGTTCTTATTTTTTATTTTATTTTTTCAGTTTGAAACAGCATGAAAAAAGACGATTAAAAACTCTGGTTGCTCCGACATGGTGCTAATCAGTGCTAATTAAAGTTAACAGTTAACAGGTGCTATGTGATTTGATGATTTGAACAACACGCTCTGTTCCCGCCTAAAGTGTGATGCATGCATACAGATATCTGCAACGTCATTTGGCCTAGTCAAAACTCTAATTCAAGATATCTGTAATTACATTTTGACTAGGCAGAATAAAAGTTACAGATATCTCAAATTTCAGATATCTCTAATCAAACTTAATTTCAAGATATCTTTAACTTGATAATAGATATCTACAATTAAATTATGACTATCCCTAACTCCAGTTTGAGATATCTACAACGCCATTTCGCCTAGTCATAACTCCAGTTACAGATATCTACAACGTAATTTCGCCTAGTCAAAACTTAATTTAAGATATCTGAAAAGGAACATGTAGATATCTTGAATTGAGGTGAATTAAAGATATCTTGAACTGGAGTTATGACTAGTCAGAATCTAATTGAAGATATCTCAAACTAGAATTACAGATATCTACAATTCAGTTACAGATATCCGTAATTCACATAGTGGATATCTGCAACTGAATTGTAGATATCTGTAATGATAAACCCCATTCAAATGAATGGCAAAAGTGATGTCATTTGTCCTAGGAAGAATGTCTTTGTGGATATCTGAAATGACAATTATGGATAGGAAGAATGTAGTTGCGGATATCTGAAATGTTCTTTTTGACTAGGCAAAACTGAATTAAAGATATCTGCAACACATATCCAGTCTAGCTTTTAAATGTTAAAATGGCTTGCCATAGCTAGTGAGTTGTGTGTGGAAAGTGTGCTGGTATATTGTAGAAATACTCGTCAGAAGAAGCGACTGGGGTAAGTTCCAGCATAGTCTCCTCCTGCGTGTGTCTTCTGTAATGTCTGTCGGGATCGTTCAGAAAAAAATGAACTGAGGAATAACATCACGATACGCGCCGTCACATTGTGATCTGGTTAGTATAGCCTAGTGTAAGGAATTTCCGCCTGAATTGTCAATGGACAGGCGCCAGTTTTGAGAAGAAAATTATTAAGAATAATCGTCAATATTTAAAACTTAAAAAATGTAGACTTACATGATACACTACCATGCATGTCATCTTTCATTTTATTGTGTAACATTATCTAAGCGTGACGATCATCAGCTCTGCAAGTCAGGAGATTAACGAGCAGCTTTGTTGGTTTGTGAGTTTTAATGTTAAAGAAAGACACTATCAACATTAGGCTACAGTAATATTTTTACTTTTATTGCCTAAATGTTGAAAATATTAGTCCAAAGTACTCTTTTATTACTATAATTCAGTTTGCAAATAATGAATTTAAATAGACATTTTGTTTGTTTGCCACATTTAGTCATATTTGGTAATGTTTGCAATAACATTTTTTTGATACTTCCACAAAAAAAGCTTAACTTGCATGTTAGTTATATTGCAACACTAAGTGATTGTGTGTAATCATTAGGTGGGGACCAACGTGGTTAAATATTCACAAAATGAGATGACTGGAGCATTGCTGCATATTCTGTGCCTCAAGGATGAGACGAGGGGGACATGTCAGACCTTTGCCACTGTTCCAGGCCACGCCATCGAGACCGAGTCTTTGCAGGAGGCTGTTCATCTTTGTTTCAAAGCTTTTTTTGTTTTTGATGTTAAATACACTCCCGCCTGGGAGTTTCTCCAGCATGCCATGTATCAAATTAATGGAAAGAGTCCTCCTCTGTAAAATTTGAGGACAACAGTTGTTTCAGGCCCACGTGATATTTAGTCGCATTTTAAATGTTTGTTGCTGTTCTTAATAAATTAACACATCTTAATAAATGAAATCGTAATCGTATAAGTTCAAATGAGTTGCTTAATGACTTTTAAAGGTGCATTGTGTAATATTTACGAGGATCTGTTGACAGAAATGCAATATCATATAGGCCTACATAACTATGTTTTCAGTGGTGTATAAAGACCTTACTTAATGAACGTTATGTTTTTATTACCTTAGAAGTATACAGTGTATAATTGTAATAATTGTATACAAAAAATTATAAAAGATATGTATTAAAAATGTAAAAAAAAATAAACGAGATTTAAATCAAATTTACAGTGGTCTCTCTGGTTTATTGTATTACAGAGACAATAATTATTTTATATTCGTAATATAACAAATATTTGTTACTAATTTTATTAAGGCAATGAGACACGAAATAACCCAGCATATAAGTAGGACTTAACCCAGCAAGAGGGTTAATTCCACCCACTGGTTGGGTCAAATGAATGACCCAGAAATATGGGTTAAATGGTAAAACCCAGCACTTGGGTCAAACCAACCCAGCGCGTGTTCTGTCCAATAGTGACCCAGCCGTGTGGTTAAGGTTGGGTTATTTTTTAACCCAGCAGTTTTTAGAGTGTGTAATAACATATTGTGGTATTATACCTTTATTACAGCGTAATAATACATTGTGTTATTATACATTTATTAAAATGTAATAATTGTGCAAGTCTACCTTTATTACAGTGTTTTAAATACATTTATTTCAGTGTAATAATGCATTGTGTAATTACAGCTTTATTACAGTGTAATAATACATTGTGTACTTATACCTTCGTCACAGTGTAATAATATATTGTGTTATTATTAGCGGCACAAATTTTTTTAACGGCTGATCAACGCAGCGCATTTTTTCTGTTTGACCCGTGGCCCAACCCCTAGTTGAAGAAATGGAGATACACAGTCTTGCCAATTTAGCGATATTGCAGACCCCTTTAGCCATTTTTTCCCTTCAAAAAAGCGCCCAAACCTTATTTAGTTTCTGAGAATCGCCGGTACTGCTCTCCCAGCACGCGCGCGCACCTCTCTCTCTCTCTCTCTCTGCGTCTCGTAGTATCTTTAATTCAGTTAAACACAGATATTATGTTGCTTCTCTAATTTTACATGCAAGTATAGCCGAAATCACAACACAAAGATTGTCTTTATCTTATGTGTATTTGATTTCATCAGACGACGGCTCGATTATCAGGATTTTTGTGCAGATTAACGTCTTGGAAGGGAGAGCTGGTTATGTTTATTGGGTTGCATTTCAGTCACCATTTCATATTCATTCCGTTGTTTGACAAAAGAAACAGTAAAATATACCAATGAAAACAGTTTTATTCAGAATTTAGCTTCATTAAAATGGGCACAGAGACAGACAAACTAATGTAATAATAAATAATAAATGTACATTAAGCATTTTCAGAAGAGCTGCCCTGTCATGCAAAAATCTAAGCATGTTTGTGTTAGTAAATTGCTCAGTGCAAAGAAAGAGAATAATTAGAATCTGGTATTTCTTTGTTCTTTCTACATGTGTCTAATAGACATGAACAAGTTCTTTGAAAAACATCTATGACCTTTGAAACATGTCTTGTCTTCATGCTCTATGTTGACTATGGTTTCAATAATAAACATACATTTGCATAAAGCATCCATATTTATCCATGCCCATGTTGATTTAGAGTATTACTAACTTGAAAAGTTTTAATTTAAGGTACATTTAGGACAAATAAACAATGTGCGATGAATTGCGATCAATCGCGAGTTAACTCATAACAATCATGCGATTAATCGCTATTACATTTTTTTTATCGATTGACAGCCCTAGTTATTATACCTTTATTACAATGTAATACATTGTGTAATTATACCTTTATTACAGTGTAATATAAATGTGTAATTATATCTTTATTAAAGTGTGATAAAAGTGTGATAATACCTTATTAAATTTTATCACCACATTTCTCAACACATTAAGTCATTTTACGATGTGATAAGGGCTCCCCCTCCCTACAAAAGCCAGTTTAACCACTGTGTAGGCCTATGTTCTACACATGAACAAACAAAACTCAATAACTGTTATTTGATAAATATGACTAAATAAATAAATTATAGGCTACAATAATATTATTTAAATAAATAATACTATAATATTATAGTAGGCCTAAAACAGTTAATATTTTCAGAATTCTATGCTCATTGAGACAAAAAGCTTAAGTTAATTAATGAAATTTAAGGTATTTTTAACGTGTTGCAACCGTCCTTGGGTTGTGTTGCAATCGTCCCCTGGGTCGGGGTCAGTTGCAACATCTGACTTCTTCCATTCAAATAAATACTGTGAACGATATGTCATATAATCATCTTTAAATGGTATTGGTAATTAGCAGACAGATGCAAGTTTAATAATTTGGTTGGTCTAGTCCAAATATTCTCTGAGTAACTGAGAGAAATGCAAAAAGTGTTGCAACTGTCCCCGGTCTCCCCTAGAAAATAGTAAAATAGTAAATGTGTGATTTACCCGCAGCATCAGTGTCTATTTATAATGTATGGGGCGGGATGCTTTAGATTCTAGAGAGCATTTAATTGGACATAAATCTGAGTGCAGAGTGATGTCATCAAAATCAGTGATCCAAATTGGCGGAAGTGAGAGATTTTAAGTTTTGAATGCTTATATCTTCTAAACGTGAATTTTGTCATTGTTTTGGAGCACACTATAACAGTAATGCTAACATATTCATATAGGCCAACTAAAAACTAAAAAATGAAATACTAGCCTTATCTCTTTTAATCATCAGACACAAGTTTATTTGATTTAGATTCTGCTACAGTGAATTAGAGAATTCCTAGAATGCCATAGGTTTTATGACTTGAGTCTCAATTATGGGCATTCTGTGAGAGGGCGCCCTCTGGCTATAATTATGAATGAAACAGGTGTACTCTTGCTAATGCTCACAACACCAGATTTTGTTTTTTTAATGAAAATTATGAAATGAAAAATGAAATAGGTAATTTTCATTGCCATTTAAGTGAAATTACTGAATTTAAATATACAAGCTTGATAAAAACTAGATGTACCGCATGGCGGTACAAAATATGACCGCCGCTCAGGCCTGCACTGGCTTTACACAAAAAGAAATGACTTGGAGCAATTTGGCTGTATTGCGTGTTTATGTATATACCTAAAAAAAGTAGTAGTATGTGCATGTCTGTCTGTGTGTGTGTATGTGTGTGTGTTTGTGTATGTGTGTGTCTGTGCGTGTATGTATGCGTGCGTACATGTGTGTGCGCGTGTGTGTGTGTTTGTGTGTGTGTCTGTGCATGTGGATTTGTATGTGTGTGTGTATGGGTGTGTGTCTGTGCGTGTGGATATCAGTGTGTGTGCATGCTTGCGTTTGTTTGTATTCCTGCATGTGTGTGTGTGTGACAGTTAGGGTTGCCAACTTCAGAAAAGGAAAATGCGGGACAATCGTGGTTATTTATAGGAAAATGAGGGACACTCAAAATATTTGTACTGTATCACACAGTACGTCATTTCAGTGTCTGCAGTTAAGTTTGTGTTTAAAAGGTTATCAGACATAAACACATTTGTATTGCTTAACCTATTTATGTATTTAATTCTAAAAATAATTTTAATGTCATACATGAAAAAAGTCACATTACAAACAAACCATAGTTCAAAATAACACCATTTATCTAAAATAGAAAGCTTTTTTAACATTATACACTAGGCTTACAGTTCAAAAGTTTGGGGTTAGTAAGATTATTTTTTGGGAAAAAAAATAAAGAAAGTAATTGCCTACTTTTATTCAGCAAGGATGCATTACATTAATCAAAAGTGACAGTTAAGGTAATGTTACAAAAGCTTTCTATGTACTTTCTAAAAGCTTTAAAACATTAATAATAATCAGAAATGTTTTTTGAGCATATTATTCCATCAGGTAGATAACATGTTTTCTTGCGTGGCTGGATGTTAGACTCATGAACAATAATCACGTTGTTTGCATTCGCCAAAATTGATTAGCCGAAATCAAAACGTGTACAGTGAAAGGAAATTACCGTTAGCGCGAGACGAGTCCGGCTTGAAGCGGAAGCGACCAGACGGCAGAGGATGTTCGCAAATCAAACAATGATTTGTCTCAAAACAGTGATTAAAAAAAGCTGTGATAGGATGATGACAGGTGTCGGTGATCATTCTCAAGTGTCGTGGTCAGCACTGCTGCTGTTCCTGTTGTATCAGTCAGTGGTTTATCAGCTTGTCAAAAAACGGGACACGGGAGGTCACGCAAGGGACAAATAAATTAGGCCCAAAATGCGGGACATCCCACCTAATTCGGGACAGTTGGCAACCTTAGTGACAGTATCATCCTAAACCAGCAACCCTTCGCTCAACACCACCATCTACAGGCCGATGAGTGTACAGTCACTAAATGTGCACATAAATGAATTTATTTTATACCCCCCCCATGGATGAAATTCTACGAAACTTAGCATACCCCCAGAGGATGTCAAGTTAATCATACACATGAAATATGGTGCAGTTCTGAACATCTCAACTGAAGATAGGGGTGATTAAAGCAGAATAATATTGCATTTTCATTTTTTATGGGAGGGGCGCAAATCACAAATGAGTGATTATGGGCTAGGTTGATGTGGGCCCTTAAGAGCAACATACCATAAAAATGTCTTCATCCTCGGTACCACGGTTCAGGTAGTTATTTAGGAAAAACTGCATTTTTGGGGTTTGGGGGGGGGCCCAGTGCGGGGGGGGGGGAGTGGCCCCTGGGGACCAAACGAAATTTTTCCGTAAAAGTCTAGTGGGGCTACATGCCCACCAAATTTCATGTTCCCCGGTGTTTCGGTGTCCCTGGTATCGTTGACGAAAAAATTCAGTAGATGACGAAAAAAAAAAAAAAAACTTTGACAATCGATTATGGGCTAGATTGATGTGGGCCCTTAAGACCAACATACCATAAAAATTTCTTCATCCTCGGTGCCACGGTTCAGGTAGTTATTTAGGAAAAACTGCATTTTTGGGTTTGGGGGGGCCCAGTGCTGGGGGGGAGTGGCCCCCGGGGACCAAACGAAATTTTTCCGTAAAAGTCTAGTGGGGCTACATGCCCACCAAATTTCATGTTCCCCCGTGTTTCGGTGTCCCTGGTATCGTTGACGAAAAATTCAGTAGTTGGCGAAAAAAAAAAAAAACTTTGACAATCCCTATATGACCGCTTTCGCTAGCTACGCTAGAGGCGGTCATAATAATCAGAAATGTTTTTTGAGCATATTATTCCCTCAGGTAGATTACATGTTTTCTTGCGTGGCTGGATGTTAGACTCATGAACAATAATCACGTTGTTTGCATTCGCCAAAATTGATTAGCCGAAATCAAAATGTGTACAGTGAAAGGAAATTACCGTTAGCGCGAGACGAGTCCGGCTTGAAGCGGAAGCGACCAGACGGCAGAGGATGTTCGCAAATCAAACAATGATTTGTCTCAAAACAGTGATTAAAAAAAGTTGTGATTGGATGATGACAGGTGTCGGTGATCATTCTCAAGTGTCGTGGTCAGCACTGCTGCTGTTGCTGTTGTATCAGTCAGTGGTTTATCAGTTTGTCAAAAAACGGGACACGGGAGGTCACGCACGGGATAAATAAATTAGGCCCAAAATGCGGGACATCCCGCCTAATTCGGGACAGTTGGCAACCGTAGTGACAGTATCATCCTAAACCAGCAACCCTTCGCTCAACACCACCATCTACAGGCCGATGAGTGTACAGTCACTAAATGTGCACATAAATGAATTTATTTTATACCCTCCCATTGATGAAATCCCAGAGGATGTCAAGTTAATCATACACATGAAATATGGTGCAGTTCTGAACATCTCAACTGAAGATAGGGGCGATTAAAGCAGAATAATATTGCATTTTCATTTTTTATGGGAGGGACGCAAATCCCAAATGAGTGATTATGGGCTAGGTTGATGTGGGCCCTTAAGAGCAACATACCATAAAAATGTCTTCATCCTCGGTTCCACGGTTCAGGTAGTTATTTAGGAAAAACTGCATTTTTTGGGTTTGGGGGGGCCCAGCGCGGGGGGGGGGGGGGTGTCCCCCGGGGACCAATGAAATTTTTCCGTAAAAGTCTAGTGGGGCTACATGCCAACCAAATTTCATGTTCCCCGGTGTTTCGGTGTCCCTGGTATCGTTGACAAAAAAATTCAGCAGATGACGAAAAAAAAAAAAAAAAAAAAACTTTGACAATCGATTATGGGCTAGGTTGATGTGGGCCCTTAAGACCAACATACCATAAAAATGCCCCCAGGGACCAAACGAAATTTTTCCGTAAAAGCCTAGTGGGGCTACATGCCCACCCAATTTCATTTCGGTTTTGGTGTCCCTGGTATCGTTGACGAAAAATTCAGTAGATGACGAAAAAAAACAAAAAACTTTCACAATCCCTATATGACCGCTTTCGCTAGCTACGCTAGCGGCGGTCATAATAATATGCATAATGCTGGTGCTACGAGGCTGTGGAAAAAATATCACAGGCCACTCAATTGAAGCAAGAGTATAAAAAAATAGGTTACAGTTCGTAACCCCGGTTCTCTCTGCCCTTCTCATATGTGGATCTCGAGCACAAGATGAAAGAAAACGTACTCGGTTACTAACGTAACCTCGGTTCTCTCTAGAAGAGGGAACGAGTACTGCGTTTTATCAAAACGCTACGGGAAAAGTCTCTTTTCACGAAACACTGAAGCAAAAAATTATCCTTTAATTTTCATATATGTAAAACGCGTTGCGGCAGCAGCAGACAGCTATGGCGAGACGGCTTGCTCGCTCATTGGCTGCTCTGCGGCAACTGCTTAAGCCTATCGAGCGAGGCCTGGGATGACATCAGGCCAATGAGGGCGCTTCGCGCCCTCCTCGCCACTTCAAGCCGAAACGGGCGTGGCTTACCTCTATAAAAGGAGCTCGAGAAGGCTGACTCACTTGATTTTGATCGCCGAAGCGAACCAGAGTGAACCGTACGCACGGCAGAGAACGCAGTACTCGTTCCCTCTTCTAGAGAGAACCGAGGTTACGTTAGTAACCGAGTACGTTCTCTTACGAGAGTCCTCTCGTACTGCGTTTTATCAAAACGCTACGGGAACCCCTTGCAAAACGCCGTGCGTGCTGGGATAAAAACACTGATCACCGGAAGCTTTTTCAGGCATACAGTGCATAATCACCAGATTGACTCACACAGAGTCAGGGAATAAGGGTGAGAGCCTTAAATCCCTAAATTTTAGCGTCGTAGAAAAAACATGTCCACAGACGCAAGTATAATCATCACATAGACAGGGTAGGGAACCTGAACTAATGTGGAAAATGTGGGTCTTACACAGTTCTGCCCAAGATAGTCGGTAGCGCATAGCGCATGAGTTTCAGCGGTCTGATTAGACGGCTGAACAGATTACACCGACAAAAGCTTAGCCTGCAAGGCGGGAACCTCTAGGTTATAAAACCTGATAAATGTAGACGGCGAGGCCCAACCTGCCGCCGTACATATATTCTGTAGGGAAATCCCGCTGGACCAAGCCCACGAAGAAGCAACGCTTCTCGTAGAGTGCGCTCTGACTCCCAAAGGGCATGGAATGCCCCTGGCAGTATAAGCCAGCGCTATGGCGTCAACTATCCATCTGGATAGACTTTGTTTCGAAACAGCCATTCCTTTGGAACGTCCGCTGAACGAGACAAAGAGCTGCTCTGTCTGTCTGAAGACAGCAGAGCGGGACATATAAGCTCTTAAAGCCCTAACAGGGCAAAGAAAACTCGAGTCCCCTTCCTCACTCGATGCCGGCAGGGCAGCCAGGGATATAACCTGAGCCCGAAAAGGCGTGTTGAGGGATTTCGGCACATAGCCATGCTTAGGTTTGAGTATGACTTTAGAGTCATTAGGACCAAACTCCAAGCACGCCGGGCTCACAGAGAGCGCGTGCAGGTCGCCTATGCGCTTCACTGAAGCGAGAGCCATCAAAAACACTGTTTTGAAAGACAAATGTTTGAGGCTAATAGACTGGATAGGCTCGAAAGGGGCACCTTTCATGGCCGCTAGGACCGTAGAAAGGTCCCACAAAGGAACTGAAGGAGGTCTGGGTGGATTCAGTCTCCTAGCTCCCCTGAGGAAGCGGATGACTAAATCATTCCTTCCCAGCGACTGACCCAGCGTTGAACCAAAGAACGCTGAAATAGCCGCCACATACACTTTGAGCGTGGAAGGGGATCTGCCCTTATCCAACAGCTCTTGTAGGAAGGAGAGAACCTCCGTTACCTCACATTCGAGGGGTGAAATGCTCCGAGCTGCACACCAGCCGGAGAAAACCGACCACTTCGAAGCATAAAGCCGCCGTGTCGACGGTGCTCTAGCCTGAGTGATGGTATTCACGACTCCCTCTGTGAGACCAACGGGTATCCGTTGAGCACCCACACATGAAGGGACCACAGTTCCGGGTGTGGGTGCCAAATCGAGCCCCCGGCCTGCGAGAGGAGATCTCTCCTCAACGGCAGCGGCCATGGAGCGATATCTGCCAACTGCATCAGAACTGGGAACCATGTTTGGTTCTCCCAGAACGGAGCTACAAGCAGGACTGGGCATTTCGTTTCCCTGACCCGTTCCAGCACCTGTGGCAGGAGGGAGACGGGGGGAAAAGCGTATAACGGGCAGCGCGGCCACCTCCGGGACAGCGCGCTGTCGGTCTTTGAAAAGAACGCGGGGCAGTGCGCGTTTTCGCGGGACGCGAAAAGGTCCACCTCCGCTCTGCCGAATCTCTCCCACAACAGCCGGACTGTTTGTGGGTGTAGAGACCATTCGCCCGGGGGAACATTGTTCCTGGACAGTCTGTCTGGGCCCACATTCTGAAGCCCAGGTACATGCACTGCTCTCAGCGAGCGTAAGTTGTGCTGAGCCCATAGTAGGAGGCGTTTCGCCAGCCTGTACAGGGATATGGATTTCAGACCGCCCTGGCGATTTATGTAGGACACCACAGCCATGTTGTCCGAACGGACTATGACGTGTTCGTCCTTGATGCGGGGACAAAAACGTGTCATCGCGTTGTGCACTGCCAGCATTTCTAGGCAGTTTATGTGTAGGAGCTTTTCTCGTTCCGACCACAGGCCGAAGAACGGTCTGCCCTCGAGCAGAGCTCCCCATCCCGAGGTGGATGCGTCTGTCGACACCATCCTCACTCTCGAGGAAGTCCCCAGGCTTACACCTGATTGGTACCAGTCGTCCGCCGTCCAAGGCGCCAGGGCTGAAACACAGCTCTGATCGACCTTGAGGCGTAATCGACCGGTCGCCCACGCTCTGCGCGGTACCCGCGTTTTCAACCAGAACTGCAGCGGGCGCATGCGGAGCAAGCCCAGCCGGAGAACTGACGATGCTGAAGCCATGAGACCCAGCATCTTTTGAAACTTCCTGAGCGGGGTGACAGCGCCGCGGCGGAAAGACCTCGCCGCGCGCTGAATGATCAACACGCGCTGTGGTGACAGCCGCGCTGTCATAGACTGTGAGTCCAGAACGACGCCCAGAAACAAAATCGTTTGACTGGGGTTCAATGAACTCTTTGTCCAGTTGACTGTGATACCAAGATTCTCGAGGTGATCGAGTAAAATGGTTCTGTGCTCCACGAGCTGTGATCGTGATTGAGCTAGGATCAACCAGTCGTCCAAATAGTTCAGCACTCGCATGCCTCTGAGTCTGAGAGGAGCGAGCGCTGCGTCCATGCATTTCGTAAATGTACGGGGTGCTAGGGACAAGCCGAATGGCAGGACTGTATACTGGTATGTCTGACCCTCGAAGGCGAATCTCAAGTATCGCCTGTGGTGTGACGCTATTTGTATTTGAAAATACGCGTCCTTCAGATCTATTGACATGAACCAGTCTTCTCGGCGAACAAGCGCGAGAATTTTGCTGGTTGTGAGCATTTTGAAACTGCGTTTCACCAATACTCTGTTCAACCGTCTTAGATCCAGTATGGGTCTGATACCGCCGTCCTTTTTGGGGACTAGAAAGTATCTGCTGTATAGCCCCCCTTCGCTTAGAGCTGGGGGAACGCGCTCTATCGCCCCTTTGCTTATCAGTTTTGATATTTCGGCTCGAAGTAGGTGAGCTACTTCCAACGAGACCGTAGTTTCGACGCGCGCTATGAAGCGGGGAGGGCGTCGACAAAACTGTAGCGAGAAGCCTCTCTTTATAATGCCTAGCACCCAGTCCGAAACCCCTGGGAGCGCTGCCCATGCTTCTGCATGGCTGGCTAGGGGCTGGATACGGAGCGCACTCTGATCGCCGTGCGACAGAGGTGCTTCGGGGGATACAAACATAGGCGTTATGCCTGTGGCATTTGAGGCGGGGCGCGCGCTTAATACAGCGGGCGAGACGCTCGTCCTCGACCTTACTACAGTGCTTAGCTGAGTGAGGGAGGACTGAGAAAGTCTCATAGGACCCATGTGAGCGAGTAGATGTGGGCTGGGAGCGGGCACATTTACTGCTTTGGGCGCGGCGTCTGCCTGAGCAGAGCGCGCGCTCACAGTTCTCGTTTTTACAGAGAGCCTGTGATGTGTTAGACATAGTGTTCGTGGGCACTGGGAAGTGGGCACTCTCACTATGCTGGAAGCGCAACCGACCTGAGTCGATTTTATGTGCGCGGGCCCTACGTGTAGGGCTGTGCTTATGTGTAGTGATGGGCACTGAGGAGTGGGCATCGAGACTACATTTATAGCACCATCGGCCGTGGCCGGGACACCAGAAAATACACTCTTTTCGAGATTTATCTGGGTAGCCGTGAGAACGGCTTTTGTGTGCAGGCAAGCGGGCGGCAGTGCAGGCTTGCTCTCTGCAGAAAACACTGGAACAGTCGCAAACCTTGGGACTGAAACAGCGGGGCGCTTGGGTGGGAGGCCGGCCGCAACGGGACTCACACACCTGCGCTTTCCCAGGCTTGCTAGGACTTCTTCGGCACTTCCGGTTTTACCACAACCCTCGATCGCGGCCCGCGCGAAGAGGGGCGCCGGGCGCTGGACCGAGAGCGGGGCCTCGAGCTGCGCTGTTGTGGCTGCTGCGAAGAGGCGGCCGAAGGCGGGGGCTGAGGCTGAGAGCTCCGCGGGGTCCGTTTGTCACGAACCGCTGCAGAACCGGAGCGCTTCGGTAGGAAGTGCTTGAAGGCTTGAGACGCTTTCTGGGCCTCGGTAAATCTCTCCACGAACTCGGAGAGAGAAGAACCAAAAAGGCCGGTGGAAGACAGCGGGGCATCGAGAAACGCAGTGCGCTCGGAATCGGCCATCTCCGTGAGCGTCAGCCATAAGTGCCTCTCAGCGACAGTGGCGGAAGCCATACACCGTCCCATGGCTTGTGCGGCGGCTTTAGTAGCTCGGAGCGTGAGATCTGAAGCGCTCCTTAAATCCGCGATGCAGATAGCGTCAGGTCCCATCTCGTCCAGCTTACGGAGGAGATCACCCTGGTAAATCTGCAGCGTAGCCATGGTGTGTAGCGATGACGCGGCCTGCCCAGCGGCGGAGAAGATTCGCGCGAGCAGCGTCGACGTCATGCGGCAGGCTCTGGAAGGCAACACCGGTTTAGTCCGCCGTCCAGCAGAGGGCGGGCAAAGGTGGGTCGCTATCGCCTGTTCCACCGGCGGAAGAGAGAGGTAGCCTCGGTCACTGGCATTATCCAGAGAGGAAAATGCGGGTGACACAGATGAGCGCGTCCGCGCAGAGTAGGGCGCGTTCCAAGCCTTCGCAACTTCTTCGTGTAACTCAGGAAGAAAAGGAGCGGGCTTAGATTCCGGAGAAGTGCGCTCACCAGGGAGGAAACTACCATCCAGCCGGGTTCGAGAGGGGGGCTCCGGTGCAGACCACTCGAGGCCGAGGCTCGCCGCGGCCAGTGCGAGTACCCGCATGAGCTCCGTCTCAATGTTGGCTCTCGTTGAGGGCTTGCGGGCAGGAGGCGCGAGATCCTCAAAGCTCGCCCAATCCTCGCTGCCTGAAGCTAGCAGAGAGCAGGAATCCTTCTCCCCCGACGCGGCCTCTGAACCGACTTCCTCTGATGAAGCGGCGGCAGACTGCGGGCGCTGAGCATCAGGAAGTGATTCGAGAGAGGCCGGTGAAGCTGGCGGGCGAACCGGCGAGCTTGGTCGGGCTGGAGCGGGTTCCGGGACCCGCTGCGAGCGGCGCTTTTTACGGCGCGGCATCGCGGCGGTGAATGCAGGCTTGGAAAAGGATGCCAGGCGAGTCCTCAGAGTCACCATCGGCAAAAGCTCGCAGTGAGGGCATCCGCCGTCAGCGAGCGCGAGCGCTGCATGGTCCTCACCCAGGCAGGAAACACAGATGACGTGCTTGTCTCCCTCGGTGAGTGGGGCTCGGCACGAGCCGCAGGAAGGCATCTTGAAAAAGACGCAGCTCTTTTAGGGGTGAGTGTTGCGAAGAACACACACACACACACATAGAAAAGCAATAATATGAAAAGGATATAGGCGTCGGAAAGCGCAGCAGGTACGGCTGTAGAAGGCGGCGTTGGCCAGCGGCTTCGAGGGCTCGTCCCGCTGATGTGCTTGCTTCAACGACGCTGCTTCCGTGATCCAGCGATGCGTGCGCTTCGCTGAAGAGATTAAAATCAAGTGAGTCAGCCTTCTCGAGCTCCTTTTATAGAGGTAAGCCACGCCCGTTTCGGCGGGAAGTGGCGAGGAGGGCGCGAAGCGCCCTCATTGGCCTGATGTCATCCCAGGCCTCGCTCGATAGGCTTAAGCAGTTGCCGCAGAGCAGCCAATGAGCGAGCAAGCCGTCTCGCCATAGCTGTCTGCTGCTGCCGCAACGCGTTTTACATATATGAAAATTAAAGGATAATTTTTTGCTTCAGTGTTTCGTGAAAAGAGACTTTTCCCGTAGCGTTTTGATAAAACGCAGTACGAGAGGACTCTCGTAAGAGAACATGTTACCATTTCTGAAAACAAACAAAGTAGAGCAGTTCATCACTTAAACAGGTAATTGACAAAGGACATTAATGTTCCACACTGGGAACACAAAATCTAAATTTTAACAAGAAATGTTTTCAGACAAACATTTCCTTTATGTGCCAATATGGCAGACTGCAGGAACATAACACCTCTTGCTTAATGCTGGGTACACACCACAAGATAATCGGGCTGATTTTGGGCCGATTTCTCCCCTTCCGACAATCCTAGATAATGTCCTGATTATCTTGATGGTTCTACAGATTATTTTATCAGATTTTCCCTTGGTGTGAGCCTGAGGTGTGTTAAGAGTGACTGAATCTGCTCGGAAGAACATCGGAGCCGTCCCCATCGCGAATCGTAAATATTCAACATGTTGTGTAGGAGCCAAAATGTGTTGTTCTCATTATTGACCATTGAGTGGTGCTGTGATATCAGTGTATATAGGTAGCCTTCCTTATGTTGTAGATAGGTGTGTTGACCCGGAAAGGCAAAAAAGGTTTTGACCGCAATAGCGAAAGCGGTAAACGAATGTCAATTTCTCACTTTTAATTCAAAGAAAAAGCAAAATTGGACATTATGCACATTGGTGTTGGTGGATTCAATAAAAGTGTATGGTGATGCAACAGAAGAATGGTCTTCTCTTTTCTTATGGAGGAAGTAGACAATGTAACATCAAAATGCAAGAAAGTGAGTCAACCTAATTACTCCGGGACCAAACAACTCAGTAGCTTGAAGTATTAGATTTAGCTCCTACATGTTGAATATTTATGATCAGAAATCCTGATGTGTGGGGGGAACCCTGAGGACAAACACGCACACGCTCTGGAGATTATTATGTGAAACGAAACAATATCCAATCAGAGAGCAAACTGAGAGAAGACAGAAGCATAGCAAACGGCGCAACACAAAGTTAAATGGATTTGGACAGCAGAGATGAAGGATCAGCTAGTCGATTTGTGGCAACAGCATGAGTGTTTATATAACTTGTTATAAAAAAAACATACCAAAATACCAAATAGCAACAGAATAGATTTGTGTGTGTATCTTGTTTGACCTACATTATGATGACCCATATTTATTCAAATTTAAAAATGCAGAAAGTTTTTTGTGTTGGGCAGGTTAGGGAAAGGAGCTAGAAAATGTAATTAGCTCAGTGTAAAAACCATCACGCCTAATATGGGATGTTCACATTAGGATAGGTGTACTAGTACATGTGTATGTGTGACAGAGAGAGAGACCGGAAATTAACCATGGGTTTATTATGACCGCCTCTAGCGTAGCTAGCGAAAGCGGTCATATAGGGATTGTCAAAGTTTTTTTTTTTTTTTTTTTTGTCATCTACTGAATTTTTTCGTCAACGATACCAGGGACACCGAAACACCGGGGAACATGAAATTTGGTGGGCATGTAGCCCCACTAGACTTTTATGGAAAAATTTTGTTTGGTCCCCGGGGGCCACTAACCCCCCCCCCCCCCCCCCCCCCCCCCCCCACACCCCCGCGGTGTGCGGTGTGGGTTTTTTTTTCCCCGAAAAATAATCTTACTAACCCCAAACTTTTGAACTGTAAGCCTAATGTATAATGTTAAAAAAACTTTCTATTTTAGATGGTTTTTAACTATGGTTTTTTTGTAATGTGACTTTTTTCATGTATGACATAGAATTAAATACATAAATAGGTTAAGCAATACAAATGTGTTTATGTCTGATAACCTTTAAATGACGTACACTGTGTGATACAGTACAAATATTTTGAGTGTCCCTCATTTTCCTATAAATAACCACGATTGTCCCGCATTTTCCTTTTCTGAAGTTGGCAACCCTAACTGTCACACACACACATGCAGGAATACAAACAAACGCAAGCATGCACACACACTGACATCCACACGCACAGACACACACCCATACACACACACCTTCAAATCCACATGCACAGACACACACAAAAACACACACGCGCACACACATGTACGCACGCATACATACACGCACAGACACACAAACACACACAGACACACACATACACAAACACACACACATACACACACACACAGACAGACATGCACATACTACTACTTTTTTTAGGTATATACATAAACCCGCAATACAGCCAAATTGCTCCACGTCATTTATTTTTGTGGAAAGCCAGTGCAGGCCTGAGCGGCGGTCATATTTTGTACCGCCATACGGTACATCTAGTTTAAAAAAACAACAACTACAGCCCTGGTCATAAGCATTTCACTTGTGCTTTTTGCGCCCCTTTCCTCTTCTGCAGGGCTCTCTTGCATTAAGCTTTATCTCTTCACTAGGTATCGCACGACGATGTTCACATAGTTATCCTTTAACCAAGGCTTATTTGTCAATCTTCGTTATTTGTTTATGTATTTTGAGTATCTTTTTTTTTTATTTATGAGTCATGCCTTCTGGTTTATTTTCATTTTGGGGGTTCTCTAAATTTGATTTCTTTATTTGAAAGGGGACAGTGTACATTAATAAACATTTTAAACAATGTAAATGTACCCGAGTTAGCTCAAAAGTGCTAATTTTCATCGGTAGTCCCCCAGCCAGATTTAAACAAGGCAACCTTTAAAAATAATCACAAGTACAAAATCACAATAAAAAAATAATTGCATACAACACATTATGGGTACCAAATACATAAAAATAATAATATAATATTTAAATACACACACATATAACATTAGTGCCCACAAGTTTGGCTCTCTACAAGCCATTTTTTTGCATTCTTTTTGAATGAAAAGAATGACAAAGACTCTCTAATGGTTGCCGGCACAGTGTTCCATTGCTGAACTGCTCTTACGGAGAAAACGGCCTGACCAAAAGCTGTTTTTCTCCGGGGTATGATGCAGTCTTCCCTCACTGCCCCTCTAGTTACCCTAACCTCACTGGATCTAAAATGTATAAAATCACATAGTGGAGGAGGTGCTAAGCCATATCTAATTTTATAAATTAAACAAATGTTTTTGAATTTAATTAGATTATCCCAAGTAAGTAACTGATATTTCCTCAGAATACTACAGTGGTGGTAGTGATATGGTTTTTTATCCAATATTTTTAATGCTTGTTTGTATAATCTTTCTAATGGTTTTATTGTTGTAGAGTGAGTATTGGACCAGCTTATTAAACAATATGTTATGTGGGATAAAATCATGGAAAAGAAATATAATTTAGCAGCTTCTGTTGAAAGGAAATCTCTAATGAATCTGAAATTGACTAGACTGAACTTAATCCTATTACTAACTTTTTTAATGTGAGTTTTGAAATTGAGATTTGAATCTATATATAATCCTAGATATTTATATTCTGTGACGACCTGTAACCTTTCTCCAGATATAAAAATTTCAGGTTCTATATTTATATTGTTTTTAGAAAAAAACATGGTAACTGTTTTAGATATATTCAATTGCAGACAGGATTGTTCAAGCCAGATTAAAATCGATGACATGGCCTCAGTTAGTTTAGAGGCAACTTCCTCTGCAGATTTTCCATAGGCCAAAATAACTGTGTCGTCTGCATACATCAAAGTGTCACAGTTCTTACACAAAGATGGTAACTCGTTAATGTATAAACTAAAAAGAATTGGACCTAAAATTGAACCCTGTGGAACACCAGTTGATAATAGTAAGGGGGTGGAATTATATTGGTCAATTCTTACACTTTGGGAACGAGATAAAAGATATGAGTTAATAAGACTAATAAATTTTGAAGAAAAATTAAATGCATGAAGTCTGTGCAGTAAAACTGAATGGTTAACTGTATCGAATGCTTTACGAAGATCTAGAAATATTCCTCCCACTATCCCTCCTTTGTCCATATTTGATTTAACCTTTTCCAAAAAATAACATGTAGCTGTCTCTGTCGAATGATAAGCCCTAAATCCAAACTGCATTGAGTGCAAAGGAAAAGAACTGCAATTAAGATGATTGATGATTTGTTTAGCAACCAATTTTTCAAAAACTTTAGACACTGTTGGCAAAATGCTAATCGGTCGGTAATTAGATGTAAGAAGGGAATTGCCACCTTTAAATATAGGAATGACACTAGAAATTTTCCATGACTCAGGAAATTTCCCTTGATCTAGTGACACATTGATGATATGTGTTAATGGATCCTTAATTGACTGACCTATTTGTTTTAGCATAAGTGTGTCCATCCCATACACGTCTTTTGCTCTTGAAGACTTGAGCTCTATAATTGCCTTTTCCACATCGGATATGGATACAGATTTTGGATATAGTGGGGGCTCAATTAACAAATCTGAAGTAATGACAGGTAACTTGTTATATTTCACAGGGAAACTTTTAGCTATGGTATCCACAGAATCAACAAAATACTCATTTAGTGTCTGTACCACAGCAGATGGATCCTGCAAAAGCATGCCATTATTCTTTAGCTGTATTGAATTATTACTAGAAGAAGTTTTACCTGTTAATTTATTAATCTGATCCCAAGTCGCTTTTGAGTTTCCATGACAATTTTTAATAATTGTAATAAAAAAGTCTGCCTTTGCTTTTCGTAGTTGTCTTATCACTCTATTTCGTAATGAAGCAAAATTTTGTCTCTCAAACGATAGTTTTGATTTTACAGCTTTTTTAAGAGCATTGTCTCTGTCTTTCATTAATATCATCACTGAGCCAGGGAAGTGAACACTTTCTGTTTTTATGTTTAACTGTCACTGCAAATTCCTTAATTTTTGTTTGTAAGCATTCAGTAAATTTCTGACTAATTATTTCCAATTCATTGTCCAATAATAGAGTGTCCCAGTTCATATTTCTTATTGCTGAGTGAAATTGATCCTGTTTGCTCCTTGGAATGCCAATGAACTCCTTTTTTCCGGAATAAGCTTCAAATCGCTTTCTGGTTAATTTTCTTGTTAAAAGCACCATGTTATGATCTGAAAGACCAGTTAACATATTGTACGATTTTGTAATCCGTTCCGGGTGATTGGTGAAGATTAAGTCAATTAAGGTGCTAGAAATGTTTGTAATCCGTGTTGGTCCTTTAACCATCTGGACAAGATTAAATCCATCCATAATTTGCTGCAGTTTTTTCCTTGTACTGTTATCGTCCCAGTGTAGATTAAAATCGCCCATCACTATAACCTCCTTTTTAAAATCACACTGCTTTAACATTTCCTTGAACTTGTCATAAAAATCTATGTTAGCAGATGGTGGTCGATATAAAACCATTAATGTGAGAGACATCTGAGGTGCAAGAGATAAATTTAACCCAACACATTCTAAATCAATTGGGGATTTCCACTGAATTTCACTGCACTGTATACTGTCTCTCACATAGATCATTACCCCTCCCCCTTTAGCATTAGCTTTATCTCTCCTGTAGGAGACGTACCCCGGAACTAAAAGCGCAGCAGTAGGGGAATTTTTATGCAGCCAAGTTTCGGATAGGCAGAAATAATCCAGATTTGATTCAGTCATCATGTGGATAATTTGATCGCTTTTTGATTTTAAGCTTCGGATATTTAAATGTCCGCCAAAGAGACCTTTTGGTTTGACTTTTGGATCCCAGATTATGCGTGCATTGTTTACAGTGTGAACTGTATACATATAAATAATAACTTGTATCATTTTATCTAACCTTATAGAGGTTCCCATCACAATACCATGGTTTAGAATCCTCCTAACTGCAGATGCAGAGAACTGGGGTTTTCCAACTCATCTCTACATAGGACATTCTTTTTGAACTGGTGCTGCTACAATAGCCGAGCATGAAGTTTCAGCCTCCTCTATCAAGTTGCTGTGTACATGGTCTTCCTCAGCATTTGAGTTCAATGCAAGACCCGACTCTAACACTAACTCAAAAGCTCAGCAGGCACTTTCAAATAATAATAGGTACATTAGTTTTTGCAAGCTACTGGTGTGGTTTCATTCTGTTTTCCTACTATATCTATTGGCTTCGGTCTTCACAAATACTTCTCTTCTTATTACTGGCCGATCACAGCCTTTTCTGTCTCTTTGCCGATCAGGCCCAAAACATCACACAGCCTATTGGGGCCCAACACATTACCCGGCCTTTCAGTGGTCCCAACACATCACATGGCCTATCGGGGCCATCAGGTAAGACTGACTATTGTTGGTTTATGTAACCCAGCCCGCAGGGTGGAAGTTTCAACCCCAGGGGTGGCAAGGTGGACTTGCCAAGGGAAAGTTGCACTCAGGTGTCGACATCAACTGTGCTGGAGGAGCCCAGGGCTACACAAGATAGTAATGAAACAAGGTGTTAATTATTTTTAACTTTGAGCTCCACTTTTCAAGGCTCAGCTGACCAGCAATGTGTCGCATGGGTAATCCCTAAAATAGAGACCAATGGCATTGATTCAATGCATGACTCGCTGATTTTTGTTTGACTCCTGCTGGAGTGTGCCTTTACCCCTAGGGGGCATGGCAGGCCTTGAACCTGGTATGCCAAGACAATAGCGTCCACTATCCAGTGAGATAGTGACAATCCAGTGAGATAGAGACAATATCCAACCTCTGCTTGGAGAGAGCATTTCCCTTCTGCTGCCCTCTAACAGACTGTTACGAACTCCTATGAGGTAACATTGAGGTTGTGATAAAATTTGGTGTGATTAGGGTGGCAAGAGACAACACAACAAATTAGTGTGAAAGAAAAATAATTTTATTATACAGAAGTGAAATTATTATACAACAAATAGTAATAATAATAATGGTGAATATAAGCAAGGAAAAAATAGAAAAGCAAATATTTACAGATCAAAAAAAAAAAATCAGATAAATAACCCAAGAGAAAAAAAAAGGGACGCAATTAGTGGAGCCAAAGAAAAGAAAAGAAAAGAACAAAACAAAACTCATTCTAACTTGTAATTAAATCTCTAATCTAACTAATAAAAGAAAGAAAAGAAAAGACATCAACTCTTCTGCGTCAACGCCCTAACTAAATTACTCTGACTAACAAACACAAAACATACAGAGGGTGGCGTTCACTTTCTTACCTGGGGTATATATACATCGAGTTACCTAGGTGTTGTATTATGCAAGTCACGTGACTTATGACCTGTCCACTTTTTACTCTGGGTCGAACAACGCCATCAAAAGACAGAAAGAGAATGTACAGGAAAAAACACACAACATTATTCAAAAAATGAGATGGCAGCAAAAATAAACAGGGTTATGACAGTAACAAAAAGAATAAGCGTACAAAGTAACAAAAAAAACAGAGCGACAGAAAAAAAGTTGCTTCCTCGTGTTCTGTTCCGCGTCTTTTATTGCTGCTGGCGGGAAACTTGATTGGCCGCAGGGGAAGTGATGTCACGCCATTTGATAAAAACTGACAGCTCCCCAAGCCAACAGCATACCAGAGGTGGAGCGCACCTAAGAATATATCAGAGAGAGAGATAGAGAGAGATAGAGAGATACAGCCACGCACAAGCACAGGGACGTAACACAGACAAAGAGCTGGTCTGAGGTCCTGAAACACTGCGTTCTGCCTAAGTAAGCGCGAAGGGCGCGTACTGGACAGAGCAGTGCCAAGGCTGGGTCTGCCTCCTCCAGGGGCAGCGCTTGCAGGTTCACCACCTGATCCCTAAAAGGAGTGGTGGGAACCTTGGGCACATATCCAGGCCGGGGTTTCAAGATCACGTGAGGCCGAGGTCCCCTAACTTCTTGATGGAGGCCAAAGCAACCAGGAGTACCACCTTCATAGAAAGGTACTTAAGCTCTACTGATTTACAATGGCTCGAAGGGAGCTCTCTGCAGCACAGATAGTACCACTGCGAGCCCCCAAGAGGGCATGAATAGGGGGCAAGGAGGATTTAACCTCCTCGCCCCTATAAGGAACCTGACGACCAGGTTATGCTGTCCTACCATTTTTGACTCCACAAGGTTGTGGTGTGCAGAGATAGCTGCCACATAAACCTTAAGGGTGGAAGGAGACAGCCTTTGTTTTAGCCCTTTTTGGAGGAAGGAGAGCACAGACCCGATTGGGCATTTTCTGGGATCTTCTCGGCGAGAAGAACACCAGGTGACGAAGAGGTTCCACATCAGAGCGTAGGTGTGTCTCATGGACAAGGGTCTAGCTGAAGTGATGGTAGCCACCACCTGAGGTGGTAGGGTACTCAAACCTTCCGTGTCCCGTCCAGAACCCACACATGCAGGTTCCACAGATCGGGACATACCTACCTGTGCATTGCCGAACTGTTCCCAAATCAGCTGAACCTTCTGGAGATGGAGTCTCCATTCCCCGGAACATGAGCGTTGTCGTGAGAGCTCATCAGCTACATGATTGAGCTCGCCCAGAATGTAAATGACACAAAGCGACCTCAGACACTTGTGACTCTATAACAAGAGATGGCGGGTGAGTTGCGACATACGGCGGGAGCGTAGACCACCCTGACGGTTGATGTATGCTACTGTCGCCGTGTTGTCTGAACGGACTAGTACGTGCTTGCCCTTTAGCAACGTCCGAAAATGGTGCAGAGCTAAGCGTATTGCCAGCAACTCGAGGCAATTGACATGCCAAAGGCGCTGGGGTCCTGTCCAGGAGCCCACGGCAGCATGTCCATTGCACATATCACTCCAACCC
Organism: Scardinius erythrophthalmus; assembly: GCF_964197995.2. Taxonomy (NCBI): domain Eukaryota; kingdom Metazoa; phylum Chordata; class Actinopteri; order Cypriniformes; family Leuciscidae; genus Scardinius; species Scardinius erythrophthalmus. The sequence goes on along the minus strand of NC_138225.1, from coordinate 13,192,891 downwards.
GTGGCTAAGGCATCTGCTGATACAACAACATGCCTGGGCACTCGTTCTAAGGGCACTTCTGTGCTTTGTTGCCATGCCCATCCCGGCACTCGATCGCGAAGCCAGTGCTGAAGCGGGTCTCATATGAAGCAGTCCAAGTGGCGTGACTGCCGCTGCTGATGCCATATGCCCCAGGGGACCGCACTCTTGCCCTCGAATTGACTCAGGCAATTCAGCAGTGACTGCACACGCTCGCTCATAAGCTGCGCGTACATGGCGACCGAGTCGATTTCCATACCAAGAAAAGAGATCCTCTGCATGGGGGAGAGTTTGTTCTTTTCCCAGTTGACCCGAAGGCCCAGACGGGCGAGGTGCCGGAGCACCAGGTCCCTGTGCTCGCAAACTCGTAACTTAGTTACTTTTGATATGACACAAAGTCTCAGCTTCAGCTCAGCAAAGTCTCGACTCAGTAAAGTCGCTCTTTGATGTGGTGCGAGAGAACAACCGCAGAAAGACGTCAATAAAACAGCTCGTAACAATGTCACGTAACTCAGAAAAGCCATTCGTTTAACATTAACTTGATAGGCAGCAAGAGCACACTCGCTACCAAGTGGAAAGGGGTGAGAATTAATCCGTAACGTTAACCCTAACAACCATTCAACGCTACTGCGCTTCTCGACGTTACTTTTACGGCTGTTTACTTTACGTTATTAGGTTAACCACTCTCAAAGGTCTGCCGAAACACCACTAAAGACGTGGATCATTGCGAAAGAAAGTGGAGAATCATTACAGCTCATTGCAATTGCATGGCAGGGTAAGTTATTTTCACCTGTATTTTGTATAACTGTTAGCTGTTAGTCTTGATGTTCTATTTATTGTTTTAAGCATATCGCCAGTGCACACCCATAGGTTAACCATGCAAAATACAATGTTGAATTTGTGGTTAATTAAGAAATGTCTATTCTATTCTTTTCTCAGATTGTCAGAGTCCTGTTCACATGTAGGGGCAGTTCTTTTCTCCATTGAAGCTGGTGTTAAGATGCGAGATACAGCCTCCTGCACAACGGAAAAGTGCAAATGGCTGATACCATCATATGTAAAAAAGGTATTCAAATGTACTGTACATAACATTTCTTTTGTTTTGTAACCTACTTTACTTGACAGTGACAGTGACTGTCAATTCCTAAAACATGCTTGTGCAGGTAACTCAGGGAAAGTATGATCATCTGACACTGCAACCACAATTCATATGGTTTGTCTTAGACTAATACAAATAACACAAATTGCAGTTGCAGTGTCATATCTTAAATCTTAATCTTCCATGTTATGGACCACAGAAGTCTGTGTTAAATTTTTTTGTCATTTCCAGTAATAGGGCAGTACTTTATGTTCTTCATGCTTTTAATTTTTTCCAAATTACTGATGCTCCTGTAGCTCTTATAGGCTTCTCCTCAACAAAATCCAAAAAACAAAAACTGGATGATGCCATCGCTGGGAAATCAACTGAACAACCTAAGGTTGTGAACCCACTTCAATGTCCAAGAGTGAGGAAAGGGTCAGAAAAATATGCTAGGTTTTTTGAGTCCTTAAGCAGAAACTGTCCAAGGAGTGCTGCACTGATGGCTAGGGAGAATTACCATAAAAAATTTGTCCCCAAATCTTGTTTGCTGCCTAAAACTGTTCTTGAATACAAAACACCAGAGACTCTGCAGCTACCCCCCAAAGAGCTTGGAGAGCTATGCCAGGATTTCCAGCTAGAAGAGTTAACCCCCTCTCAGGTCCAGGCTGTAGAGAAGGCAACTCAAAGCCAGGGTGCATCCAGGATCTGGTTTCGACAAAGAGCTGGACGCATAACTGTCGCTATGCTGAACAAGTTCTTAAAACTAATCCTCTGAATCCATCCAAGAGCTTGATTAAGGCCATATGCTACCCAGAGGCACACAAGTTCACCACAGTTGCGACAAGGTATTTAGGGATGAATTAGGATAAGACGGAGGTGAGATTTTGGGTAAGACTACCACAAGGGTAAACATAAGGCATAGGCTTGTTAGGCAGGAGTAGGGTTAGTTAAGTTTAGGGGTTAGGATAATGGTACATATACCATTATCATATACCATTGAACCAGCCTGGCTCAACACTAAGTGACAAGATCGGGAAACCATACAGTCTGCAAATAATATTAAATGCTTTAATTAGTGAAATAAGCAAAAATATATAAAAAAGTTCATGTTGTTTTCACTGTGAATTTTAGTGCCCACACTGCAAGGAAGATGAAGGAAATTTACGCCTGTGTGCTGGAGACAAGGGATTCTGCCTCATTAAAGATGCGGATGATGTTACACTGGACAGGAGCCATGCTTACTACTTCCAAGTCCAAGTCCAGGCACAGCTTCACATTGTGGATGCTGAGTATCAGTGTTGTGCCTGAACGCGTTCATTGAACGATAGTTCATGAACTCGTTCATATTTTGGGTGAACGTGAACTGAACGTACCGCATTACTGCCTGATGAACGTTATTGTGAACTCGTTCATTCTGGTGTCTGTGAACGGCACACTCTCTCAGTTTAACTTTGTTCAATAGAGTGCCAGATTTCTATAGAGCCTTCCAGACGAAAACCCACCTAAAACACACCGTAAACCGGCCTTAATATGTAGCGGAAAAAAACACCCAATCTGGCAACACCAGCCACCAGTGTCTTCTGACTCTCTTGTTCGATCTCGTTCATCAAAATGAACAAATCTTTTTTCGAGTCATTTCGTTCATTTAAGGGGCTTTAAATGTTATACTATTAACTGGAAAATTCCCAGAACACATCCACCTACACAATCTTTATCATATTCTAAATTAAGAAATCATTATAATGCAGTCAAAAATAGTTGACAGGGAACATACATAATTACTTTACCTTCCGAGTCTTTCGTTCATTTGTCATGTGACAGACGCTATGAATGGATCGTTCCATGAAACGACTCATCACTTACGTTACAAATCAAAACAAAAAGCAGCAAGAAGGCATGTATGATCATTTAAACGAGTTTTATGACAAGGTCGGTGAGGATGGGAAAAATCTGACGCATAGCTTCAGTGTTAAAACTGATAAAATAATTATCTATGGTTCTATATGGGCTGTGGAAATCATTTTGAAAAATAATATCTCACAGCAACATGGAAAAAAAGAACTATGAACTAGTTCATTTTTGGAACTGTGAACTTAGTTCAAAATTGTGAGTATGAACTATGAACTGAATGAACTAGTTCATTTTAAAATTTGTGAACTGAACTTTGAACTAGTTCATATAGAAAGTGAACTTTCCCAACACTGAGTATTGTGACTTTGTGGTGTGGAACTCATTTTTATTGAAAGAATTGTACCTGATATGGACTTTTGGAATGATGTGATTCCCAAAGCTGAGGATTTTTTTCAGAAACTGTATCCTTCCAGAAGTGTTGGGACAGCAAGTTACAAAATAACTAATAGCTAACTAAGAAATAAAAATAACTAACTAAGTAATAAAATCTAACCCTAGCCAACACAGCTCAGGTCCTTCATTCAGTCTTTTTGCCAATGAAAACACTGATTAGAATGAATGTATATTTTTTGACAATCAGATGTTTAGTGACAATTATTATTAACAATGAAAAGATTAAGATTAAATTATACAACGAAAGGTATTACTGGTGTATTATTTACAAGACCTAAAACAGTGTACACTTTGTAAAATGGATTAAATGTCATTAAAATCTGAACTTTGAAGTTCCAAATTCAAACAAAGCTACTGCAGCTAATGTTGTATTTATTTCTACATGGGAATATTTGCAGGACTCCACAGTACTTTTAGATTGGATTGAACTCCTAGGTTACGAAAAAAATACACTAAAAACAGCTGCTATTCTGTTAGTATACCAACATTTAATATATAATTTATCATTAACGTCCAAAGTTTTCATTTAAACAGTTGTCAACTATTCATTTATATCATAGGAAAAAATGTCAAACGCTCAGCTGAGCATGTTTTGTTAGACAGAAAAAGTCATATCATTGCTAATGATCAGAATATTACTTCATAGTTTGTCAATTATTGCATTAGTGTGCACTACTACTACTGGCTTTGTTCCTTTTTACACTGAAATGACAAATTAAACACAAGTATATACTTTTACCAACCATGACCTGTTTATATGCCATGTTCTGGTCGTTTTTGTAATTTTTTACTCCAGTGGGACCACAGACTCTGACAAATTTGACAAGGCACAGCAAATAACTTGTCTGAGATAACAATCTCATCAATCAATGTCAGCGACTTGCCTGGTTTTGTTGCCATGTGTTCGATGGGCATGGCCCTGCTTTGCTAAATCTGATATTTCCTTCTAACCAATCCAATAACCCTTTCCACATGAATACACACATTAGCTATTTTTCTAGTTTCTTCCACCTCGAATGCTGACAGCTGTCTTTTCTATGCCGGCAAATCAATGCCAATAATCACCGAGCACAAAACTGATGCTAGCGCGCGCGGTGAATGACTTCCGCGAGAGGATAACAGATCTACACGCGAAGAAACGGGAACTCGCGAGCTCATTCAAACCCTGCGCGCGCGCATGACATCATCTCAGCACGCAATACAAGCATAGACAGTAAAAGAAATGGACACAGCGACCCCATTGGAACTCAATTGAGACAAGTGAAGCCCATTTTTAGCGATTTCTTAGCACTTCCTTTCCTGACGCGCAGACTCAAACCGAGCAAAGCGTTACACGGACCACGTGAGCAACCCGTCTGTCTTCTAGTAGCTGTGCCAAGAGAAATCTGAATCATTCCCTTCCGAATCTTGCAGAGACGGAGAGTGTGAGTAGGAATTGTCCATGAGCATGGAGCAGGATCAACTTTTGCTAGGTATTCTGATTAATTATATTGTCATTTTGCCTCTACGTCCCCCCGATTGTGCGTGAGCTTCTCCTCCTGTCCATACGGTAATCTCTCTAATGTGCGACAAAGAGTCGCTTGGTTATGACGCAATCGTTAGCCTACTTTTACAAAAACTGCTTCTACGGGGCCATAACATAAGCTACAAGGTAATGGAGCATTTTATACATTGTCGTGTTTCTTTAGAAATAAAAAATGGACAAATGGAGTCTTCAAACGCCTCAGATGTAAAGTTATTCGCTGTCAAAGTGACGCCAAAATGAATGGGAGTCAATGGGATTGCTAACGCAAGTGAAGTTCCGCTCAAGATGGCGGCACCCGGCCGACTTCAACTTCCGGTCGACTTCCTTCCCGCTTGAATACAAGCCCTCTCGCGCGCGCATGATCATTCCCCACGCGCCCGCGCTTTATCTGCTCTCGCCTGCTGCTTTCTTCTTCTTCTTTCGGAGTTTTATGGCGGTTGGCAAACCAGCTAAATGGAGCATTTACCGCCACCAACTGGACAGGAGTGTGAAGCGTTAATCGAGTGAAGCAAAAATCAACTAATTATAAAAAAAAAAAAAAAAAAATAAAAAAAAAAAATAACCTATATTCTGTTAACCAAACCTGTTTCTCTTAGATACCTCATTAGAGCACTATAAACCCTTGTCTCTTTCTGTGCGTATTGAAATATGTTTTTTACTGACAGTGTATTAATACCTATGTATCTTAATGATTCTATAAAGTTGATTCTTTCTCTGTTGTATCCTATGCAATGAATCAACACGTGTTCAACTGTTTCTGACAGGCCACATTTATCACAATTCTCAGAATCTCTTTTTCCTATGATAAACAGTGAATAATTAAGGCATGTGTGCCCTATTCGAAGCCTAGATATTATGGCATCTTCTTTTCTGCTTCCGTATTTACTTCTCTCAACCCCAACTTTATTTTGAATTTTATACAGATGTCTACCTTTTGTCTCCTTGTCCCATTTCTGTTGCCACATTTTGTTTAGAGCAGATTTTATTATTGCTTTAACTTCAGTTTTGCTCAGTGATACATTAATGTCTATTACATTGCGTTTCAAAGATCTCTTTGCCAACTGATCAACCTCCTCATTACCCTTTACCCCCACATGTGCTGGAACCCATAAAAATGAAATGTTTACTCCTAATCTGTATATTCTGTACAGATTTTGAAGTATTTCATACAAAATGTCCTGCCTGGATGCTGACTTTCCACTGTTTATACTCATTAAAGCTGAATATGAATCTGAGCAAATCACTACATCCATAGGATGAACGTCTTCCACCCACTGAAGTGCCATTAAAATACCAATCATTTCTGCGGTGTATACTGAAACATGATCTGTAATTCTCTTTTCAATACTATATTTAAAATGAGGAATAAAAACTGCTGCCGCTGTATGTCCAGTATCTGGACTCTTAGATCCATCCGTGAATATTTGAATACTATTGTAATATTCTTGACTTAGATGCTGCTTCACAACTGTATCCTTTGTTATGATTATTTCCTTTTTTTTCAACTTGTCTTGCAATGTTAGATCTACATCAGGTTTAGGGAAAAGCCATGGAGGTATTGATGGTATTACCACTGTGGGACTAATATTTATATTATTTATGTCTATGTTCTGGGCTTCTTTTCCTACATTCCATCCAAAACTATTAATTTCTCCTTTTCCATACTCCCAGCATTTTTCTAGGATCTTTTTCACAGGGTGATTCTCATCATGTCCCTTTAGTGTACTCCAATATGACATTTTTAATTGTAGCCTCCTTACGTCCAGAGGCATTTCTGCCATTTCTACCTGCATTGCTGGGATAGGGGATGTTCTGAATGCCCCACAACTTATTCGTAATGCTTGCGACTGAATAACATTTATTTCCTTTAACTTGGATGCTGATGCTGAGCTGTATACTATGCATCCATAATCTATTACTGGTCTGATCATTGCACAATAAATCCTTTTTAACGATTGCCGACTTGCACCCCAATCTACCCCTGCCAGACATCTTAAGACATTTATTCCTTTTTTACATTTATCTATTATTTTCTTTATGTGACTGTCAAATTTAAGTTTTGAATCCATCCACAACCCCAAATATCGAATTTCCAATACTTGTTCTAAGGTTTGTTCGTATAGTTTTAATTTTATTTGTGGGCTACTCTTCTTTTTTGAGAAACAGATAACTTGCGTTTTTCCTACAGACAATTTGAAACCCCAGTTGTTTACCCATTTTTCCACCTCCTCTACTGCTCTCTGCATGCTTTTTTCAACAAATTTAACATTCCGTCCTCTTTTCCACATGGCTCCATCATCTGCATATAAGGATTTTCCTATTCCTTGTCCTACCTGAGAAAATATGTCATTAATCATTATATTAAATAAAATTGGACTACAAACACTACCTTGAGGAGTACCGTTATCTATTGTGTATATCTTTGAATAACTAGAACCAATCTTAACCTGTATTGTACGCTTGAAAAGGAAATCCATTATCCAATTATACAACCTTCCTTTGATACCTATTTTATCCAACTTAATTAATAATCCCTCCTTCCACAACATATCGTAGGCTTTTTCCACGTCAAAAAACACTCCAACTAATACTTCTTTATTTATAAATGCTTTTCTGATTTCTGATTCTAGACATATTATAGAATCCATTGTACTGCGACCCTTTCTAAATCCACTTTGATATGGGCAAAAAAGATTTTTCTTTTCTATTATGTAATTTAGTCTAGCTATTACCATTCTTTCCATTATTTTACATAAGTTCGATGTTAGTGCAATTGGTCTATAGTTAACTGCTCTGGAATGATCTTTCCCTGGTTTAGCTATTGGAACAACTACTCCATGTTTCCAGGAAGAAGGGAGCTTTCCTGCCTCCCATACTTTATTAAACAGATGTAATATAATACCCAATGATATGTCTGATAAATTCTTTATCATCTCATTACAAATATCATCCTTTCCTGGAGATGTGTTTCTTAAACCTGTCAATACCTGTTTGAGTTCATACAAAGTAAAATCTTCATCCAGAGTGCTTTCAGAAGACCTTCTTTGGACCATGATATTAGGATTATCTCTTATTGCTTGCTCTCTTTTTCTTCTCATATCTTCTGATATGTTACTGTTACTATGAATCTTCACAAATGCTTTTGCCAATACCTCTGCTTTTTCGCTTTCAATCATTATATATTTATCCTCATCTATTATTACAGGTATATTTCTATAAATTTTATTCCCTCCCATTTTCCTAATCATACCCCATAGTTCACTTATATCTACTCTCTCACCAATTTCATCGCAGAATTGTCTCCAGTAGCATCTTTTAGCAGATCTAATTACTTTTCTAACCACTGCCTGAGATCTTTTGTATACTATTACATCCTGAAAGGAATAAGTTTTCTTTACCTTTTTAAATGCTTTATTTCTAACTGAGATTACCTCACTGCATTTCTCTGTCCACCATGGTACGCTTTTCCCTTTTCTTTCTCCTGAACTTTTCCCAATTACCTCCTCAGCTGCACTACAAATGATCTCATTAATTGTATTATTTAATTCCTCAGGCTCCTGTTTATCATTTACCATTCCTAACAATTTGGCCTCACTAACTTCCTTAAACTTCTCCCAGTCTGCCGTTTTGAATTTCCACCTAGAGATTTTCTGTTTAATATTTTGTACCACTTCTATACCTACTACACATCTGATGGGGTAATGATCACTACCTATTGTAGTTTTATCAAGCACTTCCCACTTGCATTGTCTTGCCAGACTTTGAGACACTATAGTTAAATCTAATGCTGACTGATGACCTCTTGCCACATCTATCCTTGTTGCTCTTCCATCATTTAAACATACTAGATCATTATCATCTAATATTCTTTCCACTATATTTCCGTTATGATTATTAAATTCACTACCCCACAACGTACTATGTGCATTAAAATCCCCACACCACACTAATTTGAAACTTCCCTCACCACCAATTTTTTGTCTTAAATCTTCCTTAAGTCTATCACAGGGATTATAAAAGTTGATTATTCTTATTTTCTGATTTCTTGTACATACCTCCACCACTATGGATTCAACTTCCCCATTCACATCTATCTCCCGAAATTCTATTCCTTGTTTAATTAGAGTCACTACACCGCCACCATTTTTTATTTTTCTATCATTACGTAATACTACATATTGAGGAACAACAAAGTTTAAATGAGGTTTAAGCCAAGATTCTTGTATGCAAATAATATGTGGTTTTTCTTCATATTCATCAATATATTTTTTAAATTCTTGCCCATTTGCTATTAGGCTTCTTGCATTCCACTGCAATATTATCAGTACCATTACGATCCTCCACATACAGCCTGCGAGTTTGTTATCTGCATATTTAGTTTCTCGTTTACCTTTTCAACTGTTAATCCTTCTACCTGCAAGTACTTTTCTGCTGCTCTAATTATTATTCTTACCCTTTCTGTTCTGCTTTTTGTTTGTGCTGAACAATTTATTACTTCTGCCATAAAGGTGGTAAACGCGAGTTTGTCTATATTGATGGTGTCAGTACCTGTTGTCTCACGGGTCTGCCTCTGCATTCTTAGTCCACCGTCACTCTCTGGAGCATTTCTCTGTTCTGTCCTTTTCACTCTTTTTATGGCCTCAGCGTAACTTAATCCTTCCGTTATTTTTACATTTTGAATCTTGACAGCATTCTTTCTAACCTGACAACCCCCATATGCCGCACTATGCTCCTCTCCACAGTTGCAGCACTTTGGTTTCACTCCTTCTTCACATTTTCCGTATTCATGATTCCCACTACATCTTGCGCACCGTTGTTTCCCTTTACATACCGATGCCACATGCCCATATTTTTGACACTTGTAACACCTCAATGGAGGGGGGATATATGTTCTTACCGAGTAACACATAAATCCTAGAAACACTCTTTCTGGCATTTTACCCTCATCAAAATTCAGCATCACCGATAAGCTGTCCATTCTCTCCTTATTATTGGTGTATTTTAACCGTTTAGCTTCAATCACTGAGGCGCCTGATATACTTTTCTTGATTACCTCTTCGGACACATTAGTGGGGATTCCTGTGATCACCCCTCTCACCCATTTTTTCTCTCCCACTTCTGAGCAATTTACCTTTTGTCCCATCAAAGATTTTAGCCCAAGAGCTTTCTTTTGTTGATTGCTATCCTTACAGAACAGCAACAACTTACTGTCCTGTAACATCTTAGCACTTTCTATGTCTCCAATCGTTTCTTTTAACGCTTTTGACAGTTTTAAAGGATTCAAAGAACTCATAACTTCTGTCATGAATTTTATTATTACCTTATATTCTTCTTTCCTCCTTCTAGTCTGATGGTTTTCTCTCTCACTGTCAGTACCCGATATTTGACTAACACTCTTTTTCCTTTTCCGATTTTCTACTAAGTTCCATTTACTTTGTTTGCAACCTTCACTACCACCACCTGGATCTTCTTCCATCTCCGGATCACTTCCGGAACTACCGTCACTTCCTGCCATCAACGCTCCAGTCACTATCCAGTGTTGCCAACCGCCGCCTGCTGCTTTTGCTCGCTCGAACACTTTTATTTTTGGCAGTCGAGGGGCGGGACTTACTGTTTTAATAAACTCAAATGTCATTGGTTACTTTTCCCCTTTTCCAGAAGTCAGTTGCGATTGGACGCCTGTCCAATGACTCGTAATTCACTTGACTTGAGACATGAGACATCACTTCATTTGTTTTATTTATTGTGGTTTATTAATGTGTAATGTGATTTAATGCATTTTTAATATAGAATAGATTCTTACCAGATACTTTATTAACAGAAAGTCTTATTGCAGTGTGTTGTTAAGAGATATTTAGGCTACAGACTAATGACGCATTTCCATGGTTATTAGCATTGCAAATTGACCAAATTTGTATACATTTTTACATTTTATATTCATAACACTGTGATTTGTGTTATTGGCATTAAAATACCTAAAATAAATTGGAGAAAAATGGGAATGTAAAGCCATACAGGTGAAACTCGAAAAAAAATTAATATAAGTCCATGTGCAAAAGTTCATTTATTTCAGTAATTCAACTTACAAGGTGAAACTATATTATATAGACTCATTACATGCAAAGTGAGATTTTTCAAGCCTTTATTTGTTATAATTTTGATGATTATGGCTTACAGCTTATGAAAACCTTTTCACAATATTCTAATTTTGAATTTGTTTCTCATTTTGAACTTTTGCACGATGTTCTAACTTTTCGAGTTTCATCTGTATTTGCTGTATATCACCACTACATTACCACTATACTCCCATTCATCACTATTTACGTTTACCCAACCAAAATTATATTGGTTCTGAGAACCTCAGAAATGTAAAACGTATCCATTAAATAGTTGCAAATATAACAAGGGCTTTGGATGAAAGATACATTACTTGTTTATATCAATATTCAAGAGTTGTTGTGTAAGCTTTTTGTTATCATCCTGTGTATTACTATTATGTCCATTTTGAGTGGTTTGTTATATTTTCTATTAAATATAAAAAAGGGATTCTGGCTTCTCAAGTTAAGATACAGTACACAGCATAAATGATTACACCCCTCTGAAACCCAACAAATTCAGAATTTTTTCTTTATCTAGGACATATTTTATTTTTTATTTTATTTTTTAAAGATAATGTTATGTTCAGATGGGGTGTAATCATTTATACTGTGTACTGTACTTGCCTCATACTTTCTCTTATTAGGTTATTAGCTTACAAAAAGTTAGATGGTTAAGATCACTATATAATATTTTAATATCTAATTTGCTGTGTTTAATAATTTGCTGGGTTTAATTTTGTTCCTCTATATTTTTTAGCAAATTCTGAAAAGGCATTTGCTAATTCATGCTGTGTACTGTATCTTAACTTGAGAAGCCAGAACCCCTTTTGCATTTAATAGAAAACATAATTAACCACTTATATTACCTAAAAATGTATAAAAAAAAATTGGTCAATTTGCAATGCTAATAACCATGGAAATGCGTCATAGTCTGTAGCCTAAATATCTCTTAACAACACAATGCAATAAGACTTTCTGTTAATAAAGTATCTGGTAAGAATCTGTTCTATATTAACAATGCATTAAATCACATTACACATTAATAAACCACAATAAATTAAACAAATGAAGTGATGTCTCATGTCTCAAGTCAAGTGAATTACGAGTCAATGGACAGGCGTCCAATCGCAACTGACTTCTGGAAAAGGGGAAAAGTAACCAATGACATTTGAGTTTATTAAAACAGTAAGTCCCGCCCCTCGACTGCCAAAAATAAAACTGTTCGAGCGAGCAAAAGCAGCAGGCGAGAGCAGATAAAGCGCGAGCGTGTTCAGATGACATGCCTACTGCTCCCTTCATATGCGCCTTTAGTTTGACCTATCCTGGACACAGAGCTGCCGTAGCACCAGCCTCCTCATAATCTACTAAAATAATGATTTCAGAAAACTTTAGAATAAATCAAGATGTAACATTTATTTGTCAGGTAAAAATGTACCATGCCAATTACACAAGTAAATGATTAAAAGCTAATTCAGAAATAATAAATACATAACATCAGTTACTCAAAGATGGCTCTAAAAGTAAGCAATGCATTCCTGACAGAGACAGAGACACACAGTGGTGTGTGAGTGTTTTCCAACAGGAAAACACTGAAACAGCACTGTATGGGGGATGTTCTTGGTTAAAGGGTCCCAAAGACTGCTCTGTCACCTACCCTTAAATACCCAGACCAGAACAAAAGGGTTGTACCAATATTTTTGGGTCAATTCATGTACCCCAAGGGGTACCCCTGGTTTCGGGAGATATCTTGAAGAGACATCACCTTGAGAAGAGAACAGGATTCTCCTAAGTTCTCAATATTTCTCATTAAATCAATGACTGCAATGAAATTAAGACCATTTTACCAATCGCACTGAGACTCTTGAAAATGATACCAAACATGAAAAGGAAAAACACACAAGATACATCACAAGATACATCATATGTGATATATAGACATTCTTGGTGAACTTTTGGTTACTTGACTCAGGAGGGGAGGAAGGGTGGAGGGAGGTTTGACCAGGTTTGTGCTCTAGCAAGCAAATTAGAAGGTCGTTCAATAAATACTTCAAAGCAGTCTATGATCACATCAACTCTACATCCAAATGCTTGCCTGAATGCCATTGGCATTGTGGCTTGAAGTACATGTCGCTCTGGCCACTCAATTAAAAACTTCAGTCTCTCATGAAGAATGCCAATTAACTTGTGCCAAATTCTAGAAACTGTGGAGCAAGAGACATTGAACCTGAAAGCCAAATCTTTCAGAGGAAGGTTTAGTCTCAACCTCAGCAAAACTAAAATGACCTGTTCTAATTTAGAAAGCACAGACAAATGGCCACAGGTGATATAAGGCTCACACAGTTGAAAAACCTGCATTAAAACTAAGAAGTTGGGGAGTCCAGTGTAAAACTTTGTCTTGTCTTCATTCTTCTGAAAAGACTCTTGGCTAAGCTGTGTGTCCAGTGCTTTATTCGTAAGATCACCCAGCTCTGTTGTGGTTTGCTTCAGAACATCTTCCATCCTCTCAATGTCATCCATGGTTAGGTCCGTCTGGCATCCTGCATCTGCATACAATATATAGCAGTAGGGTGTGGGATTAGTTATTCACATTACTCTCCAAATTATTAATGACGTGAATTGTTTAGTTGCTTAGTTGTCCACATCCTTATAAAGCGCCAAAGTTATTTGCATTCATATTTTTATACAGTTGTTTAACCAGGGTAGTTTGTAGAGAATTTAGTAATCTATTGTGCAAGCCTTTCAAGTTTACAATTCAATTCAATCTAGCTTTATTGGCATGAACATAAAACAATATTGCCAAAGCTACAAATAAATAACAAAAGAACAATTCATTTTATACAGTTCATTAATCACTATTAAAAAAAATATATATATATATATATATATTAAAAATAAAGTAAATAAAACTGTAAAAAAGTGTGTGTTAAAAATATATATATATATATATTTAAATTAAAATAAATCAACATGCATTGTTTTAGTTTACATGCCTTATTTGTTATCAGAATCACATGCCTGCCTTATACTACTAGAATACTGGCAACACCTATTAATACAATTACTTCACCTTGTAATATATCTGTGGTGTCCTCTGGCTCTGGGTTCTCAGCTGACTCATGGAGATCCAGCAAGGCCTCTGCACCATAGATATACATAATAAAGGCTAGATGTCTCGTCCAAGCTGCTGGCCAATGGAGGTCGACGTCCGCACCTGGCGGCCATCTTGCCACAGTCAGCTCGCTCACTTGTAACATTGTGTTTTAATGGTGCATGTACTTTTTAAATAACCATAACTTGCTCAATTTTATACCGATTTTCAAACGGTTTGGTTTGTTATAAACGTCAGAGATGTAGTTATGGGGTCATGTCAATGTGTCATCAGAGGCATGATTTATAAAGACCCTCAATAAGGCCTCCCTGGTCTTTCTTGAGCAGGGTTAGGCCATCTTTCGCCTCACGAAGAGACTGGGTTTTTGTCTGCCCGACCCCACCGTGCAGAACTAGCATATGGATTTTGGCCATCAGAATAGGCTCCACTCACCTCGCTGAGCTACTGCTCAAGCATCGGGCTGTAGTCGGTTGGCTTACAAGTAAGCCCCACTCCCCTAGGCTGGGCGCAGATAAAATTCTGTCACCTCTAGAGCCACTGGCGGGCCCGCACCCTGTTAAATCTCAGGGTTAGGTGGTAGTATTTCCCTGTGATACAGGGTAGGTCTGAGTACTTCACTCTCAGTTCTGTATTATTCTACCTCGCACCATTATGGCTCGGGTCGAGCGGAAAGTTCTAACCTTCACTTCTTTTTGGTTTTCGAAGTACGCTCCCGTGAGGCCAGAGCATTGCCATGAGCTGACGCCCATGCGTACAGATGGTAGGCCCCTGACTCTGGGGTCTCCGTTGAGGCAGAGTGGTGTATGTTGTACTCCCCCTGCTTAAAGGGTGCTGTGTTTTTTGCTGAGTACACTGCCATGGGCAATGTGATTAGGGACCAGGATGCTGTAGGCGCTGTGTAAACAGCTTATCTGCCAACGAAGGCTGCACTGTTAGGTTGTGGGCCTCAGCAGGCCTCATTGACTGGGCAGCCCGCAAGAGGGTGCTGTACTGCCGTGCAAAGGCAAAAGACCGTAACTTCGTTTTTGGTCGAAAATGAGTTATTTATATTTTTGGCACATTCAAGACCTTCTTTATCATGTGGATAAGTATCTTGAATCAATTCCGTTTATTTTTCGAGAAAATAATGATTTGTCTTAACAGTAACTTCCAAAAGCCCATGAGAAACCAAGGCAGAACACCGTAACATCAGTTACCGCTCTTTGGCTTTGTTTTGGAACGCTCAAATTACGAGTTACGGTGCTCTGCCTTTGTTTAGCCGCGCGTCAATATGAAGTTACGGTGCCGGTGTTCAATCAAATAATGCTACCTACCAGATTGTAAGGTTATCTGCCTTTGTTTTAATGTCCATTAAAATTAAAATTACGGTGTATCCTGTCACTGTGTACTTTGTACAGCTGCCATCAGTCGCTCTAACTTCTGATGTCCTCAGAGCGGTCAGAACATTTAGTATGGTCTGCTCCATCGACAAACGTGCGATTACGATCGCGAAGGATTATGCAGAGTTGACAGAAAAACGTTACACATTGCCGTATCAGATGAATACATCCATGAATTAAAGCTCGCAAACTAGCTGGCAGAGTGCCAAAACTTCGCCTTCAGCCCCGCCCTAAACGCGGTCGAGTCAACGCTGGACTAATAGGAGGTATTTTGTCATGTCAAATGTATTAATAATGCCATCAGAATGCAACCAAAGCACAGGATAGCAATAAGTAGATGGCTATAAATAATTGTAAATCATACAAAATAAATGCCATGATCACTAGATTTTATACAGGTGTGTACTATAATGATTTTGTTAATGGTGATCAGCAACTAAATATTGATAATGTGGAAGTTACTGCCTTTTGCCTTGGTATGACCTCTCACTTTTTGCTGACAATACAAAGGCAGAGTACAGTAACTTTAAAATAGTGGTCAAAAGTCAAGTTTGAGCTCAAGATTTTTTTATGTATATAATTTCCATTACTAAAACATCTATTTGGCAAATTTCCAGTGTCCTACCTATAATTAATTAAGCGGGACAACTAAAAATCTTTAAAGTCATTTTTCTCAGTACCACACTCTAGCGACTTAAGGTCTTTTGCCTTTGTAGGGCAGTGTAGGCCAGCTTACCTCAGATGGTTGGCCGTAGTAGTTCAGGCAGTAGACTCACTGATGGGTAGTAGGCCTTAAACAGGCCTCCTCGGAAGGGAGTCCTAACGTTGTGGGACATACATTATAGCTGCGACCAGGTAGCTAGCCTTACTAGGCCTCCTGTGGGTGGCCTCAATATTTGTGTTGGCGTTGTATGGTTCCCAACGGTATTTGTTTGTAGCAGAATAGACTGGCTTTCAGCTAGTAGGCCCAACCAGGCCTCCCTGATGGCGAGTCCCCGGCAGTATGAATTTGGCTGACAGCACTGACTTGCTTCAGGCCTAGTAGGCCTCTCAAATCTTCTAAGTGAGTCTTGAGTGACGGGGTACACAAACAGTGGTGTTGATGGTTAGGCGTTGACCATAGCAAGGCCTCCCTGACCCTGAGCCCCATCATGGGGTGCTCGACTGTTAATTTGCTGGCCAATCACAATTGGCTTCAGTGGGCCTGCCCCGATTATGATCAGCCGAATTGGATTGACCACTGTCAGGGCCACCATGGCCATGGCAGTCATTTACTTACCTAAATAAAACTTTCAGACGACCGGCTTTACAGGCCGCTCTGAGACTGAGCCCCAAGACTGGCAGGCCTTAGCAGGCCACCCTGGGACTGACACCCGGAATCAGGGTTCATAGCAATAACCAGTTTTTAGCTAGCTATCAGGTAGTAGGCCTCTCCAGGCCTCCCTGAAGGCAGGTAGTAGGCCTCATCAGGCCTCTATGAAGGTTAAGTCCCAAGGATGGGCAGCTGCACAGCTAGCTTTACTGGCTGCCAGGTAGTAGGCCTCACTAGTCCTCCCTAAAGGCGTGTTCCCAAATACAAGCCTCCCTGTTAGTGGTCTTCAGCGACGCTGGGTTCTGGCAGCTAGTGGCCGCTTTTTATCAGTTCAGCTGGCCATAGCAGGCAGCTTCCCTCCCGGAACCACTTTTATCGTTTGCCTACCAGGCAGACCAAATAGACAAAATAGTTTTGTTGAGGTCATTTTTAAAAGGGATACAATTAAATAAGTAAATTAATTTGGGCAGTATATTCATTTTCATTGTATTGAACCTGCCAATTAATGACAGCAACAAGTCCATCCACTGGTTAAGATCCATTTTAGTTTGGTTCAAAAGCTTCACATAGTTTTCCTGGTTGACTTTATCAAAGGAGCCACTAATACTGAAACCCAAATACTTAAAACCACTGGGACACCATTTTAAGGATCCAGAAATAGTTCTAATATCATTGTCTAATTCACTGACTGGAAAGGCTTCACTTTTTGAGTAATTTAACTTCAGTGGCATACCGTTGGGTTTCAGCCAGGGCCTTCAGTAACAATAACAAATTCTGGACATTGTAATGTTATTTTTTCTGAAAATTGTTATTGTACACATGTATTGTATCTTATTTAGCATTGTACTGTATAGCAACCTAGCCTGACTATGTCAGACTTCTTACTTCCGCTCAATTTCATTTTGCTTCTGTACTCAGTCTGAGACAGTGTAATAGCTTTCCGTTTTCCTCCGGCCTGAAAACAGCCAGCCAATCAACAAACAGAGGGCGGGCTGAGAGCCGTGATGTAGACACTGATTGTACCGTGGATGCGTAGATTTACTTCACATAGTCTGCACAGCCATGTTCACTCCGGTATTTCGCTCGATGGTTTTGTTTTCGCATCATACATGTGTTTACAGTGGAAGTTGGATGCGGCTGAGCATGCGCATAACACACGCCATAACCAAACGTTATGTGATTGGCTTACGGGTAACCAATGATTTTAAACTTCAGACAAGCTTTTCAATTATGCCATGCCAGACTCTGTCTATGAAGCAAAGCGAAGTAGCAGAGTTTGGTATTACCAGGCTAATAGCAACCTCCTCCCCCCATGTTGAGGACATCAGCGTGGGCAAGCGCTGTCACTACGCATCAAAATTTGGTGCAAATATTGGCCGATAACACGTCAGTCAAAGTTATGATCAAATGGAAAATGGCTGCTTAAATGGAAGGCTAGCTATACTACTAGTGCTGGTCCACGGATCTGCGTTTAGATGACATATGGAAAATCCAGCTCAGCCTCACAAAAAATAACCATATTCTTTATGCAAATATAATCTTAATGTACTGAAATAGACAATAAGAATTTAGACAAGTTCAGACACACATTAATTTAATTTAATTATGAAAAAAAAAGTAAAGAAGCCCCCGATGGCCCTGACAGCTCACCACTGTTTTTAACCTGATACTGCATTGTATTCATTGAGAAATAGAGGGGGGAAAGAATTAGCTGGATTAGTTGGAAATAATAAGAGATAATCTGCATACAGAGATAGTTTGTGCTCATCCTTGCCAAATGTTATGCCAGTAATTGATGGGTTTGAATGAATGGCAATAGCCGGTGGCTCTATGGCAATAGAAAATAATACAGGTGAGCTTGGGCATCCCTGCCTACATCCCCCGAAGAGCGAGAGGGCATCAGACAAAACACTGGTAAACATTAGTAAAAATCTGAGCCTTAGGTATATTAGAGAGCGTTTTGATGCATTGAATAAATGTATCCCCAAAGTTCACAGCTCTTAGGGTAGATAAAAGAAAACTTGTCTCTATTCTGTCGAATGCCTTCTCAGCATCCATTGATACACTCGCCATGGGATGTTCTCGTTTCTGTGCGGCATTTATTATGGGAAACAAAGGGACCACGGTATAGAATTCGGGGCCCTTGGGGCCCTTCTCAAAAAGAAGGCTTTTGGTTTTTTTGCCTTTTATTATTATAGAAGAGTATGTAGACAGAAATCAAAGTGGGGGAGAGAGGGGGACAGGATTAGCAAAACCCTATCAGTCAAGACCCGAACTCAGGTCCCCGAAGCGCAATGGGACTACATGTTTGTGCACTGCGCACCAGGCTGTTGGCACCAACTAATTGGCGCCAGTTTTTTAAATATTAGAACCTCATTGTGTAAGAATCATGGGGGAAATAGAATCCGACGGCAATCCAGCTGTCGGAATCCGTTCCCCCACCCCCAAGATGAGAGATGTTGATGTAGTGGCTTAAAAGATGTTGATTCTATTCTATGTAGATGGAGCTTAACCAGCATTCAGATTTATTTTTTTTGGTGTTTTTGCCTTTTATTATTACAGTCAAATATATAGACAGGAAGCAAAGTGTCAGAGAGAGAGGATGACGGAATCAGCAAAAGGCTATGAGTAGGGACTCTAACTCAGGTCCCCGGAGTGCATTGGGACTATAGCCGCTTTCCGACCGGAGGAACCTTTTCACAGTTCCTAGAACTATTGGCTAAGTACCCGGATGTCGGCGTGTTCGCACCGCAGGAACTAGGAACGATTTTAGTTCTAGGAACTCCATTTGGAGGAACTAATTTAGGTCCTACTTCAGAGTAGGGTCTAAACCAGCACTAGGAACTACCCGTGACGTTAGTGTACGCTGATTGACCGAACGCATGCGGAACACCAGCACCCGCCATTTTTAAAACAACTAGAATGTAAACACACAGATTATAGCCTATGTATTTACTCCATAAACTAACTATACAAACATGGAAAACAGTGATTGATGGGTCTCTAAACCTTTATGCTGAAGAGAAAATCCAACGCAACTTTGAGGGGACCAAGCCAAACATGATTATGTTTATCTGCCCAGCTAGCAACACTGGACATCAACCACACGGCATAGGCTAATAACCTTTTTTTCATATACTGTCTACTTTCTATAACAATTCTATCTAATAACATGTTAAACAGTACTGTTAGACAGATCGCTAACTAATAAACACAGAGAATGCGAGCATTATTTGCTCTGGCGTTCTCAGCGCCGCCAAAATAAAGGTCCATTGTGCCGTCAAAATAAAAGTCACGTGCTTGCGTCACTCCCTTACCCCTCCTACCAGTTCCTATGGCCACTTGGCCAGTGTGAACGTTTAGAAGTGGACAGTTCCTAGAACTAAGTTCCTGTAACTACTTGGTCGGAAAGCGGCTTATATGTCGGTGCGCTGCCCACCATGCTATCAGCACAAGTTAATTCAAATCCGTTTTTTAAATATTAGAACATTATTTTGTAAGAATCATGGGGGGAACAGAATCCGATGGCAAACAATCCAGCTGTCGGAATCCGTTCCACCACCCCCATGATGAGAGATGTTGATGTAGTGGCTTAAAAGATGCTGATTCTATTCTGTGTGTGAATGGAGCTTAACCAGCATCAGTTTAAAGTTTTTTTTTGCTGTTTTTACCTTTTATTAGTCGAGTATTTAGACAGGAATAAATACTCGAAAAATAAAACTTAAAATACTTTTAAGTTTTAGAGTGTAAGAGTGAGAGGGGGCAAAGTGATAAGCAAAAGCGTATCATTCAGGACTCAAACTCAGGCCGCAAAACGCAATGGGACTATATATCTGTGCGCTGCCCACCTAGCCTGACAAGCCAGACCCACATCAAGATGTTCGGTCTGGGAACACACCATTGGCAGGGCTCAATCCGAGGGGCGGGATAAACAGTTGTCTTTCAAATTCCCTCTGCACACAATAGGATAGCGCTACAACCACAAGCGGAGCTAGTTGATAGATTAAACTTTTGCCGTATCCGGTCGGCAAAACTCCGAACAGATCTTCCTTTTTTAAGAATGACTTCAGTGCCGTTCTTTTCTCAAAGAAAAGCTTAACTCCAAGTCTTCCAGAGTCGCTGGCAAAGCCGATTCGAAAGACTGCTGTTCGCCAGCAGCGGCAGCTCTTCTTTGTTTTTAAGTAGCAGGGAATTCACGCGGAACTGTCACAACTCTGCCGTCATTATTTCAAGTCTGCCCACCGACTCTATACACGATGTGATTGGCCTGACTAGAGTTTTTGTTTTGTTTTTAGCTCGCAAGCCTCATACACCTTAGACTTTGTTGGTTGACGACAATACAATTTGCTGCCACTAGGGTGCGTCTAGATTTCTAGTCTACTGCCCACCAGGCTATTGGCACCAACTAAAAATCGTGAATTATTTTTAAATATTAGAACATTGTAAGAATCATCGAGGGAACAGAATCCGACGGTGTTAGATTTCAGGTTCCATGTGCTTAATTCCAGCAATTAATGTCCTTCTAGCAATTAGAATTTGAATGAACAATGAACTCAGCGCTGAGGGAGAAGAGTATCTCTCAAGTTTATTAGCATCTTTGTCTCAGAAGATATAGCAAGAATATGAGGGGAGTATCACAGAGTTAACCAATAAGATAGTGTATACCTTACTACATCATATAGGAATACGATACATTGAATAACAAGTTCATATTATGGTCAGGTTCTGGCTAGATCACCATATACGTTTGGATCCAGAAGGACCCTGTGTTGGATTTTTAATAGATAAAATAGTAGACTGTATATTAAACTAACCATGTTTCTAACATCTAACCTTACTTCCGTTTTTAGGCCTAACAAAACTAACCCTTTGAAACACAATGTACTAAAACGTTCTGTCCTGTGTTTTTGGATGTTGTATTTTTACCATACCCCTTTGACTTTGGTTGTGTGAGTGTAAAAATAACAAATATGGGAATTGAAACTAGACAGATGACTAAATTTGAACTTTGTGATTAACAATGAAGTAATCATTAAAACAAAGTTTGCTTTACCTAATAACAGAAGGGTTTGTCTATGAAGAACCAATCAAATTCATATAATTTTGCCATACCTCCCTATTCTATAAAAACTGTTGTATTCGTGTTAGCTGGTGGGATTCTCAATGGAATTTGTCCGAGATCCTTCGGCCTTGCTTCTTCTTGGGGGAGATTCTCTGAGAACTACTCGAGAGATCCTCCGGCTGTGATTAAAGCATTTAAAAGACATTTGCTGAGGTCTGTTTGTCGATTATTCCTGCGCAGGAAGTAGGCTAGTTAGGGGAACAGGTATTAGCACCCAGCCGACGTTGATGTGTAGATGTGCTAGGGTATAGGATTAGACTCAGCCGACGTCGATGTGTAGACACGCTAGAGTATAGGATTAGACTCAGCCGACATCAATGTGTAGACGCGCTAGAGTATAGGATTAGCACCCAGCCGACGGCGATGTATAGACGCACTAGAGTATAGGATTAGACTTAGCCGACGTTGATGTGTAGACACGCTAGAGTATAGGATTAGCACCCAGCGGACGTCGATGTGTAGACGTGCTATACTCAGCCGATGTCGATGTGTAGATAAGCTAGATTATAAATATAATAGGCCCAGGTAGACTTAGGTTAGATGAGATAGGACTTACTTAGGTTTAGGGAAAAATCTACCTCAACCCTTATACTGCTTTAGAATAGGGAGAATAGGAGACCCTTTCTCCATTCGAGCACAGAGGTCCACATAATGAAGATCAGATGTTACCAGTACCTTCCTACAGATAAAAAAAATATCTTCTCTATGATGTACTGCATGATGAGACTATCATACACGAATTTCTAACGGACGCCAAACAATCCGTCTGTCGGAATCCGTTCCCCCACCCAGATGATGAGAGATGTTGATGTGATGTCATCAAAGATGCTTGTTCTATTCTGTGTGTGGATCGAGCTTAACCAGAATCCGTTTAAAGATTTATTTTTTGGGGTGTTTTTGCCTTTTATTATGATAGGACAGTACGTATATACAATATATAGGGTATGATTTTTACCCTAAAATTCAACATATGTGACCTGATCCAACAAAATGAGTCACAGTGACCCAAACTTCAAAATTGAGACCATAGCTTTCAAATGATATCCTAGTCAAAATCATACCTTGAATGGTTGTAAAGATATACACATTTGAATTATGGTCGTCTGCCCTCTTTTTCCCATTGAAAACCTGAGAAAATCGTGTGTGTGTGTCTGTGTCTGTGTCTCTGTGTGTGTGTGTGTGTGTGTGTGTGTGTGTGTGTGTGTGTGTGTGTGTGTGTGTGTGTGTGTGTGTGTGTGTGTGAGTGCGTGCGTGCGTGCGCGCGTGTGTCTGTGTGTGTGTGTGTGTGTGTGTGTGTGTGTGTGTGTGTGTGATATTTTATCTTTCTGGGGAGATCTGCTAGCTTGTTTACACAGAGCGCTGCGAGTCTGACAGGAGGATGGCTGGACCAATCGCGTGTCGGTGTCGTCCCAAGGTGCTTACCCCTGAAAGGAAATGTATCCAGGTCGCGGGAGCGCGCACGCATTTAGCAGTAAAGGCGGACCATTGGTTTGACCAAGGTAAATGAAACTATAACGTATTACTAATGTTGTTTTATCAACGAGGTTTAGCAAAGACAGCTATCGCGTGGCACATCTATCAAAACTAGATGTACCGCAACGCGGTACAAAATATGACCGCCGCTCAGGCCTGCACTGGCTTTCCACAAAAATAAATGACGTGGAGTAATTTGGCTGTATTGCGTGTTTATGTATATACCTAAAAAAAGTAGTAGTATGTGCATGTCTGTCTGTGTGTGTGTGTGTGTGTGTGTGTGTGTGTGTATGTGTGTGTGTTTGTGTATGTGCATGTCTGTCTGTGTGTGTGTGTGTGTGTGTGTGTGTGTGTGTGTGTGTGTGTGTGTGTGTGTGTGTGTGTGTGTGTGTGTGTGTGTTTGTGTATGTGTGTGTCTGTGTGTGTGTGTGTGTGAGTGTGTGTGCGTGTGTGTGTGTGTCTGTGCGTGTATGTATGTGTGCGTACATGTGTGCGCGTGTGTGTTTGTGTGTGTGTGTCTGTGCATGTGGATTTGTATGTGTGTGTATGGGTGTGTGTCTGTGCGTGTGGATGTCAGTGTGTGTGCATGCTTGCGTTTGTTTGTATTCCTGCATGTGTGTGTGTGACAGTATCATCCTAAACCAGCAACCCTTCGCTCAACAGCACCATCTACAGGCCGATGAGTGTACAGTCACTAAATGTGCACATAAATGAATTTATTTTATACCCCCCATGGATGAAATTCTACGAAACTTAGCAGAGGATACCCCCAGAGGATGTCAAGTTAATCATACACATGAAATATGGTGCAGTTCTGAACATCTCCACTGAAGATAGGGGCGATTAAAGCAGAATAATATTGCATTTTCATTTTTTATGGGAGGGGCGCAAATCACAAATGAGTGATTATGGGCTAGGTTGATGTGGGCCCTTAAGAGCAACATACCATAAAAATTTCTTCATCCTCGGTGCCACGGTTCAGGTAGTTATTTATGAAAAACTGCATTTTTTGGGGTTTGGGGGGGCCCAGCGCGGGGGGGGAGTGGCCCCCGGGGACCAAACGAAATTTTTCCGTAGAAGTGTAGTGGGGCTACTTGCCCACCAAATTTCATGTTCCCCGGTGCTTCGGTGTCCCTGGTATCGTTGCCGAAAAATTTACGGGGGCCCCAGCGCGGGGGGGGGGGAAGTGGCCCCCGGGGACCAAATGAAATTTTTCCGTAAAAGTCTAGTAGACCAACATACCATAAAAAATTCTTCATCCTCGGTGCCACGGTTCAGGTAGTTATTTAGGAAAAACTGCATTTTTTTGGTTTTGGGGGGGCCCAGCGCGGGGGGGGGAGTGGCCCCCGGGGACCAAACGAAATTTTTCCGTAGAAGTCTAGTGGGGCTACATGCCCACCAAATTTCATGTTCCCCGGTGCTTCGGTGTCCCTGGTATCGTTGACGAAAAATTTACGGGGGCCCCAGCGCGGGGGGGGGGGAGTGGCCCCCGGGGACCAAACGAAATATTTTTCCGTAAAAGTCTAGTAGACCAACATACCATAAAAATTTCTTCATCCTCGGTGCCACGGTTCAGGTAGTTATTTAGGAAAAACTGCATTTTTTTGGGTTTGGGGGGGCCCAGCGCGGGGGGGGAGTGGCCCCCGGGGACCAAACGTAATTTTTCCGTAGAAGTCTAGTGGGGCTACATGCCCACCAAATTTCATGTTCCCCGGTGTTTCGGTGTCCCTGGTATCGTTGACGAAAAATTTACGGGGGCCCCAGCGCGGGGGGGGGGGGAAGTGGCCCCCGGGGACCAAACAAAATTTTTCCGTAAAACTCTAGTAGACCAACATACCATAAAAATTTCTTCATCCTCGGTGCCACGGTTCAGGTGGTTATTTAGGAAAAACTGAATTTTTTTGGGTTTGGGGGGGCCCAGCACGGGGGGGGAGTGGCCCCCGGGGACCAAACGAAATTTTTCCTTAGAAGTCTAGTGGGGCTACATGCCCACCAAATTTCATGTTCCCCGGTGCTTCTGTGTCCCTGGTATCGTTGACAAAAAATTTACGGGGGCCCCAGCGCGGGGGGGGGGGGGGGGGAGTGGCCCCCGGGGACCAAACGAAATTTTTCCGTAAAAGTCTAGTAGACCAACATACCATAAAAATTTCTTCATCCTCGGTGCCACGGTTCAGGTAGTTATTTAGGAAAAACTGCATTTTTTTGGGTTTGGGGGGGCCCAGCACGGGGGGGGAGTGGCCCCCGGGGACCAAACGAAATTTTTCCGTAGAAGTCTAGTGGGGCTACATGCCCACCAAATTTCATGTTCCCCGGTGTTTCGGTGTCCCTGGTATCGTTGACGAAAAATTTACGGGGGCCCCAGCGCGGGGGGGGGAGTGGCCCCCGGGGACCAAATGAAATTTTTCCGTAAAAGTCTAGTAGACCAACATACCATAAAAATTTCTTCATCCTCGGTGCCACGGTTCAGGTAGTTATTTAGGAAAAACTGCATTTTTTTGGGTTTGGGGGGGCCCAGCGCGGGGGGGGAGTGGCCCCCGGGGACCAAACGAAATTTTTCCGTAGAAGTCTAGTGGGGCTACATGCCCATCAAATTTCATGTTCCCCGGTGCTTTGGTGTCCCTGGTATCGTTGACGAAAAATTTACGGGGGCCCCAGCGCGGGGGGGGGAAGTGGCCCCCGGGGACCAAACGAAATTTTTCCGTAAAAGTCTAGTAGACCAACATACCATAAAAATTTCTTCATCCTCGGTGCCACGGTTCAGTTAGTTATTTAGGAAAAACTGCATTTTTTGGGGTTTGGGGGGGCCCAGCACGGGGGGGAGTGGCCCCCGGGGACCAAACGAAATTTTTCCGTAGAAGTCTAGTGGGGCTACATGCCCACCAAATTTCATGTTCCCCGGTGCTTCGGTGTCCCTGGTATCGTTGACGAAAAATTTACGGGGGCCCCAGCGCGGGGGGGGGAAGTGGCCCCCGGGGACCAAACGAAATTTTTCCGTAAAAGTCTAGTAGACCAACATACCATAAAAATTTCTTCATCCTCGGTGCCACGGTTCAGGTAGTTATTTAGGAAAAACTGCATTTTTTTGGGTTTGGGGGGGCCCAGCGCGGGGGGGGAGTGGCCCCCGGGGACCAAACGAAATTTTTCCTTAGAAGTCTAGTGGGGCTACATGCCCACCAAATTTCATGTTCCCCGGTGTTTCGGTGTCCCTGGTATCGTTGACGAAAAATTTACGGGGGCCCCAGCGCGGGGGGGGAAGTGGCCCCCGGGGACCAAATGAAATTTTTCCGTAAAAGTCTAGTAGACCAACATACCATAAAAATTTCTTCATCCTCGGTGCCACGGTTCAGGTAGTTATTTAGGAAAAACTGCATTTTTTGGGGTTTGGGGGGGCCCAGCACGGGGGGGGAGTGGCCCCCGGGGACCAAACGAAATTTTTCCGTAGAAGTCTAGTGGGGCTACATGCCCACCAAATTTCATGTTCCCCGGTGTTTCGGTGTCCCTGGTATCGTTGACGAAAAATTTACGGGGGCCCCAGCGCGGGGGGGGAAGTGGCCCCCGGGGACCAAATGAAATTTTTCCGTAAAAGTCTAGTAGACCAACATACCATAAAAATTTCTTCATCCTCGGTGCCACGGTTCAGGTAGTTATTTAGGAAAAACTGAATTTTTTGGGGTTTGGGGGGGCCCAGCGCGGGGGGGGAGTGGCCCCCGGGGACCAAACGAAATTTTTCCGTAGAAGTCTAGTGGGGCTACATGCCCACCAAATTTCATGTTCCCCGGCGCTTCGGTGTCCCTGGTATCGTTGACGAAAAATTTACGGGGGCCCCAGCGCGGGGGGGGGGGAGTGGCCCCCGGGGACCAAACGAAATTTTTCCGTAAAAGTCTAGTAGACCAACATACCATAAAAATTTCTTCATCCTCGGTGCCACGGTTCAGGTAGTTATTTAGGAAAAACTGCATTTTTTTGGGTTTGGGGGGGCCCAGCGCGGGGGGGGAGTGGCCCCCGGGGACCAAACGAAATTTTTTCTTAGAAGTCTAGTGGGGCTACATGCCCACCAAATTTCATGTTCCCCGGTGCTTCGGTGTCCCTGGTATCGTTGACGAAAAATTCAGTAAGGTGAGGAAAAAAAAAAAAAAAAAAAACTTTGACAATCCCTATATGACCGCTTTCGCTAGCTACGCTAGCGGCGGTCATAATAAATGCTTTTATTCTTCTGTAGGCTAAAGATCGAACTTCATTGCACTGAATTGAGAATATCTAAAGTTACTGAAAAACTAAGACGACCATTCACAGCCTTTGGATATTAAATTGTACTGAATCAACAGTCGTGGGAGGGGCCTGTGCAATTCTACGTCACATTGCATAGAATCTGAGAACAGCTCATTCTGAGACAGTGCTTATGATTTATTGAGATTGTAAAAAAAAACACTGGGTGGATTTTTATCATTCTAGGGTGGTTTTGCTCACACACTGCCAACACACATTTATGTTCAAAAGTAAAAGTGAAAATACGGTTTGAAAAAATCTGTATCCCACTATAACTTTTGTCAGGAAACAAGAAACTTGTCCATATTCACTGCTGTTATTAGACATGATGTAGGCTACAGTACTCACACAATAAAACACTTGATGATAGGCCATCATCTGTACAATCGCTTTTTGTGTATGACATTTCCCACTATTTAAGTGCAATGCATTATTAAATGATTTTGATAATAATTCACCGTGGAAGGAGGAGGGGGGATTCAGTACAATTTAATATCCAAAGGCTGTGAAACGGTATGGTCGTCTTAGTTTTTCAGTAACTATAGATATTATCAATTAAGTGCAATGAAGTTCGATCTTTAGCCTACAGAAGAATAAAAGCATTTATTTTGATAGATGTGCCACGCGATAGCTGTCTTTGCTAAACTTCGTTGATAAAACAACATTAGTAAAACGAAAACTTAAACAATTCACGTGTTATAGTTTCATTTACTTTGGTCAAACCAATGGCCCGCCTTTACTGCTAAATGCGTGCACGCTCCCGCGACCGGGGATACATTTCCTTTCAGGGGTAACCTGTCGGTCGAAACGGGGCCTCCCATTGACAAATGATCAGCGTTTGTGTACATTTCTAAGCTTTTTGATTGGTTCTATACAACGTGTAACACCATATTTGGAGAGCAGAGTCAGAGATAGTGACGTTTCATGGGATACCCGGGAAATGCTCAGAGGTGACAAGAGGAGTTGAGAAAAGCAATGTTAATTTCCAGCGAATTTAGTAAAACTTTGTAAACTTTAATAGTCATTTAAATGCCTTTACTCAATTATCTGGACTACAAAACTTTGGGGGATTATTTTTGAATGCCTGTTCTTTGAAATTAGCAACAACAACAACAACAACAAAAATCTATTATTTCATTGTTTTTCCATTTGCTTCTCTTTTCCGTAGCTTTCCGTAGATATCTTGTCAAATCTATTTGTACAGTCAATCTGAAAGCTCTTTCCTGTTTAGATCTGTTTTGTGTGTTTTCTGCGGCATTAACCCTGAAAACCAATACTGCAACTCAGACTTTTTGCCACTCAGTGGGCGTAACCGCAGTACTCAGGCCACCTGCGACGTCACATGCATTCCCTCTATATGGAGAAGACATAATTGGCAAATGTAAGAGGATTTTTATTATTAATATGGGGATAATTAGACAAATACACACTGCTGTGATTGTTCTGTCATTTCTTAATTGCTTGCTCAGTTGATAAATAATCTCTTAATAAAAGGTGCTGTATGTAACTTTATCACTCTACTAAAGCATAAAAATACCATAATATGTTTGCATATATTGAGGAAACATGCTAAATTCACATACTCGTTTCTCTGAAAACACTTCTACAGCCAGTTATTTTACTATGTGCATTTCCAGGCTGGAATGTTTGTTATTGTTTTGGTCTGTTATACTGCACATTGCCAATTTTCATTGTCCATTTTGCATGTGCTTAAACTGGCAACCCGTGTGAGCGCCGTCCACTCTGAGGAGCAGGAGGCAGGAGAGGAGCAGGAGGCAGGAGAAAGGATGATCTCCGATATTTTTAATTAGACTGTCATTCTTACATACTGCACTTTTATATCTTTATAATTTCTTTATTAAGAGTCTTTATTAAACCCTATAAAGTGGTGTTATTATTTTCATATTATCGGACACATTCCCAATCTTTTCCCCCAAAAAACATTTCTATTCTAGAAGCTTTCCATAACTAAATGTTTACATACTAATGACATTTATTTATCGGCTAATATAATTGACCATGTAGTAATTTACATATTACTGTAAATATCAAAGATAAAAGTAAATCAAGAGAGTAGTTTCATTTTGAATAAAAGCAACTGATTCTGTGTTGAAGTTTTATTCACAAATCATGACATTCATGTTTTATTCACATGGCATGACATATGGGCAAAAACACTTATTTAAACACACACATTAACACACTTTACACAGGGTCTTGGGATCCCAGACAAATGAAAGTTTGGTCTGATTATGCAATCCCAGTGATACCAGCCTTTGATCAAATATAATAAAATGACATTTACAAGAAATTATTAAAAATGTTATTATTAAAATTCGTTCAAAACAAAGTGAAAAATAAAAGTGATTAATCACAATTAATCACAATTAATCTTCTTTGGAAAAGAATCAAGGTTGTATTAGCTATGTACATTATATTGGTATATTAATCACATGCATAATTCATCATGGTCTATCTAGATAATAATTAAAAATATATTTAAAGTACATTAACATGTTTTCATGCATTTGTGCAATTTAAAAACATATATAACTAACACAAGAAATTATACCCAGATTAGTAGTGCTTCTGCAAACTAGGAAAGTTTAGCCTACTGCTGCCTTCACCACAGGAGTTTATAATTAATATTATTATGCTACCATACAATTCATAGGAAAAATTGGCTACTGAAATGCTATTGGATCGTTTAGCAATCCTAAGGACACCTCTGGCAAATCATTGGCTGTAATCATATCAAACGTAGCTAACACATGACACAACATAAGAGATAGGGCCCTATCATACACGCTCGGCGCAATTCGGTGTGACGCAAGTGTTTTTTGCTAGTTTCAGCCTGACCCAGTTATCATTTTTACGTCCTGCGCCACGTTGCATAAATAGCAAATGCATTTGCACCCATTGGCGTGCTGGTCCGTTGCTTTTTTGTGGCAACTGAAATACACTGCGCCTTTGACCAACAAAAACCTGGGCTGCGTTTCCCAAAAGCATCGTAAGCCTAAGTAGATCGTAAAAACGATCGTACGACTGATCTTAATATTACGGTCTGTTTCCCAAAAGCATTGTAACTTAAGTAGCGCTTAAAAATCATCATAGATCTACGAGTACTCTGGAGTAATCGTAAATCCCCAAGTGCATCGTAAGAAGACAGAGTTATGAGGTCACCTCCAGGACAACTGGCAGATTACACCTTTAACTTTATTCAAATGCAATGTGATTATAATATAAGGTTTTGATTGTACTTTACTGTACACTTTTTTTTCAGCCATTTTGCTGGTGTCTCCACTCGTAGGTTTGTGCTTATATAGATTATTGGCCTCGTAGAAAATGCACATAAGGTGAGAACGTTCCCTAATGGTTATTTTTAAGTTATTATTTTGCAACCATTTTTGTTGATGGAAGGTTATTTTTTGAATACATTCTTTTTTTTTTTTTTTACAAATTAGACGCTTTGCAGTTGTTATATATATGTTAAAGATTTTATTTTGGATGTGTTCATTGTAATTATATTGGCTGGGTTTATAAAAGTTTATAAAATTGTAAGGATATCTTTGCTTGGTGCATTTGGAAACAAAGCTTGTCTATTTCTAAATGTTTCTATTTCAACCACGGACACATCTAAACTATGTGTGTAGCAACCATTCAACTGGAGAATGGTGGACTTAATCGGCCTTGTACACCAATGCAGGTTTCGTCTTGCGAGTGATGTGGTCCCGAGGACTTTTCTATCGCTTCAGAGGTGTGTGTGTGTGTGTGTGTGTTTGTGTGTGTGTCTAAAATGTAACCCTGACCATTTTACTTGCCTTTTGTTAAATAATCACTCGTTAATAAAATTTTGATATTTCGATAATACCTCAATTGTATCGTATGCTTAATGTGTGCAAATTTCTATGTCACTGTCCATGTTTATTATGTGGGTTTAGGGGTCGCGTAGATCTAGGCTGTGTACGGAAAGTTTTTTTTTTTTTTGCGGAAAATTTATTATTTTCAAATATAAGCATTTATAGTTTGTATATAAACAAATATATATTTTATAATGACATAATTATACATATGCATGTACATTTATATGTTTTAAATACAATTATGATTACTGTAGGCTAATATATGTAGCAGTGCATTCGGTTACTTTTGAAAGGACAAAAATAAGGTGTCAATGTATTTCAATAGACTTTAGCTTTGCCAGCTATAAAAAAAATATAGCATTTCCTCATGTTTTACCACTGATTTTTAGTGACAGTCGATATGCATGAGCCAGTGAGGATGACAGTTCTCCCCCCCCCGTGCCATACCATACCACACCACACCCAATCCCCTCCCTTATCACAGCCATCCACGCCCATTTAAGTAGCATTTTTCAAAAAGATTGTGAGCTAGAATTGAGCTGAAAGAGGGGGGTTTCATGACCCTTTAACACAAAACTGGAGACTCATGAAAATTCATGTAAGCTCGACCCAGTGTCACCTCAAATCTGAGGGTAGGTTTACACGACAATGATGTACTATTTAACGTGAACTTTTTTATACTTTTTTCACGTACAGACATCAACGTTGTCAAAACGATCCCCGTTCTCACGGATCCGCAAAAACAACTAAAAAACGCTGTGTTGTTCGTGCTAGGCCAGTAGTTGGCGATATCACTTTGTAAACACGACACACATAGACTGAACATACATGTAGGCTAATACGCATATGCATTACGTCACCATTTTCACAAATTCACATTTTTGTTGTTTACATGGAAACGATAATGGTATCGGTTTCAAAAACTTGCACTTAAATTGAAACCTGTTTTCAAAAGCTTAGTTAAAATTGGTGTTGTGTAAACAGCCCCTAAAACGTATTACGATTAGCGATTTCTACCATGGGAGTCCCCCTTCCCTCTGAACTGCGATCATGACACATCCTCTTATCATTGTGATCTGGGTCATGCCCCATCCACCTCATTTTAAAACTGCATCCCAGTAACAAATAGATGAGTGGGCTGGTAAAGAGGTGGGTTGTGGCCAGTATGGTAGCAGCTGGAAGTCCATATTTTGACATTTTTTCACCCAGGCTGCCGCTAACGGTGGCCTGAAGCATAGTTAAGATGATTTGAGGTCCCCAGCACACAAAGTAGGCAATCTTTATAGCACAGATTATTTGTGCCTGCTTCCTACATAATTTACATAATTTATGAGATGATGTCACACAGCAGGTGAGAAACATTACCAAAGCTGGCACCACTAACCCGAGGAGAAATCGCATGACAACGACAGTCTTCAGCCTTGCAGTGCCGTCTTGAGTTGTTCTGGATTTGTCCAAGTCATAGTCATCAATGCACCGATTATCTCGGACCTCTCTGGAAAACAGCGAAGGACATGCCAAGACTGCTGCAATAGCCCAGGAGAATGAAATCAGAAAGATGTTACAATTCTTCATCTTTTTTATGCATATGCTCTTTAAAAGAGTAGATTTAATGCTCCAGAGACTCAGCATGGTTGCCGTGAAGAACATACTGCCGTAGATGATATAGGATGACAGCTTGCAGCTTGCATTTCCGTAATTCCATTCAAATTCATTGTAAGCATACAGGAGCTGAAACACCACAGATGTACAGGAGACTAAATGTGTTACAGCCAACGCCATAATCCAAATAGCAACCTCCTGAAAACTCTTGTATTTCCGGCAGCTGATGACAATGACGGTGAAGTTGAGGGTGACACCAAGGAAGAGAACAATACAATATGAAATGAAGTAGGTCATCCAGATATCATTTACTTTTTTAAGTTCTTGAATGATAGAATCATAGTCTATATTGGCCCAGTTACTGTTATCTCCAGACATCTTGGAAATCCTGTAAAAAAAAAAAATGTATATATATAATAATAATTATATATATATTTTTTTTTATATATATATATATATAAATATATATATATATGGATTATTTCACAATGATTGCATGTCTTCAAGAATAGTGCAGACAAAAAGCTTTACGAAAGTGGTGACTATGAACTGTTTTTATGGAAAAGAGCTGTGTAGTTATTTTATTTTCATGTCCAACAGAAATATTAACATCATACAGGTTCATGGCCTGCAATGAAGAATTTTTATTTTTTAGTAAAATGTTCCTTTAAGGCGGGGGTCGGCAACCCGTGACTCTTAAGCGCCGCCCTAGTGGCTCCCTGGAGCTTTTTCAAAAATATGAAAATGGAAAAAAGCACTACGATCACACCGGTGTGATTAGAACTGTCAGTGCATGACGTGATCAACGAGAAGGGTCTGACTGCAGAGCAGCAGAGCCACAGTTTCACCCCAGCAGTTTTACCCCGCTCATGGCAGTTTTGGTTTATATTGATATTCAAATATATTAAAAAAGACCTATATTTTTGTGAATTGGTGAATTTCGTGGCCACGAATTAATAATACCTCAGCAGGTTATACTAATTTGTTCCCTCGTTTTACTATATTGTGGCCACGTTGTAATTCGTTAAATCAAAATGAGGGAGGGAATTAGTTGAACGTGTCCACGATTTATTAAAACGAGGGAACAAATAAGTCAGGGCGCATAAAAGAACAAGCAGAGAGAGGATATTTTTTTCCCAGGATGGTAGGGGAAGACTCATGAAAATTCATTACCCCTAACCCCACCCCTAAACCTACCCATCACTGGGGTCTATGTGATGACCTACCCCAACCCCGCCCCTAAACCTACCCGTCACTGGGGTTAAGACCAATCAGGGATGACTTTCCTAATGAATATCATGAGTATTCCCCTACCATCCTGGGAAAAAAAAATATCGCGCCCCGGACGCGCACGCGCAGCCCGCGCACTGCCTTCAAACAAACATAGACAGTATATAAACAAACAACACGAGAGCTCTATTGCTCTCTCCCTCGCGCTTTCGCGCATATAGTAAAAGGTCGGAAGACCGATTGTGTTTTATAGATTAGTAGTTTGCTCATAAAGTGTTTGGTCATAAAGTGTTTGATTAGAAGTTCAGGAAATCTGAAACTGCGCATGCGCGGGTAAAACGTACTCGGTTACTAACGTAACCTCGGTTCTCTCTAGAGAGAGGAACGAGTACTGCGTAGAATACGCTAGGGGAAAATCCTTTTCCACGAGAATACTGAAGCCAAAAAATTATCCTTAATTTTGTATTAATGTAAAACGCGTTGCGGCAGCATACAGACATAGGCGAGGCAGCTTGCGCGCCTATTGGCTGGTCTGCTGGCAACTGCTTAAGCCTATCGAGCGAGACCTAGAGTGACGTCAGACCCAATGAGGGCGCTTCGCGCCCTCTGCGTCACGTCCCGCCGAAACGGGCGTGGCTTAGGTCTATAAATACCGCTCGCAGGCATTATTTCTCTGGTTTTTCATAGTCGAAGCAACCAGAGCGCGTGCAGGCACGGCAGGATACGCAGTACTCGTTCCTCTCTCTAGAGAGAACCGAGGTTACGTTAGTAACCGAGTACGTTCTCTTACGAGAGATACTCTCGTACTGCGTAGAATACGCTAGGGGAACCTACTGTAAAACGCCGTGCGTGCTGGGATCTGATACCATAGACTCAAGGGCGACAGCCCGGAGTTCATACAGTACATAATCACCCAGGGGACTCACAGGGAATCCTGGAAGAGAGGGGGGTTAGCCACTATCTTCCTTATAGCAGCATAGAGCAAGGATTGCAATACTCAATAGCTGCATAACTGACAGCGCCAGTTATGAGATTTTGGCCATACTAGACCGACAGTAGTCTGGCCCGTAGTGCGGGAACCTCTAGGTTGTAAAACCTTATAAATGTAGACGGAGAGGCCCAGCCTGCCGCCATACAAATATCTTGCAAGGCAATCCCACTTGACCATGCCCACGATGAAGCCATGCTTCTCGTGGAGTGCGCTTTGACACCCAGCGGGCACTGCATGCCCTTGGTTGTGTAAGCTAGCGCTATTGCGTCCACTACCCTACTGGATAGGATCTGTTTCGAAGCGGCTAGTCCCTTAGAACGCCCGCTGAACGAAACAAAGAGCTGCTCCGTCTGTCTGAAAACAGACGAGCGAGACACATAAGCTCTTAACGCCCTGACTGGGCAAAGGGAGCTTTCGTCCATATTTCCTTCAGTGACCGGCAGGGCAGACAGGGAAATGACCTGTGCTCTGAACGGTGTATTGAGGGATTTACATAACCGTGCTTAGGTTTGAGTATAACTCTAGAGTCATTCGGCCCAAATTCCATGCACGTCGCGCTTACTGAGAGCGCGTGTAAGTCCCCTATGCGCTTCACTGAAGCGAGAGCCAGAAGAAACGCCGTCTTGAAAGACAGGTGTTTAAGATCAATCTCCTGCAAGGGCTCAAATGGATGACCTTTCATGGCTTCCAGTACCGTAGAAAGGTCCCATATAGGGACTGTGGGAGGTCTGGGAGGATTCAGTCTCTTAGCTCCTCGAAGGAAGCGAATGACTAAATCGCTCCTTCCAATAGACTGGCCGAGCGTGGTCGAAGAGAACACTGCTATGGCCGCTACATAGACTTTGAGCGTGGAAGGGGACCTGCCCTTATCCAACAGCTCCTGTAGGAAGGAGAGAACCTCCGTCACACCGCAATGCAGGGGTGACACACCACGAGCTGTGCACCAGCTAGAGAACACTGACCATTTTGAGGCATAGAGACGTCGCGTAGACGGAGCTCTGGCCTGTGTGAAAGTGTTTAACACTCCCTGTGGGAGGTCAGCGGGTACCCGTTGATGGCCCACACATGGAGGGACCACAGCTCTGGGTGAGGATGCCAAATCGAGCCGTTGGCTTGAGAGAGGAGATCCCTCCTCAGAGGCACTGGCCACGGGGCGGTGCGCGCTAACTGCATCACAATTGGGAACCAAGGTTGGCTCATCCAAAGTGGGGCTACAAGCAGCACTGAGCATCCTTCTTCCCTGACCCGTTCTACCACCTGAGTCAGGAGGGAGACGGGGGGCAAAGCGTAGACAGGACGGCGAGGCCACTCGTGGGTCAGCGCGTCCTTGCTCTTCGAGAAAAATTCTGGACAGTGAGCGTTTTCTTGAGACGCGAACAGGTCTACTTCCGCTCTGCCGAATTTCTTCCACAGCAGCTGGACTGTCTGTGGGTGCAAAGACCATTCTCCTGTCGGAACCTGGTTCCTGGACAGTCTGTCTGGTCCTATATTTAGGAGCCCTGGCACGTGCGCTGCTCTCAGCGAGAGCAGGTTGCTGCGGGCCCATATCAGGAGGCGCCTGGTTAGCCTGTACAGAGTCAGGGACCTGAGGCCGCCCTGGCGATTTATGTAGGACACCACTGAGACGTTGTCTGAACGTATTAGCACGTGGTGTCCCTTTATGAGGGGACAAAAGCGCGTGAGCGCTTTGCTCACTGCCAACATATCGAGGCAGTTGATATGTAAGAGCTTCTCCTGCTTTGACCATTGGCCAAAAAGCGGTCTGCCCTCGAGCAGCGCTCCCCATCCCGAGGTGGATGCGTCCGTGGACACCACCATCACTCTCGAGGAAGTCCCCAGGCTTACACCTGATTGGTACCAGTCTTTTGCCTCCCAAGGTTTCAAAGCTGCAATGCGTGCTTGATTTACCTTGACGCGAAGCTGACCGGAGGCCCACGCTGTGCGTGGTACTCTCTTTCTGAGCCAGAACTGCAGTGGGCGCATGCGCAGAAGGCCCAACTGGAGAACTGAAGATGCTGAGGCCATCAGACCGAGCATCCTTTGAAAGGCTTTGAGAGGGACTATCGCGCCGCAGCGGAACGAGCCGGCTGCGCCGAATGTCCAGTGTGCGCTGAGATGACAGGCGTGCTGTCATTAGCAGCGAGTTCAGCTCAATTCCCAGAAAAGATATAATCTGTCTGGGGAAAAAGCGAGCTCTTTTCCCAGTTCACTGCGAGACCGAGATTCTCGAGGTGATCGAGTAAAATGGTCCTGTGCTCTACGAGCTCTGAGTGAGATTGGGCTAAAATCAGCCAGTCGTCCAGATAGTTCAGCACTCGTATGCCCCGTAATCTGAGGGGTGCGAGCGCTGCGTCCATGCACTTCATAAATGTACGGGGTGCCAGGGACAAGCCGAAAGGCAGGACTGTGTACTGATATGCCTGGCCCTCGAAGGCGAATCTCAAAAATCGCCTGTGACGTGACGCTATCTGTATTTGAAAATACGCGTCCTTTAGATCTATTGACACAAACCAGTCCCCCTGGCGGACGTGCGCGAGGATTTTTCTGGTTGTGAGAATGAAGCGCCATCCTGAACTGGCGCTTCATAAGCGCTCTGTTCAGCTGCCGCAGATCTAGTATGGGTCTGAGACCCCCGTCCTTTTTGGGCACCAGGAAGTATCTGCTGTAAAGCCCCCCTTCGCTTTGAGCTTGAGATAGGGGTTCTATAGCCCCTTTGCTCAACAGTTTCAAAATCTCGGCTCGAAGTAGATGAGCTACTTTCGATTCTACCGTGGTCTCGACGCGCGCCATGAAGCGGCGAGGGCGTCGGCGAAACTGCAGCGAATAGCCTTTTTTATGATGTTCAGCACCCATCTCGAAACCCCGGGAAGCTTTTCCCACGCAGGTGCGCGAGTAGCTAGGGGCTGGATGTGAAGCACGCTCTGATCGGCTCGCGATACAGCGGCTTTTGCGTGCTGTGACATAAGCGTCGCGCTCATGACATCTGAGGCAGGGGGCGCGCTGATAACAGCGGGCAGAATGCCCGCGCTCGACTCCTCCGCAGTGTTTAGCTGTGAGGAGGAGGGCTGGGCTAGTTTCATGCCTGTGTGTGGCCGTGGGCGCAGAGCAGCGGGCACATACACCACTTTTACAGCATTGCTCGCGTGAGCAGAGCGTATGCATACTGGTCCTGTATTTACAGAGACCGTGAGACATGTGGGAAGTAGCGTTTGTGGGCACTGGGTAGTGGGCACGTTTGCTACGTTTAAAGCGCAATCGATCTGAGTCGATTTTATGTGCGCGAGCCCTGTGTGAAGGGCTGTGTTTGTGTGTAGGAATGGGCACTGAGTAGTGGCCATTTTTTCAACACATGAAAACACCGTCGGCCGTGGCCGGGACACCAGAAAATACACTCTTTAAGGGATTTATCTGGGTAGCCGTAAAATGGCTTTTTTTTTTTTTTTTTTTTTTGTGCAGGCAAGCGGGCAATGGAACCGGCTTGTTGGCTGCTAAATACGCTGGACCAGTCACATTTCTTGGAACTGGACGAGCGGCAAGGTTTGGGTGCAGGCGAGGGGGTGGTACAACGCGCTCGTTGGCTGCAAAACACACATCTGCAGTCGCCTCTTCAGGGAACTGACAGAGCGAGCATTGGCGGCATAATTTTATTTGCCGGTAGACCCGGGATCGAACACGGGTCTCTCGTGCGGAAATCTGTGAATCTGCCACTGGCCCACAGGGGAAGACACATAAGATTTCAGTCAGCGCGAGTATTATCAGAGAGCGTCAACATGCTGGCGATTGTTTGCAGGCGTGCGTGTAACAACAGGCTCGCTCACTGCAATAAAGACATTTCCAGTCGCCTGAATATCAGAGGGGAATGAGAAATGTGTGAGAGATTGAGATCGGCCCGGCCGCAGCGGGACTAGAACACTCTTTTCTCCTTTCGCCAGTGACGCACGGGAACCATAGAAACGGTGTCTGGGTGCAGGCGAGCGGGTTGCACAACGCGCTCGTCGGCTGCAAAATGCACGTCTGCAGTCGCCTTCCAGGGAACTGACAGAACGAAGCATTGGCGGCATAATTTATCTGCCGTTAGACCGGGATTCGAACACCGGTCTCCCGTGTGACAAAACCTAGGATTCCGCCCCTGAGCCACAGGGGGGAAACACAAAGGCTTTCAGATGCACGAGCATATAAAGGAGCGTCAACATGTCTTCTTCGGCGTTTGCTTGCAGGCGTGCGTGTATAAAAAACAGGCACGTTTGCTGCAGTATAGACATTTCCAGTCGCCTGATCAGGGAACTGAGACATGTGTGAGAAATGAGGTCAGTCCGGTCTCGACGGGACTGTAAACACCTTTCTCCTTTCGCCAGTGACGCACGGGAACCATAGAAACGGTGTCTGGATGCAGGCGAGCGGGTTGTACAACGCGCTCGTCGGCTGCAAAATGCACGTCTGCAGTCGCCTTCCAGGGAACTGACAGAACGAAGCATTGGCGGCATAATTTATCTGCCGTTAGACCGGGATTCGAACACCGGTCTCCCGTGTGAAAAAACCTTGGATTCCGCCACTGAGCCACAGGGGGGAAACACAAAGGCTTTCAGATGCACGAGCATATGAAAGAGCGTCAACATGTTTTCTTCGGCGTATAGACACTTCCAGTCGCCTGATCAGGGAACTGAGACATGTGTGAGAAATGAGTTCAGTCCGGTCTCGACGGGACTGTAAACACTTTTCTCCTTTCGCCGGTGAGTGACGCGTGACGGACCGCTCCAGACATCCCCTGTGAACGGCGCGGTTGCGCGGCTCGAACAGAGGGCGAGCAGGTATCATCCCCAAAGCAGGCAAGGCAAGCGGGCGAACCGGCGAGCTTTGCGGCTTGGAAGGGCGGAGGAGCAGTCTCGGAGAAGGATGCCAGGTGAGTCCTCAGAGTCACCATAGGCAGTACCTAGCTCGCAGTGAGGGCAGTCGCCGTCAGCGAGCGCGAGAACTGCGTGATCCTCAGGAAAGGGGCGTCTTGAAAAAGACGCCCGGCTCTTTTAGTGCAATGAGAGTGTGTGTCGCGGCGGCGAGCACACACACAAGGCATAGTAAAAGAGAAAAAGGATACAGCACCGGATAGCGCAGCAGGAAGGCGATGAAGGCGGCGCAGCCAGCAGCTTCTCGACTCGTCCCGCTGAAGTGCTTCTTCAACAGCGCGGCTTCTTCTCGGATCCAGCGATGTGAGTTGCTTCGCTGAAGGATGAAAAATCAGAGAAATAATGCCTGCGAGCGGTATTTATAGACCTAAGCCACGCCCGTTTCGGCGGGACGTGACGCAGAGGGCGCGAAGCGCCCTCATTGGGTCTGACGTCACTCTAGGTCTCGCTCGATAGGCTTAAGCAGTTGCCAGCAGACCAGCCAATAGGCGCGCAAGCTGCCTCGCCTATGTCTGTATGCTGCCGCAACGCGTTTTACATTAATACAAAATTAAGGATAATTTTTTGGCTTCAGTATTCTCGTGGAAAAGGATTTTCCCCTAGCGTATTCTACGCAGTACGAGAGTATCTCTCGTAAGAGAACTGCTGGGGTGAAACTGCTGGGGTAAAACTGTGGCTCTGCGGCTCTGCAGACAGATATTATTGTGATCAACTGCAAAATTCAAATGTGCTTTCGCGCATTGGCTGGCGCTGAGCCAGAGACAGGCGCGCTCAGAGCTGTCACACACTGATGTCAAAGGAAGAGGCAATAATAAACCTTTCCATTACAATTAGTTTTATTCATCAGATACACATTGTGTAAGTAACTTTAAAGTTTACTCTATTCTTCTCCCAGTTCACCTGCCACTTACTTTTATGTATGTCGGGAGAAGTGGATGAATTCACGTGTTGTAAATCCAACAGATCTGAACTGCGTCTGCGGCACAAACTAATGGCGGCGCCCATCGCGAATACAGCTGAACTAACGCGATCGTTATAAAGGTGTTTAAACAACAAAACACTTCCACTTGCATATATTTGACAACCGGAATATCAGATATTTCATGCCATATCTAACAAATTTGTGAATATTTTGAAAAAAAAGAGGAAAAATGACATAAAAGCAGATCATCATTCATTCAGCTCTGTTGTTGCTGCGGTGTGTCACATGACAAGCAATGACGCGTCACCATGGAAACCATAAAGTGACACACTCTAAACATAGACAGTAAAACAAATGGACACAGCGACCCCATAGACTTCAAAGGAGAAAAGTGAAGTCAACTGACCGTTCGCAAAACCCCGCCCTCAAACGGTCCTCATCCAATCCTAGCTCAGCAACTGTAACTAAGGAGAAGGACCTCCGTCAAACATTGCGATTTCAGAAAGATGGTGAAACGATGCGCCTATGGCACCTGCAAATCTGACACCAGGTACCCCAAAAGTTTAGAGGGAGGGGTCGTTTTTCTTTGTCTTTCCAAAGCCCAAAGCCCAAACGGAAATATGCCGACAATGGATTAAGCAGTGTGGGAGACCTCACTCACAGCTAAATGCCTCGAAGATTAACGTTAATAAGTATACATATGTCTGCTGTAAGTAAAGCTAGCGAGCTAACTTAGCATATCAGTTATCAATAAGTAGTTTAAGTAAGTTACTCTTACAACACTTTGCAGTTTTAATGATGTCCTGTATGAATAAAATGACGGAGTATTTCTTTTTATGTTTCCACTGTTCGATCACGCCCGTGCCTCTCTCTCTCTGACACACACACACACACACACACACACACACACACACACACACATAACAGCATTGTAACATTAATCTTGATCGCGTCTAGTTCGACGCTTGAACATTCTGAATCCATTCGCGCGTCCAAAGCGAATAGGACGCGAGCGAGCGAGTGCAGTATGAAATGTTTAAAGACACGTAGAACATATGCGATGATGAAAGGTGGGGAAACTGTAGGCTAATAACGTTACTTGTTTAGGTTGGTCGTCATCCTTAGGTTAGCTAGCATAGCTAACCTGTCATACCTCTGATAGAACAGGTAGAAACTGAATCTTTGTAACCTAAACTAGATTGCAGCCCTTTCTGTCGTGCCCCTGGAGGATATGTCTGCTGCATTACTCCAAAACCAATCACTTATACCAATAGGTATGGAGCTCAACCCAGCCATGGCTATGTCTGGTTCTCAATTGTTTGTCGGCGTAGTAACAATAACTAGGGGGCGTGGCTTTTGCGAACGGTCAATTAGAAGCATAGACAGTATAAGAAGTGGACAGAGCCATCTCATTGGAACTCAATTGAGACAAGTGAAGCCCATTTTTAGCGATTTTTTAGGACTTCCGTTCCTGACGCGCAGACTCAAACCGACTCAAACAGAGCTTGACGACGAAGATGTGACGTGAGCAACCCGTCTGTCTTCTAGTGGCTGTGGCATGAGAAATCTGAATCATTCCCTTCCGAATCTTGCAGAGACGGAGAGCGTGAGTAGGAGCTGTCCATGAGCTAGGAGCAGGATAAACTTTTGCTAGGTATTCTGATTAAATATTTTGTCATTTTGCCTCCACGTCCCCCCGATGGCGCACGAGCTTCTCCTCCCGTCCATACGGTAATTTATTTACTGTGCGACAGAGAGTCGCGTGTTATGACGCAATCGTTAGCCCACTTTTACAAAAACTGCTTCTACGGGGCCATAACATAAGCTACAAGGTAATGGAGCATTTTATACATTGTCGTGTTTCTTTAGAAATAAATAATGGACAAATGGAGTCTTCAAACGCCTCAGATGTAAAGTTATTCGCTGTCAAAGTGACGCCAAAATGAATGGGAGTCAATGGGATGCTAACAGCAGGTGAAGTTCTGCTACAAGATGGTGGCACGCGGCCGGCTTCAACTTCCGGTCGACTTCCTTCCCGCTTGATTAGAAGCACTCACTTCCTGATGGCCGAGAGTACTGCGCAGACTCAAACTGAGCTTGACGACGTAGTTGTGACGTGAGCAACCTGTCTGTCTTCTAGTAGCTGTGCCAAGAGAAATCTGAATCATTCCCTTCCGAAACTTGCAGAGACGGAGAGTGTGAGTAGGAGGTGTCCATGAGCTAGGAGCAGGAGCAACTTTTGCTAAGTATTCTGATTAATTAATTTGTCATTTTGCCTCCACGTCCCCCCGGTTGCCTGCGAGCTTCTCCTCCTGTCCATACGGTAATTTCTCTACTGTGCGACAGAGAGTCGCGTGGATATGACGCAATCGTTATAGCCTATTTTTACAAAAACTGCATCTACGGGGCCATAACGTAAGATACAAGGTAATGGAGCCTTTTAAACATTTTCATGTTTCTTTAGAAATAAATAATGCACAAATGGAGTCTTTAAAGGGTAACTAAACCCTAAACCAACTTTTTTTAGTTAATGATCTGTAAGAATGGGGCTTTATTAGTGCTGTTCATTGATTCGAGTAACTTTTTTGACATTTGGGTATGCAGTGTTTTAATTCTACAATATATGGTGTAAAAACGTCTGAGACTTGCTGCCCTCTTCAGGTTGAACAGTGGCTACTGCAGTTGAATTTTCCTATTGGATGTTGCGGTACTGCGTGACGTAAGCAGGTTCCAGCTCACCACCCCCTCCCTTGGTACGAGCTCACCACACCCTTGGATGAGCTAGCGTAGATTTATCTGTATTTAGTACAGTGGTAGGTGTAGTGTTGCTAGTGGCAACAGCACTGCTGGACTGCATAGCTTTCCAGCAGACTTGGAAATTAGGCCCCAGTGGTTGCATGCATTTGGCCTGGAAGACCGTGAGTGTGAAACCTGCATTTTACGCGGAATTGCTTTTCCAACCCAAAAGAGGTGGAAATGGGCTTCTCCACACAGCTCGCGCTGAAAAGCGACGCAGTGCCAAACGCTGCTCCTCCTGCATGGACTCCACCACCGCAGCGGCGTCTTGATGTGAGTGATCATATATATAATCACAATTTATGGTTAGGCTAAAGTTAATCCTCTGGGGTCGACAAACGCGCCTGCGCATTTTGCTGGATTTTTTCACATAGCGGCAAAATATGAAAATGCCTATAGAGAGCACGCGCTATTGACATCAACTCGATAAAACTCATCAGATGCATGTACTTTACGTCGTCTTGCGACCCTGTGAGTCATTCTCCATTTTAGAGAGTCTGACAGCAGGACTCTCAGGTGCACCCCCCCTCCCCCTCTATCTCCGCTGGGGTCTGCCCACTTTTCTAGCATTTTTCAAATATTGCCAGTGGGTGGAGTCAGGCTCTGACCAGGGGTTTAGTTACCCTTTAAACGCCTCAGATGTAAAGTTATTCGCTGTCAAAGTGATGCCAAAATGAATGGGAGTCAATGAAATACTAACAGCAGGTGGGGGTCCGCTAATCAATGGCGGCGCCCGGGGAAGCTTCAATATTTTATGAAACCCTGCCCCCCTGATTCTAAATAACTGTTGCCTTGAAAAACTCATGCTGGGGGGTCAGCCAGAATATTTTAAACTTACGTGTGAAATAAATATAATTTCTGTAGGAGGAAAAACATGACAAACATTCTTAAAGTTTTTCAACGTTGTAAAAATGTGTATAATAAATATTTAATTTCAACATTTCTGTCAACGAAGATTT
Organism: Scardinius erythrophthalmus; assembly: GCF_964197995.2. Taxonomy (NCBI): domain Eukaryota; kingdom Metazoa; phylum Chordata; class Actinopteri; order Cypriniformes; family Leuciscidae; genus Scardinius; species Scardinius erythrophthalmus. Next base: position 13,147,940 of record NC_138225.1, on the reverse strand, counting down.
ACGTCATAGACTGCGACACACGTTTCTGTCAGATCGGCGTGAGCGTATTTAGGCCACGCCCACACCGGGGGAAAACAATCCAACCGTCTCCATTGACTGCATTGCGAGAGGCTGCCTCCTTGTCATTTCTTGCTTCTAACAGAAGACAGAAAAATGCCTAAAAGCTGCTGTGTGACAAGGTGTACAACAAACAAGTTAAAAACCCAGAAATAAGTTTTTATTAGCTCTCGACCCAAAAAAATGAGTGTTGAGGACATAAAAGTGGATACTGGCAGTTGAGACAGAGCGTCACGTGTCTCATTACTCTGAGAACTAACGTACGCCCGCTGGAGACCGTAATCGGCAACACAGGATAGTTTATCCTACAGAAATATAATATATAAAACTGACATTTGGATATTTGACTCACCAGTGACCAAATGTTTAACTTACTGCACACGTAGTGTATTTTTAGTGCACACTGAGTGTCAGGATCCCACAATTTACCCATTTGTATCCACTTTTATGCCAAACGCTCGTTTTTTGGGGTCGACAGCTTATGGAAACTTATTTCTGGGTTTCTTAGCTTGTTTGCTGTACACCTTGTCACATAGCGGCTTTTAGGCATTATTCTGTCTTTTGTTAGAAGCAAGAAATGACAAGGAGGCAGCCTCTCCCAATGCAAAGTCAATGGAGACGGTTGGATTGTTTTCCCCCTTGGTGGGCGTGGTCTTCAGATTATGACGCATTGCGCTCTGTCTCTATAGAGCTGGCAAGTGAATGGGAGAAAATAATTATTTTCTGGTCCCGTTTGAATTGTGCCATGAATGTGAACATATGTTGTCTGTGAATTTTTTATATAATTTTTAGTGTAAAGAATGCTACAATTTAACGGGTAGAAGTTTGATACGGTTAGACTTTGTGTGAGAGCACTTTGTGGACTACAACTCTTCGCTGCTTTCGACGCGTTTGAAACGTCACCATCACTCGCACATGGACACTAGCTCACGGATACCGCTAAACATGGCTGTGTCTTTGGTGCACTTCACCGCCTTGTTTCAGGGAGAGGACAAAATCGTTGAGGTTGGCGAAAACCACGGGTAAGTCAACTTTATGGGGTGACGTCACATAGGCGACATGTAAGGCTTGTTCGACTTCATGCAGCTCTGCGCAGACCGATCGGCGGCTGACTTGAAGCAGTGCATGCCGGTTAGAAATTTTGTCCGACTTGATACAGCGCCGACGCCACGTGACTGTGACGTGTGCCATCAAAGTACCGCAAGAGCGATTTAAGAGTGGCCGGAGAACTCAGCCAGCGCAGCTTCTCAAGAGCGGCTGCAGGAGCTCTGATGACACAGCTGCAGGGTTGGGGAGTAACGGAATACATGTAACGGCGTTATGTAATCAGGATACAAAAATCCAGTAACTGTAATCCGTTACAGTTACGTCAAAAAACGTAGTAATCAGATTATAGTTACATTTTGAAAAAAGGGGGAATACTTTCAGGATTACAATGGTTTCATTTAAAACTAAATAAATCAGTATTTTGGCATAATAACACTATATTAAGCGCTGCTTGATTATACAGTAGTTCTTGGTTCTGTTGCCAGTAATGACTCACGTGTGCCACGCGCTGGTGCGTGTGCAAATAACAGCTTTCTACATCTCCTCAGACGCAGATTGAATCACTGCTGCTAGTAGAAACGATGCTGCCTGCGGGTAAAATCGCTTTTAATTCATGGAAATTCCGCTGCTATTTTGTAGAAATTAGGAGAGTAGCTTTTTTAGTTCCCAAAATGTCCTTTCTTAATCTTTTCTCGCGTGACGGGATGTTCGCTGTCTATGTAATGTAGGGGAACTCCCACTGCCAACGCCTCAAGTTCAGTCAGGCAAATTAAGAAAGATCACGGCTTTAGTCAACATGTAGGCCTATTTTAAAATAAACTAATATGTAGATTGTGTAAAAATTGTAAATGTTGTGTTTTTATTTTTTTAGTTAAAAATTAGTTAAAAATAAAACAAAATAATATGTAATACCATACATTAGCCACTAGATGTCTGTATAGTCCTTTACATAAATATATATTCAGGCCTGTGTGTAGATTTAGCAAATATTGTACACTGGACCAAATTCTTAACAAATAAAACATTTAAAAACAATTTTTTTTAATAATATTTCTTCTTGCTTGACTTTTTATTTATATACGTGACCTTATCCAAAAGTAATCAGTTACATTACTTTCATAGTATAGTACTTGGATTACATTACTGAATATTTTTTTTATGACGTAATTTGTAACTGTAACGGAATACATTTTTAAACTAACCCTCCCAAGCCTGCACAGCTGTTCCACGATTGGCCGGATTCAGCGCATGACAACGATCACGTGTGTTTCGTGTTTATTCGACCACCTTTAGTTCCTCTAAAGCTCACAAATACATTTTTTATAACAGCAAACACTTTTTTCATGTAGTTGCGGTGTTATATTGTGTCATGTTTGTCAAATTAAAACTGATTAAAAAACATAGACTCCACTTCATTGATAGTAGCCTAGCTTATGTTGGACTTTATTCTTGTTCAAACAGATGCTGTATGAAGCAGTACATAAAGTATTGAATGAAAATGTCTCAGAAACATCTATTATTTGGCAAATATTGCATTTATTTCACTTCAGCTGTGGTAAAGTATGCAAACACCACGTGAACGGTCACTACGGGAACCAGAAAGTGTCCGACTTCACGTCTCCGTTTGCAGCTCCTCCCCGCCTGCACGCCGCTACTCTCGCCGATCGGTTACATCCAGCCGCAGCCGATGTCGAACACACCTATTCTCGTTATGTCTTTTCTGCTAGCCGAAGAATCATACCATATACTGTCAAACTCGTAACATGAAAAATTATATAAAAAATTCACAGACAACATATGTTCACATTCATGGCACAATTCAAACGGGACCAGAAAATAATTTTTTTCTCACATTCACTTGCATTGACGATTTTTCAACCTAGAGGTCCAGCGGGGTTTTACGGATGGGCGGGACTTACCAGCTCTATAGAGACCGATGGCTGACAAACAAACAAACAATCAATCCGGCGGGTGTGTCCGGCCAGGATGCGCTGCAGGGAAAATAAACATTTAATCATGAATGCTCATTATGTATTTTTAGCCTAGCCTACTTATCATTTTGATACTAGGGGGCTAATAAAGCTAATATAGACACTTACAACATGTGTTGCCTTCATTATAAGGCTTATAAGGCTTTTAATTTTTTGCGGCTCCAGACAGATTTGTTTTGTTTTTGGTCCAATATGGCTCTTTCAACATTTTGGGTTGCCGACCCCTGCTTTAAGGAGAAGTAAAAATATTTATCTTTCCAAATGACCCACCAATGAAAGCATGGAATGCAAGGACAGCAAGGATAAAATATAATATTTTAGAAATATCTTATGATATAGTCAATGACACTGAAATTTGATTTCAGTGATGAATGCATTTAAATACCTTATATTTTAATCAGGGGAAAAAACATCACATAGTAATTCAAATATCAAAGACAAAAAACGGCATAATTTAACAGTATGAATGAAAGCATATAGCATCTCCATTACAAAAAGAAAAATAGTTACCACGATTAGAGTGAAAAAAAAAACAGCAATTTCTGCAAAAACAACACTGCATGCATGTTAAATCTTATTGTGCATTATTGCACACAACTTTTGAAATCAAATTACATCTACATGTAATTTATCATTATTTATTTGGTTTGAATGCTTTGCTTCCTGCAAAATATTCGTACCTTTGGCAGCAACAGTGCAGAATGAAGAAAATCAGAAGAGTATATCCATCTGAGAGAACTTTGAAAATGAGAGTAAAAACAGTGCACTGAATATTTAGGTTTCCTTTTGACTGCTGCAGCCCCCGCTTCTTTTCGTCAGCTGCAATTTGAGCTGCAGGATTTCTCTGGTTTCTCCCTATGGGTTTCTCCAGAGCCCGTCTACGGAGAGCCTGAGATGGTCCTCAATGCAGAGCATAAAATCCGGGGGGCGGAGTTGGATAAAATCCAACTCCTCCCACCTTACATATACCTAAACCTACCCGTCTCCACCCCCTGATCCCTAAACCCACCCCTAAACCTACCCATCTCCACCCCTAAACCTACCAATCTCCACCCCTTATATGAGATCCGACTCCTCCCCCCGGATCTTTTGTACTGCATTGAGGTGCTACTGGAGATCCTTGGCACTCCCTATTCAGCCCCATTGTATTGATTTTGGTTGCAGTTCCATTAGAATTCCACTGGGGGTGATCGCGAGCGAGTGCAGACTGAATGGGAGTCAATGGGGCTATACGGCTAAATGTGTCTCTTTCACCCAAATGCCGTTGAGAAATCTCAGATTTTATTGTAGGTTTTGCAAGTTCAACATGGGTTATAGGTCGAAAGTTGAATGAACGAGTACTTATTTCTTTTCTATTTCTTACAGGTTGAGTTGTTGTTGCCCATAACACGCTAGCATTCTGCTAATGACGTCAGCATTCTGACGTCATTGACATTTTAAAAGACTTTTTAAACCAAATAAGTGACTCTAAAAAAATCGAACACCCAGCAATGTGTAATTTCTTTGCATCTCCTTTCGAATACAACATTCAAATTACTAGACAAAAAATTATATCCTGAGAAAAGTGGGTTTTGAGGGGTATTTCGCCATAGACCTCCATTCATTCTGCACTCGCTCGCGAGCGCCCCCGCATGGACAGAGACGTGTTACTGCAACCAATCCAGAACCCGGAAGTAAGCAGAGAGTGCCAATTCTCTTCCTATTAGACATTAGGCTTGTTTGAGATGAGCAAAATCTGCGCAGAATCGATCACCGGTGATCAGCGCGAGATGCATGCCGGTTAGAAATGTGTCCGAGAGCGGTCCGCCTTGCTCTGATGTCATGCTGACGTATGTCAAAAATCTCTCGCGAGCGCAAGGCACACCTGTCGGATTCTGCAGTCGCGCGCAGTTGCTCTCCACCGACTGCGCTGATCAAAAGCATGATGGGAAACGACTTGCTGACGACACAGCTTAATGCTCATTGGTTTAAACAACCGTGATGTATTGTTCTCTTTTAAAATGTTTGATTTTAAAACTCTAATATCATGTTTTATGTGTATATGTTATGTGTGAATATTCCCAAACTATCTGACAGTGCGATCTCTTTGGGTTATGCAGTTTAATTTTTATAAAAAATAAAATAAAAAATAAAAACACATATGTCTGTATTAAAGAAAAAATGATTGATAAACATGTATTTAGAATGGAATTAAATAACAAGTACTTTGGGTGTCTTGTTCATTTTATTTATTTCCATATAAAAGCAACAGAACTTGAATTACATCCAGTTTATTAGCAACACTGTGCACGAGCGTGAATCCCGTGAATCCCGCGATATCCATCTTTGATCTCACAGGTGTCAGATCCACTGCGAGAAGAGAGATCTGTCCGGCTTGCCTGCGCTTTTTTCACTCCTCCTCTCACTGCAGCCGCCTACTCTCGCCTACATTTCAGGCGAGGCAAGGCGCATCTCAAACAAGCCTATTCTCTGGTTTCTCCCAGGTTTCTCCATGAGGTCCTCGCTGCAGCCTTATGGAAAGCGAACGGGGCCAATAGTCTTTAAAAGAAACGCGTGAAATTTGACCGTCTCAACACGCACTGTTTGTAAAGACGCACAATTTTACCATGTTAGGACGACCAATTTGAACGTGTTTTTCAATCATGTTTTCAACGCGCACATTCTGGCCATGTTCGAAATTGTAATTTTTTTTTTAAAAGCAGACTACCTTTAGATTTACCCACATATTAATCCTTTAGTTTATTGTGGCCTTGTTTTACTGATCTTCTGTGCTAGAGTAAATTAATACATGTTACATTGTAAATTAAGTAAATGCTATGACCCATATTATAAATTATAATTTATATATGGATTATTAAATATTTGTTTTAAGTTACTGGCCTATCATTTTCAAAAGTATATAACTTACACAACATATATTTATAATTGAACACACACACACACACACACACACACACATAACTTTATTCACTTTCACATAATAATGTTTTTGTAATTTGGTGTTCAACCCAAAACCATTTATTATCATATTTTTTGTCAGAGCTGTTGTGTAAACAAATAGAATAAGTCAAATTACAGGCTCGACATTTACCCTTTTCCGGGACAAGTGGATTTTTCGAAGGGGCAAATGAAAGATAAGTTTATTTGGCTATTTGTCCCGACCGGACAAATAGCCTGATTAAAACGTCAAAAACAAAAAATAACTATTCTGCATTCATTTAGTGTAAGTGGCGACTGATAGTGAATACAATAGCCTATATAATGTAGGCTATAATGATGATAACAAGGTTGTGCGCGCCTATTTTGGAAACAAATTAAACATTCAAAATGTGGAGTTTTTATAACATGATTAGGCAACATCACACGACCAACAGCACTGAACACCATCACGATTGAAAATGTGACACTGATTTCATATTGCAGTTCAATAAACAAGTAATTAATATTAAGTCACTTGAATTTTAGACACAATATTTGCATTTTTTGTTCTATTTCAGCAGCGAAAATAGTTCCAAAAAAAGATCATAGAAGAACCACTGGGCATCTCAAAGGAAAACTCAACCGTGTTTCATTACCGAATGATTCAGTGAACGAATCGATTGAGTCATAAGCTGTGTCCCAATGTGAAGGCTACATCCTTCGAAGGCCGCAGACTTCGAAGAATGGAGCCTATGCGTCCTTCGAAGGGCGTATCATAAGGCTAGCCTTCGTAATTGCGCAACCAGGTGTTCCCGATTACCGCTCCTGGCGCCAAGCAACGGTGCAAGAGGACAGCTGCCATCCTGATAATTCATTTGATATAATTAAGTAAACAGCTATGGAGCCAGCTTGGCTATTGTCATTTTTATGTTTTAGATTTTACTGGAGGACATAGTGAGGATGTTTCAGCCCTGGCACTGCCGGGTCATTTTCGGCTTAGCCAAGACCATGGCCAAATAAATTAAGCTGGTTTGCTGCTCCCAATTCAGAGGCTGCGTCATGAATTGTTGGATTACACTTTAAACCAGGGGCACGTTCAAGTTCCAAACGGTGCGCAACATTTTGCTACGGTTTCCGGGTTGAACGTCATATGTTTCCTGGAAACGGCGTGCACCGGTGTGCAACGCGTGATTTTTTTCCCAAACCACTTCAGCGGAAATCCCGCCCTGCAGCCTATTTAATTGGTTTAGGCTGCAGTGACGGGTAGGTTTAGGGATCAGTGTTTGGTGTAGGCAATCTGTGACGGGTAGGTTTAGGGATCAGTGATTGGTGTAGGGCAATCAGGGCGGGATTTCCGCTGAAGTGGTTTGGGAAAAAAACGGGGTTTGATGGTGCGTTCAAGTCCTCCTGGGAAGTTCGTACGTACGAGGTGGGAAGTCGTGCTTATAACGGCATGTGCGTTCAAGTCACTTTCGTCGGAGCAAAATGGCGAAGTACTTTCTCTTAATTAATTACACAAAAATACAGTAAGGTTCTTAAACTCTTGTTCTAGAAAATGAAGAACAAAGAAATGTGCATCAGGTATACTTTGTATTTTTATGTTTTTAATTAATTTATGAAGCCACTGGCAACACATCATTACATGTTGCATTGTTATATTATAATACTATCATATTCTGTGTTGGCGATTAGCTAACTGCGCTGTAAATAGAAAAGCCTGACAATATCACAGCTAAATACCTTTACGTATTGTGTATTCCGCCATGTTAATCACTGACACGCCCCCAACTCGTACAGATCGGAGCTTAGAGAAAATCCCGAGCTCCCCACTGGTATTTACGACATTGTGGTGGCGTTCAAGTGCGTTCAACTCGTAAATACGATCTATACGAGATGACTTGAACGCACCATGAGATACGTTTTCTCTTGTTTGGTGGGTGTGTCAGAACTGCAGTCCAATCAGCAGCAACATGTATATAAAGCACGCGGTAAAGTGAACTCGCACAATGGGTTCAAGGAAAGCAATTTACAAATGTTTTCAATGAAGCTCGGTATACGCAACAACTGAGGATATTAGAAGACATGTTTGTCGTAAGTTTTATTGTAAAAATATAGGATATCAACATAATGATGTAGTTGTTTATATTTTTAGCTTATTGCAAGTGTATGACTTTTGGTATAGAAATAAACAATGGTAATTAAGTGCTTTTCCTAAAAATGAGAAAGAAAATACAGGGTATTAAAACAGTATGAACTACAAATAAAGTCAGTTTGTGAGGCTAAATAGATGTGTTTTAGTCTGAATTAGGTAAGATGTGTGCTTCCATTTCAGTTTCAGCAATCCCTTCACTGGATTGGGATGTTCTCTTTTGTTCTGGGCGGCAAGTGCAGTAAGTGTAACATCGGGCATATTTTGTAGTAGGCCTAAACACATATTTATACCGACTTCATCAGGCTCCGAAAATTCTTCACAAATAGCACAAAGAATGGCCTTCTCAGCTGCCATAGTTGCAACGCTTGCGTCATCAGAACAGTGTGTTCAGCGCATCACCATTTCTGTTTAAAAAACGTTGTGCAACGTTTTGTCGGGGCTGAACACAGCCAAGGTCTCACTAGGCATACTAGAAACTTTCAAACAGGTGTGTTGGAGCTAAACTCTGCAGGACAGCGGCCCTCCAGGACCGAGATTGGTGAACCCTGCACTGTTCAAGTATTGGGTGTTAACTTACGTAAATAATGTAATGATATATGCAAATAAAATAAAACTTACATAGGCCTATATATAATTTGACATAATTATACATATGCATGTACAGTTTTATGTTTTAAATTCAATTATGATAGGCTAATATATGAAGCAGTGCATTCAGTTACTTTTGAAAGGACAAAAATAAGGTGTCAGTGTATTTCATTAGACTTTAGCTTTGCCAGCTATAAAAAAATATAGCATTTCCTCATGTTTTACCACTGATTTTTAGTGACAGTCGATATGCATGAGCCAGTGGCGATGACCACACCCAATCCCCTCCCTTCTTATCACAGCCATCCACGCCCATTTAAGTTGCATTTTTCAAAAAGATTGTGAGCTAGAATTGAGCTGAAAGAGGGGGGTTTCATGACCCTTTAAAAACTCCATCATGTCCACGTCACAGGCTGTGATGTGGCAGAGCACTATTAGTACTTTGATGACTATTTCTATGTCTATTTCTATTTCTACTAATTTCTATGTCACTGTCCATGTTTATTATGTGGGTTTAGGGGTCGCGTAGATCTAGGCTGTATGGAAAGTTTTTTGTTTTGTTTTTTAAGCGGAAAATTTATTATTTTCAAATATATGCATTTATAGTTTGTATATAAGCAAATATATATTTTATAATGACATAATTATACATATGCATGTACATTTATATGTTTTAAATACAATTATGATTACTGTAGGCTAATATAGCACTGCATTCAGTTACTTTTGAAAGGACAAAAATAAGGTGTCAGTGTATTTCATTAGACTTTAGCTTCACCAGCTATAAAAAATATATAGCATTTCCTCATGTTTTACCACTGATTTTTAGTGACAGTCCATATGCATGAGCCAGTGGCGATGACAGTCCCCCTCCCCTCTCCCCTCTCCCCTCTCCCCTGCCGTGCCATACCCATAGACTGTACCCATACCCTAAACATAAGAATAAGAGTGATTCATAAAGGTTCCTAAGTGTTAAGACTAACTTCTAAATTATCCTAAATTATTTAAGAGTGCTTGAGAGGTATCCTAACCTAGTTAGGAATAACAAGATGGCAGCAGAGAGGAGGAGAACACACACTTTCCAATGAACAAGTAGCCTAATGTATCGGAGGTTAAATGATGACGGAGTTGATCAAACAATAAAAGTTTGGTGTTCTTTTTGAAACTATTTGAATAGCTTCTCCCACTCTACAAATCAATACTCTAACTGCAGAAATGAAAGTAATAATTACATTTTTGGCTACTGGAAAAAATGCAGCAGTGCACCAGTGATGAGCTCATCAGTCCCCAGTAAGCAGGGTCTTAAATAGCACTATTGTGGCACTAACCACAGCAAACATACAGTAGTGGAGGAACGAATGCGCACCTCTCTGAAGGGAAGGAAGTTGCGCTGGATGGAACGCAGCTAGTATATAGTTTTACCTCATATCTTCTCTTTATAATCATTGGAAGCCAAAATCGAAATTAAACATAAAATTTGATTAATATCACAGCCCCAGTAACCAGACAAAATTTTTGTTTAGTTCTCTCAGCCATAGTCACTCATTAAGCGGGGCCTTTTGTGTTGTGCGCACTGTAGTTCTGTGAGAGAGATTTGTCTCTTTTGGATTACGAATAGCAAAAATGCATCGCAGACGAATGGTTTAATATAATAGCAGAAATGGCTGGCAAGATAGAATTTGCTTAATTCTCCAGCACCAACAGCAGAACCGATAGCGTTGAAGGTCTTTCATAATTTAGCACCGGGGATCATTTAATACCGGGTTTCTGTATGTAAAGTATATAGTCGCACATCAGTAAATTTAAAGTCACAGAGAAAATGTTTTAAACTTTTTTTCTCTCTTTTTCTCTCACAAACAACACAGCAGATACAGATTTTCAAGTCTTCATTGGAGGTGCACAAACTTATTATACAAATCACAAATTAAGAAATTCATATGCTCATGTAAGGCTGGTGCCAGAATGTCTGATCGACCCCACGATGAAACAAAAGGCCCTCCTGAGAATTAACACTATCTCCTGCATATGTGACAGGAACTTACGAGACGCAGCACACAGTGCAGCTCACACGTCACACACATTATCTCCCCTTCATCCCCCTCCTCCTCCTCACCTAAAATAAAATGAAAACCTATGCAGTGTTAAGTATGTACAAGAAGTAACGTACTCGGTTACTAACGTAACCTCGGTTCACTCTAGAAGAGGGAACGAGTACTGCGTTGAAAACGCTACGGGAAAAGTCTCTTTTCACGAAACACTGAAGCAAAAATTATCCTTTAATTTTTATATATGTAAAACGCGTTGCGGCAGCAGCAGACAGCTGAAGCAAGACGGCTCGTCCGCTCATTAGCTGCTCTGCGGCAACTGCATAAGCCTATCGAGCGCAGGCTGATGCAACATCAGACCAACTTTGCGCCCTCCTCGCCACTTCCCGCCGAGACGGGCGTGGCTTACCTCTATAAAAGGAGCTCAAGAAGGCTGATTCACTTGATTTTGATCGCCGAAGCGAACCAGAGTGAACCAAACGCACGGCAAGGGAACGCAGTACTCGTTCCCTCTTCTAGAGAGAACCGAGGTTACGTTAGTAACCGAGTACGTTCTCTTACGAGAGTTCTCTCGTACTGCGTTGAAAACGCTACGGGAACCCCTTGCAAAACGCCGTGCGTGCTGGGATAAGAACACTGATCACCGGAAGCTATTTCAGGCATACAGTGCATAATCACCAGATAGACTCACACAGAGTCAGGGAATAAGGGGGGGGGGCCTTAATTCCCTATACTGTAGCGTCCGCGGGCTTAACATGACCCCACAGGGAGAGTCTAAGACAGGAGGGGTTCCCTCCGTCCTTATATAGACATGTCCACAGACGCGAATATGACATCACATAGCCAGGGTAGGGAGCCTGCACTAATGTGGGAAAACGTGGGTCTTACACAGTTCTGCCCAGTATGGTCGGTAGCGCATTGCGCCTGTAAATAGATTACTCCGACAAAAGCTTAGCCTGTAAGGCGGGAACCTCTAGGTTATAAAACCTGATAAATGTAGACGGAGAGGCCCAGCCTGCCGCCGTACATATATCCTGTAAGGAAATCCCGCTGGACCAAGCCCACGAGGAGGCAACGCCTCTCGTAGAGTGCGCTCTGACTCCCAACGGACATTGAATGCCCCTGGCAGTATAAGCCAGCGCTATGGCGTCAACTATCCATGTGGATAGACTTTGTTTTGAAACAGCCGTTCCTTTGGAACGTCCGCTGAACGAGACAAAGAGCTGCTCTGTCTGTCTAAAGGCAGCAGAGCGGGACATATAAGTTCTTAAAGCCCTAACAGGGCAAAGAAAACTTGAGTCCCCTTCCTCACTCGACGCCGGCAGGGCAGCCAGGGAAATAACCTGAGCCCGAAAAGGCGTGTTGAGGGATTTCGGCACATAGCTGTGCTTAGGTTTGAGTATGACTTTAGAGTCATTAGGACCAAACTCCAAGCACGTCGGGCTCACGGAGAGCGTGTGCAGATCGCCTATGCGCTTCACTGAAGCGAGAGCCATCAAAAACACTGTTTTGAAAGACAAATGTTTGAGGCTGATTGACTGGATAGGCTCGAAAGGGGCACCTTTCATGGCCGCCAGGACCGTAGAAAGGTCCCACATAGGGACTGACGGAGGTCTGGGTGGATTCAGTGGATGACTAAATCATTCCTTCCCAGTGACTGACCCAGCGTTGAACCGGAGAACGCTGAAATAGCCGCCACATACACTTTGAGCGTGGAAGGGGATCTGCCCTTATCCAACAGCTCTTGTAGGAAGGAGAGAACCTCCGTTACCTCACATCCGAGGGGTGAAAGGCTCCGAGCTGTACACCAGCCGGAGAAAACCGACCACTTTGAAGCGTAGAGCCGCCTAGTCGACGGTGCTCTAGCCTCCGTGATGGTATTCATGACTCCCTCTGCGAGACCAACGGGTATCCGTTGAGCGCTCACACATGAAGGGACCACAGTTCCGGGTGTGGGTGCCAGATCGAGCCCCTGGCCTGCGAGAGGAGATCTCTCCTCAGCGGCACTGGCCATGGAGCGATGTCTGCTAACTGCATCAGAACTGGGAACCATGCCTGGTTCTTCCAGAACGGTGCTACAAGCAGCACTGGGCATTTTGTTTTCCTGACCCGTTCCAACACCTGAGGCAGGAGGGAGACGGGGGGAAAAGCGTATAGCGGGCAGCGCGGCCACCTCTGGGACAGCGCTCTGTCGGTCTTTGAAAAGAATGCGGGGCAGTGAGCGTTTTCGTGGGACGCGAATAGGTCCACCTCCGCTTTGCCGAATTTCTCCCACAACAGCCGGACTGTTTGTGGGTGTAGAGACCATTCGCCCGTAGGAACGTTGTTCCTGGACAGTCTGTCCAGGCCCACATTCAGCAGCCCGGGCACATGTACTGCTCTCAGTGAGCGTAGGTTGTGCTGAGCCCATAGCAGGAGGCGTTTCGCCAGCCTGTACAGGGATATGGAATTCAGACCGCCCTGGCGATTTATGTAGGACACCACTGCCATGTTGTCCGAACGGACTATGACATGTTGGTCCTTGATGTGGGGACAAAAACGCGTCAGCGCGTTGTGCACTGCCAGCATTTCTAGGCAGTTTATGTGTTGGAGCTTTTCTCGTTCCGACCATAGGCCGAAGAACGGTCTGCCCTCGAGCAGCGCTCCCCATCCCGAGGTGGATGCGTCTGTAGACACCATCCTCACCCTCGAGGAAGTCCCCAGGCTTACACCTGATTGGTACCAGTCGTTCGCCATCCAAGGCACCAGAGCTGAGACACAGTCCTGATCGACCTTGAGGCGTAAATGACCGGACACCCACGCTCTGCGCGGTACCCGCGCTTTCAACCAGAACTGCAGCGGGCGCATGCGGAGCAAGCCCAGCCAGAGAACTGACGATGCTGAGGCCATGAGACCCAGCATCCTTTGAAATTTCCTGAGCGGGGTGAAAGCGCCGCGGCGGAAAGACTTCGCCGCGCGCTGAATGTCCAGCACGCGCTGTGGCGACAGCCGCGCTGTCATAGACTGTGAGTCCAGAACTATACCCAGAAACGGAATCGTTTGACTGGGGTTCAGTGAACTCTTCGCCCAATTGACCGTGATACCAAGATTCTCGAGGTGATCGAGTAAAATGGCTCTGTGCTCTACGAGCTGAGATCGTGATTGGGCTAGGATCAACCAGTCGTCCAAATAGTTCAGCACTCGCATGCCTCTGAGTCTGAGAGGAGCGAGCGCTGCGTCCATGCATTTCGTAAATGTACGAGGAGCCAGGGACAAGCCGAAAGGCAGGACTGTATACTGGTATGTCTGACCCTCGAAGGCGAATCTCAAGAATCGCCTGTGATGTGACGCTATCTGTATTTGAAAATACGCGTCCTTCAGATCTATCGACATGAACCAGTCTTCTCGGCGAACATGCGCGAGAATTTTGCTGGTTGTGAGCATTTTGAAACGGCGTTTCACTAACACTCTGTTCAGTCGTCTTAGATCCAGAATGGGTCTGATACCGCCGTCCTTTTTGGGGACTAGAAAGTATCTGCTGTATATCCCCTGTTCGCTTTGAACTCGGGGAACAAGCTCTATCGCCCCTTTGCTTATCAGTTTTGATATTTGGGCGCGAAGTAGGTGTGCTACATTCAGCGGTACCGAAGTTTCGACGCGCGCTGTGAAGCGCGGAGGGCGTCGATAAAACTGTAGCGAGAAGCCTCTCTTTATAATGCCTAAGACCCAGTCCGAAACCCCTGGAAGCGCTGCCCATGCATCTGCATGGTTGGCTAAGGGCCGGATACAGAGCGCGCTCTGTTCGCCGTGCGACAGAGGTGCTATGGGGCTCACAAACATAGGCGTTATGCCTGCGGCATTTGAGGCGGGGGGCGCGCTTAATACAGCGGGCGGAGCGCTCGCCCTCGACCTTACAACAGTGTTTGGCTGAGTGAGGGAGGGCTGCGCGAGTCCCGTGGGACTCATGTGTGCAAGTAGATGTGGGCTGTGAGCGGGCACATTTACTGCTTGGGGCGCGCTGCTTGTGTAAGCAGCGCGTGCGCTCACAGGTCTCGTTTTTACAGAGAGCCTGTGATCTGATAGGCATAGTGTTCGTGGGCACTGAGTAGTGGGCACTTTTACTATGTGGGGAGCGCAATCGACCTGAGTCGATTTTATTTGCGCGAGCCCTGAGTGCAGGGCTGTGCTTATGTGTAGGGATGGGCACGGAGGAGTGGGCATCGACACTACATTTATAGCACCATCGGCCGTGGCCGGGACACCAGAAATCACACTCTTTTCGAGATATATCTGGGTAGCCGTAAAAACGGCTTTTGAGTGCAGGCAAGCGGGCACTTGTACAGGCTTGCGCTTTGCAGAAAACGCTGGAACAGCCGCGAAACTTGGGGCTGAAACAGCGAGGCGCTTGGGTGGGAGGCCGTCCGCAACGGGACTCACACACCTGCGCTTTCCTAGGCGGGCTAGGACTTCTTCGGGACCTCTGGTTTCACCGCAATCTTCGGTCGCGGCGCGCACGGGGCGCTCAATCGAGAGCGGGGTCTTGAGCTGCGCTGTTGTGGCTGCTGCGAAGAGGAGGCCGAAGGCGGGGGCTGAGGCTGTGAGGTTCGCGGGGTCCGTTTATCTCGACCCGGCGCGGAACCAGAGCGCTTTGGCAGGAAGTGCTTGAAGGCTTGTGTCGCTTTCTGGGCTTCGGTAAATCTCTCCACGAACTCGGAGAGAGAAGAACCAAAGAGGCCAGCGGAAGACAGCGGAATACAGACAGCTTCAGGTCCAACCTCGTCCCATTTACGGAGGAGATCACCCTGGTAAATCTGTAAAGTAGCCATGGTGTGTAGCGCTGACGCGGCTTGCCCGGCGGCAGAGAAAATTCGCGTGAGCAGCGTCGACGTCATGCGGCAGGCTTTTGAAGGCAACACCGGTTTAGTCCGCCGTCCAGCAGAGGGCGGGCACAGATGGGTCGATATAGCCTGTTCCACAGGCGGCATAGAGAGGTAGCCTAGTTTATTCGCCTTGTCCAGTGAGGAGAATGCAGGCGACACAGATGAGCGCGTTCGCACAGAGTAGGGCGCGTTCCAGGCCTTCGCAACTTCTTCGTGTAACTCAGGAAGAAAAGGAGCGGGCTTAGATTCGGGAGAAGTGCGCTCACCAGGGAGGAAGCTACCATCGAGCCGGGTGCGAGAGGGGGGCTCCGGTGCGGACCACTCGAGGCCGAGGCTCGCCGTGGCCAACGCGAGTACTCGCATGAGCTCCGTCTCAATGCTGGCTCTCGCTGAGGGCTTTCGGGCAGGAGGCGCGAGATCCTCAGAGCTCGCCCAATCCTCGCTGCCTGAAGCCAGGAGAGAACAGGATTCCTTTTCCCCCGACGCGGCCTCTGAAACAACTTCGTCTGATGACGCGGCGGCAGGATGCGGGCGCTGAGCATCAGGAAGTGATTCGGGCGAGGCCGGTTAAGCTGGCGGGCGAACCGGCGAGCTTGGTCGGGATGTGGGTTCCGGGCCCCGCTGCGAGCGGCGCTTCTTATGGCGCGGCATCGCGGCGGAGAATGCAGGCTTCGAGAAGGATGCCAGGCGGGTCCTCAGAGCCACCATAGGCAAAAGCTCGCAGTGAGGGCAGCCGCCGTCAGCGAGCGCGAGCGCTGCATGTTCCTCACCGAGGCAAGAAACACAGATGACGTGGTCGTCTCCCTCGGCGAGTGGGGCTCTGCACGAGCCGCAGGATTTAGGCATCTTTAGAAAGACGCCGCTCTTTTAGGGGGTGAGTGCTACGAGAACACTCACACACACACACAAAACAGAGCACAGAAAAGGATATGGGCGTCGGAAAGCGCAGCAGGTACGGCTGTAGAAGGCGGCGTTGGCCAGCGGCTTCGAGGGCTCGTCCCGCTGAAGTGCTTGCTTCGAACGACGCTGCTTCTGTGATCCAGCGATGCGTGCGCTTCGCTGAAGAGATTAAAATCAAGTGAATCAGCCTTCTCGAGCTCCTTTTATAGAGGTAAGCCACGCCCGTCTCGGCGGGAAGTGGCGAGGAGGGCGCGAAGCGCCCTCATTGGTCTGATGTTGCATCAGCCTGCGCTCGATAGGCTTATGCAGTTGCAGCCAATGAGCGGACGAGCCATCTTGCTTCAGCTGTCTGCTGCTGCCGCAACGCGTTTTACATATATGAAAATTAAAGGATAATTTTTGCTTCAGTGTTTCGTGAAAAGAGACTTTTCCCGTAGCGTTTTCAACGCAGTACGAGAGAACTCTCGTAAGAGAACTGCATGTTTGGTCCCTGTCAACACAACAATAAACCCCAACTTCTTCATTCAGCTATAGGTTCATCATCCATAACTCCATCAAGGTCAGCCAGGAACATTGGAGTTGTGATTGATGATCAATTGAACTTTACAGACCACATTGCTAGAATTGCCCGGCCCTGCAGTTTTGCCTTATACAACATTAGGAGAATCAGGCCTTTCCTATCAGAGCAGGCTACTCAACTCCTTGCCCAAGCACTTGTTCATCCAGACTGGACTATTGTAATGCTCTCCTAGCAGCTTGCACTGTCAAACCTCTGCAACTGATCTAAAATGCAGCAGCTAGAGTGGACTTTAACGAGCCGAAGAGAGCAAACGTCCCTCCTCTCCTCACAAAATTGCACTGGTTGCCACACTCTCAGAAAAAAGGTACAAAAGCTGTCACTGGGACAGTACCTTTCAAAAGGGTTCTAATATGTACCATTTAGGTACTAATATATAGGGACCTTACCTTTGAGGGACTTAAATGCACTCTTTAGGTACAAAGGTGTACCTTTTTAAAAGGTACCGCCACCTTTTTTTCTGAGAGTGCAGTTGCTGCTCACATCAAATTCAAGTCACTGACTTTTGCCTACAGAACAACCACTGGCTCTGCTCCCTCCAACCTAAACTCATTACTTACTTACATGCCAAACTTGCGTTCTGCATGTGAACCCTGTCTTGTGGTGCCAACTCAAAGAGGCACAAAATCTCTTTCTCTGACCTTTTTCTGGTCTGTTCCATGCTGGTGGAATGACCTGCCCAACTCAACCAGAGCTGCTGAGTCCGTGGCCATTTTCAAGAAACGGCTGAAGATGCATCTTTTTCGGCAACACTTGATCCATTAATACTAACACTTTATCTTCTATTCTGTATCTATTATCTAAAAAAAAAAAGTACTGTGTTAGATTAAACTGGGAAGGGTCATATTTTGTACATATAGCATAGCACATATAATATTGTTGTCCAATTGTTAGTTTAACTGCTTCTATTGTTTTCATTTGTAAGTCGCTTTGGATAAAAGTGTCTGCTAAATTAATAAATGTAAATGTACTAGATGTGAAGCCTATTTGTAAGTGTACTGTTTCAACACTACTTGGGACTAAATTGGCCCACTTTTAGTGTATAAAAGTATACTTTTAAGTATACTTTATGTGTAACAGTAGTAGTACACTTTGAGTACACAACTAGTATGCAACTAAGTTTTTGTATTGTACTGCAACTATAAGTAAATATATATTTATTTTATGAAAATACACTTTGAAGTATACTCTCAGTAAACTACTAGTTTAGTAGTTTTATGCAAGAAAGCTTTCTTAGGCATTACATTTTTATACTTAAAAAACGTCATGCAGTTTCTTCATTCATTTAGTTTCATTAAAAAAGCAACATTTTAAACTAAATTCTAAAAGCTGAGAAAGTCACATTTTTGTCAAAGAGTAGGTCCAGAATGATGATCAAAACAGATGGAGTAGATCAATCCATAAACACCCCAAAGCTTCACAAAACTACAAGCCAAGTTTACTCAGAATACTTAATTATAATTTTAAATATATCTCGATCAAAAGATTGAGTACAAGTGTAAGTCATAATATACTTAGACTTTTCTGTCAGTAAACCTAAGTGGAAAGTAACTATATTTCTGAGAAGTACATAAAAAAGTAGATTGAAAGTATAGGCCTACACTGTAAAAATAAAAGGTGCCTGGAGGAACCTTTTGGGGTTCTTCACTTTGCCACACCGGCGGAACCATCTGTAGATCCTCTAGGCACCCTTTAAAAAGGGGCGGTTCTCTGAGGAACCACACAGGTTTCCTGAGGAACTCTTATATTAGGCACTGTGTGGAACCACTTTGGGTGCCTCCAGGAACCAAATTTCATTTTTTTTTTATATTTAATTTCATGTTGTTACTATGGTTACCTTTGACTTCTATTATAATAAACAAATTGAACCAAATACAAAATAAGAATTGTTTATTACATATTTGATATTAATTTTTATACATACACTTCCATGCACATGGGAAAAAAAGCTATAGATTAATATCAATGAATACACAAAAAAATAGTATAATACATAAGCAACATGAATAATCAACCATGTATATACAATAGATAAACAAGAAATGACATCTCAACAAAATGCATGGAAACACATATGTTCCACGAAATAAATCAATGTAAAAAAATACATTTTGACTAATTAAAAATGTCTTAAATTTAACTTTAAAAAATTTGTGTTTCAGTCCGATGGTAAGTCTGACATCACTGTTTCCAAGTCCAAAAGCTCTATCAGATGCCAAAAACAAACAAACAGTGCTAATATACACTCATTGTGCTGTAATATTCCTGAAAATTATTATCCTAACCTTTATCTCTATACCGAAATCTCAGATGGTTAGTTATTCAGCTATTTTGAATCATAAAATGTTGAAGTCTGGGATGCCGTGAGATTGGAGACTGTAATGTACACTATGACTTTTGAAAAGCTTAAATTTGTGACTTGAATCAACAGTGTTCATAAATGGTTGTTGAGTATTCTCATGAAACAAGATAGAGGAAGTAGAGGCTTCAACCTGGAAACAGTATTAAGGTGTAGTAAAATTATCTGTTGTTCTGTGAATGTTTACTGGTGAATTCCAGTCATTTCAACAAGAATCCACATGATCAGCAATTTCGTTTGTGGTCAAAAATGTCACTATGGGACCAAGTTGGTGTGAGGTACTTAAAGAGTTAGAAAAGTGAAAAGGTACAGCAGATTCGTTTCCGCTTGTTTTTCCTCTTTTCTGGTGGATGGTCCAGGCACTTCAGTGATTTTCAGCTCTACAGGAGGATTTTTATTCTTGATCAAACTTGTATTTCAGCTTACCGAGATCCCTGCAAAGTACAAAATGTACTGTTAGTAAGGTTATTAAAGTGATAGTTGTGAAATTTAAATAAATTTCTCAGCCTTGTGACGTTCCAAACCTGTTTGACTTTCTGTCTGTGGAACCCAAAAGCGGATCTCAGGCATAATGCAATCCCAGTCACCATTCAATTTCACTGCATGAAACACAAGCAGAATTTTTTTTTTAAATCATTCATAAAAACCATTCTTATGTAGACTTGTCTAGTTCAATTCAATTAAACAATTTATGTAAAAATGGTTAAGCTCCAAAAATGTCCCAGAAAAGATCCTAAAAATAATCAATGAGTTCACAACTCATGTGTTATGGGTTGTGTTGTAAGTCTTCTGAGGCCATATAATAGCATTTTCCTTTTTTTTTGTCAAAAAAGACTAAACTTGAAGTTATAATTCAGTTAAAATGTCTTATATTCAAATGCAAATGATAAAGATATAAGAAAAAATGCATAGCATTATTTGTGAACCAAACCTGTGATATTATTTTTCTGAGTAACATGAATGAGATTTGAGAGCATGAGAAAAGATTTTCAGAGAATAACTGATTAAAAAACACAAGTACACAGTCAAACAATTTCACACAGATAAAGTTCATAGTACTTACATGTGGTTCAGGTAACTTACTGTAATTCAATGTTGCCACTGAAATGTTCAGATTATTTTAGAAATGTAATGGTTGTTCTGGGGAAACAAAAGAACAAAGCAAAATATTTATTGACCAGTAAATGGCTTTAAAATGGTATTTGAGAGAATGAGGGAACATGTAGTAAGTAAGTTAAAGTTAGGTTAAACAAAAACAGACCAAACTTGCTTTTGTTATTCATAACAAACGCCAATGACGAAATAAATGAGTTAGGCTATATCAGCAATTTGAAGACACAGTTGTAGGCTACAGAATATGTTGAACTGAATGACTAAATCAATCTAAGACAATAAGTCAGTAATTTCCATTTGTTCATTAACGTTAGATCAACGTAGTTAACATCGCGGCTAAAACCTTCATACCAGATACTGTGCAAAACGAGTGGTAAACACTGTAAAAACGTAGTAATGTATAATACATTTAGTTTATATATGTGTGTGTTTGAATATATAGTGAGTATACTCTGTATTTATATGTATTTGGCGAGTTTACAAACCTTGTAACGAAGAGCCTAACAGCGGCGGAAGCTGCGGCAGGCGTTGATGAGAGAGGAGCCGTTACTTTCAAACTCGATGACGTCGATCAGCTGAGCTTTGTTGCGCGCGAGCAGCACTGAAGTGACGACAGCAGAGGAATAGCAGCAGTTTCATGACAGAATAAAACTTCTCTCCTCCTGGTTCTTCTTCTTCATATTATTAATATTGTTATTTAGTGTTGTTGTTTAAGGTTTAAATTACTCAATAAAATAGGCTTATACTAAATAAATGTAAGCTACCCAAGTGAAAAAGACGTAGGCTACTGTTAAATGTATTAAAAATGCATTAAAGTATATTTGTATTGTAGGTCTACTAAAAACACACTCAAGTACATTTTTAATACATTTAATAGTAGGCCTATGTTTTTTTCACCTGGGTATGTATAGTGAATCAAACTTAAGTATAGCCTATAATAATAATATTAATAATAATAATAATAATAGGATAATAATAATCTTATTCTGGCCTCACTGAACCATTGGGTTCCTCCAGATGCTGGCTTTAACATAAGAGATCTTCCAGGAACCACTTAAATGTTAAAAGATCTTCCAATAACCCTTTTATCGCATTCAAGTTCCTCTATTTTCCCCCAAAGCACTTCGAGGTCTCATGGTAATGAAAAGGTGACTCCAGAACCTCTGAACTAAATACAAAGTGCTTAAAGGATCCCATAAGTTCCAGCAAGAACCTCAAAGATTGTCAATGCTCCTCCAGTAACCTTACTATAGGAGAAAGAGCTTTGAGGCACCAAAATTACATTTTGAAGTTCCTTGAGTATCCGACAGGATATTTGAGGCTCCTTTAGTTTTTACAGTGTACTTTCTTATTTTTAGTTTAAAAGAGGTAGGCTATACAAATGCTTGAATAACCTTATTTTTCATAAGAGTACAATGTCTAACAGGAGATATATAGGCTATGGATGGATGTTCCACTCTGACAAGTTCAAAGAAAACAGTAGAAAGGGAGGATGAGCATAGTTTGTGTTGGGTGTGTGAGAGAACCAAGAGAGAAATAAATTGGTTGAGTTATGGAATTATTTGTCCAAGAGAGAAATAAATCGGTTAAATTATGGAATTATTTGTTCATTAGGGACAAATAATTCCATAACTTAACTGATTTATTTCTCTTGGTTCTCTCACACACCCAACACACATCCTCCCTTTCTACTGTTGAACTTGCAGGGAAACACTCCAAATCTGTCTGTCAGAGTGGAACATCCATAGTCTATATATCTCCTGTTAGACATTGTTTTATTTATATTTAAAGGATCCTTCTGAATAATAAGTATAACAATTATTAAAAATAATATTCTTATAAACCAGAGTGAAAAAATGGCCATGCAAAACATCCAGAGCATTTAGTAAAATCACACTGTAAATGATTTCTGTTGTTTTCACAGCATTATACTGTTTTTCTCAACAGTTTCTTGCTGTATAACCTATGTACAGTATGTTACTGTAGATTTTGTTGCTTTCACAGTATTATTGTGTATTTTCAACAGTTATGTACTGTGCACACAGTTGACAGTATTTTACTGTAGATTTTCAATGCATTCTGGGAAATTATTAGTTACTGTAAAGCTAAATACAGCAGTGCAAAGTGGCCGCGAAAAACACCACACACAATTCTACAAGTAAAATTGCTAGCTTGTTAATATTATCCTTACATAAAACATTTGCAGGACTGGTTGACCATTAACAGTCTTCATTTCTGTCAGTGGGGGGCATGAGAGCGCATTTGAATGAGTTTTTCTGTTGTGTCAGTGCATCAGAGCTGTCGTTTCTGCCGACCTGGAACTTCGTAATATGGTAAGTAATAAATCTTAATATTTAGGCTATATGCATGGATTCTAGAAAAGTTAAAGTTAAAGTTTAAAGTTATTTAGAGAATGGCTGACCACGAGTTCGATATTTATTCTCAACATTTTACTATAAGCTGTGTAAATATGATAGGTTTCAATGTAGTTTGGAACATGTTACTGTAAATTTAAATACAGTAGTACGAAATGACCGCGAAAAATAACCACAAGCTGCCATTTTATGAATCTTCAGTTCCCTGAGTAACTTTGAGAGCGCAGGCCTTTGCATCCCGTCGCTGTGTCGGTCGGCGAAGTGTTCGCCATAAATATCTGGTTAGTGATGAATATTTATATGTTTTTATGCAAACTAAGTAGTGGCAGGTTAACGTTAGTTTAGAAGAACTGCCCGCGGCTTCTGACTTAACGTTACAGGCGTTAAAGAACATAAGCGGATTTCCTTTATGTTGATAGCTAGCCTACTTGATTAATAAATGTGATTTTATAAACATAGATTGCATATGTAGCCTCTTATAAGGTCAGAATGATCTAATAATTTTGTTATTTACCATTTTAAGTCGGTGGAAGCGCCTGCGCGTTTATTATTTTACATATCATACGGTTGGGAATTGAAAATCGATCAATGTATCCTGAAATTGGATACCCAAGGATTCGGATTCTTGTTATAAAATTACATTTTGATTTATTCGCGCTTATTTTCGGCTAAATCAGAATTTTCTTTTACACGTCTGTGAGGACCTGACCTGGCGATCTGCCAGGACCTTGTGCAGTTACCTCAGTCAGTGTTCATTCCATAGACAGTATGGTTCATTCATACACTTTTGTTACAAATTGATTTCTTTTAGAAACACCAATGGCTTTTTAGTGATGGTTTAGAGCTTATATCCCCTATTGTGATGTGACTTATTACAGATTATGCTACATATTGTGATCACTCTTGATTCAGTTGGAAAATATATATATATTTTTTTTGTATTTACAGGTTTCTTGTCAGGATAAATCCTGAAAATTCGAAATGAACATCACAGTTCCAGGTGAGCAGAAAGAGTGGGAAGGTTGTTCGGAGGAAGACCATGGCCTTGAATCCACACGTTGCATCCTACATCAGGGACATTGCAGAATATGATTGGCAAAATCATTAAGGTAAAAGTAGTATTAGGGATGTGCTGTGGAGCCCATATCTGTAGAAATGATTTGTGTCTGAATTTAGAAAAATCCAGAAAGGGTGGAAATGACTTAAACCATACATTTTTCAAATTGATAGTCTGTTTTAAAATGTAATTATGTTCCCTTCACAGTTTCCATTTAACAAATATGCCTTGTATAAGTCAAATAATTTGTATTTTTATATTATAATTGTAAAATCTCTTTAAATAAGTTTTAATTAAAACATGAAATGGTAAAAATAGGGTTGAGTGATATGGTCAAAATCATCTTGATAAAATGTTTCATATCAGTTAGTATTGATAATTATTACAATCAATATCAAATATTTATTTAAGTTTTAAATGTTCTCAAACATAAATTAAATAATGAAGACAACAGGTAAAGCAAAAATATAATGAAATATAACAGGGGTGGGAATCTTTTTGATTCAACGATTCGATTCAAATCGATTCTTTGGGTCACGATTTGATTCAAAAGCGGTACTTTTGAAATTGGGAATTCTCTTTTGAATCAAATTTCAATTTGATATATGCATTGAATAGATTTAAAATCTAAAATCAAATCTATGCATATATCTAAATGAAATTTGATTCAAAATCGAGAATCGAACACAAGACAAATGATCAGCAGCTACTGTTAGTCCTTATCGAGTGGGAGTTATTTAGTTTAAATTATACACACCTCATATCTGCGTTAATTTAATCTATCCCGCTGCCACTCAGCATTCACATTCACCTCTCACGGCGTGAACTCACGCACGTCTTTTTCATCATTAAAATTAGTAAGCATTAAGTCGACAGACATATCTATGAAAGGAACTGACTATCGTAAGCATCGTAAGCCTAAATTGATTATAGAGACCATTGGTGGTAATTGTCTATAATCAATTTAAGGTTACAATGCTTTGGGGAAACGCAGCCCTGATCAGTGGCCAATTGTTTGGAGTCAGAAATATAGAATACGGGCCATTGCCTTCTCAATATTTATTACTTCAGCTTCTGATACAAGACATGTTCATTCTCTTTTATAGGCGGGTATTTGTTCGTTACCACAGAAAACCGTTTGCGTATCCATGTTGAACGTGTTTCTTCAATGTAAAAACTGAAGTAGCCTACCTAAGCTATTTTCTGTGAATGTGCGAGACTTCCGGTTCATTAGCCGCTATATGGAAATAATGAGATGAATAACAAAATGCTGTAAATGATAAAAATATTTGTTTAATTAATTGAAAGAAGGCCATTAATTGTTGTTTACAATTATGACAAATTCAATACATCAAAATATCAAGAAGCATAACAAGTTTTTTTGTACTGCTAGAAATAACTGTAAGCGGATGACACCGGAAGCCAGACACATTTCATTTATAAATGGCTGTACCCACTCTTCCGTGAAAAATAATGTGGATACCATAGGCAAAACAAATTCTTCTAAAAAGGTGTTGATAATGTGAGTTAGTTTTTTTTTTATTATTATTTGTATGTTTTGCCTCTGATTGATTTGTGCTTATCATTCCTTGCAGGATTATCAGAAGTGCTGTCTGTCTTCTTCCACTTGACACCATCACTACCCTCCTCACCTGGCCTTCATCCTCACCTGTCTTGCTTTCTTTCTAAGTTTCTTTTTTACCTGTTCAGGATCATTTTTGCATGAATTGAAATACATTAATTCTTCACTGCTCTTAATTATTAAATATATATTGTTCATTAGTCTTCTTTTAAAACAGATTTTTATTGTTGTATTATATTACATTATTATTACTAATGTATTGTTTAAAAATACACAATAAACCTTGTTGTGCAGTTAAATCTTCAATTGTTATTTTTTTCTATTTCCCATTAACAGTTAAAATAATATTCCTACAGATTTTCTACATATTCTACAGGTAACACAGTAGCACTATAAAAGTAAATAAAATAACATTTCATAACTGTATAATACTATACAGTATTATTAAAAATCAACAGTGTAATACTGTGCTTTAATGTGGTAAAAATTACAGTAAAATAATGTATTTAATTTTACAGTATGCTTAACAATACTGTATTTAGTGTTACAGTAATTTTACTGTTGAATGAAATACAGCAACTACTGGATAATTGTTGCCAGTAAGTTACTGTTAATTTGACAATAAATTTTTTACAGTGCAGTGTTATATTTTCCTCTGAACAGCTAAGAAATTAATAAGTCTCCATGTATCTGTACAGTCACGAAAAACATGATTTCTTCTTTGTTTGTTTCATAGAAGGTATGTTGGTAAATTATTAAAGGAGGAATTTTCTTTCCGCTCTCTGTCAACTCTCTAAACATAGTATTTTCCCAACCTCTGCATTTCCCGCCTCATCTATCACTAAAAGCTTTGTTTTTTCGCTCTTATGAACTGCACAAAACACACTCATGCAAGCTGATCACACACACATAAACCAATTTCTGTATAATTATAAAGGGGGAAATAAAGGGAGAGGCTTAGGTAAGGTTTTTAAAATTATCAATGTAAGTTCACAGTGTTTATTTGTTGGATAATAATGAGCAATGTAGCACAAGCAGTAATGTATGATGCCCTGAAATACAGAGGCTGAAGCACGAATGTTAGAGTGGAAAACAAAAAATGAAAATAAATAAATAACATCAACAATATGTATTAGAGATTTCCTATTGCTCCCTTGATGCTTATTGTTTTATAGAGGAATGAGGCAAATTGCTTTCATTATATGCTGTGATTCATATACTTTATTTCTGCAGGTGGCCTGAGCCGCCCCATGAACCTCTGTTGTGAAATCATGACTGAGATTATTCCAAATGCAATTTTAGTGAAAACCTCATTATAGAGTCTCTAGATGTCACGGTTTTCAGGTTCATTGACTCATTTGTTCTCTCTCTCTCTCTCTCTCTCTCTCTCTCTCTCTCTCTCTCTCTCTCTCTAAAAGTGCTAACTTAACAGTAGTTTTTGTCCCCACAGCAATCTCTGAATGAAGCTTAATGGGCAGCAGATTAGATGATTTAGCTGTACGTTTTAAGAAAGCCTTGAACTTTCTATCACTTATTGATATTTGGGGGCTCGCAGCAATTGATGAGAGAGTAGATGGTTCCAGTGTTTACACAATTTCCTGCCCGATCTCACGAAAGTGAGTATCTATAGCACGAATTGTATGTATTGTCCAATTTATACGCAAAAAAAAAGAGTTGCGCATGCACGTACTCCACACACAAATCCGTGCAAAAAAAAAATAATTTACAGTGCATATATGCACGTAAAAACTCTTTTTTTGCATATAAATTGCATGATAAATACAATTCGTGCTAGATACGCATTTTCATGAGAATGTGTTGCCATTTCCTCCATTTTCTCTGAGAAGCACAGAAGTGGAAATGCTAGAAAGATGGATATAGTGTTTGGTGAGAGGGGCTGTGACACTGGTGTTTTTCCAGGTGGCCGTCCTTGGTTGCCAAATATTGGAGTAGATCCAGTTCGACACAGTATCTCTCTTTGTGGAAACTGAAGGGCTCAGCTCTTCTCTGTGAGCAGTGGTTGTTGTGGCTGCTTGGGGTTATCATTGTCCTTGTGGGATATGTCAACCACATTCCCATACAGGTGATGATGTGAAGTCTTCTGGTAATTCAGACACTCACCAGGTGTGTGTGTGTGCACCATTTTGGTTGAGTACAGTGGCACACATTACTAAAGGATGATTGAGGGTGAAGTGGATATTTTCATGCACTAAGTTTGTTTGTGTGGAGGCCATTTGATTTAAACAGTTGTCTTTGACTTTGAAAGATTGAAGTTGTCAATAAAGTTCAGTCCTCTCATGTTGCATGTTTTGCAGCAGCCATGTAGGCCTATTTACACCAAGCAACCTTGAAAACATTAGTTCCTTTTGTTGGGAGTGGTCGACTGATGAGTGTTTCAAAGAGTTCATTGAAATCCTCCTTAAAGGGATAATTCCCCCCAAAATGAAAATTCTCAGTAAAATACTAGTTAAGTAGTTTTATACTGCAGGTATACTTGCAAGTTATATTTTAGTGTACTCTCAGTAAACTAATAGTTTAGTAATTTTATACTACTAGTTTTCTTTAAGTGAACTTAACATAATACTTGCACTTGCAGTATAGGCCTATATAGGCTACCACCAAGGTTATTATAGTTTTGCATTTTTAAATTAGTTTTTATTTTAATATCATTTTCAAATTTCCTATAAATTTCAGTTTAGTTTGAGTTCGTTTCATTAATGGTTTTGTTAGTTTTAGTTTGGTTTTTATTTTGTGAACACATTTCTATTTAGTTTTTATATATTTAGTTTCAGTTTTAGTTTTAGTAATTATAGTTTAGCAGAGTTAACAGAACACTTCCAGTTAAAGACATTTAATTTCAGCAAAGTTTAATGTTTGCAGTTTACATTTAACTCTTGTGAAAACCTCTTAATAATAAAAATAAAATAATTGTTTGAGGATGAACAAAGAACCAAACAAATGCAACTAAAAGTAAAAATTATATAATAATATTAATGAAATCTTTTTAAACGTGGTGTATAAGAAAAAGAAAAAGATATGCGTATGATTATTATGATTATTCTTCAAGATTATTTCTATGATTAATCCTTTCAAACATTATTCTTGTATTGATCCATTTATGCGTTTTGTTTAAAATCATATACTCATAGGTATACACATATTCAAATGTTCTCTTCAGATCAGACATTTAGTATACTTCTACTCTGACAAATATACATCTATTTCTGCTATAGACATGTTTTTTTCCATTTTCTGCTCAGTGTGGTATCTTGTCTAATATGTGTGGTATAGGCCTATCTTGTTTAGGAGAGTTTCACATGAGATGGTTATCTTCCCTGGAATTAAGTATACAGCTGTATTTGCATGAGGTGGAAATACTTATTTGGGCCTTTCTGCTTCTTAGGGCTGGTTCACACAGAAAGCGGTTTTGCTTTGAAAAACGGAAAAAAGACGTGGGCACAGTGGGGAAAAAGCGCAAGGTCTCAAGATTCAAGATTCAAGATTCAAGAACTTTTTTTTGCCATTTGTGCTTGCACACATAGGAACTCTTGTGCGGTTGTTGCTCAGAGAGTCAAGTCAAGTTTAAAAAGACACACAAGGAAGACATAAATCTATCTATAAAACATAGCCTATACATTGTAAATTGCACAAAACCTGTTAAAAGTGTAAATTTGCATTATGAATTGCACAAGTATTTTGCATATTGCACAGGCCCCAGAGACAACATAATATAATATGATATATTATAGTGCAAAGTTGCGTTATAAATAAATAAATAAAATGCACAGGTATATTGCACAGGCCCTGGAGACAGTAGTTCATTTTGTTTTGGCCAAGAGTCTCACTGTGGCTTGGAAAAAGCTCTTATAAAAGCGTGTTCTATTTGTGATAATGCTGTCCGCTCATCTGTACCTGAGATTGTATGTACAGTTTTTGTGTGTGAGCAGGGAGTGAGCTGGATGTAGTGTGTCTCTGATAATGCTCTCTGCTCTTTTCTGACAGGAGAGCTTAATTACGAAAACGATTATTTATTTCTGCTAATTATTATTTTGTTTCAGTTAGTTTTTCAGTAACTGTTGTTAGTTTCGTTTAGTTTTAGTTTTTCATTAATGTTGAAATTTCTACTTTATTTCAGTTTACGAAAATGTTTTTTGACCAATAGTTTTAGTCTTAGTTTCAGTTTTCGTTTACGAAAATAACCTTGGCTACCACTATATTCAAATGTTATTTTTTATATTTATTTAATTTTATATATTCTTTAATTTTAAAAACATTTTATTAGCTTCATGCATCCTTTTTTATCAACACTTGAATGTTGGTAAGTTTCATAAAGAAAGGCAACATTTTAAACAAAAAAGTTGAGAAAATCACATTTTTGTCAAAGACTACACCTAGATCAGCTTCAGAACGATGATCAAAACACAGATGGAGTAGATCGAGTCCAACACTCCCAAACCTTCACAGTCGTTTTCTCTTCATGGGGTTACGCTTCATTTCATTTGGAAACATTAAGCTGTTTAATGTTTGATGATTAAGTTATTTTACATTTGAGTGAGCAATCTTCTATCACTTGTTTCAGCTTCTTCTTCTCCTGTGTTTTGATCCAGAGATTCTGACTGCACTAGAAGATGTCTCATAGCGCCCCCATAACAGGGAAAATATGGATAGCTGGAAAATTCAGTCAATGAGTTAAGTAGAATTAAAGTAAATTCCTATGTACACTACCAGTGGACTAGCCTAAACAAAAATTCAGATACACAGAATTAGAAACATATCTGTTTTATATCAATTATATCAATTATATTATATCAATATTTTAATCAATATTTTCAAAAAATAATATTCAAAAATAATAATCAAAAATATAATAATAATTATTATTTTTTAATCAATATTATTTATATTTAATAGGCTACTCGATCAAAAGAGTTAACACAACTACAAGCAAAGTACTTTGAATACTTAATTATACTTTTAAGTACATCTCGATCAAATGATTGAGTACAAGTACAGGCCAAATATACTTGGACTTTTCTCTCAGTATAAGTCAAGTACACGTGTAATTTTAAGTATATTTCTGAGAAGTACATAAAGTATATTTTTGAGAAGTATATAAAATGTAGACTGAAAGTATTCTTTCTTATTTTTAGTTGAAAAGAAGTACTAGAACACTTGAATAAAATGTGTTATTATCGCTCTGTACAAGATCAGGTTCAGTTCCATGCTTATTTTATGTACTCTATAAGCTATTCCACCCGAAAGTTTGTTACTATATAATCGACCATGTTAGTTTATAAGACAGTGTGTAATATTATGTTTTAAAAAAAGTATTTAATAAGCTACTCAATCAAAATAGTAAACAAAAGTACAAGCCAAGAATACTTAGAATACCTAATTATACTTTTAAGTATATTTAGATCAACAAGTATACCCAGGTGAAAAAAAAGTTCACTAAAATATATTTTATTTAAGTGCACTTAGTACACTTCCATAATGTACTTAAAGTGCTCTATTTTCGCGCACTTATTTTGTACTTAATATACTAAAAGCTTATCTTTAGTACTTCTTAAGATAAACTTAAAATCATCTTAGTGTACTCAACTGTGCTATTTTGAGACACACTGAAGATGAACTAAAGTGTATTTTAAATATACTATTTCAGCTTTTAATTTTTTTTATTTTGTTACCACTTTTAGTAAAAGTGAAACCATCTTTAATGCATTTTAAATACAATAATAAATTATTTAAAATATAATAATATATAATAAATACCCAGGTTAAAAAGACGTAGTATTAAATGTATTAAAAATATACTTGAAATACAAATAGTATGTTTATAATACATTTGTATTACCAACATGCTTATTTGAAGTGCATTAAAAATACATTGAATTGCATTTTAATATATTTCTAAAAAGTATACTAGAAGTACATTGGTAATAAATATATGCTTAATATTATACTTTAAATAAATATGCTAAACACAAGCATAATTTTAATATATTTCTAACAAATGCACTAGAAGTACATTGGTAATAAATATATGCTTAATTATACTTTAAATAAATATGCTAAACACAAGCATACTTTTACTATATTTCTAACAAATGCACTAAACGTACATTGGTAATAAATGTATGCTTAATTATACTTTAAAGAAATATGATAAACACAAGCATACTTTTAATATATTTCTAAAAAGTGCACAATAAGTACATTGGTAATAAATATATGTTTAGTTAAATTTTGGAGAAATATGCTAAACACAATCATACCATTTGTGTGAAGTTTTGTAAAAACAGCAAAATGATTAAGCTTTTAGTGTGTTTAACGTACTTTAAACACTTAGGCCTAGTGTAATAGGCTATATTTGTAATATTTATGATTTTAATATTTTAGATTTTTGTATAATGTACCAACTTCTAATGTATTATAAACATTTGTCAACTATTATTAGGCATTGCTAGCCTGGCTAACGTCAGACCAAGGCTGCCTCCGAAACCGCATACTTCCCTACTATATAGTATGGAAAAAGCAGTAGGCGAGCGAATAAGTATGTCCGAATCCTTAGTATCCATAAAAGAGTAGGCGAGAATTACCAGAGTGAAGTACTAATTATCGCGAGATTCGGGCGTACATACTTATAGTGCGTCCGAATATTCCTACTTTCCTACTATATAGTAGGGGAAAACAGTACGTGAACCGAGTAGTATGTCCGAAACCTCAGTACTCATAAAAGAGTAGGCGAGAAGTTCCCGGATGGCTTACTTCTTCAACCCAGATTTTGAAGAGCTCGAAGATGAATACTTTTCTATCCCAGGAGGCCACGCGAGAGGATACGTCATTATCAAACATCGCAGAGATCAGCGACGCGGGTGCTTTCAAATGTGAGTAAACACGGGTCCTTGTGTTAAAATTGCATGTGTTGAACTACTGTAGAGTAAACTGTTGAATTGTTGAAGGTGTAAAGACGTTACACAGTGAAGTATTTGTGATTTTGCTGTAAAAACACGTTTTATTATGTATAACGTTAGCTAACAGGCGAGCTCCAGTAAGGACACGTAAGTTACGTCTCTAAAGTGGATTTGCATAAACCATATACATCCTAAAGACACGTATTTTAAATGTCTATTTACATCTGACAGGAAAATCTTCAGTAAGTATTGCAGAAGAGCACATCACAACACAAAATACCCTAACAAATCTATAAAGTAACTAAACATAAGTTATCTATTTTATTTGTCCATTAGTACTGTTGATAAATTGAGGAACATTTATGTTGGATAAAAAGTTAAAACAAGCTCATAAATCACAGAGGTAATGTGAATCTTGTCTGGATGTTACAGGGTCAGATGAACAGATGTGTTTTTATCCGGTGGAGAGTGGTTCATGAAGCTGAATGCTGCCAAAGGCTTTGAGTGAGTATACTACAGAAATTAATAACAACAACTAATTATTGTAATTTCAAACAGAGCTATTACAGCACTTTTCTGATTCTTGATTTCTGTGCATTAGCTGCACAGCTTTTGAGGTGGAGCAGGACCTGCAAGGGAAGATGATGGCGGTGTTTGTGAAAAAAAGTGGTTTTGTCTTCTAAATAATGCTGAAATCATATGACATTGTGCTGTTAAAATGACTGCTTTTGTGTTATGTTTGTGCATTTTGTAGAATCTGAAATGTCAGCAGGCTGGTGTGAGTGCTGAGGATGAGGAGCCCAGAGCTGAATCCTGGAGATGGTGCCATGGATGAGTCCCTCCATCACTCCACCTGCCCTTATGAGACCCTCCATCGCTCCACCTGCCCTTATGAGACCCTCCATCGCTCCACCTGCCCTTATTGCTTTAGATTGTGAAGCACAACACAACACGCAACAAACAACCTCAGCGCCTTCAGCTTACATACATGATTGTAGTTTGAATAAAGCTTTGTTTCATGTGTTGAATTGTATATGCATTTGTTTATTGTGTGATGGTGACTTTCATTCATTCTTTTACTAATTTATTAATATTTCTCATTGTTGTCAGTAAATACAATATAATTATTTAATTAATGCTTTATTTAATTGTTTGAATGCAAATGTAGATATGTTCACTATATACACATGTAGAGTGTATTCAGTCCTGCATAGCTATGTCATATGACTTACATTACATTTTGTTTGTTTTATTGAATTGAATATTTTCAGTAAAAAGTAATATAATTAAGTATAGGTCAGCATTTATCGTTGTTATTATTGTATGTTTTGGGGTGGGATATCAATGCAATTCATTCTGGGGTAATATTAATTTTTAATATTAATGATACTTAAATTTTTTTGAGTATAAAATCAACAGTTTTCTCCAAAGGCAAATCTTTGCACAGCTGCCCTTTGTGCAGACATTACAAACGCTGAGGAAACCCGTTCTAGGTAGGGCTGTTGAGTTACTGATGTTATGAGGTGTATATATATATATATATATATATATATATATATATATATATATATATCATGGGTTTGCATACATAATATGAGATTTTTGGGATGAAACGAGAGTTTAATTCAACAAGAAAGAGGAAAACATAAAGCAGTTAGCCACTTTTGCTTGTGGATAAAAATGTTTGGATATAAAATAAAGAAATTAACAACATTCAAGAGATGACCATTTTGGGATTTCGTAATAAAAATAAATAATATTGTAAGGATAAAACGGTGGGTCACATTAGTAGGGTTAAATATAAGAACTTTAATCAACCCTAAATGTATTCACAAAATAAATGGGCAGCAGTTTCTTCAAAATGAGCAAGTTTTAATCAATATCAATATTTACAGATAGATGAATTAAACGTGTCGTTCAAATCTTTTAAGTTGTTGCGCATGTGATAATGCGTCGTAGGTCACATGATAACGTCAACGTGGCAGATGTCCGGTTCGCATTCATACTCAACGAGATTTGGCTATAAAGTACCAACTCTTTTAGCGCTCGTTAAGTAAGTACTCATTGAAATTAAGTACCTACTCATTGAGTACGCGGTTTCGGACGCAGCCTAAAGGCTTGTTTGAGATGCGCCTTGCCTCGCCTGAAATGTAGGCGAGAGTAGGCGGCTGCAGTGAGGGGAGGAGTGAAAAAAGCGCAGGCAAGACGGACAGATCTCTCTTCTCGCAGTGGATCTGACACCTGCGAGATCAAAGGCGGATATCGCGGGATTCACCGGATTCACGCTCGTGCACAGTGTTGCTAATAAACTGGATGGAATTTAAGTTCTGTTGCTTTTATATGAAAATAAATATAATGAACAAGACACCCAAAGTAGCCTACTTATTTAATTCCATTCCAAATACATGTTTATCAGTCTTTTTTTCTTTAATACAGACGTGTTTTTTTATTTATTTTTGTAATAAAAATTACATTGCATAAACCATAGTGATTGCACTGTTAGATAGTTTGGGAATATTCACACATACATAACGTATACACATATAACATGATATCATTAAAATCAAACATTTTAAAAGAGAACAATACATCACGGTTGTTTAAACCAATGGACATTAAGCTGTGTCGTCAGCAAGTCGTTTCCCATCATGCTTTTGATCAGCGCAGTCAGTGGAGAGCAACTGCGCTCGACTGCAGAATCCGACAGGTGTGCCTTGCGCTCGCGAGAGATTTTTGACATACGTCAGCATGACATCAGAGCCAGGCGGACCGCACTCGGACACATTTCTAACCGGCATGCATCTCGCGCTGATCACCGGTGATCGATTCTGCGCAGATTTTGCTCATCTCAAACAAGCCTTAAGTGTCATTTGAGACTGGGAACCACGTGTTCATTTTCTCGTATTTGAGGCGTGGTTTACGAATGCCCAGAGCCGTTTATTGGGCGCTATGAATGTCTATCAAATGCGCCTGTATGTAGCTCATAGCCAATCGCTTCAATTATACCAGATGACGTAGAGTGACAGAAATTCGACGAGGAAAAAGACGATGGGTCTTTGTAAGTGATATTCCATGGAAAAAAGTTTGGACATTACCTCATAAATACCTGATAACTAACAAAATGAGAGAAATTACCTTTAAATTAATTCATAGGTTTTACCCAGATAAGTGCTCTCTCAAAAGACTTAAGAATGCCATTGATACCCTCTGTTCTTTCTGTTCAGAGAAACCTGAGACTACTTTACATTTATTTTGGAACTGCTCTTTCACAGTGACATTTTGGTGTGACATTTGTGATTTTGTCAAATGTTATGTGAATCCTGACTTTGAATTAACATATAGAAATGTAATTTTTTGTTTTAATGAATGTGATAAGGAAAGTGCTAATTATTTTATGAACCTTATTTTTCTGTTAGCTAAATTTCACATTCACAAATGTAAATTTTCTAAATGTAATCCTCTTTTTTTGAGATTTAAACATGAAATAAAAATTTATTTTGAGTCTATTGAGTTCTCTAAAAACTTAAAAGCTATAAGAACAGTGGCTGTGTTTAAGGACTTGGCACTTAATCTGGACTGAAGGAACTTAAAGGGTTACTTCAGGATTTAGCATTAAGCTTTGTATTAGTAGAAAACCTGTAGTATTTTCGAATTACCATGCTTTCCCCCCTCATGTCCCCCTGAGAGGAGAGATTTATGTATTTTTTGTCTGGAAAAAATCCTCCGATGACGCAAAAAACGTCATTTTGCGTCATCGGAGGATTTTCTGTCCAGAGGCTAAAGACTACAGCCAGTAGATGGCGTTGTTCCGCATGTTTTCAACCCGCCCATACAGGGTGGGATCTCACTCACAGAATATTCACCTTATTTTTAACGGAAATACGGACGCAGCCAGTTGACGGTATTTTGTGCGAGACTTCCGGTCAGGCACAAGTGTTCCTAACAACTAACTCATCGTCATGGCTTCGGGGAAGACCGGGATTGTTTGTGCAGTTAGAGATTGTCATAAACTGATACAAAAGAAAGGTTTACTTGGAGCAGGAGTGTTTTAATCATCGAAATCATTGACATTTTAATCAGGCGCCCTACGACCAGAGACGCACTGGCTGCGTGGCGTTTCTGTTGCGTGGCGTTTTACATGTCTTTGCACACCAGAAACGTGTCTGACGCGGCACTGCTAGGTGACATATGATCCTCATTCATTGGTGATTATATTCGACATAATGGGGAGAGAGTTGTGGAAGGCCTTTAATGTTAAACATATATATAGCAGCAAAGACAACGTCGGCAGTATTGACGGCAAAACAGGCTACAGAATATTTCGTTCTGTATTGACAGGTGCAATATTAGAAAATCGATTTTTTTTCATTGCATTTATATCTGCATTTGTCAAAACCTAAAATTTCAAACATCAAAATGTAATTTATTAATATGTATTCATGTAAAATTAAATACAAAGATCTTTTCCTATTCT
Organism: Scardinius erythrophthalmus; assembly: GCF_964197995.2. Taxonomy (NCBI): domain Eukaryota; kingdom Metazoa; phylum Chordata; class Actinopteri; order Cypriniformes; family Leuciscidae; genus Scardinius; species Scardinius erythrophthalmus. The sequence goes on along the minus strand of NC_138225.1, from coordinate 13,110,931 downwards.
ATTTTGTCTGGAAACGCTTCCAAAACGCTTCCGTGTCGCGTGAAAAATAGGCGTCGATTCTATTTATAGCATGCACGCGTTTTCCGCGCCTGTGAGACGCGCATGTCACGCAGGCAGTGTGCACGTTCTAACCTGTTAACATGGGAGCCGAAATAAAAACGGACACACGCAGCCAGTGTGTCGCCGGCCTGAGGAATCCCTTCGCCTGTGGTTAAAAGCTTTACATTTGAAGAAACCATCGAAACGACCGTATGTTTGTTCTTTTCATTTCGTGAGCACCTATAGAAGACCACCCGATACCAGAAAAGTGGCTGGGCTATGAAGTCTCAATAAAAACCATGATAAAAACTCCAAGGAGAAACAAAATCATTATAGTAACCCCTGTATAAAATCTAGTGATCATGGCATAATGGCATGATCATGGCATTTATTTTGTATGATTTACAACTATTTATAGCCATCTACTTATTGCTATCCATCCTATGCTTTGGTTGCATTCTTATGGCATTATTAATACATTTGACATGACAAAATACCTCCATATTAGTCCAGCGTTGGCTCGACTATGTTTAGGGCGGGGCTGAAGGCGCCGGTGAAGTTTTGTCACTCTGCCAGCTAGATGCATGAGTGTATTCAACCAGGTCCGCAACCCTAACTGAGTGAGGCGGGGCTTTAGTTCTTTGTAGTATTCATCTGCTACGGCATGTGTAACATTTTTCTATCAACTCTGCATAATCCTTCGCGATCGATGTTATTTAGCCCAGGGAAGCGAGGAAACGGAAGTGCCGCACAAAAACCGGATATTGGACCCATGTTTACTTCCGCGTTCGAAAATAAGGTGGATACACAGTCATAAGGTGTCAGCCGTCTTTCTTTGGAAGCTAAGCTAGCATGCTCTTGTTCTGTGGAGAAAGCTGAATAATAGGAGAAAGCTGGGTAAGTAGGGGTTACCATCTTCCTTTTCCCGGACTTGTCCGGCGGGCGAGACTGTTAAAAATGTCCGGGATTCGGCTTTTGCGTTCTGCGGTCGCCATTCATTGTTTACATGCGCACCTCTCGTTTCAATCTAACTGAATTAATTCCGATCGGTGAATCTGACTGTAGTGTTTACATGAACGCTAAACAAGTGATCGGTTGATGTGCGTTTTAACATTGCTAAGAAAATTCCCGCTCCTCCGTGAGAGATGCGAGACCCGGCGCGTCTCAGTAATGAAGCCACCGGCCTCGCGCCGTTCTCCCGCGGCCGTCAGCCTCGTCCTGCTCGCCACAGTAAACATGATAAATGGTTACTGTAGAACGCAAAAGCCGAATCCCGGACATTTTGGGTCTCTAAATCCCTGGCAAACTCATCACTTACTTAGGCTAGCCTTGTTGTTTTCAACTGTGCTCTCTAACCGGTAGGCGTGGCCTCCTCAGGCAGCGAAGCAAGTGCATTCTGGGAGTTGTTGTCTTTCATCCACATAAGCCAAAAATACATTTTCTGGCTTTTCTCAGTCTAGAAAGCTCCAAATTCAAAAATTTCTCCACATTTATTCTACTTAAATGACCTATTTTAAATACACATTCATCTTCCCAGAGGTGAAGTATCCCTTTAATCTGGACTGAGGGTCTCTGGAGTATGGTTGTAATGTAATGACAATGACTGTTGTTAATGTTTTTGTGATTTTTTTTTTCTTTCTTTCTTTCTTTTTCTTTTCTTTTTTCCTGTTATCTTCTACAAGCATTTAATAAAAAAAAAAAGAAAAAGACGATGGGTCAAAGATTTATTTGTACACGATGGCGTTTAGCGAATATTACCGTTTGTGCAAGATAAACATGAGGGTAGAAGGTAACGTCGAGTCTGATGCCATGTTGGATCCATAGATATAAACAAACTGCTTCAGTGTCATCATCGTCTTGCTGCTCCCTCCCCGTTCTGTGATTGGTTCCCTTTTTCAGGGGAAAATTTGGTCCATGGTGTCCAGACTGCCTAGCAGCGTGAATAAAATCGCGCTGCGAGCAAGGCAGTATGGGGAAAAACAGGCTAAAGCATTGCAATAAGCACTTAAAGGGACACTCCACCCATTTGCATTAAGCTTTGCATTGTTAGAAACCCAGTCATACTATACATAGTTCCCACATGACGTCACAACATACGGGCATTTGCCGACCCGGCGCCATTTCTGAGGGCAGAACACAACATTGTTACAATGCAGAACATGAGAAGAAGAAGCTGAAATGGAAATTTTGTGATTAAAAAGTGAAAATGGTGATCTCCTGCTGGGTCAATGGATGTTTAAATCGTGTCGGAGGTTCAGTTAAATTTGGATTTTACAGTATACCCGTCATTAGACTTCATGAATGTTAGAAGACTAAGCTTTTGTCAGAACAACGACGGAGGTTATGGCTGGCGAGGATAAACAGGAAAGAAACTCCCTCAAAACACGCAAGAATTTGTTGTTTTTTATTGCGAGTGTACACAAATATAAGTTAACACTTTGCAGTTTGAATTATGTCCTGTATGAACAAAATGACGAGATATTAAAAACATACAAAAACAACATTGTTTCCACTGTTCGATCGCGCCCGCGACTCTCTCACTCTCACTGTCTCTCACACACACATTCCAGCATGGCAATCTCAGATTATGTCCCTAAAGAACCCGCTTATAAAGTAGTTCCGCATTACATTAATTAATTTGCACGCAAGTTTTATTTATTTTCATACCGTGTATATTACCGTGTATATTCATATTCATGCACATATTTCCAGGCTCGGAATTGCTCACATGTATTAAAACTCCTAGCCAATACCAGATAATGGCACACATGATAATACTGTATCTGACTGAGGCAAAGCTGCATAATCAGTGCTTCCTTTGTTAGCGCATACGGATCCACACCATTTATGACTGAAATTTTCGCATTGTACCTCTCTCTGTCTTGTGTTAATAGAGTCTCTTTATAATCTCTGTCACTTTGTCTCTTCATGATTTTCGTAACATTATAAATGGAAAGAAATATTCGAAATTTGCTTGTAAAACTCATAGACAGTATGGTAAAACATTGTAAACACAGCAGCTTTTGCCCTCAAAGATGGCGTCTCCGGGGAGGTCACGTGCCATTAATTGGCCTGTGGGAACTATGTATAGAATGGTCGTGCAACACTCTCTCATTTTCCGTTATTTTATTTTATATTAGAAATCCGTTACTTACCTCTTACACTTCCTCCTACAATGACGCAAAAATCGTAATTTTGCGTCATTGTAGGAGGAAGTGTAAGAGGGGGGGATTTCTGTTGAGACTACAAGCACTAGTTCCTCATCTTTCCCAGGGGGCGGGACCCGCTCACGCTACAGACCTATTACAGATCAGTGGGTGGGACTTTACTCTCTGAAACTGAAAGCAATATCCTCCTTCTTGTTTGAAGCTAAGCTATCAGGCGCTGTGGAGACAGATGTAAAGTTATGACAATAGCGGAGGAGAGTGCTCAATATGATATAGAAGAAGATGATTTCGGAAGTCTGATGCTTGAATCAGGTGTTTGTGGCTACCTTTACAAGCCGCATTATAGCGAAGAGCAGCCGAGGCAGAAGACCTGCCTGCCGCGGACGAGGAGCCCGGACTGGCTCGAGTTAGGGCGGACTGGTGGCGCCGGTGATCTCACTATGCAACTACGAACCGCTACGAACACAGAGATACGGCGCTGATCCACTTGTCCGTGCGACACTTCTGTCGCGCCGCGCTCCACTATATTCCTATGGGTGACGTCAAGCGACTTTGTCGCACCCGCAAAGCATTCCGGGAAGGCGGCGCTTCATTTGAAAAAGTGCTGCGCGTCAAAAAGCTGGCCGATGCCCATCTTTATGCAAATGAATTCCGTTAAACGCGGCGCGTCTATCCAATAGAAGAACAGCATATGGAGACGGAGGGAAGTCTCTCGCTGGTCCTCTGTTCTAATACGCTACATTTCCCGCTCGGTCAGAACCACGCCCATAGCGGTAAACGCCCTCAACGTACCAATGTGGGGAGGCGTCGCGACACCACGCGACAGTCGTGTCGGACAAGTGGATCAGCGCCGATAGAGTCCGTCTGCGGCACGATGACAATTTCTCCTGGACGAAATCTCTGAATCAGACGAGGACACGGACGTTTGTAATGCACAAACGAGGAGTAATGCACTAATGAGTTCGCCAACTTACTAGACATTTTGTGTGAATGTGAAATGAATTTCAAGCTCTGGTGGTAGCTAGCCTTGTAGACGGAAGAGTGATTTCTCTTATAGGCAGATATGCGCTTTCTGGATTAGTGGGAGTGGCTTGCGGAGCTGTGCAATGTGGTGCATTGTGGGAGTTGTTGTCTTTCATACAAATGCGTCCTGAAGTTATTTTTTGTCTTTCCTCGGTCACGAAGGCACCAAATTCAAAATTTATTTTACATTTCGACTACATATATGACCCACTTTAAATAAAAAACAATGTTCAAATGGGTGGAATGCCCCTTTAAAATTAATGTTGTTCACTTTGACTTGTTTGTAGGCTATACTTGTAAACGGCTAGGCTGTTGTCCATTACATGATATGTTTTTACTACTGAAATTCCCACAAAGATATCAACATCATATTATTTTAAATGCATCATAGATACATTTTCCAAAGACGTTTAAATGTTGTCCAAAAATATGTTGTACTTGTTTAAATTTGAAAAATACGAATAACACACTTGACTAGTGATTGGTTCTTGTGATAATAATGAGCTCACACCTCATTTAGAGCTTGCTGTGCGTTCCTTGAATGTTGATTAGATTTCTAATAATTTAGATTAGAAATCTAAATTTAAACTGGAGCGATCGTGTTTCTTTAGAGGATTTGGAGGAAACCACGCGATTCATATGGATTAGATAATGTTTTTTGCGATTAACTTTTTCAAACGTGAACAGTTTTGGTGAATCGTTCATCAGAGGGATATAAGTTAAATCTCTCATGTTTCATTAGACTACGATATCTCAGTTTTTCTTTTGAAGATTAACGGAATTCTTAAATGTTTTGTAACTACTTAAAGGTATAGCGGAGGATTTTCTTTTTCCGGGTGGGTACTGTAAACTATTGGTCCACCTAAGTGTCAATCATTCTGGTGATATGTTTACGTAAGGCCGTCGTACGTTCTCGTCCCTTAGTTTTCGCTTTCTGCGCATGCGCACTTTCAGGTGTTTATGTGTGGTGACCTACGGTTTAAGCCATTCATTGAAGCTCGCCATTTCACCGGGTCCTTTGAAAATGTCTGAGGGTCGCAAGAGAAAAAGTTTGTACGAACTGTATGAGAAGAAGAGAAAGGCCTCAGAGAGAGAAACAAGATCAGAGTATTTTTGGGAGATTGTTTCACACGATAGCGTGCGCTGAAAACACAGGTTGGGCTTCCCAGTTCCCACTGATGCCTCAGTCGCGAAGTTTCTACTCGACAGGTAAAGTTTGGCATGCTATTTGGAGGAAAAAGTGCAAATCTTCTTTTGGAAAGTAATCTTGTATGAGCGATGCCGACAGCAACTTGTAAACAGAGCGTGCACGAGGAGAACCTCGCACACGTTTAATAGGCGTTCCCTCTCAGGAGCAGGTAGTGTGTTGCGCATGTGCATTTTTTCAAAAAGTGGAGAGGGCGGTTCTTATCTAAAATTCGGAAAGATCCTCCGCTATACCTTTAAGGTTGAGTGATCATGACAGCATTTAGATTTTTATTTTTTTATTTTTTATCTAACGTTAATAGAAAATGTAACTGTTTAGTGTTGTTTTTATTTTTTCCCCATCTTCAAGTTTGCATGACGTGTGACATTTGGAACCTCATTATGTTTCTAGGTAAGATTTGTATTACATTTACGTTTACTTTGCCAGTCGTATTTTTGACTCTTTTTCAGTTCAACTACATTCAGTTTGACCAATCAGAGCCAAGCTTTTCAAGTCGAAGTCGAATCAGACTCAAAGAGATGAAGATACTGCTATCAGAAGTTACTGGTAAGTTGCTGTTTGCATAAATAAATAGCTCACTGTTTAGTTTTTTTTTTTTTTCATAAAAAAAAAATTCCCAACATTTTTTCCTAGTTTCCTAGGCTAATTTGTGTTCATTCATGTAAAAATCTGTTTATTTAATTGTTTTTTTGGGACAGCTGCAAGTCACTTGTCCTGGCTGTATGTGTTTCTGTACATCACTTTTTCTTTTTCTTTTTTTTGCTCTCAAAGTCAAAGGGGGCTGACTAAAACATTAATGCTAAAAACAAAGATTAGCATTTGTTGTACATTATAATTATTATTCTTGTTGGCTGGGTATACTTTTTCAGTTAAACAGTTAAATTGCCCTTTTTGCTGTGATACAGTGACATACCATGTAGACTTCACAGTTGTTCATGAGATATTTTACAAACTCCTTCTCTGAATTACATTAACATTTTATATTGAATGTCTACTGTTAAAATATATTAACTAAGCATTACATGCCATGTTAAAGAATTCCATTTTTACCAGGTGAAAAAGACTTACATTAATAATTTAAATGTATTAAATATGTACTTTTTAGTACAAAACAAATGTACTTTAATGCATTTATAATACATTTAACAGTACGTCTTTTTCACCTTGTATGTACAACATGGGGAAATGTCAAAACATCATACTGTGTTGTAATAAAAAACGTCTAGGTTACGACCTCTGTTCCCTGAGAACAGGGAATGAGACACTGCATCGATGACGCTATGGGGACACCCTCCATGTGAACCGATGTTTGAAAAGCTGTACAATCACGGCAATAGAATTTAACTGGCGACAGCCTATGACACTACTAGTGCGACTCAGAAGTATTAAAGTCCCTGTAAAGTCAAAATTAAGTATGTGTTCTGAGTTTGTCACATCACAGAAAAATGTGTTATTAGCCACCCAGCCAAATTTGAATGATAAAAAAAGCCGGCAAGTACATAAAGTAAGCGATCAAAATCTTGAAAAAATGAGCAGTAGTCTCTGCTCTCAAACGCTGGGGTCGTGTCCGCTGGCTGCGCTGAAACCACGCCCACTCGCGGGAAAGCTCGCTGCCGTCGACTCACTCAACTGTCACTGCTACAGCCGGAAAGGATGCTCCTAGCAGCTTAATTTGTTTTACAAAGCCATACATGTTCGAGCCTGGACTACCTACTATAATTATAACATAAGCACACAAGGCAACTTACACTCATTGGTGGGCACGCACTGCCGATGATGGCACCAGTTGTCGGCGCGACGGGAGGATGAAGGCCGAGGCGGGAGATAGTCGGTTCGGCCACATTCACCAGTAACAGCGGATTATCAGTGAATGAATCCCAGTTGTCTCAGACGAAAGTTTTTAAAACTATCCCGTGTAAAATGATCACTACAGAGGCGGATTTTGTCGGTGATCCTCAGCTCTACATCAAGGTGGCTCTTCAAAAAAATGAATCCACCTCTTGTTGATATGATAGTTTTTCGTAAATTTAAATAAGGACACCGATCTGTTTTGTACGTTATCGCATCTGTAGGATGTAGTAACTAATAGTACTGACAGTAACTCGCGATTGAGTTGCAAACTGATGTGAATGGGCTCCAGTGCGTCATCAAGTAGGGGCGTGTCCAGGAGCTCAGGGGCTCCAGTGCGTCATCGAGCCCCCGTTTTAGCCCCGCCCAAAAAATCCGGAACACAGCAACGGTGAAAAAATGTTTAACGGTCTAACTCCACAATTCAGTACTTCACAGTGCACAGTCTTTGTAATATGATTTAGCAATACATTTCTAACATTTGTAATATGTTTAGAATTTTTTTTTAGAATTGCCTTTACAGGAACTTTAAAGAGGCGCCTAGAGAACATCTTTCCCCAATAGCATCATCGAAGCAGCCTTTTGAAAGGGAACAGTTACTTTTTTAACAGAGGTTAATTTTGCTTTAATATAAAAATGAACTCATCTTTTTCCCCTTTCACAGACACTGTGATCAAACAATTTCCAACATGTCTGAGGTGCGAGCACTGATTCGAAGGAAATGCAACAATGAGGCAAACTCAAAGACCAATCACTCCAATTCACTTGAAGGATGAAGATGGTTTGAGTTGTAACAGTACTGTACCTGTTTGCAGCTATTAATGAATGCACTTTATTGACTGTAGTTAGGTTTATTTATATTTGTTAATTTTTTTTTACAGTTTATATATGCTGCTGTACTGATGTACACTAGGTGTAGTACATTAAAGTTTACTAGCTTTCAAAGTGTGTGTGTGTGTGTGTGTGTTTTATACAAATATTTTTTAATGTGTTTTATTGAATGATAATTTTTCCACTGTATTTGTAATACATTAAAATATATTATTTTCATCATTTTAGCATAAATGAGGCAGAAAATGCTACTGATAACACAGTAATAGTGTACTTGACAACTTTTAAAATACACCATTAACATATTTAATTATGTTTTATAAAGGTACTGTTAACATAGTAAAAAAATGAAATAAATTTACTATATAAAAAATATGTGAGCAATACATAAATATGATTTGTATATATTATATATTGTTATATTTTAAATAATTTATAAGTGTATTTAAAAATGCATTAAAGATGGGTTCAGTTGTACTAAAAGCAGAAATAGTATGTTAAAAGCATATTTTAGTTCATCTTCAGTGTGTCTAAAAATAGCACAGTTGAGTACATTAAAATGTTAAGTTTATCTTAAGAAGTACTAAAGAAAAACTTTAAGTATATTAAGTACAAAACTAGTGTGCAAAAATGGAGCACTTTAAGTACATTATGGAAGTGTACTTTAAAGGGGTCATATAATGCCATTTTTGTACAAGCTAATATGATTCTTTAGGGTCTAAATTAAAAGTTTGTAATATACTTTAATTAAAAATTCTCATTAGTATTGTAAGAAAACACTAATTTTACCTGGTCAAAAACAGCTCTGTTTTCAGCACGCCGTTTGAGTGCATGTGTCTTTAAATGATAATGAGCTTTTGCTCACCCCGCCCCTCTGTTCTGTGCGTACACCGTTTCTAACACAATAACCACGCATTGTTCATTATAAACGTGGGATTATGAATTATATTGAGAACGTCACATAGAAAACATGCCGTAATGTACCCTGAGTGTAAACCTTAGAGCATTCATCATGAAGCCTGCAGCAAGGTTTGCAAAGATTAATATAAATACTAATATAAAGGTTAATAAAACATCAATCCTTTGGGCATATCACTTCAAAAACAAAACTCAGCCACTGCATCTTCAACAGCTCTATTTTAGGAACATCCAAATGACTGCTGTGTTCCTTATTACATCTAAGAACAGAACACCTCGATCGCTTAGACGCCATTCTGCTCCAGCATATCAACAATGGCTGACTACTATGATGACAGCTGTCACAGCTCGCTCAGGGCGGGTCTTGTGTTGAAACACTGCTGTCACTCAACAATCGCAGGAGGGGCGTTGGATATTGTGACGTCACAATATCGAACGGCTTGATTTGAGACAGGGGAAAACATAATAAGTAGATTAAAACAAAACCACTGGATGGATTTTTATCATGATAGGATGGTTGTGTACAGGCACTGCCAACAGACATTTCAGTGCAATCAACTTGTAAAAGTGCATGTACCATTATATGACCCCTTTAATAAAATTTATTTTAGTGCACTTTTTTTAACCTATTAATTAGAGTTGTTCCGATTCCGATACTAGTATCGGAAATGCCGCCGATACCAATCAAAATGCTGGCATCGGTATCGGCGAGTACTTGTACCCATGTACCGATCCGATACCATTTTCTTAAACAATAACATTACCTAGTTAAGCACGCTAGATTTGCTTAGCGCGGCAAATCAGAGATCAATTCTTCTTCACTGCTCTAAACAGTGGTTGCTTGTGGCAACGCAGGAAGTTGTGCTGTTGCCACCATAGACAGTAAAAGGAATGGACACAGCGACCCCATTGGATTCAACGGAGACAAAGTGAAGCCAATTAGAAACTCTTACTTCCTGGGGGTCGAGCGCACTGCGCAGACTCAAACTGAGCTTGACGGCGTACATGTCACGTGAGCAAACCGTCTGTCTTCTAATAGCTGTGTCAAGAGAAATCTGAATCATTCCCTTCCGAAACTTGCAGAAACGGAGAGTGTGAATAGGATATGTCCACGAGCTATGAGCAGGAGAAACTTTTAGTAGGTGTTCTGATTAATAACTTTGTCATTTTGCCTCGACGTCCTCCCGATTGCCCGCGAGCGTGTCCTCCTGTCCATACGGTAATTTCCTACTTTGCGATAGAGAGTCGCGTGGCTATGACGCAATCGTTAGCCTATTTTTACAAAAATTGCTTCTACGGGGCTATAACGTAAGCTACAAGGTAATGAAGCCTTTTATAAATTTTCATGTTTCTTTAGAAATAAATAATGGACAAATGGAGTCTTTAAACGCCTCAGATGTGAAGTTGCTCGCTGTCAAAGTGACGCCAAAATGAATGGGAGTCAATGGGATGCTAACAGCAGGTGGGGGTCCGCTAGCCAATGGTGGCGCCCGGGGGTACCTTCAAAATAATAGAAATCCATGCCCCCCTGGTTGCCACAAGCAACCACTGTTTAGAGCAGCGAAGAAGAAATGAAAGCGTGCGTTGGCAGCATGTCCGCTGTTTGGCAGTATTTCAGACTAGACCAACCAGCCAGTAAAACGGCGACATTGCCATACTGCAATTTCAAGGGGTGGCACAAGAAGAAGCAACTTAAACACGAGTAACTTAATAAAGCATTTAAAGACGCGTCATCCAGCAGAACACAACGGTTAGCCTACATAAACGCAAGGGCAGGGAAGGATGAGCCGTGCCAGAATCAACAATCACTGGAAGCTTCGTTCAAACGAAGAGAAACATTTTCAAAAGACAGCCAACGAGCTATACATTTATCCGACAAAATTATCAAGTTTATTGTTCTGGATGACCAGCCGCTGTCAAGTCATTGAAAAAGATTGTTTTCGCCGCTTAATAGAGCATTTGGAGCTCCGGCACAGTTTGCCTGGTCGCAAATACATCTCTGAAACAGCGTTCCCTAAGCTATTCGAGAAAGTGCGTGAACACTTTTCATGTAAACTAAAAGATGTGAAAACAATCAGCTTTAAACAATCTTTAGTTGAGGCTTATTTATACTCTATTACTCAAGTCTCTTATTTCACTACACTGTGGCTGCACTTAGTTTAATCCTTAATAAAACATAAACAAATACATACAGTGAACTAGAGTATTTTTATTATCTGACATACAATTTCAAAGCAAAAGCCTATATTATTTATTTTTCTTAAGCGAAAAAGAACTTCAAATGCAGCCACACATCTAATACTGTAAACTGAAAAGGGTATTTTAGTTTTACAATATAACTCTATAAAAAAACAGTGCAACAAATAAATCTAGAAATCTAAAAAAATAAATATGAATAATATAGGAAAATAATCTCTTTATAACTTGAAGTCCAGAAACAATTGTGTTAAATAAACGGCATTTCATTTTTGAAATACATAAGTAAAAAAAAAAAAAAAAAAAAAGTACAACAGTAACTTATACTCAATAGTCCTTTAGTCTGAAGCACACCATAAAATAATTATATCAGTTCATACAGGGCTAGTATGAATTGCAGCTGTAGATAGATACACACCCAGGTATCGGATCAGTACTCGGTATCGGCCGATACCCTGAGTCCAGGTATCGGAATCGGTATCGGGAAGGGAAAAAGGGTATCGGAACATCTCTACTATTAATACATTATAAGTATAATTTGGGCCATTATACTTTTCTGTCAGTATACAGTGAGGAAAATAAGTATTTGAACACCCTGCTATTTTGCAAGTTCTCCCACCTGGAAATCATGGAGGGGTCTGAAATTGTCATCGTAGGTGCATGTCCACTGTGAGAGACATAATCTAAAAAAAAAAATCCAGAAATCACAATATATGATTTTTTAACTATTTATTTGTATGATACAGCTGCAAATAAGTATTTGAACACCTGTCTATCAGCTAGAATTCTGACCCTCAAAGACCTGTTAGTCTGCCTTTAAAATGTCCACCTCCACTCCATTTATTATCCTAAATTAGATGCATCTGTTTGAGGTCGTTAGCTGCATAAAGACACCTGTCCACCCCATACAATCAGTAAGAATCCAACTACTAACATGGCCAAGACCAAAGAGCTGTCCAAAGACACTAGAGACAAAATTGTACACCTCCACAAGGCTGGAAAGGGCTACAGGGAAATTGCCAAGCAGCTTGGTGAAAAAAGGTCCACTGTTGGAGCAATCATTAGAAAATGGAAGAAGCTAAACATGACTGTCAATCTCCCTCGGACTGGGGCTCCATGCAAGATCTCACCTCGTGGGGTCTCAATGATCCTAAGAAAGGTGAGAAATCAGCCCATAACTACACGGGAGGAGCTGGTCAATGACCTGAAAAGAGCTGGGACCACCGTTTCCAAGGTTTCTGTTGGTAATACACTAAGACGTCATGGTTTGAAATCATGCATGGCACGGAAGGTTCCCCTGCTTAAACCAGCACATGTCAAGGCCCGTCTTAAGTTTGCCAATGACCATTTGGATGATCCAGAGGAGTCATGGGAGAAAGTCATGTGGTCAGATGAGACCGAAATAGAACTTTTTGGTCATAATTCCACTAAACGTGTTTGGAGGAAGAAGAATGATGAGTACCATCCCAAGAACACCATCCCTACTGTGAAGCATGGAGGTGGTAGCATCATGCTTTGGGGGTGTTTTTCTGCACATGGGACAGGGTGACTGCACTGTATTAAGGAGAGGATGACCGGGGCCATGTATTTGGTGCAAATCAAGTGTAAAAAGCCCATAATAAAATGGTTGTTGCTAATAAGTCCTTCTGACTACACACAAAACCAAGGTATCATTTGCTCTAGCAATTACTAATAGAGAGATAAATAAGCTCAAAAACAATGAAAACAATACAAAATTCGGGATCACTGGTGATCCCTGACGGGCAAGGGGTTAAGGAAGCGGATGATAAGCTCGTTCCTTCCTATTGCACGGCTGCGTGTCGTCTCCATTGCGTGTCGATGCTAACTTAGTAGCGCACCATTTAGAGAACACTGACCATTTAGACGCGTAGAGCCTTCTCGTGGAAGGAGCTCTAGACTGCGTGATCGTGTTTACGACCCCTTCTGGCAAATCAACGGGTATCCATTGATTATCCACGCATGCAGAGACCAGCGCTCTGGATGAGGATGCCAGATTGATCTACCGGCTTGAGAGAGAAGATCTGTCCTCACCGGGATTGGCCATGGGCATGGGGCTGAGCTCTGGGTACCAGATTTGGTTCTCCCATCGTGGGGCTATGAGGAGCACTGAGTGGCGCGTTTCCCTGATCCTCTTGATTACCTATGGTAACAGCGAGATCGGAGGGAAAGCATACAGCGGGTGACTGGGCCAGGTTTGGGCCGGCACGTCCTCGCTCTTTGAGAAAAAAAAACTCTGGACAGTGAGCATTGTCTTTTGACGCAAAAAGGTCGAACAGGCGCCACAGTAGCTGGACTGTCTGGGGGTGCAGGGACCATTCTCCCGGGGGAATGTTGTCTCTGGACAGTCTGTCTGGGCCGACATTCAGGTGGCCCGGCACGTACGCGGCTCTCAGCGAGCGCAACGAGCGATGAGCCCACACGAGAAGGCGTTCTGTCAGTTTGGAGAGATTCCTGGATCTGACACTGCCCTGTCGGTTCACGTAGGACACCACGGACATGTTGTCCAAGCAGACTAGCACATGGTGGTCCCGTATATGTGGGAGGAAGCGCTTGAGCGCGTTCTCGACCGCTATCATCTCCAAACAGTTTATGTGGAGGCATTTCTCCTGGTCTGACCACAGGCCAAAGACCGGTTTTCCCTTGAAAAGAGCGCCCCAACCTAAGTTGGATGCGTCCGTCGAGATAACTTTTCGGTGCAAGACGGCTCCCATTGTAACTCCCCGCTGGTACCAGTCGGCCACTAACCAGGGTCTCAGTGCTGAAACGCAGCTCTGAGTCACTCTGATTCGTATGCCGCAGGACACCCAGGCTCGGTGAGGCACTCGAGCGTTCAACCAGCGTTGTAGCGGGCGCATACACAGTAGACCCAGCTGAAGCACTGCTGCAGCTGATGTCATACAACCCAGCATCCTCTGAAATGTTTTTAGAGGTGCGGCGCTGCCCAACTGGAAAGACGCGGCCAGGCTACGGATACGGCGTGCGCTGTGTCGACAGCCGGGCTGTCATTGCCACAGAGTCCAGTTCCAAACCCAGAAAAGAGGTTGACTGACTGGGCAGTAATGAGCTCTTGGTCCAGTTGACCGTGAGACCCAGGCTTTCCAGGTGGCTGAGAAGCACTGTTCTGTGAGAGATAATTTCTTCCTCTGACTGTTCTAGAATCAGCCAATCGTCCAAATAGTTCAAAATCTGCATGCCCTGACCTCTCAGGGGAGCGAGAGCCGTGTCCATGCACTTCGTGAATGTACGGGGTGCTAAAGACAGGCCGAACGGCAGGACGGTGTACTGATATACCCGAACGTGGAAGGCGAATCTCAAGAATGGCCTGTGACGGGGTATTATCTGGATCTGAAAGTAAGCGTCTTTCAGATCGAGGGGAAATAAACCAGTCCCTCGGGCGAATCTGCGCGAGGATCTGTCTGGTTGTAAGCATTTTATGGCATTTTACGAGGAAGTAACGGCTGTAAAAGCCTGACTCGCTCAGAGAAGGGGGTACCGGTTCTATGGCTCGTATGCACAGAAGTTTCGCTATTCCTGCACGAAGTAGGTGTGCTACTTCCCCATTTACTTTCGTCTCGGTTCGCGCTTAAAAGCGCGGGGGACGGCAAGCGAACTGCAATGAATAGCCCTCTCTTACTGTACTCAGCACCCATTCTGACACACCTGGAATAGCTTCCCACACTTATGTACGGCTAGGGGCAGAATGGCCTCCGGGCTCCGATTGCCGCATTCCGCGGGCTCGAGAACCTGATTCGGAGGCGCGGGCGCAGTGCGCGCGCTCTCTGTGCTTGAATACGGCGGCTTGCAGACAGCGATGGCTGGCGGTTTTACACACGATGTCCCGGTGGCATTGGACGGGGAACATATTGTGCGAGGAACGGAGCACGAGAGCGGCGCCGGGGTAAAGTGTTTGTCAGTATGTGTGAACGCTCGAGGGCGGGCACAGGACTTACATTTGTGATATGACCGGTAGGAAGTGGCCGTGTAACAGTGAGTAGGTGCGGGCACGTGGTTGTGGACCCGTGACCTACATCTAACACTCGAGCGTCCGCTTTTGTCCGCTTTAGAGAGTGGGCTCTGTGAGAGACACGGGGTTTATAGTGCTTGTGTGTAGGGGTGAACACCGAAACGTGGGCACATTTTCTACACTTAAAACACTTACGGCGTGAGCCGGATAGCCAGGCATTACACTCCTTTTGAGATTTCTCTGGGTCATCGTGAAAACAGCAGTTGCGTGCAGGCGAGCGGGTAGTATTCCCAAATACACTTCTTAAAGTATTGTTAATAAAGTATAATTAAAAATTACTGCATTTTTAAAGTAGCCTATCTTAGTTGATTATGCTGCAGAATTAGTCACATGCATCTTAATTCCTTTACGGCTCTCTGTCTTCAGAATGGTACAGAAAACAAGTGTTCATGGCATGATCAAATACAGATAGGGAAGTGTATCTTATTTATCTTTGATGCACTGGCTCATATGACAAAGAATAACTTACCCCAAGAGAATGCCTCAAAATGCTGTTTGCAATGCTTTAGAAATGTACTTTTGCTGGGTTGTTTTCTCATCTGGTAAGGGCAGACTGAGCTACTGGCCAAATATCTTAACACCTTCCTCTGTAAGATGCAAAAAAAGGAGGTTCAACCAACTCTGAGTTAAAACTTGAACTCTGAGTTGACTTACCCTGAGATGGGAAACTCTGAGTTTTTGGTTTCAGAACAGCTGAAATGAGTTAGTTCAATCAACTCTGAGTTGACCTACTCTGAGTTAAGCGCGTGCACCACAACTATAAAAAGCCATTATCAATGGAGCGCAGATATTATGAGTCACCATGGCAACAGCGCCAGACACAAAGTGGTCTGCCTATTTCTCACCAGCAGAACTGGATGTGCTTCTGCAAGCATATGGAGAGTACGAACATTATTTCGTTTATTAGTTATAAGTTTACATTTTAATTACTGTTATGGGTGTAATTAATTACCAAGTAATCTAAATACTGTAATTTAATTAAAGGGATTACTCTTAATTCTTCTGTAATTTAAAGTTAAATCTGATGTAATTGTATTATATAGAACAATTCTGCTATACATTTTTAAAAGGTATATTTTTAATGTAAACTTCTCCCTCACACTTTGGTCAATTCAAGAATAATTCATGCAATTGTATATTGTTTATTTGAAAGCATTAAATGTGCTGTTTCTTGTCTCTCCTTGTATTGTTCAAGTGTTTAAGGCTGACATGGGATTTAGTAATTAGTAATACGTAGACCAATAATTTCTAAAGATAGTCATTATTACATTAATCTAATTGCACTGTTGAAGATGTCATTTGTAGGTAGTAATACAAGTAACTTACCCAACTGTTATAATATCAGAGGTGAAACTGGAAGAACAGTATATTATTCAACCTAATTTTAATTTCCATGTAGGTGCAATGCTACAGGCATTAAAAGAACATGGCAGCAGCTGAAAATTAAATATAAAAACATAATTCAGTCAAGTAAGGCTTGAGCATATCATGGGTGTAGGCTACCTGACTTTACAAACATTTGACATATTAAATAACTAATAATAAATAATATATGTCACATATATTCAAAACCTATATTAAAACAGCCTATTTCTAACTATCTAGTCACGACTGGATAGTTAGAAATAGGCTGGTTTGAGGTTAAAACCCGGAATCTAACACCATTTCAGTGAACAGGCCAATACGAGACAAACTCTGCCGCCTTTAACATTAAAAGAGGATGCTGAAATGTGAAGCTCACATGCAGCACAATAATTGAGGTCAAACAAGGGTGTTTATTAGTCACAGAAAAGTTCAGTTAAGTCATTATACAAGTGGTTATAAAGATTAAAGAATACTTGTTTACATCAGGAATCCATTTGCATTGTGCATGATGATGGTTTGATTTACTTCTCTGAAAATTAGGACTGTAAATCACTTAAAAAATGTACTGCAAAGCCTCATATGAAGCTAATTCAAAGACATTACATTATTGTAGAAAACATGTAAATCATTAAATATATATATATATATATATATATATATATATATATATATATATATAAAGTGGCGTCAGAAGTCAGTATATTGTTTATTTCCATGTAATGTAAAATAGGCATATGACTGGCCTAAAATCATGTTGGTCTGTCCTTATGCTTCGTTCACACAGGAAGGGTTATTACTTTCCGTCTATACACATGAGTTTGGTTAGATATTTTTTGTTGTTGCAGCACATTTTAAGATGAAGTGTCAAGTTAAAAGCAGTTGTTAAAAACGCATCTTGAAATCCTTTACTGTTTCATTTCCCATGGTGATTATCACAGATGTTTTAGCTGTATTCAAAATTATGCATTGCATTATGTTTTGTTTTTAGGGTTAAACCAACCCTTAAGTGTGACAATCACATAGACTCCATTGCGAAAAAAAGCACAGTAGAGGTTGTACTTGCCAGCTCAGGAAGTTCAACTTGCTCACAACTGCTGATGCAGTTCTACTCAGCTGTTATTGTGTCTGTCCTCTGCACTTCGTTAACTGTCTGGTTTAGCTCAGCTACAAAATCCAACATAAGAAGACAACAGAGGACGGTTTGGACTGCTGAGAGGATTATTGGTGCTCCCCTGCCCACCCTCCAAAAACTGTATACATGTAGAGTGATGAAAAGGGTCAGAAAATCACCCTGGATCCTTCACATCCAAGCCACATTCTCTTTGAACCTTTGCCTTCTGGCCAGTGCTACAGAGCACCGAGCACCAGAACAACCAGGCAAGAGAAAAGTTTTTTCCCCCAGGGAAGAAAAGTTTCTTCTACTTCATGGACAGTTAAATGTTCTCCCCACTGTGCAATGATAACTATGTGCAATATCGCTTATATCTATTTCTTATTCCAAGTATTTGCATCTTCTTATTCCATTCCCTGTTAATTCTATTCAATTTGTATATAGCACATACAAATATCTTTATTTTTTATTTTACTATCTGTATATCTATATGTTGTTGTCTCTGTTTACTGGAAGCTGCTTCTGTCACCAAAACAAAGTCCTTGTGTGTGCAAACATACTTGGCAACAAAGCTTTTTCTGATTCTGATTAAAGGAAATATCCATAAACTTAACGGATAATGTCATGGCAGAAAATTACGATTTCTTTTTTTTTGTACAGTGCACAACTAAATACAGTAGCCTATATAGGACCAGATTTACTAAACACGGTATATTAGCATGAGACTGGCAATTTTCACAAATTGACTACCACAAACCTTAGTAAATCATGTTGCATTATTCTTTTAAAAAACTCTCCTTCCATAAATTTTGCGTCTGAAGGGGAAACTCCTACAAATGCATATGCAATAAGGTCAGCAGCAAAAATAACTGTGTCCATGCCTTTTCAGTGCTAAAGTAGTTAAGGGTTTGCGCTGGCACAAGTTGTTAGAAAATCTGGCCCTTCGTTTTCTTTTTGTTTTGTTTTTACAATTAATCAATAAATGCATTAAAGGAGAACTCCGGTCAATTTTAACATTGAGCTCATTTTTTTGTAAATTTGGAGTGCTGTCAATACAGAGAACAACGACAAAAATCGGTGTTGCCTACACCGTGTTATCCTCTTTTTAAAATTTGCACCCTGTTGACTTCAATGGGGCATATTTTAAACCTGCTTTTACCCTCTTAACATCCTTGATGTGTCATTACAAGTGCACAGGTCATGTGAGTGATTCCTTTAGAGTTAACATGGGTGAATCTGACTGCAGTAGATGTGAAAGATATGAATAAAATGAAGTTAATTTGGCCAGTGTTCATACCTGTATTTACATCCTGTTTTCGGTTGAAGTCCAAAGTAGTCGATTGTCGAGTTCACGCGCGTGATCATAGGTAACTAAACATATGCGCGTGAACTCGACAATCGACTACTTTGGAATCACTCACATGACCTGTGCACTTGTAATGACACATCAAGGATGTTAAGAGGGTAAAAGCAGGTTTAAAACTTGCCCCATTGAAGTCAACAGGGGGCAAATTTTAAAAAGAGGATAACACGGTGTAGGCAACACTGATTTTTGTCGTTGTTCTCTGTATTGACAGCACTCAAAATTTACAAAAAAAATGAGCTCAATGTTAAAATTGACCGGAGTTCTCCTTTAAATCAAATGTTTTCATTAAACAATAATGAGGATGTGACGTCATGATGATGAAGCGCGCCTCGCGGCTCTTCCACATTGTTTGTTGTTTCTATCGATATATATCTTAATTGGTAAATCAGATTAATAGTATTTTGGTACTCAAAGGCTATAATGCCTCCAAAGAAGGTAATGATGGAAGAAACAATAAAAGAAATGAATGAAACACTGAAGAAATTGACGCAAGATATAAGAGACGTTGTAGCAAAGCAAACTGAGATAACGAACCTTTTGGCAGAAATTAGAGAACTCAGAGAAAGTGTGGCCGCAAAAGATCTGAGGATTGCTGCACTTGAAAATAAAGTGTTGAAGATGGATGAAATGGAACGTAGAATCCAAGATATGGAACTGTTTACCCGCAAAGAAGATGTAATAATAAGCGGCCTTGATGTTAAACCGAGGACGTACGCTGCCGCGGTGACTAAGCGAGATGAAAAGAAAAGCCTAAATTCGAAAGATCAAGAATCCCTCGAAACGCAGGTAATCTCCTTTCTTCAAAGTAGGAATATCCATCTGGACAAGAGCAACATCACAGCTTGTCACATTCTACCAAGAAAGGACCAGGCAACCAAGCCCAGAATCATGGTGCGTTTTGTGAGTCGTAAACACAAAACGGAACTTTTGGTGCAGGGGAAAAAGCTCAAAGGCACGGCGGTATACATCGATGAACACCTAACATCTAAAAATGCCGAGATTGCCCGAGTTGCTCGGCAGCTATGGAAGGAACGCAAAATAAAAGCAACTTGGACTAGAGATTGCAAGGTGTTGATAAGATTGAATGGCCCCTCGCCTGAAGCGGAGAAAGTGTTGATGATTAGGGAGCTGAAAGATCTGGACCACTACAAATGAAGATGATGGCAAACATGTTATTTGGGAATATAGGAACTCTGGGCCAGGTGAAGACCAAAGGATTAGTCATGTTTTTGGCCAGATATATATTTTATTTTTTACTTTTTTTGAGGGGCGCTCGAAAAGTTTCTATCCTTGGCCGATGTTTAATTAGTTTTGAAGTGAGTTCGGTCAAAGTCCTTTTAGGCAAGTCGTGCCACTCGGCCGCCATCTTGGCAACGCCTCCGGGCAGCTATTTCGGACTAACAAGACCAGGCTCCTATCTAAATGAATGGGCAGAGAGTCAGAACTGCACTTTCACTGGTCACCGGGACATAAAAACTGCATGTATAGAAACAGCAGTAAAATATGATAAAAATCGCTGAAAAAGTTTGATGACTTTGCCCCAAAATAAGTTTTAAAACGCCTTTTTCCCCACAGGTTATACTTTTACTACGCATGCGCAAGGATTCACGTTCACGACACCAACTTCATTCACGTCTCTATCCGGAATGCCGGTGTTGTGCCAAGCACTTAAACAATTATATGTATTTAAATGTCTGAAACCTAAAATAAACATTATGTGGTTAAAAACACTGAACAGTTGTGATATAGCCTATGACAAGCGCTGAGTGCGTCCGTCTTTGGCTCAGCGCCAGCCACAGCGCGCAAGCACAGGTTGAATATGGCAGTTATGTCACGTCACTGTACATTCGCTCCTTAGTGGTCAGCTGCTGACTGTTAAAAGCAGATGATTGGCTTTCCAGCGGGAGGGGCGGGACATGTGCATACAACCGCCATCTTTGCCGTTACGGGTTTTCCTTATATAGTTGTATTGAGGATTGAGGAAGTGGCATGTCTCATATAAATTGTCTCTGGTTCGGTGCACCTATGGGAACAAGGTAGGAAACACCTTTCTACTTTGACTATGACTGTATATAGTAGGGCTATTTTTACTATTATTCATCGATCTGGATTTACAATGCTTTCCTGGAGACGCAGGCTCAAACTTTATAAACTGTTAATATTATACTGGCTTTGTTACCGCTGCTTTTTTGTAAACCAACTCTTTTTTTTTCTCTCTTTTTCTTTTTTTGCCACTGGGACTTGCCACTGCAGCGACTTTTTATTTTGATTTTGGACTTATTGTGGACTAATTGTTCTCCATATGGCAGCACTTGTTGGTTAAACACAGCAGTTGTAAAAACAACATTTGTAGGGTATTATTATTTGTTTATTGTTTGCTTATAGAAAATGATGACTGAGACCTACAAGGGGCTACACACTGTTAAGAGCTAAATACATAGACTACAAGCTGTATGATTTTGAATGCAATATTGATCCAGAAAATCACTGCTTTAATACAATTAATTCCATGTGTGATTACTATACAGAAGAAAAGTTTAATGATACAGTTAGCCTGGATAGTAATTTTTCAGTAATACATTTTAATTGTAGGAGTTTGTATGCAAACTTTACCAAGATCCAGGAATACTTAAGGTCTTTAAAACATAAATTTTCAGCCATAGCGCTGTCAGAAACATGGGTTAATGAAGCTCGAGGTGTAGATTTCTGTATGGAAGGTTATGAATTGCATTATTGCAGTAGAAAAGATAAGAGGGGAGGCGGTGTTGCCTTATTTGTGAACACTGATTTGAAATGTAGAGTTGTAGAATGTATGACAACAGCCATTAATGATTTATTTGAATGTATTACAGTGGAGATTGATATGGAAAAGAAGAGGAATGTTGTTGTTACATGCATTTAGAGAGCACCTGGGTCAAAAATTGAAACATTCAATGAACAGCTAGAAAAGGTGTTATGTCAGCTGAATGAAAAGAAAAACTATATTTTGTGTGGGGACAATCGATTTGTTGAGTGTGAATAAACAAGTTGCAGTTAGTGATTATTTGGAGATGCTATACAGTAGAGGGTTGTTTCCATTGATCACCGAGCCAACTCGGATAACAACAACATGTTCAACTTTGATCGACCATATCTTCACAAATGTTTTAGAAAGTAAAACCAAGAGTGGTTTGGTGATCAATGATATAAGCGACCATTTACCTATTTTTTGTGTTTTGGATTGTAAAATACCCAATGAGAAGGAAGCTGGCTGTAGGACTAAATATGTTAGAAAAAGGACAGATTTGTAGATTTAGAAATGAATTGAGTGAGCAAGACTGGAAAGAGGTGTATGTCGGGGAAGTAAATGCAGCATATGAAGCTTTTCTAGATAAATATCTTACATTGTATGAAAGGCATTGTCCATATGTGCAATGTAGATATAGGGACAGCTTTAGCAAAAACCCTTGGATTACTAGGGGACTACAGAATGCATGCAAAAAGAAGAATAAACTTTATAGAGATTTTATTAAAATTAGGTCAAAAGAAGCAGAAATGAAGTATAAGCTGTATAAAAATAAGTTAACAACAATAATGAGGCAAGCAAAAAAAGATTATTTTGGGAGCTTATTAGAAAAAAACAAAACTGATATTAAAGGAACATGGAATATTTTGAATAAGCTGATTGGGAAAAGTACATCAGGTCAGGACAGTACACCACACCATTTCATAAATGAGGATAATAAGAAAATTAAAAACTTAAACGAAGTAGTAAATTAATTTAATTCCTTTTTTGTAAATGTGGGACCCAAGCTAGCAGAGAATATTGAAAAACATAACTTAGGGCCACAGGATGGAGGGATAAGGGGGAGTAGAATACTTCAATCAATGTTTCTTGGAGATGTTAGTGAAAATAAAATTCTATCTATAGTAAATGCATTAAAAAACAAGACATCTACAGATACGGATGGGTTAGATATGATCATTGTGAAAAAAACCATTGATTGTATTGTTAAACCTTTAAGTTACATATTTAATCTCTCATTTCAAACAGGGATCTTCCCTAATAGGATGAAGGTAGCAAAGGTGGTCCCACTATACAAAGACGGTGATAAGCATATGTTTACAAATTATAGAACAATTTCGTTATTATCTCAATTTTCTAAAGTCCTTGAAAAAAATTTTGTGCAAAAATTAGATGAATTTATTGAAAAAAAAAAACAGTTGTTAAACGAGAGCCAGTATGGATTCCGTTCAGGTAGATCTACAGCTTCTGCGACCATGAATATAGTTGAGGACATAGTAAATGCAACTGACAACAAGAAACACACAATAGGTGTTTTTATCGACTTAAAGAAAGCATTTGATACAATTGATCATTCAATCTTGTTATTAAAGCTTCAATTATATGGTGTGAGAGGAATAGTATTGGATTGGTTAAGTAGTTATTTGAATAAAAGACAACAGAATGTTCAGTATAATAATAACAAATCCAATAATATGCAAATTCAATGTGGTATACCGCAAGGTTCAGTTTTAGGACCAAAATTATTTATACTTTACATTAATGACATTTGTGATGTATCTAAGTTATTGAATTTTGTTCTATTCGCAGACGACACAAACATTTACCTCTCAGGAAATGATTTAAATGAATTGGTAATTAGTATGGAACAAGAAATGGTTAAAGTGAAGGAATGGTTTGACATTAATAGGTTGTCATTAAATCTAAAGAAAACAAAGTTTATGATTTTTGGTAATAGAAAAAAAGATGAAAGTATTGTACTATCAATAGCAGGAACAAAAATAATGCAAGTTAAGGAAATTAGGTTTTTGGGTGTGCTACTAGATGAAGGGTTGACTTGGAAACCGCATATCTCACACATACAAAAAAAGATATCTAAGAGTATTTTTGTACTAATTAAGGTAAAACATGTGTTAGATTATAAGGCATTGAGAACTTTGTATTGTGCACTGGTGTTGCCTTACATTAGCTACTGTGTGGAGGTGTGGGGAAACACATACCAAAGCAACACAAAGTCACTCTTTCTATTACAAAAGAGAGTCATGCGAATTATATTTAAAACAGATTATAGAGAGCACACAAATGCCTTATTTTTTAACTCTAAACTGTTCAAATTTAAAGAATTGGTTGAATTACGGACACTTATTGTTATGTTTAAAGCAAAAGATAAATTATTGCCCACAAACCTTCAACACTTGTTTATCCTTATAGAAAATGAAGGAAGAAGAAAGGGACATTTTAGGTATCAAATTGCAAGGACAACAGCAAAACAAATGTGTACTTCAGTGGTGGGAGTGAAAGTTTGGAATTCTCTGCAAAATGAACTAAAGCAATGTAAAAATATATTTCAGTTTAAAAAAAGATTTAAAGAGAAATCAATGGATTTGTATGAACACTTATAGGGATTGATGATGATGATGATGATGATGATGGTCGTGATTATGGTTTGCTTTTGCTTTGAATGAATACTTATAGAAATTGATGATGATGGTTGTGATCATGGTTTGCTATTGCTTTGGAATCTGTGTCAGGTTGCTGTTTTGGTTTCTAGTTTGTTTCATTTGTTATCGTCATGCATTGATGGGGATTTGATATGTTGAGTTTTTTTATATGTTGAGGTTTTTCTTTTTTATTATTGTTGAGGGGGCTGGAAATATAAGATATTCTTCACCCTGCCTCCTTTTCATCATGGTTTTATAAATTATATATATGAGGATGATGAAGTAAGTTATGTTGGAAAAATATCCATGAATGAAATAAACATAAACAAACAAACAAACAAAAACTCCAAAACACCTGATTAAAAGTTTCTAGTATTCCTAAAGACCATGATTAGTTGGTTTAGGTGTGTTTAATTATGGTGAACTAAACTCTGCATGACAGAGGCCCTCCAGGAACTAAGTTTGACACCCCTGCATTAAATTGACATCCCTAATGCAAAATAACGTACTTCCCGTTTATGCTTTAGATATGAGTAGACGCCCTGGCATCCACTGAGCTAGAGCGAGACAGGTAGCGACTGATCGTTCGGCCATCTTCTCCAATAGCATTCTCAATCTTTGATAAGATGGAGCTCCTGAACTTCTTCCTGAAGTCATTGCCCATGAAGACGTACAAAACAGGGTTTAGGAAGCTGTTAGCGGCAGCAACAGTGGTGCCAATGTTCAGTCCGAGAGCGATGACTTCAGTGTTGAAGGTTTCGTTTTGTTCGATTAGCACAAATGTGTGGTACGGCAGCCAGCACAGGAAGAAGGTCAGAATGAGAGCCGTCATAATCTTAAACGGTTTGTTGGACTTTGCCATCTGAGTGGCTCTCAGTCTCAGGATGATGATAGTATAACAAACGATAATGAGGATGAACGGCATCACGAATCCAAAAACAAAGCGAATTGTTGCAATGATTTTGTGGCTATACTGGCTGGACGTGTAGTTGTTCATGCATCGGTTTGTGCCTAGGTGATTCTGGACATCACGGAATACAATAGATGGGATACTTAAAGCTGCAGAGATGATCCATGTGAGTACAATTAACACAAATGCTTTTCCGATGGTGCGATGATTCTGTGCCCAAACAGGAAACATGACGGCGATGCAGCGATCCATGCTGATGATGACGAGGAGGAAGATGCTGCTGAACATGTTGAGGAACATGACAAAGGACATGAACTTGCACATGAAGAGGCCAAAAATCCAGTCCGCGGTGACACTGTAGGCAATGTTAAAAGGCAAACAGGCACAGAATATGAAGTCAGATAGAGCCAGGCTCAAGTACCAGGTAGTATTGACTGACTTCTTCATGCCAAACCCTGCAATCCAGATAACCACTGCATTTCCTCCAAGGCCCAGCAAACAGATGATCACATTGATCACCAGCAACACCAGGCAAAGAACTTGAGTGAAACATTTGGTGTGGACCGTCATGTGGGAAGAAACTCCATCGTAAGTTATATTACTGGAGTTATAATCAATGTAATTTTCATAATTATCATAGTCAAATTGAAAATCTGTTGAATCCATTGTAATTTACGTTGATTCCCTGAAAGCAGACAACAAAAAGATCTTTAATTAGTTAAATTGTTCTTCAAGTATTAATATCAGTAATATCACAGTCACTGTTCCCATATTACTATTGATCAGCAATGTCATTTCAACCTAAAAGTTCAGTGTAATTTAATGAAAATTCATTTTGTGAACTTTTAACTTAAAAATAAGTTAGATTAGCAACAAATCATTTGAGAGAAAATTATAACTAAATAAATAAAGTAAAATATTAGTTTTTTTAAAAAAGCTTGTCATTATGTAAATCCAAATAGATTCAATATTACATAATATATAAATATTATACTAATTATAAGTACCTTTGTGGACAGAAACGTTCAAAGGTAAACACTTCAATGTGGTTTGGAGTAAATGTTTACAAGCAGTCTCTCACCTTAGCCAAGTAACAGTGTCTCCAGCATTACTTCACCAGTACGCACTTGACGTCTGACAACTGTGTCGCTTTTGCATTTATAAAGTCCTATCCTTCTCTTGAGCAACATTGTGCATGACTGCACATGCTGTACTTCCACAAAACACTTCCCAAACTGTTTTTGTTTTCCTCATCAACAAGATCCCCTACTTTCACTTCTTGATTTTGTTCTTCTAGTTTTGGAGAAACAGATTCATAAAAAAAAACTAAAAAACTAAAAGCTTTGGCCGTTTACAGTGATCTGACGTAATTCAGTGATGAGATCAGCCTGGGTAAGAGAAGGTCACAGCCCGTAAAGACATAAATAATAATTTAATTTAAATAGCCTCATGCCTTCATTGTCATAACAGAAGTTTTCTTTTATCTCAATAAAATAATTAAAGGATCATTTAAAGTAATTTACATAGAAAAATTCCAGGTTTTTCACTTTTATTTTTCAAATCATTCTTGTTTTCTTTTGAGTATTGTTTAATAGGCAATTATTTTATAGGGTTTTCTTGAATTCAATATCACTTATAAAATGTAAAGCTTAACATTTTTTATAAAAACTTAACTATCCCCTTAAATTTCAATAAAAGCGAAATCCTCAGTGACATCATCCTCCAGGAAGTGGCATCATTTTGGTGGGAAAACAACCGCACATATTGGAATCAGTAAGTATTGATTTAATGAATTCTGTGATGATTTGTGTATTGGTTGATTGAGTTGTCTTATTAATTTCACCATGTACAACTATCAGAAAATTATAGGAACTGTATTACAAAAATCCAAGTTCAAAGATGGTTAAAATGGCCAAAGATAACTGTTGACACCATCATGCAAGATACCTTTCAATCTCTCCCTGAGGATTGGCTAACTTTATCTCTTTAATTACATCATGTTAGGCTTCAACCTGTTTGGCATCCTGTTCATTTACATGCCTACATGTTTCTGAGCTTAACCAGAGCATGTTTATGACCATTCTTTATAGAAATCCTTCCATAAATTATAGCAAAACCATACTATTCAATATTCAATAATTGTTGTTTTTTATTTATTAAAATGTATTCAGTTCATGCAATCTCTTGCTCTGAATATGCAAAACAGGTCTTAGGAGCGATTTCTCTTACCACAAACTCAGATACTTACCTTCAACTTATAAAAACTCAATTTGTAAATTTCACAAAAACACAGAATACTAAAAATGTAAATTATTTGACATACCTTAGTCATTAGACAATTTCCACAAGAGGCATGCTATTTGCATTTGAATTTTAAATGCAACTGACTCACTTTGAAAATTAACATGTAAAAAGTATGACTGACAAGTAACTTTGTTAAGTGAGGAGAATGTTTGTTTGTTTTTTGTATCATATCTGATATCTACAACCTGTAATTGTATTTGCAATCCTGCATTTTTAAAGTATCCTATCTTAGTTGATTCTGCTGCAGAATTGGTCACATGCATCTTAATTCCTTTACGGCTCTCTGTCTTCAGAATGGTACAGAAAACAAGTGTTCATCGCATGATCAAATACAGAAAGGGAAGTGTATCTTATTTATCTTTTATGCACTGGCTCAAATGACAAAGAATAACTTACCTCACAAAGAATGCCTCAAAATGCCGTTTGCAATGCTTTAGATATGTACTTCTGCTGCTGGGTTGTTTTCTCATCTGGTAAGTGCAGACTGAGGTGCAGGCCAAATATCTTAACACCTATTTAAGATGCAACAAAGTTCAGAGTACTGCGGCCACACCTATACCCTATTTGAAGTGGCTCTGTTCATCTGGTGGCTGGTTTGAGGTTAAAACCAGGAATCTATTTCAGTGAAAAGGCCATGTTTCAGTGAACAGGAAATCAGTTAACCATTTCAGTGAACAGGCCAACACGAGACAAACTCTGCCACCTTTAACATTGTGGGAGGATGCTGAAGTGGGGTATGTTGTGAAGCTCACATGCAGCACAATAAGTAAGTGATAATGTAGAGCGAGGCGGTTGTTATAGCGAATACAACCCCGACAGGTTGATCAGGACCCCGACGCAAAGCCGAGGGGTCTGTGATGGCCGACAACGTGGCCACACAGCAAGGTGGTAACTAAACCACACACACAGACATGCATCCTTCTCTTTTGTTTGTTTACATGTTATTTTGGTTTTCCTTTAGTACATTTCATAATTAAATATTTTGTTGCAGATCACCCTATATATATATATATATATATATGTATATATTTCATAATAAAGACAGACACAGATTTGGTTAATTTTGCCCACTTTATTTCTAATTTACACTTTTACCATACATGACTAGGTTGGGTGCACACTTTCTAGTTATTAGTGGTATATTGTGTTAACGTTTATTTCTTTTGAGTTTAAGTTGCTTAAGTGGGAAGAGCGGAGGTTTGGCACTGTCTGGGACGCTGCGCTCCGGTGGAGGTCCATTCCAATAAAGGACCAGCTGGCAGGCAGTTGCTGCCATTTTGTTCTGTTGGGCTAATCCATGTTGCCAATTAGCTGGGGGGTGTATGATTGATTGTATGTTTGTTTTGTTTATTATAATTCTATTTATATTTTGTTGACTATAATTATTTTTTTTTCAACAGTTTTTCAAGTTATTTAATTTGTAACTTTGTTTTTGCATTTAATAAATTATTTTTGGTTGGAAATCCTGTGTCCTTTGCCCTTGACTGCTTGGTCCCACACAGGTCTTGAATCAGCCTGAAGTGGTTGTATTCGCTATAACAATCGCCTCACTCTACATTATCCCGCTTATTACATGGCTACCGACCAAATAAATGAATAATTTGACACAAAATATTGATTTAAAAAGGAGTTTATTGATTTAAAAACGATTGTATTGTTTCTGCTAAAGAAAATAGTCCGTTCCGTCTCTACGGTTAGAATCCTGCGTGTCCATGGCAACGCTCTGCTTTGCATGGCAACCGTGTGTTATACTTAGCAGCGGTCTGTTATTAAGAAATAACAGATCGCATTCTACATTAGAACTGTAGGACTGTAAATCCCTTAAAAAATTAACTGCAAAGCCTCAAATGAAGCTAATTCAAAGATATTACATTATTGTAGAAAACATGTAAATCATTATATATATATATATATATAGGCTACACATATGAAGAGTTCAGATGCAAAAGCCTCTAAGTGCCATCTGAAATTTTCTTCCAGAATGATCATTTTTGGGCCATTCTACAGAATTGGTGCAAACTGCTGTCCCTCATCCAAAAAACACATTTGAAAAGCATTTAATTATTAAAATCTTAGATGTTTACTAAGATCCTTCAATTATCTATTGAAACCCACAATAATATTTAAGATATCAGTAAGCTTTATATATATAAAATCATAATTTATGGGCTACTTTCAATTAGGAGGTGGCTGTCCCAAACCCTAACCCCTAAATTTCAACTTGTGAAAATGATATTGAAAAAATTTTTGCAAATTTTTCCATTCTTGTTTTAAAAAAAATATTTTTGTTTTTTAAAAAAAAATGAAGTTAAAAAAAATATTTATTTTATATTTTATTTTTAAATCATGAAACTTTATCAAAAAAAACATGTCCCGCATTTTCATGTCACTACCAAAACAGTGAATGTTGTAGTCCATTGGCTGAGACTGATTTTAACCACACTCCTACATTTTTGATCAGGAAATATTCCTGTGTCCCTCTCTCTCATGTGCTATATGGTGAGTAGATTGATCCCATCATTTTGAGGTAAATGTGTTCTAAAGTCTAAAAATCTGTGTGTAACTTTAAGGAATGTCACTACCAAACTCATTTTTTCTGCTATTGAGAATTTTTTTTTGGATGTTATTCCATAAAATTTAGTTGTTATATGTGTTCAACTGTTCTGACCAGTGATTGCTAACCATGTGCTGATTAGCATCTTCGAGCTAGGCTCAAAAGTATCTAAAATTGTCACTACCAAAACAGTCACAACCGAAACATTTTCTTGAAGTTTCGGTTGTGACATTGTTTTGGTAGTGACAAAAGGGAACACATAATCCTTTATTTGGAGGAATAAACTACATTTTAGTACAGTTATGCAAATAATTACTACTGTAGTATGTTTTAGTAGTGTTTTAGTATGCAATATTCTGTTAAAATTCTGTAATGTGATGAGGTTACAATTACTTAAGGTTGCAGTCCATGATACTAGCTTAGGTGTAAGGTTGTTGTCAGTAATGTTAATTTATATGATTAACTTGACAGGGAGAATGATATAAAACACCAACATGCCTAAAAAAAATAGAAAAACTACAACAGAGAGACAGAGAGAATACAAACAAAGGTTGAGGGAAGACCCAGTGAAGTACGAGGAATACTTAAGGAAAGAAAGAGAAAGAAATAAGAAACGAAGGGAAGAAGGAAAGTTGAAGAGTATCAGTGAATTACCTGACAGGGAGCAAAGAGATGTCAGAAAAGCATGGAGGAAAAGACACAGGATGATGGTGAAAAGACAAAAAGAGGTGGAGACATTTTGCAGGGCTTCCACACCACCTAGCACATCCAGTGAGGGTGATCAGACACCAGTACACACACACACACACACACACACAGTTCAGTGGTTCTGGAGATTTATCTGAATGAGGAAAATTATTCTGAAATTAATGTTTTATGTACACACACACACACACACACACACACACACACACACACACACACACACACACACACACACACACACACACAGTTCAGTGGTTCTGGAGATTTATCTGAATGACTCATAAACAAAATGTTGAAAATGTGCAAATAAAAAAAAGTGGTTCTGAGTCTACATTGTAAGTTGTTGTTTTTTTGGGAAGAAAAATCTAGGAGCATACCTCTTCTCACTTGCACCTCAAGACCCAAAGTATAGAATAGCTCTAGGTGTTCTTATAAGATATTTACTGTCAGATGTGTGTCTGCTATATGGACTGACTGCATATGTGCATCATAGTTATTTATTTATATTAACATAAAATGTGGACAGTCTGATTCAGCCATGGCAAACTAATTATTGTGGTCACTACCAAAACATTACTGTCACTACCAAAAATGTGCAGTCACTACCGTAACATGGGATGTTTTGTCAAAAATAAAGTATATTGAATTATCAACTAAGATGTTATGATAGTGTTTGGTTCAATGCATATTCAAACTAATGAATCCTTAACTTTGAAATCAATACGATAAACTTTATGCCTTCTACAAAGAAAGATTGGGTTCAAAATACAACAAATCTCATAAATCACACTTAAAATATTATTAAAATTATAATCTTTATTGATTTAACCAGTAAAAATATTTTTTAAAAATAGAAAAAATATATATTTATAAGGTAGATGTAAACAAAATCTTAATAGGTCATTATAAGCCTTCTTAATAAATTATTTAATATTGTGTTTCGGTAGTGACAAATTTGGGGAGAAGGAAAATATTCCAGCATTTTCTGAAAATACAATATGAGAATTAACTGCACAATTACTAGAAAAGCGTACCTTGGATATTATACAATTTGCATACATGCAAAATTTGTGGGAAAAAACTAAAAAAATTCAAGATGTTTCCAACTCTGACTTTGCACCAATTCTGTAGAATGGCCCTTTTATGAAGCCCGTATATTTAAGTTGAAACATGAAAATTTCCTATTAATTGCCATTTAAGTGATATTACTGAACTTAAACAAGCTTAATAAAAAATTATCATTCTAGAAGAAAATTTCAGATGGCACTTAGAGGCTTTTGCATCTGAACTCTTCATATATATATATATATATACACACACACATTCACCTAAAGGATTATGAACACCATACTAATACTGTGTTTGACCCCCTTTCGCCTTCAGAACTGCCTTAATTCTACGTGGCATTGATTCAACAAGGTGCTGAAAGCATTCTTTAGAAATGTTGGCCCATATTGATAGGATAGCATCTTGCAGTTGTTGGAGATTTGTGGGATGCACATCCAGGGCACGAAGCTCCCGTTCCACCATATCCCAAAGATGCTCTATTGGGTTGAGATCTGGTGACTGTGGGGGCCATTTTAGTGCAGTGAACTCATTGTCATTGTTCAAGAAACCAATTTGAAATGATTCGAGCTTTGTGACATGGTGCATTATCCTGCTGGAAGTAGCCATCAGAGGATGGGTACATGGTGGTCATAAAGGTATGGACATGGTCAGAAACAATGCTCAGGTAGGCCGTGGCATTTAAACGATGCCCAATTGGCACTAAGGGGCCTAAAGTGTGCCAAGAAAACATTTCCACACCATTACACCACCACCACCAGCCTGCACAGTGGTAACAAGGCATGATGGATCCATGTTCTCATTCTGTTTACGCCAAATTCTGACTCTACCATCTGAATGTCTCAGCAGAAATTGAGACTCATCAGACCAGGCAACATTTTTCCAGTCTTCAACTGTCCAATTTTGGTGAGCTTGTGCAAATTGTAGCCTCTTTTTCCTATTTGTAGTGGAGATGAGTGGTACCCGGTGGGGTCTTCTGCTGTTGTAGCCCATCCGCCTCAAGGTTGTGCTTGTTGTGGCTTCACAAATGCTTTGCTGCATACCTCGGTTGTAACGAGTGGTTATTTCAGTCAAAGTTGCTCTTCTATCAGCTTGAATCAGTCGGCCCATTCTCCTCTGACCTCTAGCATCAACAAGGCATTTTCGCCCACAGGACTGCCGCATACTGGATGTTTTTCCCTTTTCACACCATTCTTTGTAAACCCTAGAAATGGTTGTGTGTGAAAATCCCAGTAACTGAGCAGATTGTGAAATACTCAGACCGGCCCATGGCACCAACAACCATGCCACGCTCAAAATTGCTTAAATCACCTTTCTTTCCCATTCTGACATTCAGTTTGGAGTTCAGGAGATTGTCTTGACCAGGACCACACCCCTAAATACGTTGAAGCAACTGCCATGTGATTGGTTGATTAGATAATTGCATTAACGAGAAATTGAACAGGTGTTCCTAATAATCCTTTAGGTGAGTGTACATTTTTAAAAGGTATATTTTTAATGTAACCTTCTCCCTCAAAAAAAAAAAAATCTGAAACGCTTCCAATACTAATTTCCTGCAGAATAGATACACAATACCAGCAGCACTTTCTCTTTCTCTCATCTCTCCGACAGCGAGTTACACACAAACCCACCTCCCCTCACTCACTCGTTTCATTTGCTCCGGGGGAATATTGTTGCTGGGCTTGAATTTTGTGGGATTCAAAATTCGTGGGATTGCATGTATTGCGCATAATTTTACTCATTCCCGCAGATATTGTGTTCACACCTGAAGTGCACGCACATAAAGCTGCAGCACTAAATTAAGTTATTTTTTCGTTGCTTACTGCCACGTTTTTTCAAATTGCTAACACACAATTTTGTAAACTATGGCTCCATTTCTCAAAACTCTACACACAAAGTGACAAAACACGCTGCAAAACATTAGACACCTCTTGCAAAAGCAAACACTTAATTCAAACTATTTTTCGTAACATCCTAGTAGAGGGCATTTGGAGACACTTGCAGGCTATGATCGAGAGTAAGAAATGTGTGATGTCAGCCATTTTCTTGTCAGTTCCAGCCAAACTGTCGAATGGCAGGTAAAATTTCTCTCTGGTCATATGGTCATAGAATGTTGGTAGATATAACTTTATTTCTATTCAAAGTCAAACATATCTCTCTAGAAATGTTTTTAAGACTCTTTTATTTCATATTGGAGTGATAAAGAATATGACAAGTGATGATAAAATTGGATTCAGGTGTTCTACAAGTGCTGTATTTCTTTTCTTTCTGTATATTCATTTTGATTATTCTTATATGTATTTTCAGCAGTGAATTGTGATCGGATGACCAACAATCCATGTCTGTTTGTTTTTTTCTCATGTATTTCCAGTAAATGCGCTGCATGAGTGAGCTCAGCATACTGTCTTCGTGTGGTCTTTTCTGGGGGAATCGAGTGAAAGAATCAGAGGGGTTACATTAGCAATTGTTAACACTGTAATATCAATGTTTCACAAGCGGACACTCAACTGAGACTGCCCTGCTCTCGATAATTGAAGCTCTGAGACTGGCAAGAGCAGCTTCCAAATTCTCAGTTTTCATCCTGCTGGATCTGTCTGCTGCCTTTGACACAGTTGACCACCAGATCCTCCTGTCAATTTTAAAGACGAAGGGCATCTCGGGAACCGCACTACAATGGTTCACGTCTTCTCAGGTAGGTCCTTCAGGACGTTGTGGAGGGGTGAGGTGTCCAAGACCCAACATCTAGCTACTGGGGTGCCTCAGGACTCAGTGCTTGGATGGTCACTTCTCTTCTACATCTACATGACATCACTAGGATTTGTGATTCAGAAACATGTCTTTTCCTATCACTGCTACGCTGATGACACACAACTCTACCTCTCATTCCAGCCTAATGATCCGACAGTTACTGCTCGCATCTCAGCCTGCCTGACAGACATTTCTGGATGGATGAAGGACCACCACCTTCAACTAAACCTTGAGAAGACAGAGTTGCTTGTGGTCCCGGTCAACACAACACTACACCAAAACTTCTCCATTCAGCTAGGTTTTTCATCCATAACTCCATCAAGGTCAGCCAGGAACCTTGGAGAGAACCTAGAACTGCCCGGCCCTGCAGATTTGCCTTATACAACATTAGGAGAATCAGGCCTTTCCTATCAGAGCAGGCTACTCAACTCCTTGTCCAAGAACTTGTTCTATCCAGACTGGACTATTGTAATGCTCTCCTAGCAGCTTGCACTGTCAAACCTCTGCAACTGATCCAAAATACAGCAGCTAGAGTGGACTTTAACGAGCCGAAGAGAGCAAACGTCACTCCTCTCCTCACCAGCATGTCTGTTCCATGCTGGTGGCCATTTTCAAGAAACGGCTGAAGATGCATCT
Source organism: Scardinius erythrophthalmus (assembly GCF_964197995.2). Taxonomy (NCBI): domain Eukaryota; kingdom Metazoa; phylum Chordata; class Actinopteri; order Cypriniformes; family Leuciscidae; genus Scardinius; species Scardinius erythrophthalmus. The sequence continues at coordinate 13,075,448 of NC_138225.1, read as the reverse complement.
TTTTCGGCAACACTTGATCCATTAATACTAACACTTTATCTTCTATTCTGTATCTATTATCAAAAAAAAAAAAAAAAAAAAAAAAAGAAAGAAAGAAAAAAAAAACCCGTACTGTGTTAGATTAAACTGGGAAGAGTCATAGCACTTTGCACATAGCATAGCACGTAGCACATAGAATATTGTTGTCCTATTGTTAGTTTAACTGCTTCTATTGTTCGCTTTGGATAAAAGTGTCTGCTAAATTAATAAATGTAAATGTACTAGATGTAAAGCCTACTTGTAAGTGTAGTTTCAATACTACTTGGGACTAAATTGGCCCACTTTTAGTGTATACTTTTAAGTATACTTTGTGTAACAATATACACTTTGAGTACACAACTACTATACAACTAAGTTTTTGTATTGTACTGCAACTATAAGTGAACTTATAATTTACTATAAGTATAAATATATTTTAGTTTATGAAAATACACTTTGAAGTATACTCTCAGTAAACTACTAGTTCAGTAGTTTTATATTGCAAGAAAGCTTTCTATGTTCCTATTTAGGCATTACATTTTTATACTTAAAAAAACTTCATGCAATTTCTTCATTCATTTAGTTTCATTAAAAAAGCAACATTTTAAACTAAATTCTAAAAGCTGAGAAAGTCGCATTTTTGTCAAAGAGTAGGTCCAGAATGATGATCAAAACAGATGGAGTAGATCAATCCATAAACACCCCAAAGCTTCACAAAACTACAAGCCAAGTTTACTCAGAATACTTAATTATACTTTTAAATATATCTCGGTCAAAAGATTGAGTACAAGTGTAAGTCATAATATACTTAGACTTTTCTGTCAGTAAACCTAAGTGGAAAGTAACTATATTTCTGAGAAGTACATAAAGTATATTTCTGAGAAGTACATAAAAAAGTAGGCTGAAAGTAACTTTCTTACTTTTAGTTTAAAAGAGGTAAACAAATAATAAACTTATTTTTCATAAGAGTACCCATAATGAACAAATAATTCCAAAACTTAACTGATTTATTTATCTCTTGGTTCTCTCACACACCCAACACACATCCTCCCTTTCTACTGTTGAACTTGCAGGGAAACACTCCAAATCTGTCTGTCAGAGTGGAACATCCATAGTCTATATATCTCCTGTTAGACATTGTTTTATATGTAAAGGATCCTTCTGAATAATAAGAATAACAATTATTAAAAATAATATTCATATAAACCAGAGTGAAAAAATGCCCATGAGCAAAAACATCCAGAGCATTTAGTAAAATCAGTGGTATATTTTCCTCTGAACAGCTAAGAAATTAACTAGATGTACCGCATCGCGGTACAAAATATGACCGCCGCTCAGGCCTGTACTGGCTTTCCACAAAAATAAATGACGTGGAGTAATTTGGCTGTATTGCGTGTTTATGTATATACCTAAAAAAAGTAATAGTATGTGCATGTCTGTCTGTGTGTGTGTGTGTGTGTGTGTGTGTATGTGTGTGTGTTTGTGTATGTGTGTGTCTGTGTGTGTGTGTGTGTATGTGTGTGTCTGTGTGTGTGTTTGTGTCTGTGCGTGTATGTATGTGTGCGTACATGTGTGCGCGTGTGTGTTTGTGTGTGTGTGTCTGTGCATGTGGATTTGTATGTGTGTGTATGGGTGTGTGTATGGGTGTGTGTCTGTCAGTGTGTGTGCATGCTTGCGTTTGTTTGTATTCCTGCATGTGTGTGTGTGACAGTATCATCCTAAACCAGCAACCCTTCGCTCAACAGCACCATCTACAGGCCGATGAGTGTACAGTCACTAAATGTGCACATAAATGAATTTATTTTATACCCCCTCATGGATGAAATTCTACAAAACTTAGCAGAGAATACCCCCAGAGGATGTCAAGTTAATCATACACATGAAATATGGTGCAGTTCTGAACATCTCCACTGAAGATAGGGGCGATTAAAGCAGAATAATATTGCATTTTCATTTTTTATGGGAGGGGCGCAAATCACAAATGAGTGATTATGGGCTAGGTTGATGTGGGCCCTTAAGAGCAACATACCATAAAAATTTCTTCATCCTCAGTGCCACGGTTCAGGTAGTTATTTAGGAAAAACTGCATTTTTTTGGGTTTGGGGGGGCCCAGCGCGGGGGGAGGGGGGAGTGGCCCCCGGGGACCAAACAAAATTTTTCCGTAGAAGTCTAGTGGGGCTACATGCCCACCAAATTTCATGTTCCCCGGTGTTTCGGTGTCCCTGGTATCGTTGACGAAAAATTTACGGGGCCCCAGCGCGGGGGGGGGGGTGGGGGGGGGGGGGGGGGAGTGGCCCCCGGGGACCAAACGAAATTTTTCCGTAAAAGTCTAGTAGACCTAGCCTGGTTCTACCAGACTCTCGTACATTTCATTTGTACAGAGAGTCTGGAATCTCTCCATTGAGAAACGTTTACTTCCTTGTAGGCGGGTTCTCTGTTAAAGTTCAAAACTATTGGATCTGCCCAGAGTCACTCAGGATCTGCCATAGCCAATCGCTAACGTGTGGTCGTGACGTATGTCATGCGCCGAAACCGGCCGGAAACATTTACAAATTCAAAATGTATAAGGACAGTGATGTATTCAGTCAACTGTCGAAGCTGGGTCTAATCATTAACAATACGCCGCTGCGGTCGTTTCGGATCTGCCGCAAATGCTGTACAGTGATCACCGGCTACTGCGCGATACGGAAACAACTTTTCTGCCTCCTTCACTTGGTCCTCCATTAGTGCAACAAGAGGGGAGAAGACAACAACTATCGGCTTTGCATCCCTATCGTTCGCCTTAGCTAACACATTCACCACTAGAACTGCCAGTCATTTTTACCGTTTTGAATTTTATATCTGCAATAACTTTGTTGAAAAAATAAATACAATCCTGCTGGTACCTGACTTTTCCTAAAAGTGTCTGTATTTTCATTTAAAATGTTTTTCATATAAATTACCTATGTAAATTACACATAAAGCAAAAAAAAAAAAAAAAAATGAACATATTTACCTATTTCGGCCATAAACGGTCATATTGACCGCACTGAATTTCGCGGTATTATTATACCAATATACGCAACAATAAAATGTGGTAAAAAATACACTAACATATTCAACAACAAATCATTTAAATGTAATGATATTCAGAACAGAACAAGAATGAAAAAATAACTAAAGCCAAAATGAAATGCTTTATACGCGAAAGTGAAAGTAAGCGGCGTTGGGCTCACGTAACTCTCTAATTAGAATCAAAATGTTTCAACATTTGCGATGTATTTGGATGCTAAACTATTCTTTATCATATAGGCTTTGAACTTCACTCACGTTCCAATATCGACGGAAAAAATCATCCTCTTCACACGCATAAAATGGTACGAATTGTAGCCTACCAGTACTGAGAAACAGAGCAGTGGAATTTTTATATGTTAGGTTGACTATTTTATTATTATATTTTATTATGGCTATAATGAACAGGCTGCAATGCTGGAATATGGTGTGTGTGTCGGCGGCCGCGATCGAACAGTGGAAACATGAAAACATCTCCGTCATTTTGTTCAGGGCATCTACGAATATTATTTATTTATAAATTATAATTAAACTTGTTTAAATGTACAGTTTGGTGTTGTTTTGTTTTTAAAAGACATCCTAATACAACAAATGCATTAATCTCTCAATTGGGGATATATCATTAAAGATACAGAGTTTTGAATAGCGATCAAAATGACTGCTTGTGGCAGTTCTAGTAGTTATGGAATTCTGGCACTTCTAGTGCTGAGTGAGCTGGAAAATCAAACTTTTCCCGAACCCCGTGGGGAGGAGGGCCACAACATCATGGCCACCAACAAAACTTAGCAAACATTGTTCTTGCTCCGGCTTTAACTTCTGTATATTCGGCAGTTTTGCAACAACGGACCGAATAGCTTTTCTCACATCTTTCTCCGCTGCCATTACTCCAACTCAAACTGACGCACTACATCAACGTCATCGTTCTCAGCCACTCCCTCTGTTCGCTGATTGGTCCTACAAAAAATTGATTTCTGGAAACCTAAGAATATACAGCAGTCCCAGACGTAGTACTGAAGGAAAATGAAATTGAGCGGAAGTACGTAGGAGGGCGGAGCCAGGCTATAGTAGACCAACATACCATAAAAATTTCTTCATCCTCGGTGCCACGGTTCAGGTAGTTATTTAGGAAAAACTGCATTTTTTTGGGTTTGGGGGGGCCCAGCGCGGGGGGGGAGTGGCCCCCGGGGACCAAACAAAATTTTTCCGTAGAAGTCTAGTGGGGCTACATGCCCACCAAATTTCATGTTCCCCGGTGCTTCGGTGTCCCTGGTATCGTTGACGAAAAATTTACGGGGGCCCCAGCGCGGGGGGGGGAAGTGGCCCCCGGGGACCAAACGAAATTTTTCCGTAAAAGTCTAGTAGACCAACATACCATAAAAATTTCTTCATCCTCGGTGCCACGGTTCAGGTAGTTATTTAGGAAAAACTGCATTTTTTGGGGTTTGGGGGGGCCCAGCGCGGTGGGGGATTTCATGTTCCCCGGTGCTTCGGTGTCCCTGGTATTGTTGACGAAAAATTCAGTAAGGTGACGAAAAAAAAAAAAAAAAAAACTTTGACAATCCCTATATGACCGCTTTCGCTAGCTACGCTAGCGGCGGTCATAATAACTCTCCATCAAGCGGCAACCGCAACCTCCCCTTCTCTCTCTTGAAACCAACACGGAAATGAGTTAAACTGCAATTCATTAACTGGCCGCTTGGGCTGGCTGAAGAAGTGAGTCAAATCTGTATGTGGCTTTGGTCTATACAGCTAATTTTGCCCTTCATAACAACTGTGAGGGGGGTGCATTTTTTTTTATAACTCATCCGTTTAGTTGATTAATATTTAAATTTCTGCATTTAAGCAGAGAATTTAAGGGTGTGGCCACTTGAGTGACAGGTGGGTTGTCGTTGATGTCAATGCTAGCCGTTTGTCTGCTGTTACTAGCCGTCACTTCACCTCAGCAACTGTTAGCTGCTGAACTTGCTTTCTCTGCAGTGTTTGTGCTTTTTTTTTCGGGATTATTTCATTCAATTTAATACACCCATTACTTGGGTACAAAGCCCACGGCTTATGATTCCGTCGTTGTCGTCGAGTATCGTTCGAGAGAACAACCAGTGCTGTATTTCAGTTGTTTTCCTCTGTGAACATGCACTAATGGATGTCTGACAATTTCGTTGCTTTTTGGAGTTTTCAAATTTAAAAACGTTAATAAAGGCTCGTTCGTTCTGCTCTCACGGAACAGATATAGATTATAATATGCTTATACCATTAGATGAAATCATGCAGGCGTCTGCGCTTTCTCCGTTCATCCAATAAATGCACATCCATGAATGAGTGTGGATTTTCAAGCGCATTTACTTGAACTTCATAAGCAATATATCTATGGTTTAACCCATTTGAGAGGTGGCCAAAATCAGAATTTAAAATGGACTGAATAATAAGCTCTCTACGAACTTGACGAGCGATGCCGCGCTGACGGATATCGCGCACGCCGTATAACCAACAGGAAAATGCTATGGATAACAAAGAAGTGTACAACACTCGCGTTACAGTGTGTGTATTCACCCTATGGTATTCACACACATACTTGATGCTGTCTACCTTTACATTAGCGCAAGTAACTGCATACCTTTACATTAGCGCAAGTAACTGCATAGCTAATATTACAGCCACATTCTACGTGTAACAAGCTAGGTAACCATAAACAGTAAAGCAACAACTTGTATCATTAGTTGACTTACTTGTCCAAGTTGTGTAACGTTAGCTGAGCCAAAGAGAGTTGGTACTGATCCAGACTTTAGTTTCAGACGTTCAGCAAGCCCAGCTCTGTATTAACCCCTCGGTGTTCATTTGTACATCAAATTATTGAGCAATTATTATGCTTCGCTCGCTCAAAAGCCATTATATCTCTCGTGGACAAACTAAAATCGCGCGTGCGCGTTCCTACTTCCTAGCTCATTTTCTCATGGGCGGAAAATATTCTCTGGGCGGGCAAAGCAGAGAAAGGGGAGGTAACATTCCTCCTTATAACGTCATAAGGAGGAGATTCAAGATCAGCGCAGTTGAGCGTCCATTTTCTCAAAGGCAGAGAAAGATAACAAAAGCTCGATTTACACCGATTAAAATTTCTAGAAACTTGGGGACCATATACAGGCTAGGGGAACTCATATTAATGTTAAAAAACCTCAGAAAGTGAAAATTTCATGTCATGGGACCTTTAAGAAACGACAGCCCTACTTGTTTCTTGGCTATTTTGACAGCACTGACGTAATCACAGTCTTGCTCATCCCGATTTAAAATCTTAAATATCAAACATGTTTGATATGATCGGGGCGAGCCCGATTTGTGTGAGAGCAGATCGGGAGGTGCAAGATTCGATCTGTGAACGCCTCACATTACCAGATAATCTGCGCCGAACATCGGAATTGATCGAGGTCATTGACAAGATTTTTTCTCCGATTCTCAGGAGGGGTAAATCGGGCATAAATCGGCCTAAAACTCCTGTAGTGTGAGCCAGGCATAATGCCAGATACCCAGAGCCGAACAGCCTGAGCTAACTCGATCACGTCGAGCTATTTGGGTGATTTCTCAGCCTCTTTTGTCTATTTTCTGTTATCCGGGAGTGACGCAAGGCCAAGATGGCGACGGCCGGCTCCGCCCACTTTATGCTCTTCAGGCTTCAAAAATGCTCTTCAGAAACCTACGGGTGACGTCACGGACACTACGTCCATATTTTTTTACAGTCTATGGTCTCCATGCATCTGTCCAGACACAAAAACATGATTTCTTCTTTGTTTCATAGAAGGTATGTTGGTGAATTATTAAAGGAGGAATTTTCTTTCCGCTCTCTGTCAACTCTCTACAGTATTTTCCCAACCTCTGCATTTCCATGGTAACCCCTTGCCTCATCTATCACTAAAAGCTTTGTTTTTTCGCTCTTATGAACTGCACAAAACACACTCATGCAAGCTGATCACACACACATAAACCAATTTCTGTATAATTATAAAGGGGGAAATAAAGGGAGAGGCTTGGGTAAGGTTTTTAATATTATCAATGAAAGTTCACAGTGTTTATTTGTTGGATAATAATGAGCAATGTAACACAAGCAGTAATGTATGATGCCCTGAAATACAGAGGCTGAAGCACGAATGTTAGAGTGGAAAACAAAAAATTTAAATAAATAAATAACAACAACAATATGTATTAGAGATTTCCCATTGCTCCCTTGATGCTTATTGTTTTATAGAGGAATGGATTATTCCAAAAGCAATTTTAGTGAAAACCTCATAAGGTCTCTAGATGTCATTTGTTCTCTCTCTCTCTCTCTCTCTCTCTCTCTCTCTCTCTCTCTCTCTCTCTCTCTCTCTCTCTCTCTCTCTCTCTCTCTCTCTCTCTCTCTCTCTCTCTCTCTGTGCTCGTGAGTTGTGCTGTTCCCATTTGTGTTTGGCTAATAAATTCACCTTACTGCATTGGGCAATTGCATCTGTCTCGTTCATCCCTGACACTAGATGCCTCTCTACAGGTTTTTTTTTTTATGCAGATATGCATCAAAGTCTATAAAGAACACATTTATTGGGTTTAATGACTCAGTGAAGGGTCTGGTGAGATGTTTAACACATATGGAGTCTGTCTCTTCTCCTCTTGGTGTGTATGAAATTGAGTGTGTGTATTTAGTATCAGCTAGCTTTAGGGCTAAAAATCGAGTTATTGTTATTGTCAGTTATTGTTATTGTTAGAACACTTGAATAAACTTATTTTTCGTAAGGGAATTATTTTTGCTGTGTACAAGATCAGGTTCAGTTCCATGCTTATTTTATTTACTCTATAAGCTATTCCACCAGACAGCTTGTTACTATATAAACATGACCATGTTAGTTTATAAGACAGTGTGTAATATTATGTTTAAAAAAGTATTTAATAAGCTACTCAATCAAAATAGTAAACACAAGTACAAGAATACTTAGAATACTTAATTATACTTTTAATATCTCGATCAACAAGTATAGGCTAAATATTAGACTTTTCTGTCGGTATAAGTCAAGTATATTTGAAGTATATTTCTGAGAAGTACATAAAAAGTAGACTGAAATACTTTCTTATTTTTAGTTTAAAAGAAGTTTACTAATAGCAAACTTGAATAAACTTCTTTTTCATAAGGGCTCATGCACTAAGTTTGTTTGTGTGGAGGCCATTTGATTTAAACAGTTGTCTTTGACTCTAGAAAAGATTGAAGTTGTCAATAAAGTTCAGTCCTCTCATGTTGCATGTTTTGCAGCAGCCATGTAGGCCTATTTACACCAAGCAACCTTGAAAACATTAGTTCCTTTTGTTGGAAGCGGTCCACTGATGAGTGTTTCAAAGAGTTCATTGAAATCCTCCTTAAAGGGATAATTCCCCCAAAAATGAAAATTCTGTTATCATTTACTATATGTTGTTCTAAATATATAGGGTTTTTTTTTTTTTTTTTACTCAAAAAAACCAGTATAGCCACTGACCTCCTATATAGTGAGAGAAACAATTACTATGAAAATCAATGGCTACCGTCAACTGTCTGGTTACCAACATACTTCAAACTAGCTTCTTTTGTGTTCAGCAGAAGAAAGATACCCATAAATGTTTGGAATAACATAAAGATGAGTAAATGATGACAGAATTTTGGGATTTTTGGGTGAACTATACCTTTAAGTAGTTCTGACTGCTCTTACCGTAAGTCAGGATAAAGCTTTCCTGTGTGTTCTGGCAGGACAAGTAACTTTGTTTCAAGAACTGCAATCTTTAGAAGCATGTGGTAGTTTGTGGAGCAAGTAGATTCTGAACCAGATGTAGGCATTTTCATCTAAATAAAGGGAACTGTGTTGTTCCTTCTCAGGAATGGAAGCTGCTGGTATAGTGGGAAGGATGGTTGGATAAAAATTCCAGTCCTGAAAGTTTCTAATATTAGGTTTGGCACCAAGCTTTATAAATACAAGAGCGAGAGAGCAAAGCACAGAGCAGTTAGCAAGTAAAACAAGAACTGCTATAATAACTTTTTTAGATGTATTGATATGCCAGCATGAGTTAGACCAGAATAAATCATTTTGAAGTTATTGTATGAATGTATACATGCCATCTGCACTCCACACTTTCATTCTGAAAGAAGAAATTGATTAATGTACAGGAGCTAACAACATCCACATAATTTTAGACAATAATATGTTGTATGGATTACTAAGGTATTGGATTTCTGAAAATACAGAACTTATTTGTGAGAGCAACATAATCATACGCAAAAACAAGGAATAAATAATCAAAAAGAGCTGTCATTTATTTTATTACTGATTTAGGCAATACTGACCCCTAGTGTTTACACTGGCAAGCAGAAGCCAGGATAGTAGGATAAATATTAGAAATAAAAGAAATTAGCAATACCTTTTTTTTTCTTTTTTTTTTACATTGTATAACTTACATTTGATTTACAACAACGACAATAAAATATTTCCTCAAAAAAAGAATAAAACAATAATAATTTCCTCATAGTGTATCATTAATTTAACTAATATAACATACGCGAATACATATCTCTGTTTAAATAATATTGTAACTGGCAAAAATGCTTATTAGATTCACAGTAAATATTACATACCAACCGATCCATCTTGTCCAATCATGTAGTTTCACGATCTGAAAAATGTGTTGCTGCAAGAGGGTGTGTGGTAAATATCTGACCAATCACTGAACGCATACTTGGTAAAATCAACCAATCAATTTTAACTTTACAAGCATGCGATACTCTTTTCGACATTTCTGATCATATCCATGATTTATATTGATAATGACACGTCTGTAACCAAGAAGGTATGTCTGAACATTTGCGTCTTGTTTTACATTTTATAAAGGACGTAACTAGCCGCTGCTTTTAGGGTTGGGATAAAGTCTGTCTGTAGAAATCAAATGCATGAATGATGTAATGACTTGTCATGAACTGCTATAGTCATGGACTGTTTATTTTAATGTGTCTACCATCGGGTGATCTTTCAGGTGTCAGATGTGGAAATATCTTGTTCTACAATATTATAAGTAACGTTATTTAGTTACTGTGTTATTAAATAAATAAACGACAGTGTGTTTAAAACAGCATACAAGACGGGTGTACATTTCAATAACTGGTTAGGTGGTTTAAAATATGTAAATTACTGTATTTGTGGCCACTCCTGAGCATAAGTAAATTTTCCTTTGATCATCGGACTACCAAAGAGCATGATTGCAAGTGTGGTAAAAAATCACTGGACATAAGAAGGAAGCATTCAGACTATTCCATAAACTGTCAGAATTCCCAAGATCCACCTGACTCACATTTGACTGTAAGGGTCAATGATTTAACATCTTTTGTCTTAACCTTCTCTCTCTCCCAGGTTTTCTATTCTCCCAGGTTTTCAGTTTCATACTAGAATGTCGGACATGTGGCCTGGGGAATCTGGATTCCTTGACTGATGGCAGCTCTGGCAGTATTTCGCTATGCCAGCAGCAGTCCTCTGCTCTGGAGTTGGGGACCCGTTCTGTTTGCCCTCCTGGGATCAGTATGTGTTCTGTGGCTGCCTTTAGTGGGCATAGAGGAGCAATGCTGTGCCACACTGAAGGGTATTGCTCTTTTGCGCTGCCAGCTGTGGGGGGGTGTCCAGCGGCCTGTAGTCCACACAACCAGCCTGACGGTCCCCTTCACAGCGCTAGACCTCCTGCCACAAAAACTCAAGCCCAGCAAAGGTACAGTTGAAGATGCTGCTGACTCTATTTACGTTCTTAATGCATGTCCCTGGACATAATGTATTGATGAATTATGTTATTCCAAATTAAAAATCTTAATAATCTTTCAAAAAAATTCAAATGTTTTTCCTCTGAATTTAGTCTTTCTGCTTGTCTCTAAATGCATTATTAATAATTTGAATTATATATATTTCAGATGCCCTGGTTCAGTGTCTTATAATTGCAGTCTTTTTCCAGTCTGAAACTCTGAAACTGTACAAAAAAAATAATAATAATTATAATATATATATATATATATATATATATATATATATATATATATATATATATATATATATATATATATATATATATATATATATATATATATATATATATATATATTATACTGAATCTTAAGGGTCGCACGATTCTTCAGAAATCATTCTAATGTGCTGATTTGGTGCTCAAGAAACGTTTTTTATTATTATTTTATTATTATTATTATTATTATTATCAACGTTGAAAAAGTTATGAACACTTTTTTTAGGATTCTTTGATGAATAGAAAGTTCAAAAGAACAGCATATATCTGAAATAGAAAGCTTTTGTAACATTATACGCTGCCGTTCAAAAGTTTTGTCAAAAGTAAATTGTCTGCAACTGTTTTCAACGTTGAATTTCAAGATAAGCGATAGTGCCTTTTGATTACGCGTCTCTCAGCTGGAATGTCATATTGTGTAACGCTCACCATCTGCTTGTTTACAGAGACTCGGTTGGAGGCAAAGGCGGCTCTCCAGCAGGCTTTGGAGATGAAGAAAAATGGAAAAAGAGAGAAAGCTCATAAGCTGCTTGTCCACGCACTCAACATGAACCCTGAGTTTGTGGATGCGCTCACTGAACTGGGAACCATTCTGGAGGAGGAAAAAGATGTTGTCCAAGCTGACCACCTCTACACCAAAGCCCTCGCCATCTCGCCCTGCAACGAGAAGGCTCTGGTAAGCAGGGATCGCACTCTCCCTTTAGTAGAGGAAATAGATCAACGCTACTTTGGAATCATCGATGGAAAGGTGCGACGTCTCATGTCCATCCCCAAGGGCAACTCTGCCTTGCGTCGGGTCATGGAGGAGACCTACTACCATCATATTTACCACACCGTTGCTATCGAAGGCAACACGCTCACTCTATCGGAGATTCGCCATATTATTGAGACCAGATATGCTGTACCAGGTAAGAGTCTTCAAGAACAGAATGAGGCAATTGGTGTAGATGTAGCCATGAAGTACATCAACACCACCTTGCTGTCCCGTGCCGGAGCGATCACTGTAAATGACATCCTTGAGATCCACCGGCGGGTTCTAGGCTACGCCGATCCCGTGGAAGCCGGGCGATTCCGTGCTAGCCAGGTGTTCGTGGGACATCACATCCCACCGCACCCGCAGGACTTAGACAGGCACATGCAGGAGCTGGTGCAGTGGTTGAACTCTGAGGAAACGCTGCATCTACACCCGGTGGAGTTTGCAGCTCTCGCGCACTATAAACTGGTTTATGTGCATCCGTTTGTGGACGGGAACGGACGGACGTCCCGCCTGCTCATGAATTTAATTCTAATGCAAGCCAGTTATCCACCGATCACCATTCGGAAAGAGCAGAGGGTGGAGTATTACGCCGCCCTGGATACAGCCAACGAGGGTGACGTTAGGCCCTTTATTCGGTTTATTGCGAAATGCACAGAAATTACACTTGACACGCTACTGATAGCCACAACCGAGCATGCAGTTGGGCTGCCTGGGTCAAGTAATCACGCCTGCCCTGACTGTAAACGCACCATTCCTGTGCATAGCTGAAAGATTGCACATGCATGTAAATTGAAGTGCCACATGGTCCATATCAGCCTCTGAAATAAATCATTGTCCAACCTTATACTGCTAACTTGGGTCCTACAGTACATAGACAAATTGTGGATCCATTTTTATTTTTTGTGCATTTAATGTGTAGCTATATTCGTTACAAATCCTATGTTTGTTTGTTTTTTTTGTCCATATTTTACCCCTCCAACTTTGAACAGTTTTAAATTAGAAATGAAAGAAAAGCTTCTCTTTTCTTGGAAAAAGAAAAGGTCTGCGAAATGCTGAAAGATTGCAGTTCCATTTTAATTTGGTTTATGATTTTCAGATGCTTTGCCAGCTGAAGTACATTTATTGTGAACTCTACAACACATTTCTCTCTTTTCATAAGACTAGCTGCCAGGCTACAGTAAAGAAATGTCATGTTCAGAAATTAAACCTTTGCCATTACCTAGAGCATAATCCCTGATGTAGTTTGACATCACAAGTTTCTTTAGGTTTATTTTAAAAGGTCATTCAATTTTAAATGTAACTGAAGTACATTTTCTTCTTTTGCGATATGAAAATGATTATTCAGTGATGTATGATGCAATGGATATTATAATTGATTACAGCTGTTCAAAATGTTATTTCGGAAGATTATTGATGGCAGGAATATTGTTGAAACGTACACAATGTGAAGTATCTTAAAAGATAATTTGATTATTTTGGGGTTTGCCACTATTTTCAAGCACTTTAGTTTGATCTATTTAAACAGGTTTAATTTATATTACTACTTCTAAAAAGCTATTTTATTATTGTGTGTAATAAATTATTTTGCAACTTCTCATTTCTTTCTAGCATTTAGTGGATTTATGTCTTAATGTCCTTTTGACTTTTCCTACACAGGTTAATAGTCAGTATCCACTGTTGTGAAATATGACCTGCTGATCAACTGAAACATGTCAGATGTACCCTTGGTCCACTTATGAATTTGTCTTTAAACAAGGCTAAAAATCAATGTGAGCATAAATATCACACAAGTCATATGTTTGACAACCACATACATTTAATTGCTTCATTAAACAATTTAGGCCTTAGCTTAGAACAAAAAGGATCAAATAAAATGAAACCATATGACTACATACAACTTGAGCAACACAGAAAATACAAGAAGAGCATTATTAGAAATTATTGAGTGCCTAAAGATGACACTGACTTGGTAAATAAAAATGACCAATCTATAATCAAATAAGAGTTTTATGAGTTTTAACCAAATCAAGAAAGTGCACAATTCAATACATGTATTCTATGTTTTCATTATTTTTAGTGTGGAACAAGACATTGCAACAGCACTTTTTTTTTCTTTTTTTTTTTCTCAATCACTACTTTAGGCCACTGTGGTGATCAAACGCAAATATAGAGAGCTACTTTTTTTTTTTTTTTTTTTTTTTTTTACTTCGTTCAAAATATACAAATGTTTTACAAAACTATGGCCAACCATTGAGGGGTTGAACAAGAATCAAACACAATCAAAAGAACAATGCAGGAGGGAACTGTCTAGTGTAGAACACTGCAGTTTAAAGAAATACATCAGCTTAACGTTTAATAGTGGATGAAATACACAAGTCCATCATTGCCATCAAAACCAGTAAATAATACTAATATCCAGGACATTTTAGATGATGCATGTTGTGTATATATATATACAATACAGTATATGATGGGTTCACAATCAGGTGAACTCGTAGTGGAAGGTTCTAGCGATATACAGCTGCATAGATTCAACTTCAGGAACGGTCCAAATAGGTTGTAAAACTATCGTGCTCAGCCAGCCCTTTGAATATGACCACGTACGCATGTGAAATCTAAGGTTCTACACTGAATGTTAACTCGAATCTGGCTGTGGAGCGCAAGCTTTAACCTTCAGACCATTATTGAGTACACAAGGTAAGGCAGGTTTACAAGCTGTGTCAGCAGTTAAACGATTCTAGGGCAGCGCTTGGAGAAAATACAAAAATGTGTGATAAAACTCGGTAAATAGAATCTACTAATTTCCAGGACAGGACACGTCTTTTAAATCAAGCGCTGCAGTCTAATAAACACCAAAGTTGAACCTCTTAGACACAAATGTGTTGTTGGCAAGGTGCTGGATTTTATTTGCTGACAAGATCATCTATTACCCTATTAAATCTTCATTTAGAGCTTTGATGAAGACATTACAGAAGTATGTTGTAAATCTACACATGCAAAATAGTTGCTTTTCAAATGGTCGTGGTACTGCAAATAAATTATTTATACAACATGCAGTTGAGATATTATATAAAATAAAGGTTTTGATCTTTATATTTTTGTTTGCTTTGACAAGGCAGAGGTGCAGGACGCATCTACAGATCAGCTGCCCCAAAGGGACCTATTGACAAATTAAGCTGTGTTGAAACTTATGATGCATCATGTATTTTCATATTAAATGTTCTTGCATATACCTTTTAAAACAATGGTTCACATCATCCGTTTTAACATCCTGTTAAAAAAATACTTAATGACAAAATCTGAAATCTGCCCCCTTTCTTTATTACTAAGAATTTAAAGAAAACAATACAGCTCACATCTCCATCGATTAGGTGTTAAAATAGTTTAATTATATATCTAGGGTGGTCACGTATTTACAGAAAGTTGGCTAAATTAAAACGCTGTTTCTCCGCCGGACTTCGTAAGGACACAGCATGGCTTTCTGTCAGAAGGCAGGTATTCCTCTTGTGTTATCTGCATACAATTTCACTTTTTGAGCAGCATCCTGGCAAAGTCCTCATTGGACAGAGACTTGGTTTGTGTGTCCAGGCTTGTGGTTCCAGGTCCTCCGTGCACTCCATCTGTCACTGTGGCATGTGGTACAGAAACGGTCCCGTTCTCCGCTTTGGCATCTGGAGCGCTCTGTCGGTACAGAGAGCGTGGCAGCAGAGAGATCTGAGTGCGTCCTTTTCCCCTTCTGAAAAGAAATAATAATGTTTAAAGAGAAAGAACTGATGTTTTCAGTAAATCAGGACTGTGAAAAGAAAATTGGAAAACTGTAGGATGTTAAACACAGAGGCTTTGTCACATGATGTTAGGGCTGAAAAATTTGGGAGGGGAAAATTTAAATTATGGGTTTTTTGATTTAAAAAAAAAAAAAAAAAAAAAAAAAGATTAAAGGCCTGTTCACACCGGGACGAATTCCGCGCGCGATATTCGCCGATGTTTAACGCCTCGTGACTAAACAAAGGGCGCCAATGTGAGTGTGCACACCGGCGCGAAAAACGACACGCGTAAAAGCGCCATTTTTTAAAAACGCCTTGGGTTTGTTTTTTTGGTTTGACGCGCCGCATCCGACCAATGAGATTGGCGCTTTTGTTCACGTGTCTGGAGCTTCTGAAGTTACAGTAAAACACAACTTGGGGGCACTCAAACACAAAACGGTCTTGCCGAGCACACATACGTAACTGCGAAGAAGATATACACCAAGTAGCGTCTACACTCCCGGGAAGAAATAAGACGAGGAAGATGCAAGGCAAGATGAATGTAGAGCTGCTGGTCTCGTTGGTGTCGGAACATAAATAACTATATGACAAACGCGACAGCGACTACAAAAATCTTGATAAAAGAGAACTGTTATAGAGTGGTATTAAGCGCCATCTAATGTCAGGGAATGAATTTGCATGTTCACTCGGCTCATCGTCAGCGAAAATCGCTTGGGTGTGAACACAAAAAACGCGTTGAAAAACGCTGGCGAAAAACGCGTGCCGATATTCGTCCCAGTGTGTAGGGCCCTTAAGATTGAAAACTTGATAAAAAAAAAAAAAAACACTTGCTGTACTTTTTTGTGATGCTGAAAAATCTGGCCAATGTTTAAAATATATTAAATAATTTTAATTATGATCAATATTATTATTAAATACAAATATATTAAACAAAATAAATATGTACTGTAATTTCACTGTTACAATATTTAAGAAACAATTTTATTTTAGGGGGAGCTTACAGCAACAAGTTTATAAGCGCTTCTCTTTACAAATCTGGTAAAATGGTTGCCACATGTTGTTCCTAAATGCATGTTATAAGCGACCCAAACTCAGAGCAACTCAGTTCGCAGTAAATGTTGCTCCACATAAATTCATCTCTGCAAGCGCTGTGAGAAAACGAAAATGCCACTTCACTCTGAAACACACAGCGCATACATTTATTTAATTAAATTGCATCCTTTGTGATTTGATAATCACTATGTCATATCACAATTTTGTTTTAATGCGATTATTCGCTCAGCCCTACAAGATAGTTACAGTTTATAGTTAAACAGGCAGCTGAAACCTCTTTTTCTTTCCCAGATCAAATATTACAAAACAACAACAAAAGTATTTTCTCTGAAGACATGGGGATTTGTGAATGTTAGTAATTATGTTGAGAAAAACTGTGGTCTTGGCTACAAGCAGAAATCCAACACGTGACCAGCCACATCAAGTACTTACGCTCCCTGAGGTTGCCTTTGCATTGTTGCCCCCAGGATTCGACTAGGTGCTGCTTTCTCTTCCATATTCCTTCTTGGGGGGTTGCTAATAGCAACAGAGAGTGTGAAGTTCTCCAACATGGTGCCGTCCATCTTCAGCACAGCCTGTGAAGCCTGTGCCTCATTCTCATATTCCACATATGCCAAACCCTACAGAGCACACACATAAATTACTGTGGAGAGAAAACAACCTATTCCTGTAAGTTTTTGTAACTTTGAGTAATATATTCTGGTAATATCAGCTTGGAGATTCTTCTTTCAGGTATTACTACTTAATACTGGGACAGTCGTGTTTTGTATTCATGTTGGTGACAGAGACCTACAAACCTTGGGTTTGCCTGAACGGTTGGTGACTAGCCGGATGGCTTTGATTGTGCCGTGTTCTTTAAAGAGGTCCTCCAGTGTCTCTTTAGTGCAGGTGTATGGCAGGCCCGAGATAAAGATCTTGTGCTTCTCCATTGACGTGTTGTACTTAAAAACCTGCCAGGAAGACATTGTTATAAAAATGATTAACATTTTAAAAAAAGCCAACCAAATACTCGCCAAAGGGAATGTACTAATTGTTTACTTGAACATAGGGATGACGTGGAAACATAAAAAATTCAGAAGTATACAGTCTACATACCTTGAAATCAGGATTCTTGTTCTTGTCCACACAAGGAGACACATACATGGGCCGCCCATCCACCTCCTGCCTGTCTAGTTTCAGTGCCTCAGGTACAGCTAGCCGGTCCTCAAATTGCACATAGCAATAGCCTCTAAACACACCTTTTGGTGTATACACAAGCCGCACCTGCTCTACTGTCCCACAACCCTTAAACAATGTTCGCAGCTTGCCCTCGGGGTCTTCCAGATTAAAGGCCAAGTTACTGACAAAGACACTATTTTCGTCTTTGCGCTGCTCCTTTGACATGTCCTGGGGTTCTCGCTGTGATTCGGATGCTCTCTGCTGGTTCTTACGGAAACCAGGAGGCTCAGTTTTACGCGGTGGTGGAGCTCGTCGGCCGAAAAGCCCGCTTTCTGTCTCCATGAGCTCCTCTGTGACCGTGCTGCCAAAGTCCCCCTCCCCTCTGAGCCTCTTGGATGGCAGCTCTGCACATATTTGATATGTCACTGCAGCCAAAGTCTGAACCACACTGTTAGCTTTTACAAATGGAAATAACCTCAAATTTCTCTGAAAACAGATTTTTTTTTTTTATATATATACACTTAACAGAATTATAGAATCTAAAGCTCTCCATCCACACCTGCTTCCTCTCCCCATTCCTCCTCGCCATCGTCTTCAGCTTTCCGTTTATCCCCTGTTCTGTTTGCTTTCTGGCTCTTCTTTTGGCCTTTTTTATCTGCCTTGGCTTTCCTCCTTTGCTCAGCTTTCTCCTCCTCTTGTCTGGCTATGTTAGCCTCTTTTATAGCCACCTGCAGAAACAGCATATAGATGGCTCATTTCTAAACATTAAAAATTACATTTCTACATGGTGAGCTTCCTGTCAGATGCCTCAAACATGATACATACATATATCTGAATGCTTAAATACTTCTGTTATTTTTAACAGGAAAAAAAAAGTGTATAAATGAAATTGAAATGTATGCCAAGTTTGGAGAAAATTCCAAAAAGGCTAGTTATAGGACTGACTCTTGCTCTCTGCTCATTGACTCTGTTGAGTTTGGTCCCTGTTTTTTGGACTGCAGCATCCCAGTCTTCCAGAGAGCCTGTGAGAGACAAACCCCACATAAACACTCAAAGCTGGACACCCACATTAACAGCAGTATATATTATATATATATATATATATATATATATATATATATATATATATATATATATATATATATATATATATATATATATATATATATATATATATATATATATATATATATATATATATGCATGAATTAAACTCACCCTCCACTCTTTCAAAGTTGAGCAGGACATCACACACATGCTCAGGGTAGTCTGATGTACACTGTACAGCTCTGTGAAGAGCCTTCCTGCAGTGAACAGTATCTCCATAGGACCTGATCAACAAGCATACAAGCAATTAAAATAAATTAAAATAACCTCAATCCTCAACAACTTATTAGCTAGGGCTAAGTCAGGGGCAGCCCTGTTAGCACACATTATTCTGATAAAACAAACAAATGTTTGTTTTCATAAAATTTAATCAAGTCACGTAGTCCGTGAGGGACAGATCCTGAACATTGGTTATTTGTGGAAACTACAGTATGCCAGGCAGGAAATCCAAACGTTCATCCCTATTATCCAACGACCTCAAATATGACTTATTTGAAACATTAAAGGGATAGTTCACCCAAAAATGAAAATTAGCCCATGATTTAGTCGCCCTCAAGTCATCCTAGGTGTATATAACACTGGGCCTCATTCACCAATATCTTCCTAAGAATTTTCTTAACTTTGTACTTAATAAACTTCCTAAGAAAAGTCTATGTCGGATTCATGACGTGTTCTTAAACAACAGAATTGTTTGCACTTGTGTTCTTAGGATTGATGAATCCCACGTCTTTGTAATTGAAAGCGTGTGCCAGTTGTTCCTAATTAGCATAAGAAACCACCCGCAAATTCCCATATAAGGACATGACACTTCAGGGCCGTGTGCAAGAAAAGTTGGAGAATGTCCAAAAGACGCAGAGACGGTGGTGGTCCACCGATCACCAAACGAAAAAAGAACTTCAGTAATTCTGAAACAGAAATTCTACTGCAACAGGTAAATGCCAAACGAGGCATTACGTACGATTTAAAATTGTAAATTGCAGTGTTAGTGTTTCTTTGCATACTATGATTTTATTTATTTTTTAACAAATGATCAGAAATACATTACAGTGAAATACTATCATTGTAAATGACTGTAGAATTAAAATGCAGTAACCAATTATTTGGAGCAAACTGTCATCACTCAAATGTGAGTAAGAGTGCTCTTGAGTGTGCGTAGATTTTGTTCTTAGCTAAGAACAAATCCAATATAAGAAAACATTAGTGAATGTCAGAATCTTTGTAAAAAGTGCGTAAAAGGAGTTTAAGTAGGGCTGGGCGATATATCGCATGACATTGTCAGGCGCATCTCATCAGTAAAGCCGGTTCCTTGAGTAAATCGCCATCACCTGCTTTCAGATGGAGCGGCATTTACAACACAGAGCCGTAGTTAACTGACAAGCTGAGCCATATCGCATTAATTATCACAGGCGATACATATGCGATAATTAATGCGATATGGCTCAGCTTGTGGCAAGAGAAACCCGTGACGCACGTAGGATGTAGGAGTATCGTAAGCTTAGACGCCTCTCGCGGTTTACATAAATAGGGCTGTGCATCAAACTCAAGCTCCTCCTCTATTATATAGAAATCCTCCGACATTTCTCTTCAAAAATTCTTGACATTTTTTAATATAATTCCGATTGATTTAATCTGAAAGAAGAATGTCATATACACCTAGCATGGCTTCAGGGTGAGTAAATCATGGGCTAATTTTCATTTTTGGGTGAACTATCCCTTTAACCTAGATAAATGTGTGCTATTATTAGGCACATATCCAAGTGTTTGAGCGGAGTATGGAAGCTAAACTATAGCTAAATACATAATTCGAAACTCTACTTTTATTTTTTGTAGACTCACAATAACAAGAAAACATTGGGTGCCTTTGTAAAATAAAGAAAACAAACAGGATGCGCTTTCTGCCATCTCGGTCTCTGTGAACTGGAGCGCGTCACAAAAATGAACCAAAGCTCTGCTTGAGCGCGGAATAGGCTATATTTCTATAATAGCCTATAGCTATATATTAAATGCTCATGGTTAAGTATTCTCCTCAGTAAATATTTAAGCAATTAAATTAATATAAACGTAATTACTAGAGTCGAATAGAAAAATATATGATCTATTAGCACAAAATTATTCTGATAAAACAAACAAATGTTTGTTTGCATAAAATGTAACAACTTGCTCAATCTTTAAAACTGAACTGATTTTTCTGTTGATATAACCAAGGTCACACAGCCAGTGAAAAATTATATTAACCAATAATATTATTGCACGCCCCACTTGGAAGTTTGCCAAGACCCTGGGTAAAAACCACTGCTTTAACAGCTTCCAGAAATACTGTGGGGTCCAAAAGTCTAAGGCCCTGATCACACCTGACGCGTTTTTCAGGTTCGAAAACGCGAGGTGCACTGCACTTACCATCACACAGAACGAGCAGTGTGCTGCGTTTTTTTATGTTGCTAGGCAACCACTGAAACAGCTGTCCTGTCAGTCAAGTAAACGTCAAATCTGCCTTTTATTACTTTTATTTACTTTCTGTTAACATTGTGATAGTTACGGTTCGTGGAGTCGTTAAGCTCCTGGTAACCCGCGAGAGCACCACAAGTTTATCCTCCATCATCGCATTCTCCGGGCGTTCAATCAACTGTAGCTTTCATCACTAAAACGGAAGGCCCGCCTCTCCATTCACTCGATTGGACAGTGGAAAAAAACGCGATGACGTCGGGCGCTTTTTCCGCTCGGAGTTGCTTTTTTTTCAACTTCAAAAACGCGAGGCGCAGCAGGCGGTAAAACGCGAGGCGCAGAAGGCGCATAAACAGCGCGCAGAACGGTCGGTGCCATAGGAAACCAATTGAAAACAGGCGCCTCTCACTGCTAAAAACGCGTCAGGTGTGATCGGGGCCTAAGACTGTACACATTTTTTCCCCTCAAATGAACGTGAATTTCAAAATATTTTAGTATTTGGGTTGACACCCTTTTGCCACAACAAGTTGCATAAACTCCACAAGTTTGTGTAAAACCAGCTGATCACATTATCCAGCATGATTTGAGAATTATTCAAAGAGAATCTTGTTCTTCAACAGAAGCAAAAACATATGACTTGTTGCACAAACGGATGAAAATTACTGACCTTTCCAGGTTGTAATATTCCAACCACATGTTGGCATATTTTGCATTCCCTTTTGTCATTATGCTGTCCCACAGTTCACGGGCCTTCTGCATGTTCTTACAGTGTAAGGCCTGTTTGGAACAAACAGACACAAGCAGTCAGCAGAATGACATTACTTAATGGAGGATGGACAGATGCAATGGTATAGTGTTTCCTCACTTCTATCTTTGCCCAGATCTGCATTATTGTGCAGGACAGATCTCCACTTTCACTGAACCCTGAGAAGAAGTGAGACAGTAGTTAAGTATTTCTTTCTACTAAGTCTGCTTTCATACCTCATAAAATCAGACAAGATACTTACTCTCTTCTACATCCTGTTTCAGGTAATCAAGGGAGCGTGCAAAAGCTGCCCGCAGCTCATCCAACTCCCTGCTCCACTCTGCAATGATCAACAAATCCATCAATAGTAAAATCACCAGATTCACTCATCTGATATCAGCTGTGACTGTGGACAAAAACTTGAGAATGTAAGAATACATCAGAAAAAAAGGCAGAAAAGAAAAGCATATGGTCTTGCCTTTGCTGAAATCAACACGTCTCCTCAAGTAGTCCAAATAAGATTGCCAGATTTCTACATAATCAGTCGCCTGGATGAATCCTGCATTCAAGGCCTTTTCAAACACATCTAAGGACATATTTTTGCATGTTAAAAATTGTTCTATTCCTGCAAAAGGTTTTTGTCATTCATAAATGTATTCAACATTACAGTGTTCCCACACCTTTTGTCATTATTTCATAGAGATTGCACACAAATATATATTATTTTATATTTAGATCTGAGCATAATCTAAGAAAGTTAAATTCACTATATAGATTTTTTTTCCATGACAATAGGAACCCTGTTCTAAATCACAACATTTGATGACACAGAAATGACTGAAATGAGTACCTGTCACTGTCTGATGGTCTGTCCCATGCCGCTCTAAAGCCAAAAGATAGCTCTTCCACAGGCTCATGGTCCAGGGACAGTTCCTGACGGCTCGCTCATGAGCAGATAACACTAGATCTTTTATTTTCAACTGATGATCCTGAGGTAGAACAAAAAAAACAATTATGAGCAAATCTTTTTTGTTGTTGTTGCAGTAGGTGTAGAGAGTAGGTGTGAGTGACCAAACAACATCCACCAAGAGCAGCTATTTGACTCAAACACAAAAATGATAGTTTATCACCTAAACCTTCTGCCTGTGAATTCAGAAAATTTTCAACTGAACATTTAAAAATTATATATCAAAGGGAAAGGGAAAGCTCAAAATCCTGTTTCAAAGCTGTCCTATTTATTAACATATCATGGATGTAATGGCTAAATGAGAAAAACTATACTTTTGTTCTACAAACATGACTGCAACTTTAGGTTGTGTGCCTGATTTTTTCAACTTAACAGAATTGCAGAGACTGAAACAAATATACATCAGGATGAATGACAAGCAAATTCACACCTGAATATCACACAACTGAAGTCAAAATACAACCAAAATTCAGAATTATAGATATGTAAAATCAAGATATCAATACAGCATTGCTTGTTTAAATGTACAGAAAAAGTCTTGAGCCTTTTTGTCTTCCACACCAAAGCCACTGAATATGCTTCAGGAAGAGCAGGTGGTGTGTGTGATGAGTTTTCTGTAATGATCATAATTCCCCGTCCAATCCAGCACTGCTGTTTTCCTGCCAACCCATTTACAAGCCCGTCTGCTGCTCAAAAATTACATGTAGCATCAGGCTAAAGGAGACATTCAGCAGGGAATCACTCCTCCATTGTAAAAGAGGTTTAATCTACAGCCAAGACAAATCGGTCTGTGGGAAATTGCCTTACATCAATAAACATTCAGTAAAATGCAATAATGGCTTTACAAACGGGAGAGATGAATAAAATCCCTGATTTGCACATCCTACGTCAACTCAACATCTGCTCACTGCTCTTCTGTTTTTGTTTCATCAAAGACTGAATGTGGATATCTGTTGAAGTATCAATCATGGTAGCAACGTTCTTTGAAGCGTACAAGACTACTCCACAGATAAAACTATAGCCGAATACTCTGAATAGATGGTGCATGGGTATTAGTAAGAAAGAAACGAAGATTCCATTTAACTATGGAAACGGATCTAACACTCGTTCCTGAAGTGGTGCAGGTCATTGGTTACGTAGAAGGCTTTAGATACAATACAGCACTTTGTAAAACCAAGTAATAACCCCCTATATCCATTAGGCAAAGCAGCTCTGTGACTCACAGTGTGGGGTGCATATAATTTAGTTAAATAGCATCTCAATTTAATCACCTAAGAGAGTACAAGTATGGAGGCTTGATTTAATTACTTCACACATCCATAGCTGCCAGGAATTCAACCGCCTGAATGAGCTCCACTAACACACTCCAGCCCATAGCCCTTAATGCAGAAGTTCATTAATTTCAGTCGTTGAATCAGAAAGCCCAAATGGATAGAAGCTTTGGCTGCTAATATGGGAAGGTGTCATTCTCTCCCCTTCTCTGTCTTATTTTTCTCCCCCTACGCGCCTTCCACCATCTCTCTTTCTATCTCGTTAACTCACTGTTTTCCCCCTCTCCCTCCCTCCATCTGGTGAGGTGCTGGCTCTCTAATGTGTTCTCAGCTGCAACTGCGCTGTTACGCGTTTGTGGCTTGTGCATCTCATTACCATCCCATTAAAGCAATTAATATGGTCCTGAATAAACGGAGGGAGGTGTGGGGCAGGCACATGTGCAGATGCACATTCATTTTGTGAGCAGTGCGAAGGGCTGCTGGGTAAAGGGGGACGTGTGCTTATGCAAGTCACTCACCAGATACGTGTTGTATTTGATCCACAGGTCTGGCACAAGGCAGTTCTCCGCCAGTGCTCGCTCAAATATAATCTGGACACGGGCTGGATCCCCTTCCTTCATCTCAAAATCTATGTACGCTTGATACTCCGCCAGCTTTGGAGTTTCAGAGACCAGCTAGAACATCAAAAAGAACAGCATTAGAAAGCACAAAAGAGAAACAACAGTTTGAATTTAACAGAAAAAAAGAGCCATACAGGGAAATTACATCTGTTCTAATTAAAAGAGTGCAAGAGCACTGAACTGACTATTGTAGAGTTTAATTAGTGACTGGGTGCTTTAATTTAAAATAAGTGCAGTGCAATTCTGTTCACTATTAAAAATTACTTCTACTTTCTGGGAGCATGGCACATTCTCCACTTTCTATGGTAACAGCACTAGTTAGGCTGAATTTGTTTTCTGATTTCAGTTTCTCTTGTGACTTGAGTGAATTATTTGTTGAATATGAAAATCTGCATAGTATAAATAATAGCATCTACATGTTAATGCTGCACTGCTACACGAATAGGGGCACTGATTAGTTTACATTAGCTACCCATAGCCATTTTTTTTCTCTAATGTGCTAAGTGTCCAAAGAAAAATAGGATATTCAAAGTAGGAAAAAAAAGGTAGAGCATGACTTGATTTTGTCCTCTGGGAATCAATTAAATGGTGAAAAGTGTTCAGGTTTTGATGGAGGACTGCCACCAATACCAATTTGGTTAAGCAGCCTTAGTGATGTCAGCCAAAAAGGAAGTTGTTTCAGAGATGGTTTAAGTCTTTAATGTTTGATGAAAGACTAGGAATAAAAAGAAGAAACAAGAAAACAAAAAAAGACCAGAAATGTGTAATAAAGTAAATAATAAGATTAAATTGAGATTTCAAGTTGACTTCTCCTGAATGGGTGAAAGTATAGTGTTGATTAGCATATGTTTGCGGACAAAGAGCTTTCATTACCACAGATGGTTTATTCATTCAGAATCTCTAAATGACACTTGTGAAGACTGATTTTGGCTGTAAGCAGGTTACTACTATAAAAGATTTTAAAATCATAACCAATCATTTTGCATTAAATTATGATGGAAAAATCAGAAAACCAATGGGTCTCCACAGCAATAAGACAAGGGCATAGTTACCAAAGCCTCCTCGTAAGGTTTGCATTTCTCCATCTGTTTCAGGGCACGTCTGTACTGGTGTGTGACCGTCTCAGGTACGCCATCATCAGCCCAGTCAGAGTACTCCGCATACGTTCCCTCCATATCTACACGACACAATGTTAACACATAAACATGAGAAACAAAGCATCCAGATATTTCAGCTTTCAAAACCTTTTCACTGTTACTGGAACACAGTTCAGTTCTGTTTCAAAGATGCTTTGAAATAGTCTTTCTGTTACTACTGCATTTCTCACCTATGTCACCACTACAAGGCAATTTTATGACACAGAAATAGGGCAATAGAAACATGAGCCGTGCTGTACGAAAACCCAATCTGTAATCTGGCTCTCTTAGCTGAGTGGGATGTGATCATCCCTTTCTCCACCGCATCTCCGGTGCCAAAAGCAGCCGTCAAGAAAAAAAAAAAAACCTGCTCACAAAACCAGACCATCTGGCTATCTGCAGGCTGCTCCTGGCTCTCCTGTCTCTAGCCTGTGTTACAGTGTCTGGCAGCACTGGTGTCTTCTTGACAGAACCTATACTATTTGATTTAAGAAACGTACATAAGAGGAAACCACATGCAACGGTCAATTTTATTTGTAACTCAAGTCTTAATCAATACCATCTGACCAGATTTCACTTCAGTCTAGACATGTTGTTCTCAGTTTATTTTATTTCTGCCAAATTGCGCAATCTTATATTCATAGTCTAAATTCTTTCAGCATCCGTTCTCCCGAACCTTTCGCCTGTGGATAAGTTTTTCCGATAATTCATTCCAACACTGAAAAGAGAAAGAGACAAGAAAGAATGGGAAAGTGAAGGACTGAAGGAGTGAGAGGAGAGAAACAGAGCAGCTCTCACCCATCAGAGGTACAGCTAGCTGCCGCCTGAAGAGTGTGTGTATGCGGTCGAGCTGGGCGTTCAACAGCTCCTGCTGCTCCTGTGATGGAACGCTGCCAGGAGGAGGCTGAACAAGAAAGAGGGGGTTAAAACACCAATACAATACAAAAACAAAACACTGCAATCGTTTAGGATATTTATACTTCTCATTACTATTCATGTGATATTTAATAACAGGCCTTTCAGTTTGGCTATTTTGACAGCCACCTTAATGCCACGCTGATATTCTGTAATAAATCTAAGTAGGAACCCAGAGTACATACCTGCACTGTTGAGAGAATAACAATCTCAAACTCCCTGTAGGCCTCCCAGATTGAAGCTCCTTTAGTCACGTGTACGCCCACTGCAGTCAGTGCCCTCTCAAAGATGGACCGAACACGCTCAATCCCTCCCTGAGCTCCCATTCCACCAATGGAGTACTGCACATATTCCAACCAGATCTCTGGACCTGTGAATGGGTTAAACTTTAACAGCAGCTTTTTTAAATCCCCCAGCACAGGTTTATCTCAAAACAATCCATCTTACAATTCAGAAGTAATTACATGTTCCTTATCAGATTATTTGTGGTAACTGAATGCGTTTTACAGTCAGCTCAAACACTTCAACAAAAATATTACACTTAGAAAACACTACAAAATTTGACCAATTTAAACCTGTTTCTAAGAACTGAAGATTATGAACATAATTAAGCCACACTTACACACATAATCGTTGACAGCCCTCTCAAACAGCTCGTAGACTTTCTCGCGTTCCGATTCGTCTTCTGTTAGGCGAATTTCATCCTTAAGCCAGTCCAGCCAAATCTCTGTTCCACCAAACATAGCACGCAATAGCCATATCATCACTTGTTTGTAACACATACATATCATATGTATTTACAGACTGTAAATACATACACATTTAAAGACTTCATATTTTGGTTAAAAAATTCCTTATATACACTAACTCATTTTCTAATTGCACTTTCAAAGGTTTCTCCCCTATTGCTGCCCAGCGCTTTTAACACACTCTCGTTATCATGTCAAATAAATCAGTATGAATCACTATCACAATTCAAATGAATTGTAATCTTGCAAGGTTGCTCAGTCCTGTATCTGGAAAGCAACTTTCCTGGAGAGTGATGTGTATTCAAACCTCAAGAACAAATTCACAAAATAGCCAGGACTCTAAAACCACTAGCTGTCCTTTCACTAAAACTCTGGCTACCGCACAAGGCACACAAAGAGAACAAAAAAACAGAAGAGGGAAACAAAATAAGGATGTCCCACCTTCAGTGAGAGGAAAGAGTTCACTCATCTTCTGCCTGGCCTTGCGCAGTCTGTGAAGCTTCCCTTCTTGCCGCAGAAGTTTGATCAGGTCCACATGGCAGTTGTAATCAAATGCGTTGATTGACAGCTGTAGAAATGGGACACAGGTTGTTGTTGACTTGTTTTCTGAGATTCACATGGTATTTACAAAATATTATACAACAGCAATCTTGATTCACAAAAGGGGCCTTCGCACCAAAGGAACATTTTCATTGTTTCTATAACTACTGACAAACGAAGAGAGTTTCTCAATCCACCACAAAGAATTTAGTTGGAAAGTTGGAACTACAGTAACAAACGCCAAACTGACAGCGGCCAATGCCTGTAGTCGGGACACGCCCCCCTGTTTTTCCCTCGAGCCCCGCCTTCTGGTTGAACGGAGCCCCCCTGTTTTTCGTGCAAGCTCTTGTGTTGTGTGCGCGAGCCCTGCCCCTTTCCAGGCCCGTTCAACCTCTATAACTACTTTATTGGTCGCAGGAACTGGCAATGATTTTAGCTATACAAATGCCTTTTGGGGGGACTGAATTAGCTCCTACTTCAGAGTAGGAGCTAACCCAGCACAATAGGAACTACCAGTGACGTAAGTGAATACTGATTGGACAAACACATGCAAAACAATGGCACCCGGCATTTTTTAAAAAGCCATGCAAACAGTTTACATCAGTGGTTTGGTTCTCAAAGTTTTTTGGTCACACTCACCCCCTTTAAAAAATATGGCACCTAGGGTTGCAAAATTCTGGGAATTTTCAAAGATGGAAACTTTCCATGGGAATTAATGGGAATTTAAGGGAATTCACAGGAATTTATGGGAATAAACGGGAATAAACTGGGATTTTTCAAAGTTGAAGGTTGGCTCTTCATGGGGAACTTAAATATAGTTGAGGAAAGTATATTTTAGAATAATCTTGACTAAAACAAACAGATGCCATTCAAATACACTTGAATATCCATGCCATTCCTCAATCACATGCACATAGCACACTGCTTACTGCATGGCTATTGAGACCCCACCCCCTACTGGCACTGTGCATGCCTCCATCACATGTACAGAAGCCCAAAGCACAAGACTATTGAAGGCACACATTTGAGCCTGTGGACTAAACAAAGTGAAGTAAGTTTTGATGATATTATGGGGAAATATATTTATTAAATGTTTAAATTGCAAATATCACATACAAATGTATTCATCTAGTAGATAGCAAGCTGATAAGTTAGATGCTAAATAAGCTAGCATAACTTTATTTACCACTTAAGTAGGGCTGGGCGGTATGACGGTATATATCGTTACCGCGGAAGAAAATGTCAGCCATAACAGATTTTTTTATTCCGTGTATACCACAACATGTAAATAAGTAGGCGTGGTTAACTCATGTGCAGCTTTCGTGAGACTGAGACACTGATATTTGTCAAAGAAACATGAAGAAAGACCAAGAGGATCCACAAAAGGAATTACGTTTTCAAAATTAACGTGATATTTTCAGGGGGGGAAGGCGCAGAAGTCAACTAGAGCAGAGCAGCACACTGAAAGTTTAGAGAGACGCACATGCGCAACGGGGCTTACTTGACAACAAGTTCATAAATCAATATTCTAACGAATAGAAATAACCTTAAATAATGTATCTATCCGTCTCTTATGTGTACAGTTACTTTCAGAGTGGACGCGCAAGCGGTTGCTGTGGTAATGAATATTTCCAAAATTCCCCAGCTTAACTTCTCATGGAAATTTACCGGAAACTTTCCGGAAATTTACCGGAAACTTTCCGGAAATTTACCGGAAATTTTCCGCCCCTTTGCAACCCTAATGGCACCCCCACCACCAACTTTGAATACCAAATAATTTCACTAAAAATATATATAAAAACTAGGGGTGTAACGATACACCAATGCCACGGTTCGGTTCATATCACGGTTTTGGAGCCACGGTTCGGTTCGGTTCGGTTCTGTTTGCTGTGGGGGCAGGGTTCATGGCAGGGCACCACCAGCAATAATAACACTAGATTCACTTTTAACTTAATAAAAACAACAACAACAATAATTTAACTTAACTTTATTAATTTTATACATTGGCTTCATGTTTTCTTTAGAGCAGTTAGCACACCTGAGTTAACTAAAATGAAATAGCCTAAATGTCTCCACTGACTAGTCAGAAATAAACTGCACACCTGAGTAGGGTTGCCAACTTCAGAAAAGTAAAATGCGGGACAATTGTGGTTCTTTATAGGAAAATGAGGGACACTCAAAATATTTACTGTATCGCACAATGTACATAATTTCAGTGTCTGCAAACTGTAGTTAAGTATAGGCTATGTTTAAAAGGTTATCAGACAAACACATTTGTATTGCTTAACCTATTTATGTACAATTTAATTCTAAAAATAATTTTAATGTCATACAAAAAAATATATGTCACATTACAAACAAACCACCATTCAAAATAACCGCATTTATCTGAAATGGAAAGCTTTTTTAACATTATACATAGGCCTACAGTTCAAAAGTTTGAGGTTAAGATTATTTTTTGGGGAAAGTAATTAAAGAAAGTAATTGCCTACTTTTATTCAGCAAGGATGCATTACATTAATCAAAAGTGACAATACATTTATAGTGTTACACAAGCTTTCTATTTCAAATAAATATCTTATGATCTTTACATTCATCAAAGAATGATTTGCCGAAATCAAAACGTGGACAGTGAAAGGAAATTACAGTTAGCGCGAGACGAGTCGAAGCGGAAGCGGCCAGACGGCAAAGGATTATGTTCGCAAATCAAACAATGATTAAAAAAAGCTGTGATATGTCATCATATTGGATGATGACAGGTGTCGGTGATCATTCTCAAGATTCGTGATCAGCACTGCTGCTGTTGCTGCTGTATCAATATCAGTCAGTGGTTGTGACCGCAGGGTCTTCAATCACAATATGCCGTGGCGTGGAGTTGCCATCCTGAAGTGCGTATGTAAACTCCCGAGCGTGATCGATCACCCAAATCACGTGACATGCACTTTATTTAGTAAATAATATTATAATAATATTTATTAAAACTACAGCTCTTATTAGTTGTTAAAAGTGTACTCATTAATTACTATTTAATCAAATGTCAAGGAAGAAAAAATAGTTTTGTGACAAAGTGAAGTGAGAGTTGGGCAGCATTGGGCAGGGAGCAGGGAGCAGGGAGCAGGGAGCGGGGGGCGGGGGGCGGGGCGCGTTCGGTTCGACATGAGAGTATCGCGGTTCGAACCGTGGCTGTTGTATCGCGGTTTTTCGGTTCGGTTTGAATATCGTTACACCCCTAATAAAAACAGTAACTTTTTTTAAACTGAACAACTTGCAATGAAAAACATCTGCAACAGGGTATCTGCACAATTTTTAAAGTCATATTTAAGGCTTTTTAAGACCTTTTTAAGACCTGAAGAAATCAAAATTAATACCGTACATTAGGGGTGTTAAATATTGACAAAAATATGTCTAGATATTTTCAAAGTTTTGTTAATAATTAGATGATATTTTACTGATTGTGTTTTTGTACTGGTATCCTGGCTGGTTTAGGCCTGTTGTTGACAGCAGACTCACAAAGATATTCATATTTTTTTTATATTCTATGTAGTGGTCAGTTCACAGTAGTGACCGAAATTAACATTTTTATTAAGGGGCAATATTTGCCACCTTAAATTGATTTCCAGGGGCATTTTCACCTATATGTAGACATTGTTTCTAAACGTATTTAGAGGTATGCATCACCTTTTATGTCAAATTCTAACATTCAAATTAAATTATATTAGAATAACACAGTACCAACGTCAAATTAAATCATTAAATTAAAATCCATCCTTGCAGTGCAGAGCTGACACAGAAGCGGCATCAAAACTGGCATTAGCCTACTATATTTAAGCTTCATTTACAATTGCATAAATAAAGCTATTCAATATTTAAATATTAAATGATTTATAATTTTAACGTTTTAATTAAAGGATACTTTAAATATGAAACTAAAACCACCAGTAGGTGGTGGCAAGTCACTGTCTTAATAAGCGAGTTGTTGGAGTCATTTATTCAACCGAACGGTAGCCTGGCAAGCCAGACCCACATCAAGATGTTTGGTCTGGCAACTCACCATAGTCACGGCTCAATCAGAGGGGCGGGATAAACGGCTGTCTTTCAAATTCCCTCTGCACGCAATAGGACAGCGCTTCAACCAACCAGAGCGTTTTCCCAACAGCGGAGCTCACGTTAGTTGATAGATTCAACTTTTGAATCTGGCCGGCAAAACTACGAACACATCTTCCTTTTTTAAGAATGACTTAAGTGCCGTTCTTTGCTCTTTTCTCATAGAAAAACCTAACTCCAAGTCCTCCAGAGTCACGGACCAAGCCGATTTGAAAGACTATTCTCCAACAGCAGCAGCCATTCTTTGTTTTCAAGTAGAAGGGAACAGTCGCAACTCTGTTGTCATTATGTTAAGCCCGCCCTGCCTACTCTATACACGACGTGATTGGCCTGACCCAATTTAGGTTTTTCCAGCACGAAAGTCAATGGAGAGTTGCTAGACTACCCTGGCTGCAAAATACATTTTGCTGCCGCTAGGGTGCATCTAGATTTCTAGGCTAACCGAACGGCTGATTCATTCAGAAAAACAAGTGATTGTTCATTGAATCGTTAAAATGATTCGTTCAAAACGCGGATTTCAGTATAAAAAAATAAAAATAAAAAAAACATTGCTGTCTGTTGGACTACGGCTTCATTATGAAATTCTCGTCGGCGATATAAAGTGAAAATTTACAATATTGTGTCCAAAAAGTAACTCACAATGTTAACTTTATTGTTAATTTAACTGTTGTATAAAACGCTAATTAGAGTTTCAATTTCGAAAGCATTTAGATAAGTCTAAGTCAAAGTGGCATCTAAAATTTAAGACCTTTCATAAGTAAAAATAAGACTTTTAAAAAATATATATATATTTAAGACTTTTTATGGCCTTAAATTTAAAAAATCTAATTTAAGACCTTTTAAGACTTTTTAAGGATCCGCGGGGACCCTGTGCAAAAGATTTAACTTTGTAATGCCTTTGGCCCATTGAAAAATATAACAGTAAGTTAGAATAATAGATCAGAACATAACTTTTAATTTAAATAAAAAATGTCAATTTTAAGTGATGCTTTTTGTGAACAATATAATCAGTGGATGCAATGAGCTCTTTTGACGGCGCCTCACGAGCTCAGAAGCTTATACTTCTTTTTGCCGGAACACGGCAGCACAGCTTGTGACGCCATCCGCTGAAGAGGTGCTTTTCTATGGCGAGGAACATATAAGACGGGCTTGTTCAGATGGTGCAAAGTCAACAGTCTGAAGAGAGTAAGATACAGTGGAATTGGGGTTCATGTTGCTTTAAAAAGGCAGAGCACCAATCGCTATTCACACACTTGAATGAGGTTTTTTTTTTCCTGCCGAGCAGGAATTTTGTTCTGGGGGACCACTCTGGTGGCTAGTTCTTATAACTACCCGGTGCAAAAGCCCCTAAAAAGTATCCTGTGGAAGTTGACCTACAAAAGTTTAATATCAGTAAACATGTTAAAATCCTTCAGAATAAATGCATCAATATGAAATTACATTGCTCGAAGAAAATGCTTAAATGGGAAGCATATATACACAAAATATCACATGATTGCAACGCTTAAGGGAATATGCAAGGTATGAACTAAAAAATGTCTTCTAAACTGCATTACTTCATCAGCACAGATTCTTGCTTGATTTTTTCCAAACATTTAACCAATACATTTGGTTGGGTGGGATGGCTAAAGATTCATCTGGACAAGGCAGGCATTCACTGTAGTCTATCACGCAAGAGTGGGAGACACTGGAACAGTTCCACTTCCCACGGAGAGCAAATATCTGTAGGACTTAAAAAAATAAATCAGATAATGTGACTGGTTTTTGATCCACTATATTTTGCAGGGTACAAGCTAAACTTTGATCTCGGCTTTCTTATGCATTATAACAAAACAGAATCTGGCTGATTGGTGTAGAGATCAGACACACTTGGCAAATTTGGCATTACAGCTGTTGCATGATTGTTGTTGAACAGGGACTTGACTACAGTTCCATGCAAATCACCGTCTTTCATCCATTTTATGATGGTCAGAAATGAATTCAGAATGGAACAATTCAATGCAAGGCCATAGCGACTCAACCGAACCTGTGCATTTATCATGGAAACAAAGTTAATTTTTTTAATAGAATCACATAGAAAGCTGACACTCCTGCTGAAAATAAACCCCATCTTAAACAACTCTAAGCTAGTTTTCTGATCTTCTAGCCTGGTCAGTCAGAATATTTTAGAGGGCATTTGGATACTTTCTAGATGGAAAACCAGCTGAAGACCAGTTTATATAAGTTTTATGCAACTGGCATAACATGCATTTTGAAGATGCTTTTATCATAAGCGACTTGCACTGCATCAAAGGTACACATTTGATCAGGTCATACTTTCCCTGGAAATCAAACCCATGACCTTGCTAGACAGTTTGCTAGAAAGCCCCTCTATTGTGCCACACTGGTGTTTTCATCTGCTAGTCAAATCAGAATCATCATCCACTCCAAAACAGAAGTCAAACCCCCAAGAGACCAGAGCAACACAAAGCATCTCAAAGCAAACACGTGGACATGAAAACATTATCTTATCATTATGCAACATTATCTTCACCCCCTGAAAGCCTCCTGCTACATACAGCATGTGGTCTGCAACCCTAAACTAATGTGTAATAATCATGATTCAAGTCTAAAATCACCACAGCATCTAATAGTCATCTCTCTTGACAACTCCGTTGCACACAGCTCCCTCTATATGGCGCGTGTTTGAACCCCGTGTCGTCATCAAAACACTCCACCAGTAAACTTTATTCTTATACATTGTACATAAAGTCTTTAGACATGCAAGGACACAAAGCTCCATAGACACATTTGGGACTGCATATGGGTGGAAAACAAGTAAAGAGGCTAAATGAAGGGGCAGTTTGGAGGGATTAAATATCATGGCACAAGTGTTCGCTAGCTCACTAAAGCCTTTGCTAGCCACATTCCTCTGGAACAGTTCAGCATTTCTGTATTTTTATTACTCCTGGCCATGTATTTGGTATGTAAAGCATGTATGGCCTCTCTAATAAACGGGTTCTGGTAAATATATTTACAGAAAGTCCCCAGGAGAGTCGTTCGTGCCGTGTTTTGAGAGCTGCGTATGTGAGGAGAGTCGTTAGCCTCATTCATTCCTCTCACCTGCTCCTCCAGCCGCTGGATCTCTGCTTCATTCTCCCGCTCGTCCTCAGACGTGTTCTCTTCATCTTCCTCCTCGGAATGCTCAACTCCCATCCCTTCTTCTTCTTCCTCCTCCGACTCCATCTCTCGCTCCATGCCCTCAGCCTCCTCTTCGATATCTGGCAACAACGTCTGTTCTTCGTTACCCGTCGCCGCCATGTTGAGTCTTATCTGCCTGGAAACAGGCAGGGCTCGCGCACACAACACAAGAGCTCGCGCGAAAAACAAGGGGGCTCGTTCAACCAGAAGGCGGGGCTCGAGAGAAAAACAGGGGGGCGTGTCCCGACTACAGGCATTGGCCGCTGTCAGTTTGGCGTTTGTTACTGTAGTTCCAACTGTCCAACTAAATTATTTGTGGTGGATTGAGAAACTCTCTTCGTTTGTCAACATTAAATGTTTTTCACGCCTTTGTCCAATGCAGCAGACAGCAGTAATGACACA
Source organism: Scardinius erythrophthalmus (assembly GCF_964197995.2). Lineage (NCBI taxonomy): Eukaryota > Metazoa > Chordata > Actinopteri > Cypriniformes > Leuciscidae > Scardinius > Scardinius erythrophthalmus. The sequence continues at coordinate 13,039,444 of NC_138225.1, read as the reverse complement.
TATACATTGAAATTCCTAAATATTCACATTTGATATGCATGCTAAATGTCAAATATTTAATATTATTACTCATTTAAACATGCTAAACATTATTTATAAATTATATGAGTAAGTGCAGGGTGAAATCGCTCCGCCTGCTGGTTGAGTTCCGTGATAGCTCCAACTTGTCGGAGACTCGGAGCTCCACCTCTCTAGACATCATGGGTTGAGCTTGACCTAGTCTAGCTCCTCCTCTCTGGATCTAATGGGTGAGGAAGGACAGAGTTATGCTTAGGGTGTGGTTGGACCTTCTAGCTCCACGCATTATGTCCAAATTACATCCAGAGAGGGGGAGTTGAGATCTGTTTTTGAGCAAAACAGTAGTAACATTAAATCTAGAATGTAGAAATAACTGCATACATTATAAAGGTGGGTTGTATATTAGTTATAATAAAAGATGATTACAATTATGAGCAATGCAGTGAACTATGGTTGTTGAGTGCTGTGCAAAACAACAGTGAAGTTAATTAAAAGGCATATATATACAATATATAATATTATATATATACAATATTATATAAATGCGATATGTATAATATATACAGTTTTAAAAATAACTTATGTAACATATCTCACAATTGTATAAGCAGTTGTTCGGTAAAGCGCGCCCCCTGCCAGTGTAGCCCAGTGTGTGCAGCATCAGTAATCAGTCAGTCATCATGGCGTTAGCAGCGGCAGCCAAGCGCTCTGCAGTCTCTGCACTTTTCACTAGATCGTTGTCATTACCAGAGCTCAAATCCGCCTACTCTTATCATAAAAAGGTAAGTATCACTTCTTGTCTTACGGCTGACCATCCACTGATACTTGAACTAGGATTTATTCAGTTGTAGTTCCTAATGTTTTAGGAGAACAACTTTGTTTCAGCGTGGTTGCTAGCTAGGCTAACGTCAGATAACTGCGCATGTAAACAAACCAGCAGAACATTGTACGTTAAAGGTATTCGGCAGTATGCATGTCATTAGTTGGTTTGTGTATTTTTGACTGAGGTAAAATGACATTCATCCATATTTATTTACAGTTAGTTTCATAATCCACTTGTGTAACTCTCCTACAAAGAGAGAAAGAGAGTCTTTCAGTAACGTTATCTTAACTGTGCCACAGGTTAATACGCCTGTATATTATTAGTTTGAGTAACGTTACACAAAATAATTACCAATAAATATCAATAATCTGTAATGTTATGTTGTGAAGGTCATTGTCATTATCTGCCAAGGGGACTTTTTCATTTGGTGTAAATTTTCATTCTCACCAGTCCTCAAATGACTTGTCTTTGATTGTTAAATATGACCAGGATGTGGTCATGTATTTTTCTGAAGGTGGTGGACCACTATGAAAACCCTAGAAATGTTGGTTCCCTGGACAAGAATGCCAAGAATGTGGGCACTGGTTTGGTAGGCGCTCCTGCATGTGGGGATGTAATGAAACTACAGGTAAGGCCTTTTTTTCTTTTACATATTTAGTTATATTTAATATAACTTAATTTAATTCAATAATAAAAAAATATTGAATTATATAAATATATATAATTTACATCATTGACTTGACTCTTTTGTTTTACAGGTTCAGGTGGATGAGAATGGAAAGATAACGGATGCCAGATTCAAAACATTTGGCTGTGGCTCAGCCATTGCTTCTAGCTCACTGGCAACTGAGTGGATGAAGGGGAAATCGGTGAGTCATTGTGACTCAGACCATCACGTGCATTCACAGTGTGATCAGATTATCTCATTGTGCTCCACATTTGTTTTCTCAAATGTTCCTACAATTGTATGACCACTTTTCCTTGTACAGATTGATGAAGCCCTGAAAATCAAAAACACAGAGATTGCCAAAGAACTTTGTCTACCACCAGTCAAACTACATTGTTCCAGTAAGTGTATTTAAATGGTTGTTTCAGATTGCAAACACATTAATGTTATCAAAATAAAGACATGGACTCAAATTCTGTTTTTATAATTTCATTATTTTTTTCTGGCAGTGCTTGCAGAAGATGCTATTAAGGCTGCATTAGCAGACTACAGGCTCAAACAGAAGGACAACAAGGAGACGTTGGCAGAGGCTCGAAATTAATGTCCTAATTCACCAAGAAGTCACTGTTACCCACTCTTGTTGTGACTTAGAAAAATGGTGCAGTTTATTTCCTGACTGAGGTTGCAATTAACATAATAGCCAGTGTCTATCATTACTACTTAATGTGCACTGCCTTAGCATTTCTGGTTTGAAGTAGTTTGCATTGACAGACTTTGGGGATCTCTGGATTAAAGTTTGTTTTCTGTATCTATCTGAATCACGCACATTCGCAATAGACTTTTTTTCCGGAAGATCGCATACTCTGACATGAAATGCCCTCAATATTATATGTATACTACTAAAATGCTTGTAACTGTATTCTCATACACTTTATAAAAAGGAAAGTATGGGTTTTGAAAAAAAATTACTTTTCTTAAAATTTGCAGGAGGGTCATTATGGTTTGGCAGTGATTTGTAAGCAAAAAAAAGTGACACCAAAAACCAAAAGATACTTGGGCTTTGATGCTGTATTATTTCTTGTAAAAACTTAATAAAGCTCTAGATGTTAATGTTGCATCATCCATTGTTTTGTATTATTCTCTACATATTTTTCTACACAAACAAAAGTTGTCTGTAATACGGGTTATCAATTTGTGCGAATGTCTTCTTGAACCTGTGGAAACGGTGCAACTCTCAAGTTTCGGAGTAGGATGTTCTTCAGTACCAAAAGCACTGTGAGCATCAGCAGTCCTGTAAGCACACAAAGAACAGCCAGGACCGCAATAAGCGCTGGGTCACTGGACTGTAGTATTGTCCGAGGAGTGAATTCGATGTCTCTATTTGTGGTCATTGAACCGATAGTAGTAGATGCTCCTGATTGCTGACCTGTCGAATTCTCCACACAACCAGGTTCCTTTTCTGTGGCTGGACTGTTGGGTATTTGGGTGTGCTGAGGTATAAAAGATGTCAAATTTAGCAAGAGGCAGTCTTCGTAGCTCAGTCTCTCTATAGTGGGCTGGTCTGACCCAAAGAAGGACCTTGGTATTGTGCTCTCAGGTAGTTGTAAAGATTTTTGACATCTAAATGAACTTGTGTTGCATGCAATATCAGATCTAACCAACATCAGTACACTTGAGGTCTGATCTATATGACTTTCCACCACCTTTCCAGATTCTGTGGTTGTATTCACAGATGACATTCTCTCAACTGGCTTAAAAAGTTTTGGACAGATGGCCATGACCGACAGAGTTAATAGCAACTTGTGTGCAAGGTGCAAAGGAGCTGTACATACTAGATCTGATGCCATCCGTAACCTGTCCATCAGAAGCCACCTATAAAGATACATGATGTCACACTCACAAACCCACAGGTTATTGGCTAGTTCCACTGACCGGAGACGGGACAATCCATCAAAAGCCTGCTCGGGTATAGAGCGTAAACAGTTACTGTTAATCTTTAACACTTGTAAGTTCACCAATGCACCCAACGAGGACAGATCTAGGGCAGATATGCAGTTCGCCGACACGTCGAGGTGTGTCAGCGAAGAAGGTAAGTTAAGTGGCAGACGAGACAATCTGTTCCCCTTAAGAGTCAACGTCCTCAGTTTGGTCAGACCTAGCAGCGCCCCTGGCTGAATCGCTCGTATCCGGTTATCCTTTAGGTCCAGGCGTGTGAGGTTCCCAAGCTGCCTTAGAGATCCAGCAGTGATGTAGGTGATCTGATTCTCTTGAAGCTGAAGGGTCTCAAGACTTGACGGCAGCCCCCGAGGGAATCGGACCAGTTGGTTGTGGCTGAGGCTCAGTTCCTGTAGGCCCAAGTACGGCTGGAACACGTTATCCACATTGCAGAGCCGATTCCGGGCTACAGAGAGGACGGCGGTGCTTAGGGGGACAGAGCGAGGCAGAGTACGTAGACCAAGAGACTCACACAGAACCAGAGCACCAGAATGGGGACAGCAGCAGCCGTTGGGACAGGGTGACACAACCAGGCCGGCAAAGAGAGATGAACAGAGATACAACAAGAGACAGTAGAGAAGACTAGGATGCATGGCTCACTTGAGGGAAGAAGATTGAGAGGGATGGATAAGGGAAAAAGAAAGGAGAAGTTAGTAACTGCTTTTCTTTTACCGCAAATGAATCTGTTGAACAAACTTAATTACCATGATGGACTCTGCGGCTCCTCCAGGGTGTATTTCCTTTCATGTGCGTCTTGAGCTTGATTCCAAACGCATTATCAAATGTGTTACTTAGACATGGGTATGTGGTACTCACCATTATTGCCCTGTTTCAGCTGACTCCTCGCTTTCACTTTATCTGCTTCATGTCCTTAACCTCTTTCCTCTTTCCTCTTGTCCCCTCCAGAGAACGGTCCGTGCTCACCCTGAAAATTCTGGGTAGCGGCCCATCAAACTTTAATGGCAGCCTTAAGGTTTTGAGTTACCGGTTTTGTATCTTCTTCACAATGTAAATTAACTGGGCACTCCAGTTGCTTTTCCCATGACACAGCTGCACTGGGTTAGTAGAGTAGGTTTCTGTTAGCTAACATGTTTAATAACCATTCTGTGCACGTAATATGTTATTTGATCATCTGAAGAACAAAACTAGTTTAACCAAACGTAAACTGTATAGTTATGTTAACCATGGCTGGCCAAAATCATATTTAAGTTTAAATTGAATCATTCAGGAGTGATGAGAGCACATATCACTCTCTTCTAATGAAGTGAGAGAAGTGTGTATTTCAGAATTATTTAGCACCTCGTGGACAAAAAAAGGGGAGAAATTGACCTTGAGCTACGGCTCTTTTTCGTGGCTTAAGTTTCTGGCTCATTAAGGCTTCACTCATATCTTTGGCAATACGCGACTAACACTTGGCCTTGCGCCATGGCAGTGGGGTTTTAATTTCAGGTATGTGGCTAATTTGCATTTAGCTGGCTACTAATCAATGATAGGCTGATAGCATCACTGTAACAAAATCTGCATATATTTTAAGAGGTGTGAGCATTGTTTTTACTGAAAAATAACTTGCATGGAGGAATTCAACTGTTATTCAATTTGGATAATCTATATTGGGTAAATCTTGGGATTTATGCATCCGGTTTCACAGATAAAGCTTAAGCCTAGTCTCAGAATGAAATGCATGTTTGAGCTGTTTTAACTGAAAGCAACTTGCACTGACATATCTTACAATACTTAAACACTTAAAATGTCCGAATTGAACATAGGCTTAATCCTGGCTTAATCAAAGCCCTGTCTGTGAAACCAGGATATGGAGTTATCCTCAAAAAGTTTAATACAGCATAATGTCAAAATGATTGTCTGCTTCTGTCACAACCAGTATATTTCCATCAAGGCCAGATATTTCCAGATCTGTCTGACAAGCCTATTGGAATAAGCTTCTGAAATATTGATTGGATGTTGTATGGATGTGACAAAAGCTCTGTATAGCTGCCGCCGTTATGCTCTGCTGGGCTCTGTTGCTGAGGTTCTTGAGTTTCATATGCTTCAGCCAAGCCAACACAATTCTTTTGACAAACCACACCATTCAAGACCAACAGACAGGACAGAAGAAGGCTGTTTGTTTGATATATCTAATAATCTATTAACATAAAATTAATTAAATTGTATTAAATTATATATATATACCTCTGGCCTCTCTATTGAACTAGTAAGAACTATTTTTGTTTGTTTGTTTGTTTGTTTGTTTGTTTGTTTGTTTGTTTAGAAAGAAATTAATACTTTTATTCAGCAAGGACACAAAAGTCACAGTAAAGACATTTTTATCACCGTTTCCACAAAACTATTAAGCAGCACAACTGTTTTCAACATTGATAAAAATAAATGTTTCTTGAACACCACATCATCATATTAGAATGATTTCTGAAGGATCATGTGACCAATAAGACCGCCCAACTCCGGAGTAATGATGCTAAAAATGTAGCTTTGCCATCACAGAAAAAACAAACATCCAAATTAAAATGTAGTTGTTTAGTTGTTCTAGTTGTTTTAAATTGTAATAATATTTCACAATATTATTATTTTTTACTGTATTTGTGCTCAAAGAAATGCAGCTTTGGTGAGCATAATGGATTTTTCAAAAACATTTAAAAAATCTTACTGACCCCAAACATTTGAACAATAGGCTATTGTATCTGTATCAGAAACAATTTATTTATTTGGAGCAGAGCAGGAAAGTAAGTGTTTGGATAGTTTATTTTCCTTATAAAAAAAAAAAAAAACATTTAAACACATACCTGACAAAAATGTAAGTAATTAAATTCAATACTGAGGAACTGAGGAAAGTTTAGATAAAATTACAGTCATGTACAAAACCTGACAACATCTTCAGAAAATACAGCATAAATCATGAGTTACCATGCATAGATATTTCATTTGTAAAATATAAATCAAAATGAAAAAGAAAAAAGGTTTGAAAAGACATTTTCTCTCGAGTCTCTCAAAAGTGATTCACAAAATAATTTCAAGTTTGTTTTTCATATGAATAGTAAAACTGTTAATTAGTTGTTGTTTTGTTAAATATTTTGAAGCAAAATCATTTTTAAAGAAACAAAATAACTTCCTCTGATGGTACATACAGAGAACATACAAACCAAACAGAATGAGGGCATCATATATACCAAAAGATTCATAACAGTAAAAAAAGTTTGAAATCAAGGTCATTCCTGCCCATTAAAGATAAAGCTCTCACGCTGGGGTGTGATTGGCCTTTCTGAGGTGGCACGTACAGACCATTGGCTGACTGGAAGTGGCGTTTGAGGTGGTTGGCTGAGGCTCCTCTTTCTTCTTTGGCTCATCTTTCTGCATCTCCACCTCTTCAACATCCTCCACCTTTTGGACCTCTTTCGGCTTGGGCCGGGGGTCTTTTCCTTCCTTCTCCCCCACCAATGCTTTAGTAGGTTCTCGTAGGTTCTTCGCAGTGGTCGTCTTGCCATCCTGGATCTGATTATGAGGTTTCTCCATTGCTTTACTAGGTTGGCTCATGTATTTCCTGGGTAAGTAAGTCTTCGGAGGATAGTAGGCCTCGAGCTTGCGTTTGTGGCTCATCGCTGAAGCACAGCAGACAATGAAAATGATAACTACCAACAGAGAGGTCACGACAATGATGAGAAGCAAGTTCTCCTTCAGGAAGTCCACCACCTGGTTGAAGATGAAGTCTTTGATGCGAATGAAAGTGGCCGTTATGTTGGGAGATGGCGAAGGAGATGGGGGTACGTGGGTGGTACGAGCAATGGGGAAGATGAGTTCGGGTTCGTCCCCGCTGCCCTCCATGGAAACGTTGAACGGGGCAGGCTTGGCGAAGCAAACGTTTCCCCAGAGGGCAGTCAGGAGCAGACAGACAAAGCGCAAAGAGAGTGACATGCTTCCTTTAAAGACCTGTAAGAAAATGGACACAAATGTGGCCTTTACTAGTTATTCCCCATAGAAAAAGAATCTGAGCATTTTTATGTTTCATCAAGGTGGTTACAGCAGTTATACAAAGTTAAACTTTGCAAAAACATTTTAGTAAAAACATATATATATATGTTAGGGCTGTCAAAAGATTAATCGCGATTAATCGCAGCCAAAATAAAAGTTTGTGTTTACATAATATATGTGTGTGTACTGTGTATAATTATTTTGTATATATCAATACACACACGCTTGTATATATTTAAGAAAAATGTGTAATTTATATATAAAAAAATTATATTTATATATAATATAAAATATATATAAATATATACAGTATATGTATGCAAATATTTCTTAAATAAATACATGCATGTGTGTGTATTTATATATACAAAATAATTATACACAGTACACACACATATATTATGTAAACACAAACTTTTATTTTGGATGCGATTAATCGCGATAAATCTTTTGACTGCCCTAATATATATATATATATATATATATATATATATATATATATATATATATATATATATATGGTATTACCATGGTATTTTTTTAAATACCTTGTATCATGTAAATATTAATATTCAGTACCATGGTATATACCATAAGTATTATTGTTATTTTATTACATCACAGTACAATGGTATTTTTGTCACATTTTTATGTAGCCTACAATCTGCACTCAATAAAAAATAATGGTTCTTCATTGGCATCTTGATAACCTTTAACATCCAAAGAACTTGCATTCCACAAAAGGTTTATTTAAAAAAAATGTTTTTCACACAAATTAATTATTTTTTATTTATTTTATTTTTTAAACGTTCACTGAAAGGTTCATTAAGGAGCCAAAAGTGGTTTTCCTAAGGCAGACATCGCTGCAAAAACTCCCTTTGGAACCTTTTTCTAAAGAGTGTAATGAACATTTTTCCACCTTCAGTAAATGTAAAGAGACATATAGATGGTCAGCAGTCTAGCTCACTGAGAGCTACTATCAGTATTATCTTTATACTTCTTTGAGTCACAGGAAGGAAGCTGCATGTATCAAACACATTTCTGTACGATCACTACACAGAGCACATTTTCGTGTTTCTGTTGCCTCGCAGGAGAGGAGCTATTCCTGTTACATCCAGTCATTACTTATTTGGGGTGGAGGCAGAGGGAGTCCAGGCCTAGTTTGTAATTTCCCTGCCTGGCTGATGCCACCCACTCACCACAGAAAAGCAAAAGCAAGGCCAGATATACATTTGTGAGGGTGCAGCAAGGCGTGGGAGAGCCGCAGTTCACAGGCCTGTATTTACAGCCCAGCTGCAATGAGACAGGCCAGAGACCAGTGACACTATTTCTGTTCTGCGCAAGAACACATATAATGTTCATACGTGCATCATGTTTCAAAAACACTGCATTATGGGCAGACTTTATTAAATTGTTAATGCTAGAATTAGTTTGTCAGAAAGTAGATAAGCCATTTTAACCATTACTTGCTCTTAGCTGCAGAAGGCAGGAACAGGGAATAGGGAAATTCCCAAATGAACACCACCAGAAATGGCAGTGGAAAAAACACATATTGAGTACTATCCAATAGTCATCTATTCAGTTTTTACTTCTTTAAAACTTAAAATAAAAATATTTCCCCCTCAGTGCCAACCGCACACAAACTATCTCTCTAACCACATTCTTTGTTCTGCAAAGGTATTACACTCCCACTTTGTGTATTAGTAATCTGCGAGATAAGATAATAATCTCAGCAGTGTGTTAATAATCTTAGTATTGTGTTAAAGAATGTTACTGTAAGAAAACTGTAACAGCAAAAATAAAATAAAAAATCAATATAAGAATGATTGGAAAAAAAAAAAGATCATTTCAGATTAAAAAATTCTGTATTGATTTTTAGGCGTATACAACTAACTATCCTGAAAATCTGATTGTTTAAATAGTCTGGCCTTTGCTATAGCACAGCATTAAACAACATAATAAACTTTATTTTATGTAAAGGGTAAATGAAGGTCAATAGAAAATGTAACAAAGAGGTACAAAAGTAAACACTCAAGCCACATTTAAAATGAATATCACAAAAAAAAATCATCATCAAACCATGGGTTTTTAAATGTACAGTATATATAGTTAATGTGAAGAATTAAGTTAGTTAAAACAGCACTGGGTTAGAATTAGCAAAAAGCTGGTTCTAATAAAAGGTCTAGCATCATTTTCTTGCTGATTTGATATTTTGTATTAAAGACACATTCTTAAACACTTTTTGATGCTACGTTATTAGGAAAATATTAAGCTCATAATGAAAATGCATTTTTGAGTGACACTGACGTTGTATAGCATGCCAACAAATGAATTATGAATAATGTGCAAGTGAAACATATCCTCTCAATGAAGGAAATATAAAAATACTCACTGCTCGTCTTACTTCCGTTCTCTGATGCACTTTTACAGCGACACCTCAAGTTAGGCACTTCAAGGTATAGGCAAAATAAATAAAGACAACAGTTGTAAAGGAAAATAGCTGCCTCAGTGTTGTCCTCAAAGGCTTATGGAAGCTTCTGGCCATGTGGGTTTTCCTAAAAAATCTGGATAATTGCACAAGGACATTCCCCTCCTCTCTCTCCATCTCCTCCCTTTTTCTGTCCTTCTCTTTCTCTCCTCTTGAACACATGGATGCATAGGAGACGGACAGTCCAATATTAACCAAACAAGAAAGCAGTAAGAGGTTACAAAATAATATATTAGGCTGCACAAACCTCTTAAAATTCAATCACTGTATTCTGTCACAGTTTTATTTTTTCCACTGCAGACTGAACAGCCTTTGATTGGTCAAAAACAGACCCAATTTACTTTCTTAATTCAGTACAATTATTAGTTATTTTTTTAGCTTCACAATCTTTGCTCTTTTTCAGAACCTTTTTTTTATTACTGATGTCACATAGACCGCACAGGCTATTGGATAATGTTAACCTGGTATTGGTCTGGCTCAAATCTGGTACGTATAGTAATTTTTCACGGCCCAATCTATTCCCAATGGATAAAATCAAGAAATTACTGTACATCACATTGTGGAAGTAAAATGGGTTGGACACAACAACTTACATTGACTTTAAAGTTGATTGAACATTTATTAAATTAGTTGGGTATAACACCGCACAATGACTTTCATGTAATTTTGCACAACATTCATCAGTGCTTTAACGCATTCATACTAGAGTCGACAAACGCATAGAATGTACATAGAAAATATAATTCTACAGCATAAAATAAAATATATACAAAAGTACTACAATATAAACCCAAAGAAACTAAATGTGAAAACAGAAAAAACAAACTAACTGTTGCTTTTCTCAGTGCTAATCTTGTCGACTGGACATTTTTTAATTCACACAATGGAAAGTGTGTAACTTCGGCACAACAGCAAAACATTTTTGGGAACTTGTGAAAGCATATATTTTATGTAAATTTGCAATGATAACATGTTATATTCAGACTGTGATAATCTCCAACATCACTCTGTTCGAGTAAATTATACAGCGCTGGTTGAACCACAGGCAGGAATAGAACACATTCAGCAATATGTTCTGCCAAACCTCACTAATGCCTGAGCTCCTCGGAGAAAGTATAGTATTTCAACACTGGAATGATTACATTAAAAGATTCAAACATGCAAAAACAATTAAAATATAAATGTTCCACTGATTAAATAAAAAATAATAATAATAATAATAAAACTTTAGACTTGCATACATTTATACAGACCCTTAGAATTTAAAACATTCCTTTTTAAAATCCATACAAATACAGTATGAAAGACGGTTATAGTTAAAAATTTTTATAGTTATAAAAAAGAGCAACCAATCTAGATCAATAACATGATATATGAAGAGTTCAGATGCAAAAGCCTCTAAGTGCCATCTGAAATTTTCTTCTAGAATGATCATTTTTTATCAAGCTTGTATATTTAAGTCCAGTAATTTCACTTAAATGACAATTAATAGGTAATTTTCATTGCCATTTAAGTTAAATTACGGGACTTAAATATACGAGCTTGATAAAAAATGATCATTCTAGAGGAAAATTTCAGATGGCACTTAGAGGCTTTTGCATCTGAACTCTTCATATATATACTAAAATGGTTGTTTTTAAAAGGCGCAAAGCCAATGAAGACAGTGAGTAAGACACTGGCAACCCAGTAGCACAGATATGCTGTGAATTGTACCTTTTGATTTTTTGACAGTGCAAACCATTCTAGAGCTGAGTGTCTGTCAAACCTAAGCACTGACTTAAAAAACCCCCCACAGTGTTAAGAGTAAACATTTCCGTGCATACAGTGCAGAAAGCAGGTGAAAGGCTTAAACTTCTAAAGAGGGCCCTCGGTGTCAGGAAGAAAGCTGTTTAGAGTAAGATTATCTCCGTCAGGATCTCCATCCTCAGTATTCGGGATCAGTGCTCCATTACTTTTAGGGTGTCGTCTTGGCTTTGGAACAGGGTGATCGGTATCATTCATAAGGGCAGAAATGCAGACCATCTCGGTCTCCTGGAGAAGATGCGCCTTGTGCCTGTATCTGTATCCCGAAAGTTTTGTAGCCAGGCAGATGGTGCTAACGATAAAGATGGTCGTCAACGCAGCCATCGAGGCAATGGCGATGAGGCAGCGACTCACAAGCTTGTCATTTTGGGAAGAGGCAGTGGAACATGAGTGGGGTGGAACATGAGTGGTTGATTTTCTAGCGGCCGTTGAGATAACTGCTGTGGTACGTCTATCCGTGTCTGTGGACATTCTCGTAGTCGTTGCTGTCGTTTGCTTCTCTGTTACCTTGCCGGGCTCAAACGATGCAGGAAATGTGGGGGTAGAACTTCCTGCTTGTGAAATGTGTCCAGTACCATTACTAATTGTGGGAAGTTGGGTGTGCAAAGTACTCTCATTATCTGTTGGCTGGTGGACTGTCAGGTTCTCAGTTCCTGTAGTGTACTTCTGTGGGGTGTGGTTCAAATCTGGAGTACCAGGGTAATCTGTAGTTGCACTGACTTTTAAAGCCGGTATTATCTCTGTCGTCTGTAATGCACCTGAAGCTTTTAAAGTTTCCAGAGTCGTGCTACTTGTATTCTCAGCTTCAGCTACACCTGTTGTACTGTGTGTGTCTCTGCTGTTTATCGATGTTGTGTTGTCACCAATTTCCCTTTTCATCCTAAGATATCTTGAAGTAACCAAACTACTCAAAGTCAGCAGCAAAACAAGAACTGGCAAACACCCAAGTCTGTTAGTCACCATCGCCATCTGCGCAAAGAAGACAGAATGTTGCAATAATTCTTTGGACACACAAAATATCACCAATAAAACAATTCACAAGCATATTCATATACTGTCTGGTTATTCCTCTTCATATTCAGTGGAGAGGAACCTTCAGACAATGAGAGCAAAACAATAAATGGAAGAACAAACACGTTTTCGTAACATTTAAACGTGTTGCTCATACTTCTGCAAGCTCATGTGGCTGTTTGTGACTACAGCATGTGGTTGGACCATTTGGGTGAAATACTTCCTTTTAACTGTAAAAGTGTCATTATTGTACTGTTAACAACACTTCACTACTCAACTTTAAATATATTACAATTACTGTCATGGTAAAACTTATGAAATTTAGATCTTTAACAATTTTCTTGAAGATATTCAACCGTGTACTCTCCCCAGTTGAAGGATTTCGACAAAAAGAAATTCACAAATTCATATAAAAGTAGCATCTTATTTTAAAGACAATTCAAATTGACAACAAAACTACGTACCATCGGTTTCTACCGCCGAAAGGATCTTGATCTGGAGGTCGATTGAAAAATTAGTTCCCCTCACACACTCACAACGCAATGTCTCAAACCTACTCAATGCACAAATACAGGAAGTCAAACCTCATGAAGCTGAGGTTCACAAACTCTGACGCAAACACGAATGTGCAAGAGATACTTAAATATCACATCTTAGTTCCTCTAAAACAGTGAGCTAGAACTTTTAACCAACCAACCTTGCTTCCACAAAGAGAGGTTTTATAATTAGAGCAAAAAAAAGAGACACAAATGCCAAAATTTCAGTTTATTTTTTTTTATTTTCCTGGTAATCAGTAAGACTCTTTATACTTGAAGCAGATGAATGAACAAAAATGGAAGAGTTATGCACAGAATTGAATTTCTAGATATCCTTCCTTTCGATTTTTATCATTGGACACATAAAATGCTCACAGTGTGCATAAGGATGGGGAAAAATAGGGAATTTCCTTAAAATCATCAAACTCCAAATGATGGACAAACACCCTCCTATAGCCAAAGAAAAAAAGGAAAAGGAAAACTAAAAACATTTATTTACAAAGCATTGAAATCAATCACTACCATCCAGCCTTCTTCCTGCATTCTATTTTTTTTCAACCTACCTAAATCCCTTTTCACTTTATTCATTCACTCTTTAGAAACCACACACTCGAGGGTGCATCACAGATGCCTCCTGAGGCCACTTAAACACTCAATTATGGATCCATCACACATCCTGAAGCTGATCAAGCTGGGCACATCTGTACCCACACGGTCCCTACGTTTTCAAACCCTTCACTTTAAAACCTCACCCAAAAGATAGAGCAAAAGCAAATGCAAATGACAGAGGTATTGAGTTGTTGCTGTGAGATCTGAAGACTCGTTTGAAATGAAGTACTTGTAGGTCGGGTTGGTTCTGAGGAGAGGTGGAAGTTATTTTAGACTAAAAAGCATGTGGAGGAGGAAAGGTGCTTTTCAGAACCTACGAAAGAGGCACTAGGCAGTGATGCAAACAGAAATGAGATATAACCACAAAAAAACATTCTGATGTAGGATGTAGCCGAAGCAATCTGATCAACAGAATCACAGTTTCCTCTCTTGGCATGAAAAAACACATAACCAAACTAAAAAAAAAAAAAAAAATCCAGTTGTCATCACCTCAAGCTTGTGGCACACGCAATTCAGCCGTAAAATGATAATCTAGATGTCAACCCTTGAGAGAATTGGTTCTGCTTGGCTAGGAGAGCACTGTAGACACAGCGTGTCGCAAGATGACATATTAGGAAAAGGAAGTCAGTCATGACTCATTATTTTGCTGGTAGTCACGGTCTATAATGCACAGCAAAAACATGTACAGACGAAGCTGTTGAATTGAAAGTTTGGTTTCTGAGACGGTATGGACGACACAACTCAAGATGAGATTTGAAGGAATTAATTAGAAAGCAAAGCAAACCTAACAGTGTTTCTTAGACCTGAACAATGTCTGACTGGAACAAAGTCAGAGTAAAAGCTATCAAGCCGGTAAAGCAATGAACAAGTTTTGCTGCTAAAACTAATGCTGTTCTGAGCTTATATCCTCATGTTTTGCGTTGCATTTACCATTATGATGAGCAACTGCTGCCATAAAGAAAGTGTTTGGAGTTGTGAGAAGAGTACACATTAACTGTGTTCATAGCAACCACCAGAACCAGAATTATTTTGATTATTTTCCTAATTACTATCGTAATACATACATGGGTACCTGAATAACAAAGAAACATCTTTAGTGGAATATTTTAGAGCACCTGTATTGTTTTCCAGTAATGTTTTGTAAACTTTTTCAACTTTACATGTTTGTCAGGTTGATTAAAATCTTTATTTTGTATTCTTTAGAAAGACACCTATAACATTGACAAATGGTTCCAATGATTTCCCCTCCTTGCATTACTAGCATATTGCTTTGTCCCTTATAAGTACAAAATGAAAAGCTAGTCAAATACTGTCAGGAAGGTCAATAACTCCTCTATAAATTTGGCAACTCAGAAGGGCGAGAGAGGAACTGCAATACTGATGGCTACTTCAAACTTTGAGCTCATCCAGTTTATGTAACTGCTTCATAATGCAATTTTCTTGGTCACAATTTTTAATAAGAAAAACAAAACAAAAACGTAAGACCATTCAAGAACACCAGATAAAACACAGCCATTGCAGAAAGAATTGGAGTGAGATTTGGAGTAAAAGCTAAACGGGTCAAATTTTGAAATAACGTTTGTAGTTTTCCAAATGGCTATGAGGTGTAAACAGGTTTTTGGGAATGCAAAAGGAATAATTGATCATCTTGGAATGTTGGTTGGAGTCTTTGCAAGGCAGGCTTCAGACGGAACACTGTCATGATGATTGGCAGTGACGGGTCCCGCCCACCTGGCCAATGGGATATCCTGAATAGAAGGGGAGGGGATTACAGGGTCCCTTTAGATGTCCATCTTAGACAACTGCTCCTCAAGTTTGGCAATTCTTTTTTCCTGACTGCTGACAAGCTCTCTGAGAGATTTCATTTCTTTCAAAACCTCGTCCAGCTTAGCTTCACTTTTCTGTTGAGGAAGAAAAAAAGTGAAAGACAAAATGTTAAGAACAATTGTCTCAGTAAAAAAAAAAAAATTCAAATAATAATAAAACCATATTGTTTTGTGCCAATATACACTGCCCTGCCAAAAAAAAAACAGGCACTTAACCATCACACTTAACTTGGCATTGTTTTGATAAACCTTTGCAATGTTTCAACTTTTATTTCAGTCCAGAGTAGTAATATAGTTTCACTGAGATCTTGTTTTGAGGATGGCAGAGGCGAACGACAGCGTAAAGTTCTCTCCAGCACATTCCAAACATTCTCAACGGGGTAAAGACCGGGACTCCATGTGTGAAAATGATCTCTCATGCTCCTTCCAATCCATTGATGGGAAAGTCTGATCATCCACTATATTCATTTTAGAGCCACACAATGTTGCTGAACCTAGGCCTGACCAGGTGAAGCAACCCCAGATCATAACACTGCCTCCACAAGCTTCTACAGTAGGGACTAAGCATGATGGGTGCATCACTTCATTCGCCTATCTTCTTACCCTGATCACTATGGAACAGGGTAAATCTGGACTCAGACCACATGACTTTTTTCCATTGCTCCAGAGTCCAATATTTATTCTTTCTAGCAAACTGAAGCCTTTTTTCCCCAATTAGCCTCACTAACAAGTGGCTTTCTTGAGGCCACACTGCTGTTCATTGCCAGACTCTTAAGGTTCTCATTGCATAGTGCATGTAGAATGCTCTTACCTTCACTATTAAACATAGCTGTGAGTTCTACTGTCGATTTTCTATGATTTGACTTCAAACGTTTAAGTGAACACGGCCATTCAAGATTGTTTTCGGACCACATTTTTCTGCTGTGATGGTTCACCACTATCCTTCCAGGTTTTAATAACGCACTAGACATTTCTTAGTCCAATTTGAGTAATTTCAGAAATCTCCTTAGTTGTTTAATTTGCTTGGTGCAGGCCAATCATTTGACCCTTCTGAAACGTTGTGAAATGTTGCCAGCTGAAACATGGCAGGAATTATCCAATCAAAGGCTCTTGCCTATTTGCTCATTTAAAATCCAGGAGGAAACTTTTTTTGGCAGGGCAGTGTTTATGAGTTATGACTTTAATAAAAAATGGGTACCACAATGACAACCACCCAATTCTGGTATCTAAAATAAGTTCTTATTAAAATCACTTAAGCTTGAACTCAGCTGCCATATAAACTTATTTTTTATTCACTATCAGTTTTCATAAAAAAAAAAAAAAAAAAAAAATGCAGTCACTAAACACGGTTTAGTTGTTCACTGTTTTTCATAAATCATTGGAATATCACTTCAAAATTAAAGGACCTTTCAAGGACTTTCCAGGTCCAATACCCTCAAATTCAAGGACTTAATGTGGGGACACATTTATTGGGCTCAACAACAAACGTTGAGGTACCATTGTAGTAGTTTTGTGCGTGCATGAACATCATGGCAACGTACAACACAAAGTACCTCACGCGGGGAACACTTAACATAACGCGTAAATGCACGTAACTAACATAAATCAAGCAAGCTAGTATGCATAGGCCACGAAGTGTTGGCGAAATAACACATTAGCGGACTGAGGGGAATAACATGGAATTTTTTTCCAGAAAACTTGTTGCACAAAGTAAATTCAAGCACTTTCAAGGACCTGTATGTTTATTTTCAAAAACTTTCCAGAGCCTTGAATTTTTTTCTTCAGATTCACAAACTTTCAAGGATTTCAAGGACCCGTGGGAACCCTGTGTTATTTTCATATTTTTTTTATTTACCATTATAGGATATATCCAAGGGGTCATATTCATTATTTTGATTCTTGGCTGAAACTGAATAGATTAACATGCTTTAATGCTCAAAGACCACATTATTTCTTACATACTGTAAATGATTGCAGTTTCTCTATTCCCAGTCTGACTGAAATGCACTGATTTCTGCATAGCCCCTTCTTTCGGAAAAGCTCAAGAGCGCTCTAATCAGCCGGCTGACCCAGTGCGTTGTGATTGGCCAGATACCTTAAGCGTGTTGGAAATGTAATACCTCTTACCATAATCGCAAGCTTCAGCTTCCAAGGCTTCTAAAGCATTTATATAAACAGTTAATAATATTCTCGTCGGTTTTACCATATCAGTTCGAGCCCAATATCTGAACTTCGTACGAGGCGTTTTAGGCAGGTCTGGATCAGTGTTCTCCGTTAGATCAAATAAATGCTTTCGTGGGAGACTATGTAACTCTGTATATGCTTGTATAAGATCTGCATATACATTACACACTAAGGAAAAGTAAAACATTATAAATAATCTTATGACCCCTTTAATATTTTGAATTAGCATTTAATTAGATATTTTCCTCTTGTCATTTTAATTTTAGTATTTTTTGTAATTTTGTTATATGATTGTCATTTCTATAAAAAAATATATTTCTATTCAGCTTTATTTCAATTAACAAATACTATTTTTAATAGTTAACAATACCAATACTGTCATAAGCAAATAATTAAAACGCATATGTAGTCAGATTGTGGGATAATCATTAGGTGTGATGAATAGCAGCTAACATTGGTGAGTTTGCAGGGCAGCGCACTGGCTCCTATGATTACAGCCCTGAGCACAGAGAGTTGGGTTTACAGGGCAGGACACACATGTGGTGATGCTGTCATGTGGTTAAACAGGCATTTGGTTGGGGGTTGGTTCTGCTGTAGAACATCCTTAAAACTATAAAAACACTATATGCAAGCCAAAAAGAGAAGTTGGCCTTGAACAATACAGTACAATAATTTAGCTGCATGTAGGTCACAACTGCAGCATAGTGCAAATTACAGTCCCACTAAAGAAATTGTGTTTATTATATATTTTTCAATGAATTTAGTGCAGAGAATGAGAACTGTGTGTAAGATAAAAATGCTGGTGGATGATAAACTGAACAGGAGTAAGTAAATCAGTAAATGAGTCCCACTCACGATAGACGGCGTGGAGGTGGCAGTCTTGATGGCAGGGGCGGTATTCTCTGTATTCTTGCTCTTGTTGTCTAAGATGTTCTTCTTGACCACTTTGAGATCGCGGTTCTTGCCTGGCACGTATCCATGTTTCAGGGATATCGGGATAGGGTCTCCATTCTTCCCTTCAAACCAATCCTCGGCCTCCAGGGCGGCCTCTGGACCTGCCGTGTCAGGGTAAAGGTCATCCTGGAACAAGTCCGACTGATGAAAGGAAGAGTGTTATTAGATGTTAGGATATGCAGGATATGAATTATGCAAACTATTTGGAATATAAACAACTGGGATGCAGATACAGAGTTCAGTTGCTTGGTTGGTGTGAAAGCTGTTTTCTGAATTTATGGCTCTTGATCAATCAACACTGAAAATGTTGGCCATGTATTTTGCAAATTTAATACTTTTAAGTAGCAAATAAATCCTGTTCATTAACTTTCTATTTATCAAAGGATTAATGGCTGCTGAAAATTCAGCTTTTCCATCACCGGAATAAATTATATTGTAAAATATTAAAATGGAAAACAGTCATATATTTTTTTTTTACACAATGTAAATCATAAAAATTAGTTCCAGTGAATATTAAAATACATTGCTAAAAGATTTATTGTATGAAAACACTGGTCCAAAACTCATGTTGGCCCAGCGGGTCATTCTTATTGTTGAACCCTTATTAAAAGCAAAGGGACTCAACCATCAACAAAAAAGTTGAAGTGAACAACGCTTTCTATTTTTGACCCTGACTCCTCCAACATTGTTGCCTAGGTGCAGTGGTAAACAGATGTCATCATAACTCATGAGCTGTGTTCGAAATTGCGCCCTATACCCTCATTCACTATTTCCTACATTAGTCCACCAATATAGTCCTGTTGAAGGAGTGAATGAAAACAAGTGAGTGAATTTGGACAGTGCGCCGATGTCCTATATAATGTTACGCTGTACCCACATTGGACCAGCGGTTTGGAAAATGGATGGATGGAGTCAGCTACGGGCGCCATCTTCTGGCGAGATGCAGGAATTTATTCAGCACAACCCTCACAGTGCATTATGGGTATTCTCTAGCCGTTGAGTGTACATTCATTGTACACTCGTTATTGTGATGTATTATGGGATTGAATGAGTGCACTTGATAACGTCCACTAGGCGATTTCGGCAATTTCGGACACAGCCAAGGTAGTACATGTAGATGGTGCAAACATACTGTGGTTTACAGCAAAATAATAACATGCGAAGGAAGACTTGCAGTGGTGGAGTGGTACTAAATAAATCAAACCCAGTGTGAAAACGGGTGTCGAAACAGGAGGAAGTTGTAGTTTAGCACTAGCAGTGTTGCTGTACTCTTAAAAACAAAATAGTAAAACAAATCAAAAAGGCTCACTTTTCTTGGCACGGTCATGATGATAGGCTCACACTTTCTCTCATGCAGTTTGTAAAACCTGAGAACACACAAGCACACAAGCCTGTTATAACATGTTCAGAAGGGTAGCAGATGTTAGTGCATGACTCGTTTGGCAAGTCAAACAAAAATAACACACCAATCAATTAAGAGCATTAGATACCACCAAACCTGAACCCCTATTCATTAATCACTCCCCCTAAATCTTATAAATCTTAATCTGAAGGATCCAGCAGGCCTTTGTTAACCAGGTCTAGTGCTGCCCTCTTTTGGGTGGATTGGGTCAGCAGTTTATGAAAAACTAGTAAAACCTAGTCCTAGACTAAATAAACAACATAAATCCAAAAAGATGTAATAAATACAAATCTAATAAGGATCTAATAAAGAAACATTCAAGTCCTATTTCACCCTAAAACAAAAAGGAATTCAAGATACATATGAATATAAATAAATATATACCAGTTTTCTTTGTCCATTTTGCATCACATCAAGATGATTTTTCTCTCAATTTGTCATTATTATTAATAATAATCAAAGTGCTCCTATTATGCTATTTTAAATGTACATAATTTTGTTTAGGAGGTCTCCTACAACAGGTTTACATGCACCAAAGGTCAATAAACACTTTAATTTTATCATAACACACATTGCACACCACCTCATTTCTCAAAGAGTCTGAAAACAGTTTGTTCAAAGATTCAATTTGATTGGTCAGATGTCCCAGTCTGTTGTGATTGGTCTACCGCTAATAGCGCATGTCTGAAACGAAACCATCGGAATTTCAGTTAGGCATCATGCACATTTGTTACATTGTTACGCAAGTTTGTAACAGGAAGTGAGACTGGAATTACAGAGGACTCGTTTCAGCAGTTCAGAATCGATTCTTTCTCTTAGGAAACAACAACTATTTTTGTTGTGCAGTTTGATCTTCAAAACTTTGCAAAACTTTTACTTTTACAAAAAGGTATATTACAGACGGCATGAAAAGTATAATGGGGCACTTTATTTATTTTTTTTTAAACAGCAATATATCAGTAAAACAAATGCAATGTGAAAATCGTATCTGGTTATAAAATTAGGATAAAATACAAATATACTGTATTCCTTTAAGTTTTGATTTTGAGGTGAAGTATGACATGGTCATATTCCTGACGTGTTTCATGTGATTTCCCACATACTTCCATTAGCTTGTGTGATAATGGTTGTTGCTATACCTTGCGATCTCACACTTGTTGACGTCCAGCCCTCTCTTGGGCATGTATCCCATGCCCCTCTGAGGCTCCTTAGTGGTAAAGGTGCTGAGGTAATGGACAAAGGGAGCTTCATCCGTGATCTCAAAGTAACGGATACTGCTGTCACCCTATTAGAAACAAATCCTCAGTCAGACACTAAAAACTAGGGATGCACCGAAATCAGAAATCAAAATTCTGGGCCGAAACCAAAAATTCTTGATGCACTTGGCTGAAAACCAAAACCAATAAAAAAAATAAAAAAAATAATTAATTTCTTATTTTAAATTAGGTGTTTTTGGGGGGATAATTGTATTAATATTAGGCCTTTTTGAATAAATACAATAATTGTATTGAATCTGAATTTAAAAAATACAAGCCAATAAAATAAAATAACCACTCTTTTATTGAAATTAACACCAAAATTGGACAGAAAATATATTAAAATAACATTACATTAACTTGTAAAATTATAAATGTCTATGTTGTCACTTTTGATCAATTTAACGCATCCTTGCTGAACAAAAGTATTTCTTTTGAAAAATAAAAATCGCACATTCCCCAAACTTTTAAACGGTACTGTATGTGCTGTGTTTACCTTTCCACACAGGTAGACCACATTAGTATCGGGATCATAGAAGGGCAGGAGGACTCCGTTACTGGTGTCCATCTCATGGACAGAGATCGGCTCCTCAATATTGTCCTGAAAGAGAAACAGAGACAATTTATAGTCTATAATTACATTAAAAAGGAAAATCATATGTCAGGAACTGCAACTAAAATTAATTTTCTTTGTTCGGAAAGCATAATCGGAATAAGTTAAGGCTGAAATACACTGGAATAGACTTTTGCACAGATTGCTGCTCCGATTTACAGTCTGGACAAGTTGTAGCCGAAAGTCAGAGCCAGTCTGCAGATTTGAGTTGACAGATGTCACAGAAAATCCTGTAGTGTATGATGATCACAGACTCTGATTTTTTTTTTTAAGCTTCAAAGTTTGATTCCATCCAGTCAGAGGATATCAAACATGTTTGATATTTTGAACACATTGTTTTAATCGGTCACGCGTCTCCTAGCAAAAAGGCACATGTTTCTGTGTGAGTTTGTTTAGTTTGTGGTGACTTGAAAGTCTGGTGGTGTGTGGTCCTCAGTCACTTAGTGTACAATGCCCAGTTTTTTATCAGTAACCATTTACAAAGTCGGCAAGCGTATGAGGCCTGTTTAGATGGTAAAAGTTGTGTAGTGTATTCCAGCCAGTCTGAAGTGCATTTGTTTGTGTTTATTTATGAGCAGGTGTTAGATTGAAATTTGTCTGCGGTTTCCATGGCAACTTACCGGATCCCAGAGGGCGAGCTGTCTCTCGCTCATGCGGCTAAAACCAGTGGTGAACACTTTTCCGTCAGACAGGAAAATAGCTCTCATGGGCCTGGCACCCTCATGGGCCTTGTCCTTCTCCTGTCAGCGAAACACACCATAATACATCACAACACTGCTCACATTCTTTCAAACCTGAGCAGCCAAATACTTTTTGGATCAAGTAAACGCATGAATATACAGCGCTTCAACTGAGAAAAACTGCCGCCAGAGAAACCTTTCAGTCCTGTAATTCGAAAACTTTTATACTCACAAACTTTTATCTGCCTATTCACTTCAGAAAAGTGAATAGCCACTTACCGCAATGATCTCCTCCTTGCGCGGGTCGATGACTCGGATTTTCTTGTCCTTGCAGGCAGTGCAGATGAGACTGCCATTGCGGTTCCAGCAGGCGCTGAAGATGATGTCAGGGTGCATATCCTCAAGGGTGATCATGGACTCTCCCGTGCCCACATTCCAGATGAAAATCACATTATCACAGCCTGCAGACAAACACGGGAGAAAAATCATGCGATGGGGGAAATGACCATGTTTGAATGCTGATGAATCTTTTCATTAGAAAGCAGCTGGATTGTTTTTTCCATTTAAAGGCAGGGTAGGTGATTTGTTCCAGAAACATTTTTTGTTATGCTGGTTGAAAGTCTCTTCACATCCTGATTGCAAATCACTAAGTTGAGTGATCTAAATGTTAGGGGTGTTGAAATTAATTGTTTCTACAATGCGGACGCCCGAAGTTGACGATTCTGCATCGATGCAGTAGTAGACCATAATCGATTATAGCCGTTATAGCCTACAGACGTTTCTCTGATGTCATGTCGCATATTCGCTCGTCTCGCTAGCGTAAAATGACGGGGGCTATTTGCACCCACTATTTTTTTATTTACAGTGCGTGAGCATGTGCGTGCAAGCGTGTGTGTGTGCGCACAGGCTGTGAGCGTTATTGTAACTAAAGTAGCCAACAATACTTGACAGTTTCATGCGTTTTTAGTATTTACTAGTGTTTATTAGTGCTCCTGTCGTCTGCTGTATTCAGACCATAGACGTTCAGACTTGAATTTTGTTTGACTACATTCAGGAAGTGTACTTTCTTGGCGCAGATAAAATAAAAAGGGAGTTCATATATCTGACAGCTTGTATTTATAGACGAAAATGTAACCATGTGCAGTA
This sequence comes from Scardinius erythrophthalmus, assembly GCF_964197995.2. Taxonomy (NCBI): domain Eukaryota; kingdom Metazoa; phylum Chordata; class Actinopteri; order Cypriniformes; family Leuciscidae; genus Scardinius; species Scardinius erythrophthalmus. The sequence goes on along the minus strand of NC_138225.1, from coordinate 13,015,455 downwards.
AAATTGCAATGCATTGTGATATTGAATCGTTGAAATGATAATCGTAATCGAATTAAATCGTGAGACCAGTGACAATTCACACCCATATTTATATGCATGTATATCATCTGTGGAAGGTGTAGAACCATAAAATGTTCGTCCAATCATTGCATTCAGTCCGAGCTTATAATGCGTAACACAATAACTACTGAAATTTGGAAGAGATGGAAACCCGTGACATTTTACTCGGAACAGTTCGTGACTCAAATGTATGCGTTTCAATGACAAAACTATCAACCGCAAAAATGAATCTGCAGCAGTCAAGTGATACAGGTCAGTGCTCTTTAAGTTGTTCATGTTCATTATCACTGTAATGTTATGTGATTTGAGACATGAGGATAACGCCATCTCTTATGACGCTTTTGTTTGCTCCTTGCTGTCACTTGTTTTGTAGGAGGCGTGGCTCTGAAGATGCTTTGAAGGGAGGGTGGGATCTTATGCTTTCAAAGTTAGCTCGCTTTTGCTAGCCTCTCCTAAAATTGTCTACCCGACCTTTAAGTGTTTTGATACTGAACTGTATACAGTACATTAATGTATACATACAGTACATTAAAAAGATAAACATGAGGCGCATAACTTCCTAAACCACTCTTCTCTCTTTTTCACCATTATTCCCTGTCTCCTCTGTTATAGTTTCTATCGATAGAGTTTGCTTTTCCTTGCTGGATCAGGTGACGCTTCTCACCTGCACTGAGGAGGATGTTGCGAGCGGTTGGATGCCAGGTAATGATTCCCACTCTTTTAGAATGACCCTCCAGCACCACCACTGGCTCGGACATGGAGGTCACCAAACCATTCTCTGGGATCTGCCACACCTGAGAACAAAGAAAGAAAGAAAAATATTAACATTTTTATCTAACATCTCACAAATGCAAATATACTTGACAGTAAATCAAAAGAGTTATCGTTAACTAAAACTATTACAGAAACATTACGCTTTTGGTTATTGAAATGAAACTGAAATAAAAAAAAATATATCCATAAATAGTAGATGATAAATTGAAATGAAAATTAGAAATACTGCCTTGGCAACTAACTGAAATAAAAAAGGTTTAAGTTGAAGTAATAAATTGCTAAAACAAAAATAGCTGAACAGAAATATATATAAAAAATAATAATTTAATAAATAATTTATTAAAAATAAATGCCAATTCAAAAATATTCATTAATACCAAATAGTATAAAAATAACACAAAAAAAACCACCAAATCAAACATAGCTGTTAAAATGAATTCCATTATGATCCAAAATTTGATTAAGCCATTTTTTATAACTTCTACAATTACATTCATTTGTCTGAAGATGGCAGCAGAGGGCAAATAAAGGAGTCCAGCAGAGTTTTATCAATTTAAACAAGGATTAAAAGTATAATGACCTTTTAACTTTATTATGACAGAAATAGTAATATGCGATCGATGAAGCCGCTCTCTTTAACGTCCTTTTTATCTCCCTCTACATACTGCTTATTCTCAGCATTTATTAAACCGCTATCTTAAACATTTTTTGATGATTAGAAAAAAAAACTGCAACATTTTACATTTAAATATTTCTGTATATCGACCTTAACTGTGTAATAATAGACTGGATGTATTATTACACTGGATGCAGTATATATTATTCCTTTACATAGACATGAGACACTGCTAAGGAAACAGGTCAATGTCATTATCATCAACATTGTCGTCCCCTAAAAACACAGTCACTAATAAAATACCCATCCAGCATGTCTATACCTAAATATCAGGGCTGGGTAAAAAAAAAATATATACATATTGATTTCTCGATTTTAATTGATTCTCATTTTGAAGAACCGACATAACTTCTTAGAATCACAAGAATTGATCTTTCAGTATATGCTTTTCTCAATTGAATGAACAAAACGCGCCTCCAATCCAACAAATCTCAATAAGCTTTGTGCCTCCTTACTTCTGATATGAAAAGGTCTCACCTTTCAAATTCTGTCAGTTTTAGTACGAAATAAATACTGTTTTTGCGCTCTTTAATGAGGTGTGACAGATTGCTGTTGCCGTTGAATAGAAGCAGCAGCCTGACCAATCATCTCTTCTGATACTAGTTTCAGCACGGAATAAACATGAATGAACATCAAATGGTATGTTAAAAGATACATTACTATTAACAGAAATCCATATCATGTCTCATGTAATGGCTCAATCAGTGTTTCAACCGCAGAGCGACGTCAATAAAAAGCTTGTAAACTGTCACATTTACCTCAGAAAAGCTATTCAATGTCCAAATACTCGTCAGTCAGTTAGATAAATAAACTATATTGCATATTCATTGTATTTTTACTTAACTTATTTTGTTTGAATAAATCCTTCATGTTTTTTTTATGGCAGCCACCATTTAAATGTTTATATATATTTTGTTAAAACGTGTAAAAAGTAACTAATCATGTCATTGAAAATGTATTATAATATTATAAAGACTTAATGTGTAATTTAAATGCAAGTAGCCTACAAACCTTTAATATTATGATATTATGAATTTACAACATTGAGAGAGATTTTTTTCCTTACGGAAATTTGTCATGCACTGATAGGCCACAATCAATCGATATCGAATCGAAAGCTTGTGTATCGAATCGTGAAATTTGTGTCAATGCCCAGCCCTAATAAATATATTTCCGATGTTATGAATCTAGGAAGATAGGACAGAGCAAAACAGCAGGAATCATCAACTTCCCGGCCTCAGTATTCCCCAAGAGAGCGGACGAGAGACAGTGTCCTAATAAACTCAATACTTGCACACTCATTACACGTACATGAGCACTGGAGTTGCGTTTTTTTTCTTCACACTGGCCAAATAAGGGCTAGCAGAGTGATAAATAGACCCAGAGCCAGCCAGACTGACCTCAGAACTATAAAATGGTAGCTGCTGATTCAATGACTTCAGGCTGGGCTTAAACTAATCTAAAACAGTCCAGAGAAGCAAGCCTTCAGTTATGCTATGATCCGATCTACTGCAGTTCGCATGAGTCATGGGGTAAACTTTGCCAGCCACACATGGACTCAATGGGTGGGGTGAGATGTGATGCTGGCTATTTAAGGAAATGTATCTAGAAATGGTCAAATCCACCCATCAATAAACAAGATTTAAAATGACTGCAGCGGTTTACCTAGATTTGAATTCTGTAATCAATGCAATGTGATTTGTTAATAGTCAGAATGATACATATCAATGCATTGATTACAGAATTAAATTTAGATTTATCCATACATTACCATTCAAAAGCTTGTGATAATTTTTTTTTTTATTTTGTAGAAATTAATTTTTTGTTTTTTAGTAAAGCCCTATTCGGACGGTACTAGTTTTCCAAGGGGACGTTAGAGAAATTCGTGTTTCACCTACGTACATTACGATTTCAATCCCATACAAATCTTCCATGTCTGTTTTTTTCTCTCATTCGACCTCAGTAAAAATTCCAGGGCAAATTTCCTAGTGTTTTTCGGCAAACTCAGCGGTCCTCTGAGAAATCTAATCTCGTCCAAATGCGAATGTCTGTGATTGTCTATATTTAATTATACAAACGCTTCACATCAAGTGTGTTTTGACCTACCAGAGCTTGAGCTACTGTTTGCGCAACAATTTTCCACATGCTTAATTTAATATTTTTTTTATATACACACACACACCCTCTCATTACATATGCAAATTTATTACACATTTCTCACAGTATACCTAGCGTCTGTTAGATAGCATCAAGTCTGACACAATTTTAAAATGCCATCAGTTTTCTAAGGCCGTTTAAATGATGACAGTGGATGTGTGGAAGTGAAGAGAAAAAGGGTGACATACCATCACGGTGCAGTCTTCAGATCCACTAGCGATGACCTGGTCATTGTGAGGGCACCAATCAATGTCCAGAACAGGGCCAGTGTGGCCACATACTGTAGGGTAGGCCTTATCTATACGGCCCGACTGCAAAGAGAAAACAGACACAAAGACAAAAATTAGATCATGAAAGCATTTGGCCCATTGGGTAAATGAAATGAGCTCTGACAGCCAAGCTCTACGTAACACCAAAACAAACACTTGAGGCCTGGTCTGCATTCATGAAATGGGAGGGGGTTGGAGAAAGCCATTCTTCTCCAAATTGTCAAACAATAGCTTATCCGGTCATTCAAGCGAACAGCAGAAACATTTACACACGACAGCTGATATGTAATAAAAACAGATTGCGAGGCTTTTGTTCTTGCAGCTCTGTTTCAAAATGCAGATAGAAATACGTGTGCAACAGGCCATTGACCCTTGGAGTGAAAGGTCACACGGAGGTTTGGGTAGTGTGAGAAAGCTAAAATGAGATGATTTTACCCAGTCAAAAAAAAACACAACAGTTAAATATTGAGTAAAAAATAAATACGAATTATATTTTGCTGAAAATATACATTTAAACAATACTGGAAATAAAAAAAAAAGACTATTGCACATTGTTTTGGTAAATAATAGGTCTAATTAATTATTTGAATCAGTCATTTCAAATGGTCTGTTTAAATTAATCAGTTCAGAGATTTGTTTGTAAGTCAAAATAATTAATATTTTTTAAAAATGTGGGTAAATAATGCTGCTATTACTATCTATTAGTACATTTAAATAAAAACAAGTCTTACTTTTTGTTTTGTGCTTTTAATTTTCCAATACACATTAAAATGTCATATTTAAAAGATATGTACAGGTCTGCAAAAGTCCAATGCGATTGTTTGTATGTGAAAAACAGTATTATTCTTCATTCTAAGCACCTTATGTAATATCATTATACAATGCACAGGCCTGAAGACTAGAGAGAAAATTCAACAGAAGATTTCCCTCCTCTCCCTTGTACACAGCAAACAAAGAAGCCAAATAAAGGCACGGCTGCGGTCCCATGCCGTCAGCTGACTTCCTGATGTCATCAGTGCCCTCTGCTCAAAGGTCATGACCTTTGATCTCTCGCGAGAGCACAATCTCTGCACAGGGCAGTGTGATCAGGTGTCATCTGATCACATTGTTCAGTGTAGAGAGATGTCCACACCCGCTCTTTTGTTCATGCTGGTTGCTTTGCCTATGGTGCGATGACATCACAGCAGAAAGCCCAGCCCGATAGAGCACAACAGCTTGGGCTATTCTCAAGCCCAGCCTGTACAAAAACAAAAAAAAAGACACTACCCACCTGTGCAGAAAACCACTCGGTGTACACATTCCTTCTCAAGTCTGGGCATGGTTAACACGGCCTTACGTAAGAGAAAGAGAAACCATACCTTTTCGTAGCTATTTGTGAGCTAACCGCCCCTCGTGTTTCTTTTAAAGTGCGTGTGGATGGTTTCAAATGAGAGCAGTGGAAAAAAACGTCAAGAAATGTTCAAAGGTAACAAAAATAATCAGAAATACGGATTACCAATCAATCCATGAACAATAATACACACTTACACACTCATACGGCTACTTGCCAATAAAAACTAAATTCCTAACTCAAAGTCCAGCTGTGGGCAGCGGTCTGTCAACCATCACATGCACCATAAGATAACAAGCTAAGAATCACTTACTGATATTGTCTGTGTAAAGTTATGACGAATCTGTAAAGCTGGTAAAGACAACACATGCAAAAAGCGATGTGACACAACTACCCGTAGCTCTGTTGACAAGAAATTTTATCTAAAGAAAACATACATCACCTAACCAGAAGATAGGGCTGCAACAAACGATTATTTTGATAATCGACTAATCTAACGATTATTAGAACGATTAATCGACTATTCATCGATTATTTCGCCGACTAATCAGTACGTTTGGAACGATTATTCAGCCTTTTCAATTAGTTAAAACACTGAGTTATACATATTCTAACTATAATATATATAAAAAAAATCACTTCAGCTTTTGAAATGGTTGTTTTAATGAACTTTGAGCAACTAAACAGGTCATTCTATTTAAGTTTTCAGATTTCTGTCCAACTCAAATCACACACAAATGCTCTCTAGGCAACATTGGTTAAATATTCTGTTCTCTTTAAATAGAAAAAAATAAACAAAAAAAATTATCAGCAGCATTACAGACACACTTAAACTGCAAACAATTATTATAGGAATTTTTTTTTTTAAATTGATATGACAATTGAGCTGAGCTGACAGAGACATTCTCATTCACCTTTTAATTTACAGTATAAAAAAATAACTGACATGATATTCTTCATAACATCTCCTTTTGTAAGTCTTCATGAATATGGAACAAAATACAGGCAAGGGATAATACTGTAATAACGTTACCTAATAGAGCTACAATAATAAAAACAGCCCTGACTCCTAAGCTCGATCAAGCTTTATTCTATGCAAAAATAAATCATCACATTACTGTAATTATATTATTATTGTTAATATTATTGCTATTATTAGTAGTATTGCATTCTCTAAAAAGAGATTTACTGCTAGTTATTTAGCTTCAGCTGGAGAACATTCACCTCTCACTGGCTCGTCTTGTGCCGGTGTGTTTCCTCTTTAAGTGCTTTAACATGCATGTTGTGCTCCCGTGAAAAGCAAGTTACGCCTTGCATGTATTGCATACGATAGTTTTGTGAAACTTTACACACCTTGCTAGTTCGGATTCGTTTGCACTCCGTCATAATTCGCGCTGTGTTTTCTTCTACCGCAATAGCATTTGTAACGGCTGCATTACACTCTAGCGCTACAGCGCCGTAGCGGTCAAATCGCGATATTGCAGGCCCTTACATTAGGTCACGTGGGATCAAACGACTACTCGACAACAAAGATATTTGTCGATGTCGACTAATCGTTTCAGCCCTACCAGAAGATAATACACCTAGGAAACTATTCATACGTAAAAAAAAAAAAAAAAATGTACAGCTCCGATACGGTTGAACTTGTATTGAACCCAGAACATTGCTTAAAGGGTTAGTTCACCCCCCCAAAAAATTAATTTCTGTCAGTAATTACTCACCCTCATGTCGTTCCAAACCTGTAAGACCTTCGTTCATCTTCGGAACACAAATTTTTCAAATTTGAATGAATAAATCAGTAGCACTTTATTTCGATAGTCCACTTTAGACATTCTACTAACTATAAGTAACTTTGCAACTACATGTCAACTAACGGTCTTTTAGAGGATTAGTAGACTGTCTGCTTAATATCTGCTAACGCTTTCTTTTGTTGGTCCCCCAAAAGACATTCAACTAACTGTAAGTAACTTTTCTGCTACATGTCAACTAACGGTCATTAGAGGATTAGTAGACTGTCTGCTTAATATCTGCTAACTCTTTATTTTGTTGGTCCCCCAACAGACATTCTACTGACAATAAGTAACTTGGCAACTACAAGTCAACTAAATCTACTAACCCGAACCCTAACACCTAACCAGTCTACTGACAGTCTACTACTCTAATGAGAGTTAGTTGACATGTAGTTGAAAAGTTACTTTTTGTAGAATTTCTAAAGTGGACTATCAAAATAAAGTGGAACCAATAAAGTAATGTTACTTTACTCGTTACATCAAAAAAGTAATCCGATTACATAATGCACTTTACCTGTAATGCATAACACCAACACTGTTGGTTATCCTATGATCATTTGCACTTGTTTAGTCGTAGACATGAGGAAGGAGGCGATGGCGGAAAAAAGGGGGGAGGTGATAAAAGGACACAAGTTCTCTTAAGACAACCTTCCAGTGAAAACCCGTAACTCAAAGCCTCTAACCGATGAGGATCAGGATGATGCACTAGCATTAGCCGTTATATTTATTTACTGACATTATTGCCAGTTGGATTTTATGGATCACTGACATTGGAGAAGAAGGTTAGCAGCAATCATCTGCCTATGGATTGGTTTGCTTTATGAGTTATTAACACACTCAGAGACAGTATATAAAGCTTGCCTGTATGTGCTTATGCAAGCTTGTGATCACAAGACATTTTTTAGGGGATGAACAAATTATGAAAGCAGAAGTCAAAGAAAGAAGCTTAAAGATATCAACTGATTACCAGGATTTCAAATGATCCATCATGTCATGATCACCGATGGCACAAAAATGTCGCCGAGATGTCTATATTATGTGTGCATTTTCCCCATGACATTTTTAGAATGTCTGCTCATCAGAAACGAAAAAAGGTACAGTTACAATGACAACACACAGATTTTTTTTGCAATGTCTCTGAATGGTCAATTTAATAAGGAAAAAATATATAATATTTTATAATAATATATAAAATCGTAAAAAAAAGTTTCTATTTCAAACATCCTTATATGAAATGTTCATAAAAGAATGTTGACAAAAAAAGGAAACATGGTTTCCACAAAAAATATTTGGTGTGGTTACTTCAGCACCAAAATTAGCATATTAGAATGATTTCTGAAGGATCATGTGACACCTGTAATGCCTGTTGAAAAATCAGCTGTCACCACATTCAATTTAAAAAAAATAATAGAATAGTTACTTTAAATTGTAATAAATAATTTTTCACAATATTACTGTGAATTATCATTAAATCAAGCATGCAATGTGGTAAATAAAACTTACAGGAAAGCTCTGCTAAACTTACATCATGAATATTTATGTAACTTAATTATAGCTTACTAAAACCGGAGCTGTCCAAAACCATCATTGCAGTGCAGCGAGTCTAACCTGTTGCATAGCAACAGCACTACTGCAGATCCCTCACCTCAACTAACACGGGTTTCAACCCATTCAATCAATAAACCATTTTTAAATAAGGATTCCTCGCCTCAACAAAACCACGCCAGAGAGCAAGAGAGTGATGCCAGTGAAGAGAGACATGAAAACCATGGAAAAAAGGAAATGAGAGCAACAGAAAGACTGGACACACTGTGGAAGAGGCCAGCAGAAAGTATTACAGAGCCACAGATGCTTCCTGCAGTAGCTGAAGCATGTCTGTCTTATCTAGTCAGCATGGAAATTTCCATTTCCTCTGCGAGTTCACGAGGACCCAGAGGCAGCAGACTACAGCCGACCTGACTGAAGCACCCCAGCTGCTGTCCAACCACAATTCATGATCCACGTAAACAGCCAATCAGGGCAGAGGGGGCGGTGCCAAGTGTGTGTCAGAATGAGAGCAGGTGTATACTACGCAGTTGGCTAATGCATATGACCTGAAAGAGGAGGAGGGGGGAAGAACAGGGTAAAGAAATGAGGAAGAAAGATCACGAGATAAGAGAGATCCTGAGGTTTGCCACTCAAATATTTTTAAAAAACACAAACACATTTATTATTCTAAATACAAAAATGTAATTAAATAAAATTATATATTTATAATTATTGCATTTATTATATTATTAAAAATGATTCTGATTATTAAATTCATGCAAGAAATGACGGTGAAAAAAAAAAGTCAAATTCTGTAAACCCTTTAAAATAACTTCTGGATGAATAACTTAAAAAAATGATAAAGTAAAATGAAATGTTATATATTTATAATAATAGTATATAAATATTATAAATTATTATAAATAATAACAATTAAAAAAACATAATAAAATGGACACAATGGACTTAACACATTAACTAAAAAATTCCCTTCACACTGCCCGCTTTTCTCCTATGCGTCTATCAAAGACTCTATTGGGCGCAAGCACTGTGCTTCAGCCAATGGAGAGGAAAGAGGAAATGGGTCTGGAAGGTTGACAGGCGGGGAGCTGAGGATGACCATATAAGGTAAAATCTGCAGTCAGTAGCTGCCAGAGCTCAGCCAGTGCAGCAGGAACAGTAGGGGGCTCCTGGAATACAGACTGGGAATCAGAATGACACATCAATGGCTACACACACAATTTAAGTTACATCTGTCCATGTGGCTGCACAGAATATATGGAGGTGGACTTTGAAGTAAAGCCACTGAACTCTCACTTCCTTTGTGTGTGCCCCCTTTTTCCTGTTTCTCTCTTTCCTCATCTTTGGTGCTCTCATTCTCCTGCTTTTCCTCTTTTCTGGGAAGTTACGCATGCGCACGGGCCCAGTTCAAAGGCAGGAATCCCAACAAATGTGTCCAACATATGGCTGGATCAATACGAAACATTTTGGCTTCAACATGATACAAAATCAATACCTTAAGTAACAAATAAACAGCCTTGGGTGACTGATGATATAAAACTATTGCAGTATAGAGTCAAAATCACCGTCTTGGTGAGTATCCTAGTAAACATATTTGTTAAGTGAACGAAAACAGTCGAGAAAAAAACACAATCAGTGTATTGGACCCGTGAATTATATCTTAAAGTGACAGCAGCCTAATATTCCTGCTGCTGTTTTTAATATTAATGTTAAATCAAACAACAGGCTTACTTCAAAAATAAAAAATAAAAATAAAAATCACTCAATTGTCTTGACTGAATAACTTTTGTAACTTTAATAAGGATTCATCTATACTTGTGCAGTGAATACTATGCAGTGTTATTACACATTTGATTACTTTAGTTAGATACAGATTAGATAGATTATGTACAGAAATGAAATACTGTTAGATCTACCTGAAAACCCTGAAAAGCAATGTTGCATCTGTGTTCTGTTGTTTATTTGTGCTATTGCTTCTAGTTTGATCATTGGTTCTCATTTTATTACAGACTGTTTAATTGATTTTAATAGTGCTTGAAATGTATATTTTATATTTATGTAGTGTTTTTATATTTGCAATGTTCTTGCATTCCATGTAAAATTCTGGCGAGTAAAATAAAAAAATTTAAACTTGCTGGCCAATGGCGACTCAAGCTTCAGTGTCCATAGAGGGCCATTGGTCATTTTATTAAATTAAAAAAAACTCCACAAACGCTGATCTCGAAACATTTCTACAAGCAGAAATGACAGAAGACTGAATCAAATGACACTGTATTAAGTTTCAAAGTGAAAACTAGTCACTAAATACACCCTATAAAAGTCTGCTTCCTTGTCACTTCAGGATTTGAGCTCTAAAGGGAAATTGTTGCTAATATCATAAAGGCTGGCGGCATAAGGGTAAACGGCAGTTTCCTGCAGGATGGTTCATATTTCGTGCTATAAACTATTAGAGGTGGTCAGAGAGAAGGGATGAATGGAAAGTAGGAATGCAAAGCCTGCAGAAGGCTACAGCCATCCGTTTCCTAGCACTTCCTTCATATGTTAATGAGTATACAGCTGAGTGAAGGGGGAGGGTGTTGAGAGAGAGACAGACAGCATGTGAGTAGTTAGACACCTGATGGTCTCTTGAAGGGGAATAATAGTCTGAGTCATGCTGCTCTGCCTCCCACACAAAGAATCTAGCCGCAACCCAGCTGAAACTCCCCTAGACTCAAAAGACATTACCACAGAACATCACTTATCCTTACGGCAAAACGTACTCGAATACACAAATGCCTTCACTTAGGAGCAGGGCATCTAGTCATGACATGCCAAGTTCAGGTAAATATAGAAGGCAGCCAATCAAAAAGGAGTATCTGAGCACAGAGCAGGCAAGCAATGTCTAAGATTAAACGAACACTTAAAAAACGTACTTTCTAAAATTAACAAAGTATTTGTAAACAAATACAATAACAATGAAAAATTATAAATAAATGTATTTAAGTGAATTTAGGTATCACACCACTGTAAAGTATGAAAATTTTATTTGCTAAAGGTTATGAAATGATTAGTGTTTTAAAGGTTACATTTAAATGAGTGTCAGATGACGGCAAAGATAATCTAAATGTTAAGAGGAGAGACATGAACATGACCAATATCGAGCGTTACCAATATATATATAAAAAAAAATCTAATATTAAGGAGGACGACAGGATAACGGTTTAATGTTCCCTGATGAAAGCAAGCCAACTCAACAAGTCAACCCACCCTCATTTTGCCACGGGACATGCTGATATACAAGTCTATCACTACCCTTATCGTCACTCGCCCTCCTGTCTTCCCAAACCTGTATTACTTGAAAACACTGAGACATTTCTCAAAATATCTTCTTTTATGTTCCTCAGAAGGAGGAAGAAAGCCATTCAGGTTTGTAAAGACATGAGGCGGAGTAAATGATCAATTTAGATAAGCATACTGAAACTCCATCAGCCTTGCCACTTACACATCAAGAGCTTCGAACACTCAACCAAACAGCTACCATTGCTCCTTACTGGGAAACAGAAGAATAGTTGTGAGGATTTTAGGGAATCAAGTGAGGATGAAGAGTTCCCATACAGATTTTTTGGGAAACAAAGACCTGGCATACACACAAGAACAATAGCTCCCCCAGAGCCAGCTGTCTGATTGCAGGGGGCTGCTGGGAAAGGGGTGTCCCGGGAAGACGGACCATAGACAGATGCAGTGCTGCACTGAATCCGAGTTGATACTTAGGGAGGGGTGCAAAGCAGAAGGACAGCAGGCACAACACAGACACAAAAAAAAAATGCAAACAAATTGAAGTGAGAATTTTTTTGGAGGCTAAATGTATATTTAAAAAAAAAAAAAAAAACTTGCAAAAAGTATGCTATGACAAGCCGCACTCACACACAAAACCCTCTGATGTCACATACTGCAAGTTTGGCCGTCTGAACTTGTCTAAAAATACTTTGCTGACAATATCTAAGCAAAACTGTGTAAACATTTAGACTATAAAAGCACTGACATTCAGATTCCTTCACAAAAACTTTAAAGTTTCAGGAAAAATGTTCAATCCCAGCTCATTTGAGTCCTCATTGAGTGTCAAAGAAACACACAGAAATATCAAGCAATCTGCTCAGAGAAAACACAGTGAGAATATATATATATATATATATATATATATATATATATATATATATATATTTCCACAGATTAATACATTTCCCACACACTTGCATTGTGAGTCTGACTCTGAACATTATGCTCGGAATGACAAAGGATTTATACTGGTGTAATCCATCACTTTTTAAGATGATAAGGCTCTTTATAAATGCTCCAGGAAAGCAGCCTGCAGGAACCGACAGTGAAACTAATGATGTAAATAACACAAGATAATTATAAGAGTTGGTTGTAACTGAGCTCGTCTGGCCAGGCAGCCGAGCGCTTGAGTGTGACATCATTTACGAGCGGGCGCGAGTGTTCGTGTGTGACGCTGATGACAGACGAGAGCCCGAAGAGGTTTGGATGTCACAGTCGTGTCTGAGCGCTCTCTAATTACAGAACGCTGTTCCGCTTGTCAACACCACTGCTCTGGGTTGTCGTGCTAATCTTGCCAGTATTACCACAGTAATCTGAGATGTGGCAAATGACACAGTCAGATATACAAATCCAACAATTTCACAGATGGCTATCTACAAAATACAAAACTAATAATGAAGTCTGAAAGGATTCAACCAAAAATGAAAAAAATATTAAATAATAATACTAATTTACTCATCTGCCTTATGTGGAACGTAACATTTTTTTGAGAAATGTCTGTTTTTTTGTCAATAAAATGGCAGTCAATAGTAAAAAAACAATAAATTGTTTATTTTGGGGTGAACTATCCCTTCAAAACCAAAGTAGGGTTTACAGCTCATTCTTACAAAATATTATGCTCACAGGAAGGCAGTACTTGCATGTTAAGATAATGCCTAGATTCCATTATAGAAACAAGATTTTCTTTGTGTACAGAAAAATTAACTAAATGATTGTAGAGAAAACAACTTATTATAATCACAATAACAATAATAATCATTATTGTTAATATTATTATTCGTCAATATTTTTTTGCTAATTGTTTTCACAATCTAAATGGCCATCAAATGTATCTTTGTTTTGGTCTGTCTAAATGCAGCTTTACATTTCTCAATTGAAAATGAATGGCTATGTTGAGTAAAAATCAAAACAATATATAAAATAAGTTACATTAACTCTGCTATTGATGGGTATCGTTCTTTGGAGACCCACCACCTGGTCATCAGTAGACCCGATAAAAAGGTTGAAAAGTATAAATATCACTTTTAAATAAAAGTATTTCAGTCAAACTAATTTTTTGCCTTTCTCTACATAGAACTGAAAACCAGAAATGGGGAAATGAAGGCCACTCCTTCAAACTATCTGGGAAAATCTGAGTCAACCACACACTTCAACATGCACAAACATGCAGACGCACTACTAAACACACGAATGCTCAACAACTAAACCAAGAACATAACAGACTAGGTGACAAGCTTCATCCCGGTGAAGCAAAATCTCTGGCTTTGTAACTCAAGCAGACGGTGGTAGTCAGTGACAGAAGGTTAGAGAGGATAGTGCATTAAGTTCAGAGGTAACAAAATCCCTACAGGCCCAAGATTTTCATCACACATATCAAATGACAGACCGCTGCGGATCCAGCTCACAAATTCGACTTTTGTCATCACATTTGAACTCAGAAAGCCATTAGAAAAGAAGATATCTTACCATCATTGGGCAACGGTAAAGTCTTAGTTGCAATTGTCAATACTGTTGCAGCAATGTTGACACTTTTTGTGTTATTGATGAAAATGACAACAAAAGAAACGATAAAAGTGTGTCATTTATGTTTTTTATCATTAGCACAGTAAAGTGGGGGAACAGCTTTATGTGGTCTAGATAATTTGTGACTTTAAACATCTAAAGTGTTTTTGCAAGTACGTGAAACAATACGTTTCAGAATAACATGGGCAGAACATGCTCACCAACAGCTCAAAGTATGGAATCTCATAACGAACTGGTTAACCATTAGCCAACAGTAAGGATTTTTACCAAATAATCGGTTAAACAGTTTAAAAAGTAAAAAAAAAAAAGTTTTTATTTTATTTGATTTAAAACCCTTGCTACATGATTAAAAAAAAACACTATACATAAAATTTAGTAAAAAAAAATAAAATACAAGTTGCATTGTATTTTACATTAATTTAAATACCAGTAACTAAAGCGAAATGTTTACAAACATTATAAACATAGCTATAGGCTATTTTAGTTCTTCTCACTCCATAACAAAATGAATCATACTTTTCACAAGGTTGTAATTAAGTGTGTGTACATTCAAACATGGACAAAGACCATGAGCGTGACACAGCTGGAGTTCAAGCAGGCTTAAGTGGAGGGAGCAACTCCACACTCTCACCTTAGATCAAATTTTCAGACCGCAAAACCATTTAGTCACTTGGCTCTTTCTCCATAGTTAGGACATAATCTCCTCAGCTTCTTGTAGGTCTAAGACTTCTCTGCTGATTCAATGTTCTTCTCAAACTTTAAAGAAATGGTTCACCAGAAATATTTACTTGTCTTCATGTAGTTTCAAATCTGGATGCTGCTTTTAATCCCTTAATACAAATAAAGAAGAAATTGATGAATCTTCTCACTAATTTTTTCCATAAAACAACAATTCAAAGTGACCAAGTCTTGTCAAGCCTCAAAAGGGAGTATAAAAGAACCATAAAAGTGAATCGTTCTGTGAGAAACAGACTAAAATTTTAGTTTTTATTATTCGCTGGTAACCTCTCATTATGAACTATCATTATATGGAAGAGAGAAGTGTAAAGTTCCTTTAAAACTTATGAAGCACAGTGACAAAACATAACAGCATTCAGGTTTGGAATGGCATGAGTAAATAGTAAATATCATTTTTGAATACAAGTTGAACTATCCCTTTGAAAAGCTTCAGATGTAGAAATCAAAATCTAATATCTCCATACAGAATCTGAACTCCATACAGATCAAAGCAACACATTAAAATGTACAGATTTGGTCATTAAATATTTAAACTAAACTAAGCATCCTTCCTTGGATACTTCCAATAACCAACTTTTCCTATAAACCATTCAAGGCTTACACAAAATATGTCACGTAAATTTTGTGTCCTCACAAAATGCAAACTAAAAACATCACAGCCAAAGAGAAAATATTTGATGATTAAAATACTGCTATGTGGAGTGAGATATCACAGCAGTGGTGTGGAAATTGAAAATGTACACTACAGTTCAAAAGTTTTGGGTCAGTAAGATTTTTTTAAAGAAATCATTACTTTGATGTAAATGTTTTAAATTGTTAAAAAAAAAATTGTTTCTGGAGCACTAAATCAGCATAATAAAACGATTTCTTATGGATCATGTGACACTGAAGACATGAGTAATGGCTGCTGAAAAGTCAGATTTGCCATTACTGGAATAAATATTTTTAAAATAGAATCCAGTTATTTGAAAATGTAATAATACTCACAATATTACGGTCTTTACTGTTTTTTTAATCAAATAAACGCAGCCTTGGTGAGCATTGGACACTTGGGTAAAAAAATATTAAAAATCTTAAAGACCCCACACATTTGAACGGTTGTGTACATCAACATCAACGACTAAAAGTCTAGCAAGAACATAGTATTATGACAAAAAAAAACATCCCATCACCTGTTTCTCTCACCTTATAGTTTGGTCAACAAACTAGATTTTGACTAGCCATCTAAAACAAATGAATATAAGACGCATGGACATAGAATGAAGAATTCCATTTAAGCACAGTGTAGTTTTACAGATCTCTCACCTTATGAAGAGGCAAGACCATAAATGCACCACCTCCGCTGGCTTCCACGATTATGGCAACAAATTTGGGGTTAACCGCGCAGAAGGCGCTGTCCCACGTGACCCGGGACACCCTGATGTCATCGTAGCACTGGTCATTCTTCACCGCCTGGCCGAACACATGCCGGAACTTACTCTGTCGTACAACCCGTCTGAACATATCTGCAGAGAAGAACATGACAAGAATGATGAATAAAGCAAATCACATGACCTGAACGCTTCCGTGCTTTCACTGAACAGATATGAGCCATGTACAGGAAACACCATCTGAACTGCTTAAGATGCCATTTAAACTAATGACAAGTAGATGTCAGAGTAAATGTCAGTCTTACACTGTTTAAAGAGTGTCTTAAATCCACTGGCTAGTTTAAATATAATCCTAAAACACGACAAGCGCTGCAGCGTTTGCACTAAAAGTTAATAATTACCTGAGCAGAACAGTGGCACTCCAAAATGACATAGTAACTGCCATATTAAAATGATTTAAAAGTGTTTGGCATAAAGAATAATGATGAGATCCATCTCAAAAAGTGTTGCTGAAAAATCAAAGGGAGTTTAAAGTGGGACAAGCTCGATTTGACATCACACATGCCAGATGGGTTCACTATCCCGAATGTGGAAAAAGCTAGGATAAATCCCCACTCAGAGAACATTACTCACCCTATTTCAAACGGAAACTCCACATAAGCGTCAACACATCACGTTGGTTTCTATACTATGTTTCGGCTTGTCTTGCTTTAATTCTCAAACAAACCTGAATAACAAGAACATTCTGTCTTCATGCCATTTCCCAACAAAAACAATTGAGGCCCAACTAAAACAGGAGAAACACTAGGGCTGGATTGAGACAAACTGTCAATGAAAAAGATAAAGGAAAAAAGCTAAAAACAAACTTCATTGCTCAGGGGATCAATAACAATGTGATTAAGTCTGTAATGTAGTTCACACCTAAATAAGCACATTTAGACCTACATTTTAAATAAATAGCTTCATAATCTCGGTGCAAAAGGTTTTGGCAGGAGTTAAGACTGTGCTTGATTCTAGTAGCATCTTACATGGTAGACTTCTAAAATCATGTTCTAGATCTTTGATAGATTATGAACAGTTCATCCAGGCATACATTTCACTTTTAAAAATATGTTTTTACCTTGTAATGTTTAAACAATTTTTAGATCCGATCTTTCATCTAAAAACAGCACTTCTCTCTGGACTTGAGTTCAACGGTCACATCTCAAAATCCAATCCTTAAGTATAGAAGCATAAGTGTAGTTCCAGTAGCAGTCAATCGTGAAGTGTGGAGGACGAGGTGCCCTGAGGCTGGAGTAACATCAGTGGGGAATGAGGTCAGAAAGCAGTTCATGTCGGTGGGTGGGTGTGGCTGTTTGACTAAGGAAGAAATTTGAACTGTGTTGCATGATAATAGAGCGTCAAGCATAAAAGGTTTTACACTAATAATCACGTGCTACAAATTCTCTCTCTCAACACCCCTCACCTAACACCAGTATCTTAAGACACAAATGGCCAAACCCGATTGAAATTTCATTCGGATTGCAAGGGGGGGTTTAAACCTTTTCTAATCCATTCGAAAGGACATGTAAACACTTGATCGGATTGAAAACCGAAACAGGAAATTTCTGCACATGTGCCGGATGACGCACAGAACAAGCTGTTGTTGTTGAAGTGTCATAAATGACTGTCGTGTCGTTCTAAAATTCTCGTTCCACTTATCGCCTGTAAAGTGCTGCAGGACAATGTCATCCCAGCAGTCCTTGCTTCGGACTCTCATCCACAGATGCCTTGTTTTGGGTGCGGAAGGGGGGGGTTTTACTGCTTGATAAATATAACAAATTTTCATGTGCTCATTGTGTCCTAATCAGGGCCTGAAATAGAGAAATATTAATGGGACAGTTTACCCAAAAATTAAAATTCTGCCATCATTTACAAGTTGTTCCAAATCCATATAAATTTCTTTGTTCTGCTGAACACAAAGGAAGAGATTTTGTAGAATATAGGTAACCAAACAGTTGATGAGGCCCCACTGACTTCCATACAATTTTCTTTCCATACTATGGAAACCAATGGGGCCCCACAACTGTTTGGTTACCCATATTCTTTAAACTATCTTCCTTTGTGTTCAACAGAACAGAGACATTTATACGGGTTTGGAACAACCTTAGGGCGAGTAAATGATGACAATTTGAATTTATTTATTTACCCCTTTAAATCTGCTTTTTAAAACCAAGAAGAGAAACGATGGCAGGATGATGGCTAGTATATTCGTGCAGTGTGCACGTCAAAAGATCAAATCTGATTTTAAGGACATCTTTTCCCTGCAGCTAATGTGTTTACCAGCACAAGGGCGGGACAACCTAAATCAAGTCTCGCCTTATATTTTTTCTTATTCGAGAAGCGGTTTCACTCATGCGTCAGGATAAGGAACAAAAGACTAATCACGACTTCCATTTCAAGCCAACTTTAACTTCCTTATAGCATTGCTAATATATGTTAATATATAAATATTCTTATTCCTGTAAATAACTGACATTAATTTGCTGCACTGCATGTCAAAACTTTACCACAACTTCCTAAAAACATGCTATCAATCACTAGAGTAAAAAGACGCATCATGACTTTCTTGTTATAACCACATAGAACAGTAAGAATGAATCCAATGTAAAAGGACACCGAAGATGCCGTTTCAAAGTCATGAAATGGAAGTATCGAGAGATCTTTTTTGTGACGTACATCCGAGTGCAATGGATTATGGAAAAAGAAAAAATGTAAGGCACTGAAAAGTGGAGGCAGACGAACATGAGCTTGAGGGGTTTAAGCAGACTAAATGATTAGAGTCCAGCATTTATTATTGGATTAAAAAAAATACATGTGGATGGATGAATCGGTCGCAATAAGATAAATAACATGTATTTCAAAAATAGATCGGGTTAATTTTTTATTTTGTCAACTCCACCTGTAACCAACCATCCTTAATGCTTGAACATATTAATCAAAAAAAAAGGAAGAAAAATATACACCCCGTTTCTACATTCTTTATTTTTTAACTTTTTGCAATTTTTTTATACACTGGGACAGTGAGAGATGAGACAGGAAATAATAAGACAAGGGGGTTGGGATCAGGAAATGGCACGAGCCAAGCTCGAACTCGGGTGACCCGTATGTATGCGGGCATGCTTGCAATACCAGAAAATGTTTCCTAAACTGCTTTAGAAGAAGAACAAACACATTCGTCAGAGACTCTGTGACTACCTTATATCAGTAATCATGATGCTACATCTCACACCACAGAAGGACTCACACAGGGCACTGCAGCAGGTTCATTCGGCTGGAGGACTCGAAATACCACACTTACACCAAACAAACTCAACTGCTGCCGTTTCCTCATTCCCACCCCTTTCATTGCCTCATTTCCCATAAGCTGCCAAGGTCGCCCGTCCGCCAGACATAAGTTGTCTGCAATGTCTCAAGGAGCAAAAGTGGAACTGAAAAGGTTTGTTTGGGCAGGAGAGATGGCTCTTCACATCAAACTTCTCTAAAAGCAGCTTTAGGTTCAACAAACTGTCTTTTGTGCAAATAAGGATGTACAGAAACAGTCTGGGAAACAGAAGGTCACGGTTACATCGCTTCTCTTCTTGGTTACTGCTTAGTTGATTAAAGCAGCTAATGAAATGAATCATCAGAGAGCTACAAGAAAACAAACCACAAATCAACAAGAACAAGCTTTATCTTGTAACTTGTATAGTCGGGTTGTGCCGAGAGACGATAGTATCAATGGCTGATGCATTTGACAATAGAGATTATAATTGGCCAGTTTTCCCATTAATGTATTAAATTATTATTATTATTATTATTATAATAAAACAGAATATAAAACTACATCCTACATCAAAACTGAATTGCAAGATGATCTTTTCACAAATTGTCAAGAGTACTTGTTATATAAATATCTTAAAATATTATTTAAATATTTTTAATATTATTTAAAAATATTAAGCCAATAAATTAGATACCGTTATCAGCACTGAGGTAGATTCCGCTCTCGTTGTGAGAGATTTAATGTGCTGTGTAGCATGAGATGCCAAAAGCTCGGTCAGTTTTTGTTTTCACCTTCAGGGAATAATTGACTGTGGTCTGAGACTCCTTTACCTAAAAGTTTGCAAATTGCATGATATCCACGGGATCGCCTCTAGGGTGAAATCAAACTCTATCACCAACTCCATCTTTGCTCCATCATGCTCGCAAAATAATAGAAAAAGATTCTAATTTCCCGCGATAATAAAACCAAGTAAGTAAATAATTAAATAAATTAATAAACAAGTAAATAAGTAATGATCAAATCTCAATAGACAAAATACTGTTCCATGTTGTTCCAACCCTGTAAGGCTTTCGTTCATCTTCGGAACACAAATTAAGATATTTTTGATGAAATCTGAGAGCTGGCAAGTTTCGATCCCATAGAAGCCTATGGAGGAGTGAGCCAGCTCTCAGATTTCATCAAAAATATCTTAATTTGTGTTCCAAAGATGAATGAAAGTCTTACAGGGTTGGAACAACATGAGGGTGAGTAATTACTGATAGAATTTTCATTTTTGGCTGAACTATCCCTTTAAAGAAGGGGGGGGGGGGTATCATGCATGCCTCATCTGGCTCAGTACACTTTTCATTTTCAAGCCTCTGCAAAGGTTCAGTCAAACATTAGGCTTTCTTGAGCATTCAGAGGCACTGCTTGTATTCTCTTGTCTGTTTTAATCAATCACTCACTACATCGGATATAAAACAATCCCAATATACAATCCAAACAGAAAGGTATAATTCAGAGCATATGTAATGCAATACCTCACCATTGTGAAATTCATAAATCGCCACACCTTAAAATACAGATAAAATCAAAGATTACACAAATGTGAATCACAGTTTTACACTCAATCTATACCAGAAGCAAGTGGCAAAAACTACAATCGCTGCCATTATAAATAATTTCAAGCATCCAACATTGCTATGCTTGCAGTGTAGATCGTGTGTGAGGAGAGAAGTGCTTGTAGTATATTCATAGCCATATACTCGGCCCCATAAAGTGATAATCAGATGGTCTTACCGTGCCAGAAGGACAACCTCGCACAAACAGCTCCGGAAAAGATCTTGTCTATAATGGTGTTCTCAAACAATTAAAAAGCAGTAAAGACTGGAGTGAACTTAAAGTGAACCTTTGTAAAGTGCATTCAAATTCTAAAGACCCATGGGCTTTTTACAGTGACCCAAACCGATCATGTTCAACACTGCTAACTCAGTGGGTAATGAGATGAGATTCTCTCAGTTAGAACAGCAAGGTGTTCAACCATTAAATCCAATCTAATCGGACAATGTAGCCTGGCTCAATGCCACCTTTAACCGATTCATTTGGTAAAGTACTTGCTTATGCAAACAAACAGTATGTAATACAATAGGGTAAATCCAGAAACAGTTAAAGATAGGGATGAACTGATATTAAAATTCTGGTCAATGCAAGCCGATTGTTATTTTCACGTTATGGCTGATAACTGGCCATTAGGTCTAAATAAATTAAATTAAACATTCAACAGTGCACACATCAGATATGGTAAAAGGAAGCTCAAGCATGTTTGCTTGACCTGTGAGAACCAATGAGGTTCATTCTCATATTAAGCAGCACATTTGAGCTTCCTCAAGAACCAATGAGGTTTGTTCTTGCACGTCAAGAAGCAAGTAAGGGCTTCTGTTTAGGTTCTGATCAATGTTTGTGTGTCAATAAAAATGATTGAGTTTCTTAAGAAAGTTTGGACTAAACCGCTTGATTCATGTGGATTAGTTTTACGATCTCTTTATGAACTTTAAGCAACAAAGTGGTGGTTGCATGGACTGTCAATGGAGGGACAGAAATCTCTCAGATTTCATTAAAAATACTGTCATTTTTGTTTCAAAGATGAACAAAAGACGTACAGGATTGGAATGACATGATTGCGAGTAATTGATGAGTAATTTTGTATTTTTGGGTGAACTAACCCTTTAATATCAATCACATAAGAGTCATATCCAATGGCTGTCATATCAATAGACTAATGAATAATTATAAATTTTTTACCACATTGAGATCACGTGATTAGCCAAACACCATTCACTAAATGGCAGTAACTCCATAATTATAGGACCATTTCAGTGATGGAATAAATGAACCGTGGCTGACTTGAACGCATGACACAAGTACAAAAAGTTTTCAAGTGGAATGATTCCTCCTCCTCGTTTTGTCTGTCTTGCATTTTTGTAGTTCTCACATGCACATGTGGAGACCGAATTTGCTCCATAAATTTGCACTTGATTTGACATCTGCACCGCTCTGAAGACCCAACGTGGCATGTGGCCGTGAAACCAGATGAAAAGCACTGACCTTGTGCTCAATCTGCTCACCAATATCCTGTAGCTGGTGTTTAGTCTCTACAAAACACTGGCACAACGGAATGTCACAAGACAACTCTTCCGTGAATGCAATACACAGATACTCCGCCTCACATTTGCATCTGCTGTGTGAGAGGTTAGCATGTGGTCACAACTGTGGCTCTCTTGGCAGTCATGCTGCAAGCCAGGTGGAGCAAGAGAAAAAACGAGATGTAGCGTGAGGGAAAAAGAGAGAGGGGCGTTGCACTTTGCGTAGATTTGAATCAGCAGGTTCATGTAGTCGAACTGCGGTTGGCTGTCTGAAGGCAGAGTCTTGCTGTTGTCAAAGTAGAGCAAAGTACTGCCAAGTAACACATGGTGAAATCCAGCCTGTACTATTTACAAACACTCATGAATCGCCTAGCAACACCAGCAAAATACCACACCAGGAAAGAATGGAAAAAAAGGTAGAACCAAGTAGAGAAGTAAATTTGGCCTTTTAAGTACAAAACGTACCCAGTTGACTCGGAGACTCTCAAAGCAGAGCTCTCTGATGTGTAACTGAATCACATTGAGATAATTTTCAGCCAAAAAAGGCTATAATACAAGGGTCTATTTTAGCAGACAGGCCCACCAATATCACTCCGAGGCAAGCCATAGAATAAGTCAAATAACCTGCCAAATGATGAATAATTTGAGGGTTTTAGTTTACTTTAACCAAGAACACACACACACACACACACACACACACTACAAAACTGAAGCTCACCACCATTAGATGTATTAAAGGGATAGTTCAATTACTTCGTGTCATTTTAAACCTTTAAGACTTTGGTTTATTTCATCTAAAAAAAATATATTTTGAGAAATGTGTTTTTTTTTTGTCTATACAATAGAAGTCAATGGTCACCCAACCTGTATTTTTAACAACATTCTTGAAAATTTCTTCTTTTGTGTTCCAAAGAAGAAAGTCATGCAGGTTTGGAGCAACCAGAGATAAATCAACCCAAAAGTTGAAAAAAAAAATTTAAATATTAAATTTGCAGCTTGCACACTTTACTTAGGCCTAGGGCTGGGCGATAAAACGATAACGATATGTATCGCGATAGACACGTAATCAATATCAATAAAAAATGCGTTCGATAAAACGTTCGATAATTTTTTTTTTTTTTTCTTCGTCGGAAGAAACCAGAGGTTGCGAAAGCAAATTTGGTTGCATGAACAAATTAAGGCACTCAACTCTCTGGTAACCTTGCAACGTAGGGGGTGACACGCAACAGCCAGTCAGTATGGTTGCGCAATATTGTTGTCTCGTGTTGGATTCTTCAGTAACAGAACCGGCGTGTAGTGATACAGCGATTGTTGATAAAACAGGAAAAGTCAGCTCGCCTGACTTCAAGTCTGACCGTAGTCAGACCATGTCGTCTGCAAATTATGCAAGACCATCGTCAGTTTCTCTGTTATTCGCGTGCTTATGAGCTGTTTTAACGTGTGCGTTTCTCAGCGCGTACACGTGAAGCTCACATGCACTCTGTCTACCTATTGTGCTAATACTGTTATATACACACAAGGTTTACATAAACTAGTCGGATATGTCTAAAGTGAAAGCAAAATTGAGAGAAAATCTGCTTGTCAAATGCGTGTATATTAGACGCGTCGCGCGCAGCTCTTAAAGAGACAGTATAGTAATAGTAAACACGCTGCCGCTTGTCCTTAAAGGGATAGTTCACCCAAAAATAAAAATTCGCTCATTATTTACGCACTCTAATGTTGTTCCAAACCTGTATTAATTTCCTTCTTATATTTTCAAATATTAATATTTTGAAGAATGTGGATCCAAACAGTAAACAGAGCTATCCCTTTAATGTTAATAAAACAACAAAATGCAAAGAGAAAATCATTCACTGCTCTTGACTGATAACTTTAAAAGTAGCTTTAATAAGTATCAATGTATAATTTATACAGTGAAGTCTGTTTTGTTTTATTTTCATATTTGTTCATTTAATTACTTTCTTCAATGCTACTGTTAAATACACCTGCTGTAGCTGAAAACATAAAGCACTGTTTATTAAATCTGTATATTAGGTTGTGTGTACGTGTAATGTGTATCTTTGATCTTAATATTTAATAACAAAGAACATAATGAGAACTTTTTTATCTTCGCCCCTGTCTGCCATTCTTTTTTGTTTTACATTTTGTTACCTAAGGCTTTGAGCATTACAACCAAACTAATGTCCATATTTTAAAAACAGCCACAAAATAGTAAAACCAACATAAAAAAGAATCGTGATAAAATCATTAATCGTGATTTTCCTGAAAAAAATCTTAATATTATGTTTGCCATATCGCCCACCCCTTTATAAAGCATTTCTTACGTATTCTTTAATTTTGCACCTTAATGTTAAGAGATAATTGTTAAGTGTTCATTAGGGTTGTGCCGATGGACGATATCATCGTCCATCGTGATGGCTGACTGACATCACGATGGAG
This sequence comes from Scardinius erythrophthalmus, assembly GCF_964197995.2. Taxonomy (NCBI): domain Eukaryota; kingdom Metazoa; phylum Chordata; class Actinopteri; order Cypriniformes; family Leuciscidae; genus Scardinius; species Scardinius erythrophthalmus. Next base: position 12,990,040 of record NC_138225.1, on the reverse strand, counting down.
AGCCACTATCGTGATGCCACGCCCCCCACCCTGTCAGACCAGCCCAGTCTCACGGCAGTTCGTTTTCGTGTGTACACCAGTGGTTGGGAACCTATGGCTCGTGTGGCTCGCAAGGTCTCTCACCCTTTACCAACAAACGATAAAAAAAAATGAAGACGTGTGTGTTCAGTGCTGTTCGCGAGTGTCACGAGTCACCACAGTAATCAACCAAACGCTTACGTTTCTGTGGTAACCTAACAGTTACAGCTCCTGCACTGGGATTCAAGCAGAACAGCTTGTTTAAGGTGATGGCGAAATTCATTTTAAAACAGCAATGAAAATGTAAAAGTAGGCTTTATAAACTTTAATATATCCTTTTATTGAAACGGGTGCTTTGCTGTGCAAAGAGAAACATTTCACCCGTTGGCCGCTGGTACTTTCACTTTTGCCGCAGAGACCTTTATGTCATAAATGTATCGTTGATAATCCGCACAGATTTCAGTTGACGATTATGTAAAGTTCATAACAAAACATTAATGAGAAAGAAAAGAGCAGGATGTGCTATTGAAAAGAAATATTAAAAGCACGATAAGTCGCGAAAGAGAACTGAATTCTACTGACAGGATGGTGCGCGCGCGCTCCGAGCGCAACATGGTCAAGTAGTCTTTGTCTTCGGTTGCGCGCCTGAACGGCCAAATAAACATAGGAATATTTCAAAATGCCAAGTCTCTGACTATCCCTGTCTCTTAATGTGCACTATCCCTGTCTCTTCGTGATCGTCAGCACCCCCCCCCCCCCCCCCCCCCGACGATATCATCGTCCATCGCGATGTTTTACTGTAAACATCGTCAACTGCCAATTTAGGGGACATCGCCCAACCCTAGTGTTCATTCAGATTTTAGACAAATTATTTGAGTGAGTGTTTTCCATGGTCGTGTTGACATTTCTGCCTTTATAACTGATGGGATTATAATCAGAAAGTTTAAAATAAAAAATCTTTAAATGTAATGTATTTGTCTCCTGGACTGGTCCTTATTTTAAATATGTCATAAAAAATATCAATAATTATCGATATCGACCGATATGAAACACTTATATCGTGATACAGTTTTCAGCCATATCGCCCAGCCCTACTTAGGCCTATACTAACATGTTTTTTGTTGACATGGTAGGAAATTTAGGATTGTAACTTAAGTGAATGGTTGATATTGATCAAAGTGCAACATGACAGACAACAATAAACTGAGTATATTAAATGCACACAGGGCTTTAGTCTTTTAGTGTAAGCTTGGCATCGGACGTAAATTGACTCCAAATCTCCAAGATGTGATCGATTTCACAAAGGAAAGGCTAACAAACAATGACTTCACTCAACGGCCCATGTTCCGACAAAAGACACAAAACACGACATGCTGCATCACTCCAGCACACAATAGCTGTCTTGACACTTCCATGAGTCATAAAAAAAATTCCACATAGACCATCCAAGACCGTTACATAATGACATAAAACATCCATTTATACAAATAAAAGTCCCCTGTATAATTTCACCACATAATCTGGCCATAATCACCAGCTGAAAGGTTCAACATTGTTGTCAGCACATATGTTGAAGAATCTTATTTAGCAAGACACTGACTGGAATGAAAATGTCCCCTAAAAAGGAAACAATGGGAGTCTCAGAGCGCTGGAGAAAGGGAAAGTATAATTGTGCGAATTCATTGCCAAGCAACACAATATCAATTTACAGCAGGATGATAGAACTCCATTCTGAACTGAATCTCAAAATATAATGCGTGAGAAATGTTCCAGGGGACAAAGCGAGGGATAAAAGAATTAGTATGAAAACAGATCCGTGATTATCTGACCTTTAGTCCGCAGAACATGGATTTGTTGGGAAAACAAATAGCAAATGTTTCAAACATACAGTTAGAGTAAAAAGTGACCGTTTCTGCAAAGTTCATCCAACATTTTTTTTAGCTGAATGCATGATTTTTCCACAAAATATTGTAAAAGAAAAAGAACATTTTAAACATTTCATAATGATGCTCTAATCGCAGGCCGCAAAAATAAGATGGAAACACTGACAGAAAACTCTGCAAAATGTCAAGCACAGTTCAAGTAAAGTGTCATAACGGTCTCTTAGGTTCATAACTGTCTTAACTGCAAAATGAGTGTCATTTATCAATTCAATTTGGTTCGATGTCAAAGAATCAGCCTTGTTAAACCTCTCCAGCCTCCCCTGCACAAACCACACTGCATTTGCTAAGGGAACTGACATTGAAGCAGCCTGTGAAAACACACTTACACAATACAGCACAATTCCAACAAACAAACAAACCAAGACGCAGCTGTGATTTCTTTGAAGGGCACTAGAAAAAGTCAATGTTTACCTCAGTTTGTGCTTTTGTCAGCAAAATAAGAAAAGAAGACCTTTACAAAAGTTACGAGTTACAGGACGTTCGAATAAACACTGTTCTTTAACATTTATACATTAAAGTTAAATTGCCCTTTATGGTGAAAAAAATTGTATATGGTTGGTTTTAGAAAGAACAAACTATGAATCGCCATATAATTTATGGTGGAAAAACAGTAAAGGGACATTGCAAGAAGTCCTTCTCTTCTCATTTTTGTTATCTGTAATGTACATAGGATGTTTTGTGTTACATTTAGTTTTGGAGGATAAAAATCAGATTTTTGGTAGTGCAAGTAGATTGCTATATTATTAACATTATAGCACTATGAAATATACAGGCACCAATATGCCATCCTGTAATACTGAAAACGTTGTTGGGGTATATTTACAGTAAATGTCTAGAACCAGAGCTGCAATTTTTTACTATAAATATAACAGTTTTACAGAGTACAACAAACCTATAACAAAAAGTCATAAATGTAAATGTATAACACATTCTGCTCCATTTGTGGTGCAATGGATATAAGACATTTGATTTGAGGTAGGCTATAATTTAGTGTGTGAAGAGTTGTGCTATCATTTTAAGCGATAAAGCGATCAGACTCAACAAATCCAATTACTCATTATTTCCTGGCAGGTTAATAAGGATTGCAAGCCAACTTACTGCCAAATCAATACAGACCATAAACTGATCTTTGTGTCCATGTACATTCCAAGTGCATCCAGCAATGCTTTCCTTCAACTGTGTGCAACTGCATCCTTGTGTGGGTCACCATTAGCACGGGAATGCAAAAAAAATCTATCAGAAGTAGCCAAGCAACCCTGGCAAAGACGTTGAGAATTTATAGCAAAGTGAACACAAAATGCAGATAACATCTAATAAACATACTGGCATAGAGTAGAAGAAGTGCAAAACTACTTCACTTTGCCATGCTTGTGTTCTGGGTTATACGGTTTAAGGCTGGGAATTTTACCCTGGGCACTAAAGCATAAAACTCCAGATAATGTCCAGAAAGATGCTGGACAGTTTTCCAAGGAATGTGGAACAATGAGAACAATAAGGCAGGGAGGCATGCTCTCACACTCCTCACCCATTAAAATCTGCACAAATAATACCACAAAGAACCAAGGATGGAATTTACACGGTCACAACAGCCATGTTAGAAGGCTGCCTACATGAACAAAAGTGGTTACAGATGGCCAGAATTGTTGTCATCCAAAACAAGCTGCGGTAAAAAACAAGTTTGTTGGTCTAGGTTTCTCAGCCACACAGTATTAAGAAAACAAGGGTCTGTCAGACACAGACGAAAACGTTTGATCGTAACCTGCTTCAAGATGGTCCAGGTTTGCAAGGTGGATTACTGCTTATGAGGAATGAGACAAAATAATTACTTTGTCAAAATCCTGACCTGGATACCAACTAAGTAGTACTGTGAGCAAGAAACTTAATGATGCACAGATCCCTGACCACAAACTCAATCCAGCTACCGTCTCCCTGTGAACAGATGCTGAGATGCATGAATGAAAACGAATCGCTGTTATGCTGCTATTATATCGCCTAAAGATGATCTTGATCACACTTTCATTTAACCATCAAGAGGAAAAGCCAAAATCTCTCTTTTTTTATTGAGGCGGACTCTCACTTCACAATGAGTTCTGGGCAATGAATCAGAGTGATACCGCCTCCACAACCATCTGAGGCGATTCCTTCACTTCCTGAACTCGGCAGTGGACAAAGGAAGCCTTGTAACGCAGCACTGTGGCATCACTGGTCTACCGGATTCATGGCGAAACCGAGAGAGTAAAGGCTGGGAAAGCCTTATCCAAAAGCTGATCAGAGAATACACGTGTCCTTTCTTTTACATAGAAAAGTATGATCTTGATCGGTATGAAATGGGGATGTTAATTTACATAAATTCCCATAATCGATGGTTGTTTAAATTAACGATCAAATGCTTAGAAGCTTAACTTTACAGTGAATATAGTGAATATGGCCATCACTTAAGTGCTTTTAAATTTGCTGACATAGAAGTGCTCTATTTTCGTAGTGTGAATTTGTGAAATAAAAGAACTGCTTTAAATGAAAATGTGATCTGTAAAATCCTCACAGATAGACTTACGTAGTCTTCCAAGGATCCTTCAAATAGAGAGACTTCAGCTGTGCTTGATGACGTGGCAGCCGAGATATGCAGCCTTACTAGGACACAGCCTTCCATTTGAGTGTTGATCACCGAGTGACATGACATGCTGCTTGGCTAAAGCTATAGGCTAGGACCTCTGGGATCCGATCACGTTGCAATCACGACGCAGTGTTTTCCAACGTCATTTGAAAGTTCAACCAATGGAAACTGGGTCTCAGGTGTGGTGAGTGGGTATAGTGGGTAGGAACAATGTGCTGAGACCAATCGGACACTGTTTCATGCCTGGAGCACACTTGGATCGGTTTAAAATTACATTTTAAAATATAATAGCTATTATATATAGTTACATTTGTAATAATATTATACAATATTACTATTTTAACTGTATCTTAGTTCTTTTGAAAAAGATAAAATAATAATAATAATAATAATAATACATATTCCAGACCACAAACTTTTATAGTTTGTGTTTGAGGAAATATAAATTAAATAATAATAATAAATAATATTGTGTTAATCATTTATCATTTTATAAAAAAAATGGAAAATTGATGCACAAATAATTTTACCTAGACCCATCCCTATTGCATATGTAACTTTTTTTTTTTTATATATAAAATCAGACACATTGCTGGACTCCAAAAGAGAACGCTGCGGCAGAAAAAAGGCAAAAGACCGAGCGTGTGACAGCTCCAAATGAAGGAGTGTAAGAAAGTGAGTACAAGATAAGGAGAGTGTTTTTGCATGTAGTCAGACAGAGCCATTATACACCATACATGGCTCTGTTTAAAAAATGTATTTAAATATTCTCAACACAAGCACACCCTTCACTCCTCCTGCCAGCCACAGCCCTGTATATCTAGAATTCATTTGACACTTTTGGGTTCATTATGGCACCCAGATGTATACGACTACAAGGATAAAAGAATATTGTTAAGGACGTTCAGTGTTGCCATATCCTGTTTGTCTCTGGCATGAAGACTAAACCCAGAGGGAAGGTTAACAATATAAAAAGTCAACAAGAGTATTAGGTGGCACCAACCCAACCTGCCCTGATGTCATCATAGGAGAGGTTAACATGATGTTTCTAATCCAGATCAATGCGCTCTCTAACTAGAAAGGCATTTGAATACATTGAGATGATTTATCTGCAGGCCTGAACTTCACTGAACTTGGAAAGCCCATCATTCATTAAATTTGACACATCCCTTGGCCTTGTGAGACTATAAAATATTCTGGCTATTTTAATCATGCTTTCAAAACTCAGTTCAATATTTATAATTTTGCCTGAATTTATTTCACCAGTAAAATCACTGTGACTATATACTCAGCTATATCAAGCAGCCCTGGCAGGGTCTATACACTACCATTAAAAATGTTGGGGTCTGTTAAGCTTTTTTTGGTGAAAAATGTGTATACTATACTATACTAAAATAATACAATTCTATTTCAGATAGATTCTGTTCTTTTGAAAGTTAAGAATCCTGAAAAAAAAAATTATTGTGTTTTTCACACACACAAAAAAAAAAAAAAAAACAGTAAGAAATGTTTTGAGCAGCTAATCAGCATATTAGATTATTTCAGAAGGACCATATGACACTGAAGACTGGAGTAACTGTTAAAAATATAGCTGACAGGAATAAATGACATTTTAAAATATATTAAAATAGAAAAGTTATTTCACTTCATTTTAATAATATTTGACCATTTTACTTTATTTCTGATCTCAATAAATGCAACCTTGGTGAGCCAAAGAGACGCTTCTTTCAAAAACATCTTTAAAAAAATCTTACAAACCCCAAACTTTTGATTAGAGTACCTGTGTTATTAAAAGCTCTTTCATGCTCTGATTTGTAATGAATTGTACAGTCTCACTCCTTAGGCCATAAGTCAATTACACAAATTATGAACTTATTCTCCTTGTGGAAGTTTAGCTTGTTTCACAAAAACTTGACTGAATTGACAGTCGACTTGTCTGAGGTTTATTAGCTTGTACTGAACGAAATTACGCTGACAGATAATTCTGCTTCCCTCCTCGTCAGACAGGGTGTGGTTCATCGCATGGTGCAACTGGTGACAGCAAGTTTCTGTTCCCTTAGGCAAGAGTTAATTTTGCAGTCCTCTTGAGTCTTGGAATGCTTTGGGTAGCCGTGCCTGGCTGTCATATAAATCCCACACCTTTCTGACAACTCATTTAAATCAGTTTTTTTTTCATATTGCATTCGCCAATCAGTGGTTCAGATATGTAAATAGAAGGCAAAGCATCAGCCATGCAAATTAGTCAGTACAAATGAATAGGGAAGAAGATTTCAAGTTTTTAAAAGACACAGAAGCACAATTCAAATGCAATAAAGGTGGAGATTATATAATTATAGTGAGAATATAGATATAGTCTTTTTGGGCCACTTTTATGATACTTTCATGTTGTTTTGTGTCTTTTTACAGGCTTGAAAATATCAGTGAACACTGATTGCAATTGTATGAAAACATTTGTCAAAAATGTGTTGTTCAGTGGTAGAAAAAGTCTACGGGTTTTGGTCAACATTAGAGCAAGTAAATGATGAATGCATTCTAACAGCCTGATGAGTCACGAGCCACTCTGAATGATCCTGCCATTTGCCATTGGGAATACAGAAGGGGGTTGACACCTCCTAAATCCTATTCCTGCTCCAGGGCAAATGTAATGGAATTTCAGCTAAGATACTGCTGCCTTTCACAAGCTCAAGCTTGAATCTCTGCCACTGCGATCATCTACATTGTTTAAATAACAGCCAACTATTCAACTAGTAATCAGGTCTAACGTTAGAGAAAGCGCTTCACCGTGTCCTAACTACACTCGACGTATGTTAACTACACTTACCAGTCCTAACCAGCTGCGACGACGACACGCGGCGATTCTATTTTAGAAAAGGTTTCTATTTTTCTGCAACGTCGCACTGAACAACAAACATTAAGTGTGGCAATGATAATCTCAGGTACTGTTTATGTGCTTTATTTAATGTCAAAAGCATGCAATGTGACTTTGAATATCATTTAGTGCTCCCAGCTTTGTAGCTGTAAAAGCAACAATGGATAATTCACCTCAGATCTTGAAATTAAACAAATGGAAACAAGAACGTTCTTCAAACTGTGATTGTTTTAGTGATTCAGCAGCCTAGGCATTTGAATAATATTTAAATTGTGTAATATTTGTGAATTTGATTATGTAGCCTACTTATCAATTTTCTTGCGATTGCCGTCAAGATTACTCTCGTCTCTGGTGCCGTGCACTTGCCGCGAGAGCCCGCCCACACGCTGTTCTGATTGGCTGTCGCGTCACGATTATTTGTCCCTGGAATCTTATCGAATCGCGTGTGGTTAGGACAAGGTGTTAGGCGTTTTCGACTTGAAGCGGTGCTGCGCAGACGGTTCCATGCCTTCAAATTTTACTGAAGAGCAAGAAACTTTAAATATGACAATTTAAATTTGAAATATGCATGTTCTACCTGACTGAGTGAGTGTCGATTAACTGTTAGCATCCCTAATAAGTACATCAAATTAAATTCATAAATACAACACAATTTTAACATTATTAAAACTACATACTGAGTGACGGAAACAATCTTTGTCATATAATGCACTTGTTTGTTCACACTGAGTTGACAGTTTGAAAGTTCTTGTTTCCTTTAATTTATTTACAAGATCTGAAGTGAATTATCCATTGTCACTTTCAGTAATACAGCTATATAGGTCATGCAAAGCTCATGCAAAGCCATAAATAAAGCACATAAACATTACCTGAGATACTTTGAGTGTTGCTGTTATGAGCTTAAATGCATAAATAATAAGCTTCTACACACGAAACTCACAACTCGGACGACCAACACCAGCTTAAAGTTTATAACGAATAAAGTACCATGAAAGGTAGCATTCAGAATAGAGCTGGATCTGTTGTTTAGCCACTGAAGATCCATAGTCGCATAATCAACAGAAAAAAGCCTGTCTTGTTGACACGATCACTTTTGAACGTGCTTTCACAGCTTGTAAAAGGTAACATTTGACTATGCAGCTAATTGCCATTCAGGAAACAATGAACAGAAGTGAATAAAAAAAAGGTTGAGGTGTCAAAACCTCCATAGCTACTCTTCTAACCCGTTAATTGCCGTAAAAAAATTACTCAATGTGGCAAATCTTCCTCAACAAAAGTTAAAATAAGTGCAAAGAAAATGCTTTATAACGACAGTCGAAGCACGTCTTGAAAAAGGGTTGCATTTGACCCTGCATACCTGCTGGTGATGAGATATCCATCGCAAAGCTCAACTCTGACGCATGCAGCCTAAAGGACGTGCACCAAACACAAAAACCTTATCTGGTAAATGTGAAATGCAACCTGAAACGGTCTGTATTTAGAGGAAACAAGACTTCCTTAAAAGTCTCAACAGATCCCCTCTGCCTATACATGTCCACAGTTGTTCTTCTCTATCTCTCTTACACACACACGCAGCCGAAGCTGCATCCTCTCCAGCCTTGCGGCAGCTTCCTGCATCTCCTGACTAATTTTACCCAGCATCCTGACCCATTTCCCAAGGATCACAAGGAAACAGGCACAGAGTAGCCGATGCAATGACGTCCATATGCATAAACAGCCTGATGCATTCTGACGGCCAGCCCAAACATGACCATGTCAAGATTTCAGCGTGGCCTCAAGCTTTCATGCACCAGCAATGGCTAAGCAAGAACAAAGACTGGTCTAAAAGGGCTATAACTAAACCATAATGTACTTTTATCCATGTACAATGTACTTTTATCCTCCTCATTCTATAAAAAATTTATTTGATATTTGAAATCCATGAAATGGAATTGTAAACGCAGTCAAAACAACCAGTATATAAATACTGAAAACAGACAGCATCAATCCAAATATATCTGGTATTTCTTAGAAGTCTCAACAAACTTTTTTTATGCCTTAAAATATGTCACAGTATTTGTGGTTTCATTATTTTTATATTCTTTCCTGCTGCCCTGGCAAGTTACTGAGTCAAACTGAAACAAGCCAGACAATATTTCAGTGTGGTCGACACATGGGTAACCACAGAAAACCCTGCACGCTACATAATATTCACTAAAACACTAACCGGGTGTAGCAGCCCAAACACTTGTTCTCCGCCTCTGAGATGACTGAAGGTTAATTCGAGAAGTAAAAAGTACAATAAAATTAGAGACAGAGAGTAACCTGAGGTTGAGTCATGCTGAATGGAACAATATTAACCAAACAACCAAAGGCTATTGTATTTCTAACTGAAATTAAAGCAGCATTTTGCCATTTCAACATTCTTGCAATCATAGAAAAAAGAAAGTGCTTCTAAAGAAAATGGAAGGCTATAATATTTCTTTAAAAATAAAAACTTTAACCTGAAACCACATAGCATGAAAGGCACACTCAGCAAATTCTGCTCACTTTTATCTTGTTTTTATTCAGATTTTAAAAAAATGCCCCACTTCTATTCTCAATCTCAGCTCCGTTTTACGTTAAACGCATTATTATTAGAGGCTCCGTCACGACAAGACCAATCGTGTGATGTCAACATGGCAGCACCCATAAAGGGGCGACCTACTCCATGTAGAATAAAACTGCTTTTTCTAGAAGACTGATATTGACTTGAGTCTTCATACCACGTGTATCATCATACCAATGACATTTCTTAATAGTTCTGTTCATTTCTTTGTGTAAAAAGTTAATTACTGAGTGCACCTTTAAGAAACCCTCCACACAGACATCACATTGTATTAAGGGTTAGTTCACCCAAAAATGAAAATTCTGTCATCATTTACTCACCCTCTTGTCGTTCCGAGCCCGTAAGACTTTCGCTCATCTTTGGAAAACAAATGAAGATCTTTTTGTTGAAATCTGAGAGCTTTCTGTCCCTCCATTGACAACTACGCAACTACCACTTTGACGCTTCAAAAAGTTCATAAAGAGGTCGTCAAACTAATCCATATGAATTGAGCGGTTTAGTCCAATTTTTGTTTGCTTTATATGATCTTTATCTTATCTTTGGGTGAACTATCCCTTTAAGTTTCAAAAATGGTTTATAATGCATCCGCCCTCTCAGATATGACAAGATAATCCAAACCTACAAGATAAACCAACTGATTTAAACAAGTCTTGCCCACTGACATGTTACCTTATATTTCTCTACATTTCCCTCTGCATACTAAAATAATTTATTAAAATAATTTGATGACTCTGCATATCTGCTGGAGATCACTTGTCCCTAGGCTTGACACTTCTGTGATACTGACATAAACTTTCATTATTGCTCTGAGCAGTGAATACAGGACAAACCAGACTAGACTGACAGTTCCAACAACTTAACCAAGATAGGCGTTGTCAAAAAATTAAGCTATATCACATTGGCTTGTGTGGCAAATTAAAGTGGCTAAACTTTAGCTTTATTTGTTCAGTGATCACTCGCTCTCTGTTCCTCTAATGTGACCAGCAAATAAATATTCGAACATTTCACACTAGTGATTTCAAATCAAAGACTACAACATTATACACTAACAAATTTAAAACAAAAAAGTTATGTTTCCAACATTCTATATTATTACTACAATTATTATTAATTCAAATATTCTAAACTTATAAAAGAGAGCCAGATGCAGCAGCGGTTTGCTTCCCACAAACACAGAGGCAAATGGGTTATTTAATCCATCCATCCATACAAATCAAAGCATTACATATCCACCCTGAAAGCATGGCAGTTCAGTTCAGATATGAAACATGAATTTGTTAAAGCAATCCCCGTTTTGAGCATTGCAGATCAGCCCATCTGGCCTGATCCACGCTGCCATGATCCCTTTCGCATGGACAGCAGATTCTTAAACTTACGCACACCAATACAGCCTTTGCCTCATGTTATAAAAATTACGTAACAGATTGAGTTTGCGCCTATTCTTACCTTCTCAGCTGTCGTAGAAAAAAATATTTCCAAGCCCGACTTTAATTTTGCTTTCTACAGCAGCACTCCCTGATCGCGCGAATGTTCCCTATGTCTCTGCCTCACACTCAACTTGTCCGAGACTCGCCGGAAGCCACGCCTTGTTTTGTTTTCTCCGCCCCACAAAGAACGTGATTAGATATAGGGGCAATGAGTGGCGTCAAAGATCACCAATCACAGAACATACTAATTTTAGCCCTGCCCACACAGAGCGTAAACAGGTATGAACTTGAGTGTGTGGAGTCAGTGGACGACGTTGTCGACGTGAATGCGCTTACTAGTAGAACCAGTTTAGCGCTGAGGACGTCATACATTTAGTGAAGTCAGCGAACACTAAGTTACATCGATTGGTAAGTTGATAGTATCATAGTGATAACACAGCGAGCTCTAAACACAATTAATTTTGGATAGTTATTTGGCTTTTTCCCCCCAACAGTGATACAACCTATATGTTGAGGTTGATTTTCCTGTACTGAAATTGCCACAAGATGGCACCATTATGCTGAAATTAACAATTTCATTATTTCCTGCATAACGAACGAACGATAGATAGATAGATAGATAGATAGATAGATAGATAGATAGATAGATAGATAGATAGATAGATAGATAGATAGATAGATAGATAGATAGATAGATAGATAGATAGATAGATAGATAGTGCAAGCATATCATATAGGTCTGGTTTAATATGAAACACATTGCAACTCAGGGAGTTTCTGCTCCATCTCTCTATCTGCCAAGCAAGGGGTCCTTGCATTACATAAACAACTTCCTTCTGAGAAATGTTCCTACCTTTTCTCACTGAAGGTTTTCTCTCTAGTGATTTGTCGGGTGATTTCTTTGGTTGATCAAATGCTGCTTTTATCTGTGATACTTTCACAGACTGTGCTGGATCTAAGGTCAGATCAACCCGGGCATCAGCTGGCTTGGTCCACTCCTTCATCTTCTTCTGCAACTCAATAGTTTCTTTTATCATATCTGAAACATGTCTTTTCTGTGCACCCTGCGGTGGTTCCATGATGGTGGTCAGGCCGCTTTCCATTGCGTGCTTGATGTCAAGCATGCTTAAATGTTTTTCCTCTAACGCATGAAAATGTGCATGTGTCAACAGCTTGTTCTGCTCTTTATCTTGTTTCTCGTTAGCTTGCATACTTATTAGGTTGCACATGGAGGAGGAATGTTGCACATCTTGTGCAGCAGATGTGTTTGCTGCACTGTCTGCTAATGCAGATCCTGCAATGCAACCATCCTGGACCTGATCGGAAATATCTGTCTGGCTTACAGTGGAATAGGTTGATGCATTTGTTGAAATATTCAAAAAACAATGCTCTTGTTGAGAAGAACCAGACAGAGTGACTTCTGTTTTCTTGTCCATGCCCAGCCTGTCATCTATGGGATTTGAAGCTGTCTCAGGACCAGCAATGAGCTCAGAGATGAAAGTATTTGCAGATGTTTCCTTACGCACGTCCGTTTTTGAGCTGATGGTATTCTGATTAGACTTGCTGACCTTGTCTCTCTCTGATGTTGTCATGTCGCCCGAGTTAGCGTTAGCATCTCTCTCTAATCTCTGCTGTTTAGTAGCATCTTCTACATCAATCACTGCACTTAAAGAAGAGGTATTTTCTGGATCCATCCTATGTTTAGTATCCTTCACTGTCTCTGGAACGGTTCGTATCACTGTATGTGGACTCATTTCTGCCAGAAACCACTCTAGACTTATCTCTGTGTGTACTTTGGCCTTTGCTGAAAGAGGGGAATCCTCTTTTTCATCTTTTTGCATAACTTGAACATCAGATTTAGAAGGGGGGTATGAATCCGTAATGGCTCCAGAGAATGTAATACATTTCTCATCTTCATAGCTTTGTAGCCAGGGTTTGTTTTCACCCAGCATACTTACACTGGCAATATTAGATGTCACAAAACAACCCTCTTCCGTTTCTGTTCCACGCAGAGAAAGATCTTTTATCTCGGATTTCTTCGCATGGGAACGATGGAGACCCTTTGAAGCAGATTCCAGATTTTCTCTTTCTTCAGTCTCTCTTATGCCATCTTTATTTTTATGAACTCCAGCGGGTGATCTCTCAAGTGAAGGTTCCTTTGTCCTAGGGCTCTCCAAGTCTGACACATTAAATTGCCTTTCTTTCTGAAGCTCATCCTGTGTGAATTCGCCTGCAGATATTTGTCGATGGCTCTCAGCGCGACCCTGAGGTGACTTGGATGCCACTTCTAAGGGGCTGAGGTCCTCTGGGCTTTGCGCTCGTTCTAGGCTCACAGCTTTGTTTTGTAAATCCACACCTGCCAGCGATGAACTAGTAAATCTGGTCTTCATGACATCATCTGTTGGCTGACACCAAGTAACGTTTTCTCTGGCTCCGCAGACATCTTTCATAGACCGCCCCTGGGTTTCGACGTTCTTCGGGGAAGAATGTTCAGCTTTTGGGGTTTCTGTTACAACCTTATCTGGATTCTCTGGCGACTTCTCCCGTATTCCTTCTTTGACTTGCTGTATTGCCTCAGTAATGTCCTTTGATGTCTCCATTTGTGAGTTCATCACGAGGTTTGATGTGCTGGGCTTGTTAAACGGCCTCTTGTTTTGTGATTCAGTCATGCTGGTCTTCAACTCTACATTTTCGGTAATGACCAAAGCTTTGTCTTGAACCGGAACGTTGGTGTTGGCGTCCCCACCACATGGTTTTGAAATGTCCTTCCATTCCAGAATCTCCCAAGTAGGCCCTGCATTTGTCACCACAGCATCAGTATCTAGTTTTCTGTCCCCTTCCTGGCACGTTAGCTTGTCGTCATCTCCACAAACAGATTCCATTTCGTCCTTTACATAGGAAGCACACTTCTTACTCCTGTTTTCTCCTTCGTGAGCACTTTCAGCTTTGTCTTTACCAGGAAAGTCACACCCAAGGTTTTCCTGATGTTCTAGATAGTCTTCCAGCATACTCTCCGAGCCTTTTCTCTCGTGATCAGGTTCACCAGCCTTCCATGTGCCTTGCAGGCAGCTGTCAGACTGTGTGATTCCATTCAGCTGCTGTGGAGCCAGCGGTTCAGCCCTGCCTTCCTCACTACTCTTTCTTCCTCCCACTTTCTCACCATCCCCTCCCTCCACAACCCCCGCATCCGTGGGAGCACACACCTTATCAAGAGAATCCAAACTGTGCTCTGGTGTAGGTGATGGTGACTCCCTGCCTGGGCCTCCATCCAACCTTCCAGCGGCTGCTTTCTCCTCATCTGTCCCGACATCGTCAGTCTCAATGGTTGGATTTCCTTCCTCTGTTGCCCCCCCAGGGTCTGGGCTCGGTCCCTTTTCCTCTGGTCCTGCAGAGCTGTTGTCCTGCACTGGCTCCCCCTCCTTGCCCTGGTTTTGTCCCATTCTGTGGAAAAAAGAGAGAGAGAGAGATGTTACTGGCAGTGTATTGTGGCGGACCACAAGATGTTGATGATGGCATGACTCTGGCATGCAGGTTATGCCAGTGTTTATCTGAAATTCTCCCACACTTTCACTCCCCTGTACACAGTTTTATACCAACTAACTGTCTCTTTCACCTTTCTTTCTATACTTGTCATTTCGGATGTCAATCACAGGCAAACATGACTTGTTCTGTTTTTTTTTTTGCTCTGTCTTCCTTATCTTATTTATTGGCAATGAAAGACTTATTGTCTCAGGTATTAACTGCTCATTAAAATACAGATTCCCTGTGGAAATAGTGCCAGTAAAAGTAAAAGCACACCTTTTAAAATTTAACTTGAGTATAAGTAAGTCCCACTTGGAGCGGTTCGAGTAAGACCGGTTACACATACAAATTCATAATTATTAGATACAAAATCTAAAAATTATATAATTGACATAATATGACATAAAAAGATCATAATTTATGACTTTTTTTCAGAATTATGATTTACCAAGGCACTGAGCTTAAGTAGATTAGAGCTCAGTATGGCATTGTTATGAATAATGAGGTGTCAGCACACTCAAGCTTTGAGGATCTTTTTTTTTTTTTCATGATGTTAACTTGTTTTTTATTGCTTTGAGAGAAAAGAGTCATATGTTCTTGCTCATTTTGAATGAGACCACACCAATTCGGTTGCTCGTTAACGAGACTTGCTCTAACCAGATCACTGAATCGGTGAGTTGTTAATTGCTGCAATCGGATCAGTTGAATTCACAACAGAATTGTTCAGTGCAATTTGTGAATCGCATCAAAAAGAAGCGGCTCAAAAGAATGATTCATTCACAAATTGGATATCATGTCTCTCTTGATTTTTCTTTTTTTTTTCACTTCAAACATTAAAATTTATATTTTTTTAAAACAATGAAACACTTTGGCATAGTAACTGAGTAAAATGATCATGACTATTCACCATTGTGCAAAACTAACCAAATGAAATAGCTGAGTGTATTTTACTTGAACCTTGACTTTGGTGGGAACAGTGTTTCTTTCCTCAGTGTCTTGTGACTACAGCATATCTGAGCAGCCATTGACTGTTCATGCTTGTCTCGTTACATGAACTCTACTGTCAGCAGGAACACCAATTAGAGTCACAAGACTTTGCAGGAGCTCTCCTGTAAAACACTGTCAGTCACAGTCCTCTTAGAAAGTACTGTACATTTTCACACCTAGACATTACATCAATTAATCAAACAATCAATCAGCCAACCTATCAATCCATTCTGAAAGTATTTGGGGATAAATATGATGCTATGTCCAGTATAAACATTTAAAGCAGTACACTGTAGAGTTAAAAGGGATCTGAAAGTTTTCAGAAAAAGAGGCATTTGGCTTCATGCTGCTGACAGCAATGTTGAGGAAGATGAGTGCGTCAGGCAATTCAATCCCGAGACACACATTGGCACATAAGCCTGCGCTCTGTCACACATCATTTAAAGGGCTTACAGGCTCATGAAAGCCACTGATGAAATCTTACTTTGGGTCACACTTCCTATCTATTTCCTGTCTGTACATCTCCCAAAAAAATCTCTGATTCCTCTTCTCATCTGTCAATGTCTCCTCTCCCCCTGGAACAAAAGCAGCATGAACATAATAGAAAATTCTTTTTAATTTGTTCATCAAGGACACAATAAATTGATCAAAAGTGACAGTAAAGACATGCATATTTCAATATTCAGTAAATTCATATATTCGCATTCATATATTTTCTGTTCATCAATGAATCCTGAAAAAAATGCATGGCTCTATGCAGCACAACTTTTTAAAATACTTTAAAATCAGTTATTTTAAATTGTAGTAATATATCACAGCATATGCTGTTTTTACAGCATTTTGATCAAATAGCCTAAATGCAGCCTTGCATTTACAAGAGACTTCTTTCAAAAACATTACAAAAAATCTTACAAACCCTAAACTTTTGAACAGTAGTGTTTGTTTTAGGGCTGAAGTTCAGTGAAGATTTTACTTAAAAAATTGGTCTTGCATCTCATATCAGACAGTTAATTCTATCAAATAATATGACTAACTTGTGCATCCTGTATTTTAATATTCATGAAGACACACACACTGTAAAAAGTGAACAGTTGGATCAACTTAAAAAAATTACTTCAATTGGTAACACCTAAAGAAATTAAGTTTACTCAACTTAAATTATCACATTTTTCACGATAAAACGTGATAATTTAAGTTGAGAAAACTTAATTTCTTTAGGTGTTACCAATTGAAGTAATTTTTTGAAGTTGATCCAACTGTTCAATTTTTACAGTGCACGGCACACAAATGCAACAGGTTTTTTGAGAATTATCTACTTAAATTTTAAGCGCAGATAGAATTTTTCTACATTTGTGAATGTAGAAAACGTACAAAATAAAGGAGTCACTACAGTGACCATGTGTTTCGTGTTCATCTGCTTCACTCTCTAGTTCTTGAGAGCCCTCAACAAACACATTTACAGGAACTCACACACAGAACTAGAGGCGTCCTTGTCATAGCAAAGTTGAAACGTGGCTACACAGTGATGTTTTCAATTCTGTCCTGGGACAGACTAGAATAGACAATTGATTTGCTCACAAAGCCATTGCATTGTCTCATTGCTCAATATTAAAAGCTCTTTATAACTTCCTCGAAGTTTTATCTTTGTAAGACCTTTGGTTTATAAATCAGAGAGTTATTGTTTAATGGGATGGTATATCATTTATCAAACTTTTACCAGTCCATTTTCCTCATTTACTTCTCTGTAAAGCGCTCGCAGACACCGACAGGATTCCCTAGAAGGCCATCTCATCTTAAACCTCCACAACTGCTCCATTGTGCTGCATCCGCCACCCTGACACTTAAGGCAAGTCACTTGATTTCCTTGTGGCTCGCTGCCTCTCCCATGCATGCAGAATCGAAAAGGACTGAACAACAACTATATGAAACATCTCTTCACTGTCTCAGAAAGTTTTATTGTCTCAATAAACAAGTGTTTAAATTAAAAACCCAAGCAACTTGTCCAACTCAATGGACGGCACACCACGGAATCAACTTCTATGGGAACAATTTGTCTCAAG
This sequence comes from Scardinius erythrophthalmus, assembly GCF_964197995.2. Taxonomy (NCBI): domain Eukaryota; kingdom Metazoa; phylum Chordata; class Actinopteri; order Cypriniformes; family Leuciscidae; genus Scardinius; species Scardinius erythrophthalmus. The sequence continues at coordinate 12,972,013 of NC_138225.1, read as the reverse complement.
TAAAGAAGTGGATACTCACCGATACTCCCGTGTCTGCACCGTAACTCCAGGACAAGACCACTCTTTGTTTGATGGATGGATGTTCTGGCTGAGTTCTGCTGGCAAATGGGCTTTTATTACTCTCATGATGTCACAGATACATTTGCCTAATGCAGTAAGTCAGTCCCAGTGTAGAAGCACAACAACTTTCAGATTCAGGAAGATATTCAAAGAACAGTTCACCCAGAAATGACATTTTTATCATAATTTGCTTACCCTGTATGATCTCCTTTCTACTGCGCAACACAAAAGGAGATGTTTAGCAGAATGTTCACACTGCTATTTTCCATACCATGAAAATGGATGGGGACCAGGGAGGTGAAAAATGAGGAAAAGCACCATAAAAAATGACTTGATAATAGGAAATGAGAGTCATTCCAACACTGTAAGAAATTCTTTTTTGAAGATGTAAAAATAACAGATAATAGTTTTTCTACTTCGAAATTTCTTTGTAATTGTGAAATTTACAAGCAATTTCTTGTTTATTCTACATGATTTTGTTTTTCAGTGTACCGGTAGGTTTGATGTCACCAAATGATGTCAATGCAAATTGGAAAATGGGTATATTCAAATGACATGAATGAGAATTGACAGAAATGTCAAAGACTGTAATTGAACAACGACTTTTTGAAGCTTGACAGTCCTTGATATGGAAAAGAACAATGTGAAGATCTTACCTAGTTGTGCAACGGATCACTAAACTCACGATTCGGGTCAAATTATGTTTTTTTACTTTAATTTTCATTTATTACTTATAGCCCAAGTTCTTTGATATGTCAGAAAAAAAAATTAAACTTTATTAATGACAAGTGAACAGTCAAATACACAAATTTCAAGCATAGATAAAGTTACAAAAAGGTCTAACAGTAGTAATCAGGTAAGATATGTAAAATAACAATAGTGTTCACAGTATAAATTAAATATAGATTAGTCTTTGTTAAAGATGTTTTGTTGTTTGATTAACATTAATGACAGCAGCAGATATTTATAGGCTGCTGTCACTTTAAGAGAAGCAAAAGAGGAATCAATTCGGTGTTTGTGCGCTATCTGAAACGCGCCATATGTTTGCGCGTGCTTCGGGCATTTCTCTCAGATAACAGTGCACGAATTTAGTTTTCTTTCGCCTCTTTGCGCTTTAAAGGTTTAAAATCGCTTGGATGTGTAATTGTCAAGAAAAAACACGTGCAAATGATAAACTTTCACTCTATGATGGTTAAACTTAGCAATTGATCTGCGAATCGCATGCGTGCCGAACCATGAGGCCTGGACCTGGTCCATATCATCCTGCGATCCGTTACACTCCTAGTTTAAAATGACATGAGGGTGAGTAAATTATGACAGAATTTTCAATTGTAGGTAAACTGTGCCTTTAAACAAATGTATGACTTATTATTACTATTATTAACAACAGATCTGCCACCGTCCTAAGGCCTTCATTTTATTTTTTCTCAAAGCAAAGGCCCTTATTCAGCACCAAAACATGACATAACCATACTCCTCTTTTATCCCACAGCAGGTTAACTGAGCTGTTATCTGTACGGTTTATATCCTCTTACTGTTAATGTGTCAACTTCATAGCCATTCTCAGTTTAATGTCCTTAAGAATCGCTCCCTCTGTGTTTAATTTAGTTCTTTGTATTTACAGATTAAATTGTTCAGGGAGCTTTTTTAAGCTACGCTCCTTTGATCAAAACCTACACACATTCCACCAAGGGTGCAATGATACAAAGTAATAGTGTGACTGACTGTCTTGCGGCTCTGTGCTTTTCTCAAAATAGCAGTGAACGTAAAGACAACTACCCTGGACCTCTAGTGTAAACTGAGACACTGATAGTCATGGTAACAGAGATACAGGACGTGAGGAGAGCATGGTATCAGTATGGTACCACTTTATCAGTATTACAGCCGTGTACCAGTCTCCATGGCCAAAGTTTAGAAGTTTCCTGATATAATTCACAGAAGGGGAGTAGAAACTGTGATCGGATAGAGAGATACTGACTAAAGTTTGCACGAAAAGAAGCTGCAAATACATGGGAACAAAGCCTTATAAATCTTCCTGTTATGCGACTGGTCACCATGGCAATGATCATAACAGGATGCTCTCGTTTTCTCTTAGATAATAAAGGACAAATGACTTCAGCACACAGTTCACCAGACATTGAGACTGAAGAGAGAAAACAGGCCACACAGAGGTGGAATCGGAGGCTTCTGTGGAAGAACTTGGTGACTCCTTCTGAAAGACCATCAGGAGGACATATTTATTTCACAGGTCCCATTTCAGCCACACTTATAAATGTATGATGTCATTATACATTATAACTAAATATCAAACCAAGTGGCAATTATAATAAGTAAATAGAACTAGAACTAGAAAAAAGATCTAGAACCCTAAAAAATGTATCATGGTTTTCACAAAAATACAGAGCACCAAATCAGCATATTATAATGATTTCTGAAGATACACGATACACTGAAGACTGGAGTAATGATGCTGAAAATTTTGCTTTGCCAACACAAAGTACATTTTAAAATATATTATAATAGAAAATATTTAATATTTAAATTTGCAATAATATTTTACAATATTACTTTTTTTTTAAATAAACCAAAACAACTTTTTTAAATTTACAATATTATTATTTATTTATTTATTTTTTGTATTTTTGGTCAAATAAATGCAGCCTTGGTGAGCACAAGCACACATTTTGAATCAAAATAGGTTTTGTTACTGTAGGTTTTAAAAGATAAACACATACATTATTGTTGGATATTTTCTGTGTCATCAGACATTTTTTAACTGTGACAAAAGTGTCCATATACTTGTTAGGGACACTTACTTACCTTATCAATAACTAGCGCATCAATACAAAATAAAATCATGATCATTTATCTCCATCCTTTGATCATAAAGGACAATGATCATGCATTTTCTGCTTCCTCACTGATCTGTCCATTAACATAACTTTATTTCTTTACAAAAGACCAGTTGTAAAGTACCAGCTGCATTTCACCCCTATATTAGCGAGAAAATTAAATTCACAGACCGATCATATGCACTTATTCTGAGAAGACTTGAAGGCCATTAACCACCCTCTTACAACCTCAAAGCCTGCAATAAAACCTCGTCATGCGAGCAAGGAGGTCTAGCCTGTAGTTGCATAAGCTGGCTGATCTAACTGCACAACCATGCCAGAATATACTGAGCACAGATGGCACTCTATGATGTCATAATACTATAGTAGAGTGCGTTAACCAATCAAAAAAGAGTCTTAAATGGCCTAGATTAAAGTATTTTGCCAGTAAATGTAGCAAACATGACAAGAAAAACAAACAAAGATTGCATGAAAAAGTTTATTCCCATAATAAACACATACAGTACATCAACAAAATGTACAAAGTGCAATATGCATTGAAACTACAGCAAATCTGCAGTACAAAAAAAGAAGAAAAAATTACTGCATACTTAATAATGAAAACAATGGTGACCTGGTGAGGAGAAGCGAGCGCTCCTATTTTGTGAGCATCGCAATTAATCAGCATCGCTAATTCACAAAATGACGCTCAATATCCAACTAGAGGAAAGTCTATGGATGATTTGGGAACAGAATCAATGTAACATTCTCAAAAAAAAAAAAAAAAAAAGCCACTGTCTCTCCCATGCAAATAGCTTGAATCTATGGTGGTTCCATAAGCAACAACATCAACAAATGTGGCATTTAATATTGATTCTCAACACAAAACTTTGGTTATCACTTCATACTTGAAAAGCATAAAATCCTTCCTTGCTCCTTTGGAAAGGAAAACCTCCCCAAAATTGACAACTCTAACAGCTTTCATGAGTTTGCAGTGTCTTCATCTTTAATTAAAATGAAATAATGCCAAATTTCAATGATCTGTTTCTATTTTCTCTTATACAACAATAAAATTTAGGAGTGTACAGTAGGAAAATGTCTGCCAGCTTTAAAATGTGCCCATGTAACCCATTGGCCTCTGCCTTAACTGGCAACATTCTCAAATGGGAGTCAACACAGAACAATGCCTCTAGTGCTTCTGGGTAAGGCACTTGATGTTGATGACACAAGACAATGCAGGCAACCAATAACATTTAATCTGTAATCTCTGACTCACATTTGACCTCAATATGGCATCAGACACAAAATGGCAAAGACTTCGGCGAGAAGAGGAGGGTTCAGGGCACATTCAAGAGGATGCATGTAACGGTTCATGACAGAAAACTGCTTTCTAGCTTATTTTTCCTCTTAGATTTTATATTCAGGCCCCAGAAGGAATATTAAATAGTGTTGATACTTGTCCAATCAACCAAAAATCATTCAGGCAACCATCTACAGAATAGAGGAACTTATTCAAGTTGACTTTTTAGATGGAAGTACCATGAGCAATTCTGTTATATGACCAACATACATATTTACATACAGTGTACTGCTGTGTATATGTGAGGAAGCGGAGACGTGTGTATGTACTATGAGCCTGCTCATGTTTTTAACATTAAATCGACACACATTCTCTGAAAGGGTTTTGTGTTCATAAATAGTTCACAGTAATGGTGTAGCCGCTGTTCAAGGCACCGCACACACTCGCAAACTTCACATTTCTGTTGCTCAAACTCAATGTGATAGCATAGATACATGTACAAAATCAGTTTAAAAAATATTGGAAAAGTATGCTGCATAATAATGAACCTCAAGTACTTTAACTCAAGCTGTAATCAGCCGACTGATTGGTAAATAAAGGGCTGTTGACACCAGGATATGAACAAACAGTTGGATTGATGGGTTTGTTATCAAAGCTTGTGTGATCACAACAACTGGTATGGCAAGTGTCCTCAGACACAGAGGTGGTTATCACTGTCAAAAACATGTCTGGTACTTTTCTTTTCACCCCAAATATCACATAAAATCTATAAAATCAAAAACAAGGAATTATATTTTGCTTAAATGCTTCAAATGAATCCTATTTTTTAAATTAACATTACTGTAATGCTTAAAATATACATATATATATATACATATATTTTGTTACTTTATTGCAAAGCAGTATATTCTTGATGTATTATTTAGATAATATTTGTTGTATGGCTTTTATTTTATGCCAATTCAAGTAGCAGTAGTATAAGCAGTATTTTTATTACACTGCATTAGTATGAATTTAAAAGGGAATTTCCATTGAGAGCAATGAGAATAAAAAAAGACAAGTTATTTGTATGTTCATAGTCATAAAAATGGGGTTCAGTTCCTAAATGCAAAATATAATTTAATATAGTTTAAAATGTATTTTTTCTCTTCTGATTTTTTGGGGCGAAATGTGACCTGGACATGCTTTTGTGAAATTCACCCACACAGACACACACTCACAGTTTAACAGTTATTGAAACCATGTCACACCTTTGCTTTGTGATTGTTGTCTGATCTTGTTTCAGAGTGACCATCTTCAGATCTACCTCTGTATAGATCTGGTTCAAAAGGCCAATCTACCTTACTTTGATTTCATTATGGAAAACTGACAGCGAGTACAAACAGGAAAAAGAGTTAGAACAGTAAAGCCATAACATGGTGGGAATCATCAGCAAACTGCAAAAGCTACTGCCTCAGGAACAAGTCTTTAAAAATAACAGTCACTCTTTACATGGGTAAATGATTCATTTGTATCACATTTGGAGACATGGAGCAGCTCTTCTGCTAGAGAAACTACTATGGAGGAGTTTGCAATGATATAAAATCTCTACAAGAACAAGTATGTGCTATTAGAGACTGTAACAGTAATAGTGACCCAAACATTTCCCCAAAACCCTACCGCTATTTTGACAGCAACATGGACAGTCACATTCGTAAGAACAGAAACTGCATCTATGAGCGTTTCAGTGGATTGAAAACAGCAGCTTGAAGTTGCCTCCGATTTTCTGATTGTCTTTCAACACCATCATCAAGTATTAAAAAGATGGAAGAATCCCAAACAAATCTCCTTTTGGTGGTCCTCCATCAGCTTTCCCAATGAGCCTCCACACACACTGCGATGTGTGTGAAGACTGAAGTGTTTACGAACAGTACTGTACTGGTATGAGGTACTACTTTGAAACCTGTGAGTGAATCATCAGTGCTCTGTTAATGATAAAAAGAGTCCATCAACATAAAAAAAAAAAAAAAAAAAAAAACCTTTCCTAGTCACGGCAAAAAGTCCATTTCCTTTCACCATCCAGCCAGGAAGCATGAGCACAGCAGGGTGTATGATTTTTTTTTTAAAACCCTTTTCAAATGTGTGACCATGTCCGAAGGAATCTGTGACTCATACCGGGCGACAATTAAGTGATTTATGGTGCGATAAATGGGTGGGCTGATGGAAACATTACACAATAGTCTATTTTGACGCTTTCAAGTAATGGCCTCTGGGATGGCGAGTGCTTATTTTGCTTCCGAACAGCAGAGAGGAAGAGCAGTGAAAACCTCATGAACTGTTCGTCACTCAGTGCAATACACATCTATTGAGCCTGTCCAGAAGGTTTTGGATTCATTGAATATTATTTTTATATTCATAACAGAAAGCAATTCTTTTGTAGAAGACAATGTTTACCCAACTTGTTAGATCTGTTCACCTCAAGAACTTCTGTGAATGGCCAATTTTCCCCATGTGGCTGAAATGTTTAAAAAATATATAAATATAAATATCTCAGTAACATCGCTGCAGAACTGGTACTGTTGCTCTAAAACTGTTGCCCGCTGTCAGCTCTTGGACTCTTCAGGTCCAGCTTCGCCTTGGTTGAAGACCTCCATGTTGGTGGAGGTCGAGGAAGAGGGCCACGGTCTGGCCCACTCTGGGCTGAGTGAGTGCTCAGGTTCTGGGGACAATGATAGCATGAGAAGGGTCCCTGCATCAGAGGAGCATGCGGAGCACAAGTCCTCAGATGAGAAGGTGAGGCTGCCTAGTTTGGCGAGAGAGTTGGAACGCTTTAGTCGAGAAGGTACAGTAAGTCCTGCAAGTCGCATTCGGGCTTCAATTTCTTGGGTACGTTGACGCACAAGGCCTGGTTTGCCGCGTACGCTGCGGAGGCTGTCGCTGCTGGAGCTGCGGGTGAGCGTGGAACCATGCGGGGAGGAGACTGGTGTCTGGCCACCTGACCCGAGGACCGCCAACAAGACTTCATTCGTCAGTGGCACTTCTGCTTCGGTAGCGAACTCTGCCCGTGTTCCAAAAGGCCTGTGGAAAGGGTCGGTTGGATCACTGGAATTGTTTGTTGCATCCTCGGTTTTGCCTGAACCTGCTCCCCGTTGCTCATTTGCACGTGCACGCTCCTGGAAGAGACCGGAGAGTTTTTCCAAGCGCTCTTTTCGGCGACGAACAAGGCCAGAGCGTTGCAGCTGCATCAGAGTCTCTTGTTGTTGTGGAGAACAAGCGGCCTCCGCCTTCTCCAAGCCCTTCATCTCTCTCTCGTTCCTGGGTAGAGCAGAGGAACCTTGTGCATCAGTCTCTTTCTGTCTGAAATCTCCTTCCCCTTTGGCCTCAAGCATCGGAGTCCGGTTCTCAGTTTCTTTGTCAAGAGATTTGCCATCTGGCTTATCTTTATTGCCCGAGGGCATTGCATTGGCATCAAGGCACAGATCTGAGGCAAGCTTACCACACTTGGCTGTCATGGGCAAGTTGGCACAGGGTGGCGTCTGAATAGAGATATTGGGCACACTGTTGAGGGGTAAAGGGGCAAGGCCTTGTCTGTTAGTCTCCAACAGAGCACTCTGGGTGGGCTTGGAAGCAAACAACAAACCAGGAGCAAGCCTCGGCTTAGCATGCTGCTTCAGATGGGCACTTTCCTGAACAAGAAAAGACAAGAAAAAACTATGTAATGCAAATAATATGTGATGCAAATGGTGCAAGGTGCTAATACTTGGTGCGATCATGCGAGAAACTTACAGTGAGCTTTTGTTGTGTTCTGAGGTGGTTATTGTTGTTGGAGTTCTCATTGCACAGATGATTCAGGCTTGCAAGATCAATCCCCTTTTCATTTGACAACTCCTCACTATCCTTCCTTCCTCCCTCATTTCCATCTCCTCTCTTTGCTCCTTCTGCTAATGCCTCCATTTCTGCTTGCTCTTTCTGAGCCTCCTCTTCATCCTCCTCCTCCACCGTGCTGAACTCCAAACGTAGACGTAGTTCCTCCAAAGGCTCCGCCCCTCGAGAACAGGTTCGAGCGGTCGTACCCTCTTCTGGGACACCGAAATGGGGTAAATGAAGGCCGTCGCGCCCCTCGATGGTTTCATCATCAAGAAGCGCATCTTTCTCCACATCGGCAACCTCGATGAAGACACGATCTACATCCACCAGAGGTGGTGCATGGACAGGCGTGGAAGGGTTGCTGTCGAGGGCTGAGTCAGACAGGCGGCGGAAGTAGTAGTGGTAGTTTTGTGGGTGGCCGGGGTCAAGATCTAGGCTAATTGGAGAGGAATGGGCGGTAGGCTCACAGCATACGGTGACCCTGGGATTTGTGGGGTCAGGGGTGACGTGATCCACAGTCTCTGCATTCACACAGCAAGGGGAAGCAGCTTGCTCACAGTCAGGGTGATCGCAATCTGAATCAGGACGCCACAGGCGGTTATGACGCTGCTTACTGAAAGGAAAAAAGACAAAGCTTTAAAAAAAAAAATGTCGTTTCAAACCTGTGTGACTTACTTTATTCTCCAAAACTGAAAAAAGAATATAGTTTCAGGAAAGAATGTTTCTTTGATTAATCGATTTGATTTTTGGGGGATAAATTATTTTATATAAATGAATATAATATAATATAATAATAATAATAATAATAATATAAATTTTCTTTATTTATAAATTATGTGTCTTGTCTATACAATGATGGTTAATGTGGTCCAAAAGCAACACTGGGCCCTAACTTTTATTGTAAAAAAAAACAGAACAGACATCTTTAATATCTGGTACACAGAAGAAAGAAATGTGAACAAAAAAAATTTTTTTGGGGTGAACCATTAACAAGAAATACACATACCAAACTACAATAAAAAAGGAAATTTCTCTTGTACCTGGCATCCAGTATGCCCTCATACTCCGCCAGCTGTCTCATGAAGCTGGCATTGGGACGGGTGATACTGCGCTTCTGTTTGACGAAGTTATATGCTTTCTCCAGAGTCCAGCCGTTCTCTTTCATTGCATATGCTATTACAGTAGAGGCCGAGCGGCTTACACCCATCTTACAGTGAACCAAGCATTTGGATTGATTCTTTCTGTAGAGTACAGAACAAAACAGCACGGAGGGTGTGAAAAACCATAAGGAATGAGAAAAGTATGTTGCTTATTTTTTAAGATAAGTGGCTTACTTTGCTTTGACAATAAAGTTGTAGGTTTCGTTCCAGTGAGCCAGTAAGTCTGTGGCCTCGTCGTCGTACACTCGGATGTTGTGGTAGCAGAATGTTCCTGGGAAAAAGTTGTCTATTTCCCTTGTAACATTTAAGATGTAGCCCACCCTAAAAATGGCAATGAATTTAAATGAGGAGATGCCATAAATTACATCTGGACAACAATAGAAATCCATATTGCATGCAAGTTTATTCTTGTTCTTTAAATAAGGCACTAAAAATACACCCTGCTTCTTGCTGTGCTTTGATTGCTTTACTCTGAACTTTAGCTGAAATGGGAGAAAATGTTGCCCTTTAAGAGGTGATATGATACATACTCACCTTAAACTTTCACATTTACCGAACATTAACCCATTTACAGAAGAAGTCTCTTGAAAAAACAGTATGGGAGGAAAACAAACTGTGGATGCCAGTAAAAGGTAAAACTCACCCAGTTTCCTGAAGTTCCTCAAGATTAGAAGCATTCCATTCAGAACCCTGAAAAATGAACGATGCAAATCACTGGCTTTTTAGGGAAATTGGCATCTAGTGCCCCATATATGACAAATATCATCTGCTCTTCTACAGAACTAACAAGCTTTACATTAATAAATGTATACTAACTTCTGTGTCAAACTTCTTATCAAACAAGTGCTTCAAAATTTCAGCTTTTATTTGCATTTTATTTTGTACATATTTAACCAATTGGTTATTTGATGTAATTTGTTATTTTTATATTTTGGATAATTAATTACCTTATTTTCAAGGATAATTTTTAATTTTGGGGTAGGGTCTGCTGGGGGTGATGTGATTTGCTCATCATTATATGATAAAACCAATAAAAAGAGGGGGAAACGGTGGTGTTAGGGTTATTAGTGGCTTTCTGATAAAAGCAGCACTAACCAGATAAAGGTGGTCAAAGATGAGAGTGGCTTTATCCATCTGCCCAAGAATAAGCAGCATCTCATTGTCTATGAACTCTTTGTACTCTTTCAGGTTGCGGTTCATCTGTTGTTCCAGCTCACTACGAATCTAAGGAAAAACACACATCATTATTGACTTGCAGACTCAACAACTGTTATGTCATAGATCCTATTTACAACTGTAGTTAAGATCATTCTCCTGAAATCTGATCACAAGAGTTCAGCCGAGACACATTGCTGGATCCTGGTGGCAACGTGTCTCAAATGTTTCTCCTGTGACCACTTATGATTTTGAGTCTGTCGTGAAATATATCACTCAGTATGTCAGTATGTCACTGCGTTTTTTTATGCACTCTGCATTTCCCGCTGACCTCTTTGGACGTGACATTTTCAAAGTCCTGGTACATCATGATACTCCTGAGTCTGGATTTGATTAAACATTCTGTCCTCTCCCTCTCTGTTGGCCTGAGAAACAGAAACAGAACACAATGTAGATTCAAGAAAGAGCATCATTTTAAGATGAAGGTTGTTGTTTTATTTGTTTTACTTTTTTTCCGTTTGGGAAAATTCATCATCTTTAAAAAATTCTAAACAAACTATATAAAAATCATATACAAGAAAACATACAAAAAACTACCCACACAATATATGTTTAATTTTACAAAGAAATCACGTTTCTTTGACCATCATGATTAGCTCAACACAACAACACTAGCTCAACCAATTGCACTGCACCCTTCTCTTTTAAAACTTTACTCAAAGTGCATCTCCTCAGTTCCTACAGATACATTCAATTGTGATAACCCTCAACAAATATGTCCGGTTTTGCTCATGGTCTCAGTTGGACACAAAAGGACAATGCAAAAAAAAAGAAAAGTCACTTCCAAAAAAAACAAATCAAAATGTAGAATTAAATCTGCCTGTGGTTTTCACAAGTGCCAAGGACTCTGCACTCACTTGTCAACAAAGACTGCAGGAGAGTCTGGCCGCAGTGTTTCCAGGTCCTGCATGGCATTCCACTCGTTGATGCAGCTCTGTTCAGAGCCGATACAGCTCTCATAGTACCCCGTCCATGTGAGCGCCATGCCGCCGGGGAAGTAGTTGTACCTTCGTGAAACCTCACATGCCTTGTGTAAAATCTGCAGTGCAGACCTGAAGGAAGAGCAGGTTAAAGGTGAGCAAGATGGAGAGACCTGTGCAAATGATCACAATGCGAGTTTCTCTTTTTGGGGTCCATATGCTAGGGCTTCACAATAAAATAAAGTATAATCTTAAAAAGGATCAAACAGTGTCTCAAATTGAGTTAAAAATGACACTGGTGAAACAAAACACTAATCTCAGTTGATTAAGGGCATTTTCCCACCAGGCTCATTTGTTTCTTGAGTTTTCTCCCTTAGATTCAGTTTGCTTAGGGATATATGAACAGCAATTGCGCTCAGATCTGCACCAAAATAATTGCAGTTCCCAGCTTCAGAACAAGCAAAAGATCTACAGGTCTAAATGTTATAAAATTGCATTGGAATCAGCACTCATAACTTCTGTTCACTAAAAAGTACCATGGTATTACTGTGTTTTTTGGACAGTATGTTGGAGATCCATGCAGTGCGTGGTGGTTATGGTAATCGTTCAGTAATCATTGTTATAGTTTAATTTATTGGTATATCAAGGTGTCATGTTAAACATGGCTTATCTGATGATCTGATATTTCACTACCATGGTACTACCACAGTACTTGTTTGAAAGAGTCACCAGATGGCAGTGTGGCGCACTATTATATTTAAAGATGTCAAACTCCCAAAGCACCTGTGGTCCATTTGAAAAACAGTCCACTCATGTCATCTTCAACCCCCTGAGGAGCTGTTTTTTCTACCCCAGTAACAAACAAGTGCATAAATTGACCCAGCCAACTAGACAGCGGCTCTTGGTGAAAAAAACTATTTAACTTCACCTGATTAAGAGAGTTGATTGTAAGATAAATAAGAACATGAAAGATTGGAAATATCAGTTCTGAATGATTTTTTTTTTTTTTTGAGTGTTTTAGGGTGAATTAAGCACTCATTTTTTTTGAGTGTTTTAGGGTGAATTAAGCACTCAAATGACCTCTTACAGTTTTAAGAAGTAAAACTGTTAAAAGGAGACCCATTGTTGAACATGACCACAAAATCCATCTAATAGGTCAGCATGTACTACAGACTTAAATTTCTAAAATGTGAATTTAAATTGCTCTAGTACATTAATTATTGACTTTATTTTCTCACCACATGGCCTGGACTGACACCGGCTTGAAGATGTGCGTGCGCCCGACTGTAGTCATACTGAAGCCTCTGGAGACAGGAGAAGAGAGGTTAACTAAGGCCATCACGCATCATAAAAGAACTACAACATTTCTAAATAACAATGTAAATAATGAATGCTTGTTAACATTGTCATAGTCTTCATTTTCAGTGGGCAAATCAAATCAAATTTTTTTTAATTAATGCCATCTAGATCTGTGCATTAAATGCTGAAGTGGCCAGCAGCAGCATTTCCTCTCCATTCCCAGAGGGGGCGGTACTCACCCATCACCATCTAAATGAATCTTGGTGTCACTCCACAGTGGCAGCACCATCCCAATAGAGCAGTTCTTACTGTGAATGAAAGAAAAACACCCTTATTTTATGTCCTGTAGTGTCCCTGCAGGAGGAAACAAAACTCCTAAACGGGTCTGTTTGATTGAAGTCACCTGTCTTTGTTGCTAAAGTCCATCCCCAGCAAGATGTTTTCCTCAGTGTCTTGACGGCCATTTGTGTAGACTACCACCATGTACCGCACGCGGTCTGACCACGCACTCTCTAACCGCACCGCCTGCACATTACAGTTGACATAAGTTTTGTTTAGTGCAAAAACAGAGCCCACAAACACAATATATTAAAATATATTAAACATCTTAACGAACTGAATTGTCTTACAAAAATAGATCACCTGAAAATGAAAACTCAGTCTTTATTCACTCACCCTCGTGTCTTTCCAAACCCGTATGGTTTTATTTCTCTGAGTAACACACCTTGTGAAGAATCTTCACGCAGCTTTTTTCCCAAACGACTGTCAAGCTCGTAAAGAGCTACAAAACTATATTTAATTCTTCTAAAGCAGAGGTTCTCAACCTTTTTGAGAGCTATCAAAGCTATCAAAAAGACGTATAGACTGTAAAAATGACATAATTTGACACCAAATGCCATAGGTTTTTGTGATCAAAATCATTGAAGGGAAAATGTTCAATATAGAATAATGATATAACTGTCACGCAGAGCTATTTTATGGTTTCAGAAAACTTCTTGATCGCAGATATTTAAAAATTATTCTTTTGTGTTGGGTTTGGAATGTCATGAGGTTTAGTTAACAATGACAGAACAGAAATCGACATGTCACACGTGTTTGACACTTGTATTAGTATATTTCACCATTGAACCCTCAGTAACAGCTAGTAAGACATTTAAACGTGCCTTTATACACACAGCAAAAGAAAACAAGCTTCAGGCAACACGTTGACAATAAAACCCATTCAGCCTGACTGCACGTAACTCACTGCCAAAGTGTTAGTCATTGACAGCGTGTGTGTTCTCTCACCAGTTTGATGCGGTCTTCAGATCGAAGAATGTTGATCATCACCTGTAGATGCTGAGGTAAGTCACCTGTTGAGTGAAACCATCGTTACAATCCAAACAAAACCATGATGACTATTTCGTTTACATTGACACCAGTGGCGTCTCAAACCCATATCGGAAATCTACTGAAGAAAAACAACCATAACAGTAAACGAGTTGACTTAAAAGTGATGTCATGAAAGTTAGAAGTGAATTAAGGTTTATAAGAGCAAGCGTGCCAAGAAGAACGCCAAGACTGAGTTATGCGAATCAGTCTTTAAGTGTTGGGTGGGAAGACAACGGTATGCTTTTGATTAACGTTCTTATAGCGCTGCTGATTTTACGAGAATCCAGAGTACAAGTGTCCAAATGCACAAAGGTAATGCGGAGAAAATGTGCTTTGTTGCTTCTTGCGTTTACATGTCTCATATTTCATTAAACGATAAACTTTGACATGAATAAGCAACTTTCGGCTGCATTGTGACCAGGAATGTGTAAATAAGTTCCACCCTATGTGCCAAAGGTATCAATGATTATAAATCTGACAACCTGAAAATCATCTTATTCTAGCCCCGCCCCTTTTGATGCAAGTCAATAAGAGATTCCAAGTCTTGAATACACACGATCTGTTTACATTTCATTCTCCTCCTCAACACAGACAGACTAACTCCTCTGACCTCTGACTGTGGTGTGTTCCTACCCAAACAAACCTCCTCCTACTCTTGTAGGCTTTGGCAGGATCAATGAAGCTATGATGTAACTGCTGTGGGACATGTGGGAGGCCAATCAAAGTGTACGAGGAGGTTAAGAACAAAGCCAGAAATGTGAAAACCAAATAAACTCAGATGAAAAGACAAATCTTGTCATGTATACTTAACAAAACAGATGATGTTCTCTATGGTTTATTGGCTGCTTTGCATTTGGGACATGTATGAAAAGAAGGGGTATGTTTTCTCCTCCAACAGAACAAGCCTCTTGGTCTTCTGGGTCTCTGTGACAATAATTTACATAACTTTACATGCTTATCTGATAAAAACTGATATGTAAAGGAATCACTAAGGCAGCACTGGATCCCAGGGCACAGCTTTGATCAAGAAGCATGCAAGACTGAGAATCATCGTTAAAGGAATAGTTTACTCAAAAAATTACATTTCATCATCTTTTACTCACATTCATGTTGTTACAAACCTGTTGAGTGCCAAGAAACACAAAACAAGAAATTCTGTAGAATGTACAGGTCCTTTTTCCCTCCATGCAATTATAATGAATAGGGATTTAAGCTTCAAAAGTACCATAAATGTTATATTAAAATGATCCATATGATTTGTGTGTTATAATGAAAGTCTTCTGAAATCATATGCAGCACAAACAGAGGGATATCTTCCCCACCAGCACACTGTTAACTGAAGAATCATTGTGATCAAATCATTGAGTCAGGAATCAGGATTCAAGAGCCAGATTCAACAAACAGACTGCTTTTGTGAAGCAACTCAAGTTTGATTCATTAACAAATTGTTGACATTGCAAGTCATACGGATCACTTTTGTTGCATTCTTTTTCAAGCTTAAAAGTCCAGTCCCAATTCACATTACGTGCATGGAAAAAAGCGCCCGTGTACATCATTTACAAAAAGAATCGCTTCTGGAGAAGCTTACTGCCGAAAGTCATGCAGGTTTGGGGCAACATTATGATGAGTAAATCTGGACAGAATTTGCATTTCTGCATAAGCTATTAGTTAAATAATTATTCTGACTGATTGAGCACAGTTTGACACACAGCTTTCTCCAACAATTATGATTTTGACAGTGATTCATCGTTTTAATTTCACGTTTTTTGTCATGATCTGTCAATATGACCGAAACCAAGAAAGTAGCCAAGACCTTATACTAAAATGATTTAAACAAGAGGCCAAACAGACACAACACAACATTTGTATCTTTGTTTAATAATGCACAGTCATTTTAAACAGTATAAACTCTTGGTAAAAGGGGTTTGAGTACTGAAATTTATAGTATACACTACCAAAAAAAAAAAAAGACGAAGAAGAAATTAATACTTTTTTCAGCAAGGATGCATTAAATTGATCAAAAGTGACAATAAAGACTTTGATATATCTTGGTTTACTCAAAAATATTAGGAGCACAACTGTTTTCAACACTGATAATAATAAGAAATATTGGTGACACTTTAGTATGGGGAACACATACAGTATTCACTATTAATATTAACCATGACTTTTGCCTCAATAAACTCCTAATTTATTGCTTTTTAATAGTTAGTAAGGTAGATTTTGTAGAATTTAAGTTTACGTATTGGGTAGGATTAAGAGATGTAGAATAAGGTCATGTAGAATAAGGCATTAATATGTGCTTTATAAGTACTAA
Organism: Scardinius erythrophthalmus; assembly: GCF_964197995.2. Lineage (NCBI taxonomy): Eukaryota > Metazoa > Chordata > Actinopteri > Cypriniformes > Leuciscidae > Scardinius > Scardinius erythrophthalmus. Next base: position 12,955,694 of record NC_138225.1, on the reverse strand, counting down.
TAAACAGCCAATGTATAAAATCAGCATATTAGAATGATCATGACCCCAACCTTTTGAACAGTAGTGTCTTTTTTTAAGCACATTGAACTATTTCATCTCAAAAATTTAGGAGAAATCTAATTCCTCATAATATGACCCCTTTAAATTTGCCTTTGTGCTTTACTTGGACCTCTAAAGAACCTTTCCTTTATCTCATTATTTCACTCTGCATTTATAGCACAGTTGCAAATATTTATGGTGTATCTTGCTTTAGGAAGTTGGACAGTGTTTAATACATCACAACTGATACTATTTTAGACTGTCTGGCTCCTGGCACCATGAGAATGCAAATAGAGGTGACTGATGACGTCAAATAAAAATAAAAAACATGACAGGACCTAACATCTAAAAGCAAGGATATTTAAAGAGAAGATATTTTAGAGCTTGATTTACCTTCAGAATGAGTACCAAGGATTTGCCTCATGAATAAATGATAAACTGTGACAAGGTCTTACTGAGAAAAAAGCAGAGATATTCTTACTGTCAGAGAACATTTTGTACCCAGACTGCAACAGAGGAAGAGAAACCTTGCATCGTCTAGTCTAACACAGACATCCGCTGTTTCTCAATGGAGACAGCTGACTTCTCTAACTTTAAAGGCTGTGATGCAATTGTATTTTTTCAAATGATCTAATTCTTGTAATCTAATTCCAGATCTTCTAGACTGTCTGCATAAGTCACTTTATAGGAAGTGTTTGTCATGTTCATCTTGTGCTTGATGGCCAGTTAATTATTTGTGCATTTCACTAAAAGCTCATGACTCAAACAAACCCTACGTGCCCCGAGACAATGTAAAAACAAAACCACTCGTCAAACCTGTGTTAACGCACCTGTGGATTAGCACTATACCTGACACATCAAATCGAAACCTCACATCCCAACAAGACGACAGCGTAATTGTAGCCAACTGACAAAACAGATGCTTGATAATATCAGATGATATGAGGGGCCATTAAAAAAAATCAGTCTAAACCTGCTGTGATATGAAAAGCTGTCTGAAAGCGCGGCGAGATAGTCAGCGCATAAAGCCTGGGGGTTTTTGTGTCTGCATGGTGTTTAGTTTCCCTCATAACAGATTCAATTCACCCGAAGCAACACCCTTCTGTTTAGCAGTAAACATGTTTAATAAATTCAACGTGTCACACATGTTAGAAGGTGCTGGACGGATGGCGGCTGGGACATCTGTTGTCATGCATTTGTGTCTGCGTTGTTGCTGAGGAGATACAGTCTTTGATCGACTGATTAAATGTGTCAGATCAATTGCACAAATGCTTGTTTTTCTAGCAGTGGTTTTGTACTGTAGTTTTAAACTACTGTAAATAAAAATGGTTTGTGACTTCTGTCTTCCAAACTAAAATCCCAAATATCATTCGATTTTTTTATAACTGTATTACTGTTTGTTGACATTTACCCACAATAGGTTGTTTAACAGGCAGATTGTGACTTACCACCACAGACAATGAGAAAACAAGCTCCACTTTTGGTATGCATATCTAAAATATTTAATGTAAAGTATGTGTCTATACAGACAGCCTCTCTACAAATGCGTTCCTTTCTGGCGTCAACTGTCCCATAAATTAGATTAAGTGTATGAACATACATTTATGCAGAGTTAACAGTAAACTGTGCATCATAAACCACGTAAAACAGAGATGTCCCATTCAGTGTGCCCTGTCAATAAGAAGTGATGTTCTCACAGTCCCAACTGCTAATCTGGCTAATCCACATACAAACACACACACTTGTCTGGGACACGCTTAGCCAGACAGCATCTGCTGCAGAATTTCTGAATTTCTCTCTCAGGACAGACGGTATGACTTCGTCAAAGGTTTAAAAGACATAGCCGAATCGTTGTCATTTAGGAATAAGATTTTATGTGGGTTAAAAAGATTTTTTTTGTGGGTTTTTGAATCGAGAACTTTTAACGATTAATTGTGCTGCTTTAAAAGTCACCCTTACAAAAATTACTGTAGTAACCATTATTTCCACCAAAACACCATAATTCAAACTGTTATTGTCTGTAATGTAAAATGACATAAACTTCCTATCTTAATTATTGACTCAAGATTTATTCCTAAATGAAATTACCACAGTAATACAGGCCCTAAAGTACAGTTAATACAGGATCGTTAATACACTGTTGACAACAGTGAGCATTCAAAAACGTCACCTGTACTTTGGCTGCTTATATAAATTGAGGAACACACTGACGTGTGATGCAAGGGAGGAGACAAGATCGTATACAAACCCCTCAATCCCATTCAAGTGCATGCATGGACTGACCTGCATGCTTGTGGTGAGGATGACCTCTCGGACCCTGTGGACAACTGCCCTGCTGCAAAAACAGAGCGGCCCCCTTGACCATGAAGAAGCTCTCACTTAAACTGTAAAAGATGGAGGGAAAGAAAGGGTAGAGAGGAGACCATGTGAGAAACGACAGCAACAATTGACCAAAACATGCCTCCATGACAGTTTAGACAACAAAACCCCAGGAACTAAAAGTTGTGGAGTTGGATTTAGCGCAAGCATGTGGGTTTTTCTTTCTCCACTCATAAAAAAAAAAAAAAACACTGAGTCCTGTTCACTGGTTCATATACTCTCATTCAGCTCTTTCCTGAAGAGAAGGTTGAAAAGAATAGCATTTAAATGAAATAGAAATATTATGTAACATTATAAATGTCTTTACTGTCACTTTTGATCAATTTAATGCATCCTTCCTGGATAAAAGTATTAATTTCTTTTAAATAAATCTCACTGACCCCAAACTTTTCAACGGTGGTCTACAAATATACATACATTTCATTATGCGTGCATAAATGTAGGATGATGTCAATAATCTAAGAAGTTGTCAGTGGGTTTATGATAAATACATATGGCTGTGTGTCCATACTTTCCATATGAAAACAAAACACTGTGAATGACCTATGACGGGCCATCTTTAATCTTCTGGGATTGAATTTTGCATGTTATACTACCCATCTCACCATCAGTCACCCGACCCGTATGCTCACGACATGTGCTTTAGGTCTGTGATTTTAGGTGGGGCTATAATTAGCCTTACATGCAGTTAAACACACTTATAGAAATGTGAACCACCTGAGGCTTATGATTATTCTAATGCACTGTGGCAAAAGTAAGTCTTAATGGAAACTCAGTACTGGGAAAACCAGGACTACAGCTGGTAAGGTGAGAAATGTGCTCAATATCTTGCAGAGAAGCTACTGAGCTGTAATGAAAACACTCTCGTCTGTTATCCTACTGTCATAACAGGGTAGGGATGGTTCACATGAATTAGTCTGAACATGGTACATGGTGTTGTACATGACTTTGGTTGACAGTTTAATGAACTGTGTGTGTGTGTGTGTGTGTGTGTGCGTGCGTGCGTGCGTGAGAATGGCCTCTTCCTTGCCTGAGGATTTATTGTGTCTATATATACAGTGAGGAAAATAAGTATTTGAACACTGCTATTTTGCCAGTTCTCCCACTCCCACAAAATCATGGAGGGGTCTGAAATTGTCATCGTAGGTGCATGTCCACTGTGAGAGACATAATCTAAAAAAAAAAAATCCAGAAATCACAATGTATGATTTTTTAACTATTTATTTGTATGATACAGCTGCAAATAAGTATTTGAACACCTGAGAAAATCAATGTTAATATTTGGTACAGTAGCCTTTGTTTGCAATTACAGAGGTCAAACATTTCCTGTAGTTTTTCACCAGGTTTGCACACACTGCAGGAGGGATTTTGGCCCACTCCTCCACACAGATCTTCTCTAGATCAGTCAGGTTTCTGGGCTGTCGCTGAGAAACACAGAGTTTGAGCACCCTCCAAAAATTCTCTATTGGGTTTAAGTCTGGAGACTGGCTAGGCCACGCCAGAACCTTGATATGCTTCTTACAGAGCCACTCCTTGGTTATCCTGACTGTGTGCTTCGGGTCATTGTCATGTTGGAAGACCCAGCCTCGACCCATCTTCAATGCTCTAACTGAGGGAAGGAGGTTGTTCCCCAAAATCTCGCAATACATGGCCCCGGTCATCCTCTCCTTAATACAGTGCAGTCGCCCAGTCCCATGTGCAGAAAAACACCCCCAAAGCATGATGCTACCACCCCCATGCTTCACAGTAGGGATGGTGTTCTTGGGATGGTACTCATCATTCTTCTTCCTCCAAACACGTTTAGTGGAATTATGACCAAAAAGTTCTATTTTGGTCTCGTCTGACCACATGACTTTCTCCCATGACTCCTCTGGATCATCCAAATGGTCATTGGCAAACTTAAGACGGGCCTTGACATGTGCTGGTTTAAGCAGGGGAACCTTCCGTGCCATGCATGATTTCAAACCATGACGTCTTAGTGTATTACCAACAGTAACCTTGGAAACGGTGGTCCCAGCTCTTTTCAGGTCATTGTCCAGCTCCTCCCGTGTAGTTCTGGGCTGATTTCTCACCTTTCTTAGGATCATTGAGACCCCACGAGGTGAGATCTTGCATGGAGCCCCAGTCCGAGGGAGATTGACAGACATGTTTAGCTTCTTCCATTTTCTAATGATTGCTCCAACAGTGGACCTTTTTTCACCAAGCTGCTTGGCAATTTCCCCGTAGCCCTTTCCAGCCTTGTGGAGGTGTACAATTTTGTCTCTAGTGTCTTTGGACAGCTCTTTGGTCTTGGCCATGTTAGTAGTTGGATTCTTACTGATTGTATGGGGTGGACAGGTGTCTTTATGCAGCTAACGACCTCAAACAGGTGCATCTAATTTAGGATAATAAATGGAGTGGAGGTGGACATTTTAAAGGCAGATTAACAGGTCTTTGAGGGTCAGAATTCTAGCTGATAGACAGGTGTTCAAATACTTATTTGCAGCTGTATCATACAAATAAATAGTTAAAAAATCATATATTGTGATTTCTGGATTTTTTTTTTTTAGATTATGTCTCTCACAGTGGACATGCACCTACGATGACAATTTCAGACCACTCCATGATTTCCAAGTGGGAGAACTTGCAAAATAGCAGGGTGTTCAAATACTTATTTTCCTCACTGTACTTACAAACAATACATCAGAGACAGAAAGAGTGAGCAAAAAACATTTTCTGACGAATGCAATACTCATATACTACTATATTGTAAACTACTGTACAACTGGGCACTTGAAAGCAGTTGTAGAAACTACTACTAGCCACTACTAACAAAAATAACTAACCCATAGAACCAGTAATAAACCCATAAAACAGTAATTTTGGTAAGATTATTTCAATTTAAAATAACTGTTTTCCATTTAAATATATTTTAAAATGTAATTTATTACTAATTTTCAGTCTTCAGAGTCACATGATCATTCAAAAATCATTCTAACATGGTGATTTGGTGCTCAAGAAACATTTTTTTAACTGTTGAAGACAGTTTTGCTGATTAATATTTTTTTTGGAAACTGTGAGATCCTTTTCATGATTCTTTGATGATTAAAAAGTTTAAATAGAAATGTAACATTATAAATGCCTTTACAGAATCAATTTAAAGCGCACTTGCTGAATAAAATAATTATTTTTCTTTTAAAAAAATTGCATTTCATAACCTGAGAATTGATGAGCGTAACATTAGTGCTTGACAAGAACAACAAGAACAAGAACACACATGCATGATGTCATACGACTTGTCAGGCAACTAGTTGTTGACTGTGGCTTCATTCATGCAGCACACTTCATCTGAACATACTCTCTAAATCACGCTCACTGTCTTGAAAATGAGAACATTACAAAGTGAACTGTTTGTGAACAGAACTGTAATCAACTGACAACTGTATTCTGCTTTTGTGTGAATACAGCCCAATTACATTGCAGTATGTAGGCCACTGGCCATTGTTCTCTCTAGTTACCATTACTGAACCTTTAAAAAGATATCAGTGGACCACTACAGAGAACACAGAATTCATGCTAAATAAGCAATAAGACCATACTTTTTCTGAGCTTCCTTAAGAATAACTAGCTGACTAATTCAGAACCCAAAGGGTTTGACAATTTCTAAAATATGTAGTTTTTCAAAACTCTACACTAATCTGGAATCTCATTTCAATTAAATGGTTCATGTAAAAAAAGAAATCTGTGTCAAACTTAATAAAAGTAAAGTAAAATAATCCCTTTCTCAAATCCACAGATGCAACACAAAGTATGAAATGTACAGCATAGACTGGCTATTTAGGAGAGGCTCCTCAAAACCATCATGCTCTAGTCAGGAAAAATATTTCGGGGTCAGATTGTTTTCTCGCCCTGCTATGGCTGTGACCCTCTGCTGACTCATCCCTCTCATTTTCCCTGACTGGACTTCCAGTGTCTCAGCATTCAGAGAAACAACCATCACATGATTAGCAACCAGCAACAAAACTCGCATTGTGCCCCCACCCAACCCTTCTCTTTATTTCTCTCCTACTTCCTCCTCCTCCCTTTCTCTTATTCCCCTCTTCAACTTTCTCACCCTCCCTCCAAAGGCCTCGAGGGTGTCAGCGGATCACAGCGCCTTTTGTTTCCATCCTCCTCTCTTTTGTTTCTCCTCTCCCTGCTGCGCTCTCTCTCTGTCCGCCCCTCTGAGCGATTTATGTGAAGGCTGGAAGCAGCTCAGCACCGTTGGGCTGATGGATTGAGTCATGACTGAGAGACAGACAGCTGAAAATGACGATACACAAGCCCTGAGCAGAATACGCTCATCTCCAAGGGTGTAATTATGATGTGAGTAAGAGTTTTGAGAAGAAACCGCCCTAAAACGTCTCTGTCCACGTTTCAATTGTATGTTTAGAGTCGGCCCCAGATGGATACTTGGCACCTGGTGTTGGATGAACGGCCCTTTGGTAGAAATTCTGGAATCAAAACTACAGCTAAAATATAAACTTATTTTCCTGATGAATGTCACAGAAATGAACTTGGTATACACTTTTCTGTAGGAAATATTATATATTTTTTTAACAGAAAAAGAGTGAAAACTTGTTAATTGGTTAACTATAAAAGTTACATGGTTTAATATTGCATATTGTATAATATATATAATATTGTAAAATAATGGATTTTGGAAGTAAAAACTTAATTTACAGTGAAAAACGGTAAAAGGACATTCCCAGAATTCCCTGCATGGCACAATATATCATTATATTTACCTCTTTAATGAACATGTTGCATTTTATGTTATTTAGTTAATGTTCATTACATAATTTAGTGTCATGGACACTGAATTAATAGACATAAAGAGAGCAATATGTTTGGCAAAGACTGAATAAATCACAACTGAATAATATGTAGGCCAAAAAGAGACCGCAAAAACTAATATTTTTCAGCTTTCTGATATTCAAGACACATCCAGTATAAATCAATCAATATGTATGCATTTGCTCTTAATATAGCTTATTTCCAATAAGAGGATCAATCACTTCGACCAAAAAAACTTGTAGTAAAGTACATTCAAATTGTTCAAAAGCAAGAAGTAGGCTAAAAATGTAAAAAGTGGAAACGGCAATACGTGAGCGATGATGCTAAAAATAAAATATATTAATTGAATCCGAATGATTCTTGGATTTAAACAGACAGTTTGAACTGAATAATGAAATTAAATGAATTTATCGACTAATACTGTTTTTGCTACTGAAGTTTAAACTATAAATTTCAATGCTCACGTACTGAGTCAGAAGACAAGGAATGATCTACAAATTAGTATACCAATAATGGCAGTTGTGACCAAATAAAGTGCATTTAAAAGTTACAATCTAAGCCCACCCTATAGAAGGACAACTTTTGAATAAACGTACTCATTTTCGCCAAAAATACTTTTCATATCACAGCAAAGCACAGTATCAAGCACACAGGCCGAACAACTCCACATGACAGTCAGTAAATTCATCTGAAGGTCATAATTCATTTGGCACAGCATCATCTCCATCTGATAGTATTTTGATAATGGCCATCTGCAGGAGTGGTGTGTCCACTCTTATATAATGCACACAACCTAAGGCAAATACAAAACACAAAATTGGACAACCGCATGCCTATCATTCAAATATGCAAACATCACTACCTCTCAGGTAACACAAAGAGCAATAATAAAAAGAAAGTTTCTGATGTGGCAAGACCAGATTTTACAGGTCAAAGCAAATCTATAGTATGTGACCAACATAAAGAGCAAACACACATGTAAGCTGAAAACTGTACTCATCTTTAGGCCTCAGCTATAACTGGGTCAAACATCACCTATAGTCCAGTGTATCATGAAGAAAAAAAAAAGTGTATCATGGTTTCCACAAGCAGTACAACTGGTTTCAACAATTATAATAATAAGAAATGTTTCTTGAGCACCAAATCAGCATATTAGAATGATTTCTAAAGGATCATGTGACACTGAAGACTGGAGTAATGATGCTGAAAATTCAGCCTTGCCATCACAGGAATACATTACATTTTAAAATGCATAAAAAACTGCATGTTTATACTGCATATTTGATCACAGACCCCAAACTGTACATTAGCAACAATGTGAGCGAAAAGTTAAACTGGAAAATCGACAATTTCCATATTAATTAGCACTTAACATAATGCCTTAGGAGTTGGTTTGTCTCCTTTTTACTTTAATGACAGCAGCACACAAGACGTAAATTCAATTAACACAATGAATTCCATTAGTTTGTGTAAAACCTGATGATCATGTTTTCCAGATCGGTTTAAGAATGTGACCTGGACCATGCGTCGGTCCAAAGAACTGATTATCAAAGTCACAAAAATGCTTAATTATTGACTAGAAACAGTACAGAATATTAAATATTTCATATTCACTTCACATCAAAATCCTAAAACAATCTGTTCATTTCCAGACCGCAAACGCAACCTGTGATTTTCAGACTTCTGGATCTTACTGTACAAGCCATGCGTCACAATCAATCAAAGGTATAAATGGCACTGCAATCCACATCAGCTCTGATTTGACTTAAGACTCTTGCACCAATTCATTGGTTCACTCACATGTGGTAGATCTGGCTCTGCGTGACGAATGCATTATCCACAAAGTACGGTAGCATCTTCAGCACAACTTCCTGACAGGAGTCTAAGACCAGATGCATCCTGCTGCTGGCTACAGGGAGCTCTCCCTCGCCCGGTCTGCAGGACGCTTCGGGCAGATCGGGAGAAAAACAGCATGCAGAGGAGAGGAGGAGAGTCTGCAGCCCCTACCTCAGTCTGACGCTGTCCGCGAGTGTGTGAGCGAGTTCCTACTGACGCACTCCCTCCCTCTCTCTGTGTGAGTGTGTGTGTGTGGGTAAATAGAGAGAGGAGGAAAAACCTGTTCCCTTCTCTTGCAGTTACAGGGAGGGACGAGGCGCTCTGTGTGTGCGCATGATGAGAACGTTTCACAAGAGAATTCACTTTTAATGAAATGTGTTACTTGCTTTTTCTTTGTAATTGTTTGTGAAATGAACTTGCAATTAAAAATGTAGTGCACTCCAAACCGCTATGACACTGCAAAAAGCCCGGCAGGCCACAGAGATCCTGGTGGCTCTCTTGGAGAAATAAAAGCGCTTTACACCAGCAAATCTGACAGAAAAAAAAAAGAAAGGATTCCAGCAGTAAAAAGAGAATCTTGTTCTGGTTCAGTACTACAAAAACTACTGGCTACTAACAGCTGGAACAAATGTGCTGATCTTCTTAGTTGGGGCTCCTGAATGCTTGCCACACCCTAAAATGATCTGTCCCAGAATCCTCTGTGCCATCCTCACAACACTGTCAGACGAATCAGGGAAGCTTCTTTAAAATCTCATTATATATGGGGGATGAGTAGAATGCAGTAAGTGTAGGGACTGGATGACCGTCTGTTGCCTGTCAACACCTTGACTGAGGAGGGCTGACTCTTTCTGTCTAAAAGCTGATAAAACAGGACAAAGAGAAAACTGAGACACCAAGGAACAGAAATAGCTGGGGGGAATCTGCAAAAAAGGGGGAGGGGGGATATTTAAGAAGGAAGGATGGATGAACAGAAAGGGAGATGAAGAGAGCCGTCTTAAATAACTAGAGAAGCCAAGAGGACGGGACTTACTAAAGGGCATTTGGAATTTTTACTTTCTGGATTAGCGAGACAAACAACTAAGAAAACAAACTAAATGCAGCCAGGTTACACTCTTTAAAGGAATTTTCTGGGTTCAATTCAAGTGGAATGCTGTCAATTACCACTAAAATAACTTTGACTTGTCCCTCAGTTCATAAAAATAAGCAGAAACCATGTCTACAGTAATGAACTCACTATGGAAGCAATATATGGGACAAGAAATTGCAGAGGGTTTCCTCAGAAATGAGAGCAGAAGAATATTTTTGTTTATTATTATTAAAACTATAAGCTATACTGCAAATCATCTTTTGGTGGGACAATTGTTCTAGGCAGATAAACGTATTTTAAAAAAATATTTTACTAGTACACATTTTTCTCCTGTTTTTCAGTAAAATTATCTATACATCTCTAAATAGTTTGGGACTTGAATTAAGTTTGTTTTTCCTAAAAAAAATTTTTTTTTGAAGCATAAATCAAATAAATTTGATTGAGGTTTAGGTTTAAAACAAGTAAAAAAAACAACCATTGGTTGATAAAAAATTAATTGAAGATATACACTATCGTTCAAAAATTTGGGGTAAGATTTATTAAAGAAATTAATACTTTATTAGAGAGAATGCATTAAATTGATAAAAAGGGACAGTCAAGACTTGAGCTGTTGAAAATTCTGCTTTGCCATAAAAGGGATAAATACAATATAAAAATATATTAAAAAAGAACAGTTATTTTAAATTGTAATATTGCAATATTAAGGTTTTACTGTATTTTGATTATATGTTGAACATAAGACACAAAATTTCGAAATCTTACCGAATCTTACCTCAAACATTAGTGTTATTGTAAAGTATTCTTTGAAAACAAGTCCCAAGCAACAATTTACTTTGTAAGTAAATTTAACTTGTTATAAGTATTTTTAAGGTGCAGTGTGTGATGTTTAGCGGCATATAGTGGTGAGGTTACATATTGCAACTAACAGAAGTTACGGCGGCTGACAGGAAAAGATGTCGACGTCTGAGACATCAGAGAGTGGCCATTGAACCCGAGGCATTCCTCAACTATTCATTGGTTCAATCAAATGATTGGGTTATGTTCGTAACTTATCACAGATCTTTCTTAAAGGGGTCATATAATGCCATTTTTGTACAAGCTAATATGATTCTTTAGGGTCTAAATTAAACGTTTGTAATATACTTTAATTAAAAATTCTCATTAGTATTGTAAGAAAACACTAATTTTACCTGGTCAAAAACAGCTGTTTTCAGCACGCCGTTTCAGTGCATGTGTCTTTAAATGATAATGAGCTTTGCTCACCCCGCCCCTCTGTTCTGTGGGTACACCGTATATTAGACATTCTCTGACCGCATCTAACACAATAACCACGTGTTATTCGTTATAAACGTGGGATTATGAATTATATTGAGAACGTCGTACATAGAAAACATGCCGTAATGTACCCTGAGTGTAAACCTTAGACGCATTCATCGTGAAGCCTGCAGCAAGGTTTGCAAATTTCGCAAAGATTAATATAAATACTAATATAAAGGTTAATGAAACATTACACTCACATCTTCTGGAGGTTCAGCAGGAACACGTTGGTACCGATCCGTTTTTTCTCGTTTGTGAAGCTGTCTGGTGTGAAATGATTCGCGCAAACATGAAAGCACAGACGATCGTGGGGAATCCCCGTGAGGGAATCCCCGCGTCAATCCTTTGGGCATATCGCTTCAAAAACAAAACTCAGCCACTGCTTCTTCAACGGCTCGGATTTAGGAACATCCAAATGATTGCTGTGTTTGTTCCTTATTACATCTAAGAACAGAACACCACAATCGCTTAGACGCCATTCTACTCCAGCATATCAACAATGGCGGACTACAGACGACAGCTGTCACAGCTCGCTCAGGGCGGGTCTTGTGTTGAAACACGGCTGTCAATCACAATAGCGGGAGGGGCGTACGATCTTATGACGTCACAATATCGAACGGCTTGATTTCAGAGATGGTCAAACATATAAGGAGATTAAAACAAAACCACTGGATGGATTTTTATCATGATAGGATGGTTGTGTACAGGCACTGCCAACAGACATTTCAGTGCAATCAACTTGTAAAAGTGCATGTACCATTATATGACCCCTTTAATCTGGAACGATTTACCATAAAAACATTAAATTGAATGCTAATAACTTCCTTTAATAACAAAGAAGATCACTCTTGCTTTTTTCTTATCACTATGTACATATCCTTTAAAGTTTACTGAACAGCAGTTCTGTTAAGCAAAAATATCCCCTACTTCTATACAAAATACTCTTGTAGATCACCACAGATGGGCCTGTGCTACTCAAACAGACCTCCTTTCTTGGGCATATGTGCTACTGCAATATATATGACAGGTGTGTGAACATCTAAACGCATTCATGATGTATATCCTAGACCAGGGGTGCCCAATCCTGCTCCTGGCGATCGACTGTCCTGCACAGTTCATCTCCAACCCTAATCAAACACACCTGAAGCAACCAATTAAGGTCTTCAGAGCACGTCAGGATCACTTGAAAATTAAAGGCAGGTGTGTTTGATTAGGGTTGAGATGAACTGTGCAGGACAGTCGATCGCCAGGAGCAGGATTGGGCATCCCTGTCCTAGACAGATCAGCCTTACGTGCTCACGCTTTGACATGCCAAGTCATGGAGCACATGACTACACTTACAGAGCTTCCCATGTGACTCAGCATAACCATGGCAATGCGATCAGGCAACCTCCAGAACACCTGACAGGTGTCCCGATTCAGGATGCCTGCATGTGGAGCTCTAAGCAGATCAGGCGTGTGTGTGTGTGTGTGTGTGTGTGTGTGTGTGTGTGTGTGTGTGTGTGTGTGTGTGTGTGTGTAATGTAAGGCGTGCGTTTACTGGATTATTCCAGTGTGCTGAGACTGCACTGGTACACAATAGTGCTACGGTTGTTTTTTGCACGCACAGGCACAAAAAGATTAAAAGCTTCTTTTCTGGGAGCAAATGTTACATAACATTTCCATTATATCTTCGCCGAGCAACGAAGGAAAAAAGAGGGACAAAAGGAGGGAAGGAGGGAAGAAGGGGAAGGAGGGAGGGAGGGAAGGAGGGAGGGAAGGAGGGAGGGAGGGAGGGAGGGAGGGAGGGGGCAAATAGCGCACCAATCTCTTCTCGAGTGTCGAGGCGAGAATGATGAATCGCAGATTACATCAGTGTTCTTCAATCTATTGGCCACATGCCTGTATTTGCTCCGCCTCTCTATTAATCATACGAATTGCCACATGTACCGGTCTTGGTCTGAATGATGTTGAACGTACTCTCAAGAATACATGCATGTTCATGCATCTTGTGCTCTTGTAATAGAACTTGTGATTCTAAGAAAAGAGTTATTGTTATCCAAACTAAAACAGACAGCAAAGACTTGAGAATAGTTGTTTTGTGACAGGTGAAATGAAATTAAAAGGCACACTATGCAAGATTTGTACCTTAATATAACAGCTTTGAAATCATTTTGATGGTAAACGAACTCGTAGTAAAGCGAATCATCCCGACAGCAAAGCGGGTGGGGGACGCCGCCGCAGGCAAAACCAGCAATGCAGGTTTGAGAGGTGGCGCCCCGGCAAATCTCGCGAGAATCACGACTTGCTTTACGGCACGACGTCACCAAGCGGCAACCTCCCCGTCTCTCCCTTGAAACCAACACGGAAGTGAGTTAAACTGTAATTCGTTGACTGGCCGCTTGAGGCTGTTGTCAGAAGTGAGTCAAATCTGTATCTCCCCCATGTTAAAATGACCAACTTTACAGCAGAAAAAAACGTGTTTAAAGCCTGGTGTCTGTATGTGGATTTGGTCTATACAGCTAATTTTGCCCTTCATAACAACTGTGAGGGGGGTGAATTATTTTATAACTCGTCCGTTTAGTTGATTAATATTTAAATTTAAGGGTGTGGCCAAGCCACTTGAGTGACAGATGGATTGCCGCTGTCAGTGCTAGCCGTTTGTCTGCTGTTACTAGCCGTCACTTCACCTCAGCAATGTTAGCTGCTGAACTTGCCATCTCTGCAGTGTTTGTGCTTTTTTTCGGGATTATCATTTCATACAATTTTAATACTTGGGTAACGTTACAAAGCTCACGTCTTTGGATTCCGTCGTTATCGTTCGAGAGAACAACCAGCGCTGTATTTCAGTTGTTTTCCTCTGTGAACATGCACTAATGGATGTCTGACAATTTCGTTGCTTTTTGGGGTTTTCAAATTTAAAACGTCAATAAATGCTCGTTCGTTCTGCTCCCATGGAACAGATGGATTATAATATGCTTATGTAGGTTACCGTCAGATGAAATCATGCGGGCGTCGGCGCTTTCTCCGTCCGTGAATGAGCGCGGATTTTCTAGCGCATTTACTTGCACTTCAAAGGCAATATATCTATGGTTTAACGGTTAAACCATAACCCATTTGAGAGACGGCCAACATCAGAATTTAAAATGGACTGAATAAGCTCTCTACGAACTTGAGCGATGCCGCGCTGACGGACCATGAAAGAGTGACGGACATGTATGCACATAAATCACTGTCACACACAAACACTCTCGAAGTAATACACAGTCTCACTTGTAGCCATGTCTTTTAACTATTATAATATTTCGAAGGGCAAAAAGAGGAACGTTTAATTGGCTTTACATCATCAGCTAACTCGATCACGTCGAGCTAGGAGATTTCAGATAGCCAGGCTCCTCAGCTCCACTCACGCCCCCCGCCTGTTTGTCCATTTTCTGTTATCCGGTAGTGACGCAAGGCCAAGATGGCGACGGCCGGCTCCGCCCACTTTAGGCTTCAAAAATGCTCTTCAGAAACCTACGGGTGACGTCACGGACACTACGTCCATATTTTTTTACAGTCTATGGACGTCACATACATCAGTAACATATGAAGCAGCCTCTATAGAAGACACTCGCACGCATTTCAGAATCACGGCAGAGTCGACGAAGATATTTTACGTGTCTTTACGACAGTAACGTTAAATACAAGTACTCCACAGCGACTCTAGGGGTCGCTGTTTGAGAAAGACAGAAACTGCATAGTGTGCCTTTAAAAAAGTCAGCAGCCATATCACCCTGTAGCCAAAGACTAGTCGCTCACAGAAGCTAAGCAGCGTTGAGCCTGGTCAGTGCCTGGATGGGAGACCTCCTGAGAAAAATAGGTTGCTGCTGGAAAAGGTGTTAGTGAGGCCAGTAGGGGGCGCTCACCCTGTGGTCTGTGTGGGTCCAAACGCCCCAGTAGAGTGATGGGGACACTATACTGTCAAAGAGCACCTACCTTTGGATGAGACGTAAAACCGAGGTCCTGACTCTCTGTGGTCATTAAAAATCCCATGGCACTTCTCGTAAAGAGTAGGGGTGTAACACCGGTGTCCTGGCCAAATTCCCTCCATTGGCCCTAGCCAATCATGGCCTCCTAATAATCTCCTTTTACTGAATCACTCTCTCTCCTCTCTCCACCTTCAAAAAGACTTTTAAAAAAATGGCAGCATCATTATCTTATTTTTCATTTTAAATAATGATGTGGCAATTTTCTAATGTAATTTTAGCCAAGCTGCAATTTGGTTTTAAATCTTGGGTGAAAATTTGTATTTTGACACCCCTCCACAAAATAGTGGATAACTCAGTAAATATTCATCCATTTTTTGGGGGCTTTAATCACTATTAATGTTTGTCTTTCTTCAGAATAAAATATGAACAAAATTAAAAAATTTATCCAAGGAAGTTTCCAAATTTTGGTTGATTTGACACGGAATGACCCGCATGATCATTTTATCTTTGCTCAATTATGCAGATGCAACTGGAAATATGATGTAGTATCAAGTTCTTCCTGCTAAAAAACAGCCTAAGCTGGTTTGCTGGTTTCAAGTCAACATGAAATAAACATTCACTCTATTTTCTAAATGCATGTTAGAGATCTTATTGTGACAAATCATCCATGCATAGGTTTCATTTTTAAAAATGTTTGACCTCATCATTTTTCATCAAAATAATGTCATAAAAGGACCTTCTGGTGAAAATGACTTCTCTCTGTCTGGTGACGAATGCAGGACTTCTCCAATCATTTGATCCACAAAGTCAATTTTATTCTTTTTTTGTTACACTCGAATGTACGTCACAATATGGAAGAAAAGATCTGCTGCTACTTCCGTTTCATTGCAACTTTAAAGAATGTCTTTCGAACTGACCAGCTAAAAAGTGTCCAAAACTGCTGAGACCAGAAATGTTTTTTCAGCAAGGTTGGTAGCCAGTTATAAACCTTATCGTTGGCTGAAAGAACACTTCTATATATTTTAGGGGATCCATCCCTTTAAACTTTATGGTTAAACTAAATCACCAATATAGACTAAATTATACTTTTTTATTCAGGACAATATTGCATAAATTTAATGGATCTGAGATATTCACAAACACCCAAATACTCAAAACCTTATGCACTACCACTACACCTAAACATAAACACAGATTGCTGTGCTTGGCTGCTCCTGCCTCTGTGTCTGTTTGGTGAAATCAACTGGCTCACCGCTGTGCCACCTGGTTGATTTCACGAGGAAACATTTTGGCCGGTTCAGCAGGCATTCCAGAGTGCATCTCGAAAAGGCTAAGATTAGGGTTACAGTTATTAGAGGGGTCCTGTCATGATAAGGCAAATATGAACATTTGCGGGGTTAAAACTCCTCTAACTAGCGTGTTTATTCCTACAGATTGCACAAATGGCATTCTTAGCATCTCCAGCTACGCATGTTTCAAAATTCTTAAAGAGATAGTTCACAGTAGGGCTGCACAATTTGCGCGGGGGGGGGGGGTCTAACTGTGATTTATCTTATAAAATTGTGGTTGTGAATTAAAATTTGAGGTGAAGAAAAAGAAAAAATAACAATTACTATTGTAATATTTCACTCAGATTATAATAACAATACTAATATTTCACAGTAAAACTACAACAATACTAATATTTATTAAATATATATCCAATTTCAACAAATATTGTATAAAAAAAATTATAATAATAATAATCTAACAATGGACAATGGTAATTGATATGCTATGCATCCCTAAAAGTAAAAAATGTTCATGTACAAACTGGGCTATTTAAGTCAAACATGCCTGGGTAACAGTATGAATATAAAAATCGCAATAAATACAAAGAAACTGTATTCTCTTTTGTATGAACATGCTATAAACTTACAAATAAAACAAAAACATTCAACATTCAAAGCTATGGCATTCATTAGCACTTTCCACACAAAACCGAGAACTGCACGTAACAGTACTGCAGGTTCTGCAATAGCACATATTTCAACATGATTTCAGGAAAATGCATGACAACAAGTCAGCCTTAGGTAAGAGAAAAGGAATCTGTCAGGTTTGAACAGTTTCTAGCAACAGGTGTTACTTCACGAATCAATGAGCTCAGGCAAAAGGACAGGTCTTTACATGTGTGCATAAACAAATTACATCAAATACTGGCAGTCTAAACATGACATATCACATTCTGATAATTGCACAACGACAGACAGAACAAGCTGGAATGCTCAGTCCAGGATTTCTTTAACAACTAGTAGTTCATATCTTTAAAACAGTAGCTTAGATGATCCCACTTAATCTAACTACTATTTCCTAACATTAAAATTAATCGTTTTGTACAATGTTTTTATATTGTAATTATATATTTTTTTTAAATACCTGCATGTAATTACAGCAGTAATTAATTTTTGTAAATACATCTAAAATTACACTGTTGACCTTCCCTTCCCTTTTAATCCACCCTTAAACATACCCATACCAGCAAACCTGTCCCTAACCTTACCCGTATCCCACCAAGTGTTTTGCAATACAATATGAACACAATAAGTACATACTTATTTTTTCATGCAAGTACATAGTAGTTAAGGACACGCTTAGACTCTTACCTACTCCAAAAACTACAAGTGTTTTGGTTCATTCTCTCTTTCACCCTCGTCTAAAATGTCTGTTTGTGAGGAAGTAGTATTCTGTTTTGCTGATGTTGCTGTTCTGATTGTGTTTAGCTCCGTGAATCTATTGCACTAGTGACTTTATCCTAACCTTGTTTTTCCTCATTAAAAGAGGATTTGTTTCACATGAGCCTCTAGGACATCCTGTTCCCAACACACACAACTTTTCTGTCAGTTTTCTGCAGTCAGTCTTTAGAATAAGGGTCAAACATAACATGTACATTAAATTGGAATTGCTGACTTGTAGGATACAGTGGCCTCAAGATGTACTTGGGCAATTAAGCAACATAAAAATGTTTGAATGTCATTGCATTAGATCAGGGATTCCTCAACTTATTTTGTCAGCTGAACCCCTTTGACATAATAATTGAACAACATAATGTTGGTTATGGTCACATGACATGCAGGTAAACAAGTAAAATATTTCATCTTTTTAGTACACATTTATTTTGTTTAGTTTATATAATTTAATTAATTATAAGAACCCACAGCAGTTCCCTTGCAAACATCCAGCGGGTTTCAAATCCCAGTTTGGGAGATCCTGCATTAGATAAAATGATCAAACCAAGCATACATTTTTCAGAACAAACTTCACTTTTCTCAGTAACTTTTGCAATGACTTTTAACCAACTGATCTCCAAGTGATTTTTAAGTGCACAAATACTTTCTGGGGCCACTGTATGTTCTTTCTAATTGGTATTTGAAGGAAACTGTTTGGTGCTGAGGGACAAGAGTCTTATCTATGAGTCACAGGAAGATACAAAAATCAGACACAGCCTCCATTGTGTTTGCAATCGCTAAAGCTGGAATCTCAGACTCCTTTTCTCATATCCTGTTTTTACAGAAACACTGAGCACTGCCTTCTGAAACTATCACAGGGACAGCAGAGCGGGATAGAGACGGAGATGGACAGAAAATACTAAAAGCACTTTAAATGAGCTGAGGGAACAACTGCTCTTTCCCTTATCAGATGACCTTATGTAGGTCACACACGCCACATGTGCTTCCATCCAGCAGAAAACAGACAGACGGCATTATTGGGTTCATTCGGGGAACTGGAACAGTAGTTCCTCCACACCCTATTCTAAGCTTGATCTGAAAAAAATGAACAACCCGTTTCCTTTTACTCTTTAGCAAAGTACTCATTATCGCGGCGTTCACACGTTCTAGGGATTAGTTTGTTTGAATGTGCTTACTGGAAGCCATTCATTTGGAGATACTTTTACAAAGCAAAACTTTTTTAAAGCCCAAAACAAACACTTCATTATAATACTCTACTGTCATTTAGACAGAAAATGCTAAATTAAAACATAAAATGCTGTTGATTCAACTTGTGTTGAGTTATAGTCAACACGAGAGCGATTTCCTGAGAATTGTGACCTTTGAGGATGTCATGTGACCTTTGCGATGACAAATATTCCTCTGTACACATCCCCTTCCTTTAGCTCCTCAATCTGTGGCGTACATAATATTTCCGATTGTCCTCACGAGTTGTTATTCGACCATGTTTGGCCATTACCTAGATGGCAACATTGAAATACACAGCAAGAGTTTGAATCAGCAAACAACTTGTCTCTTAAGAACTTTTCTTTTGCTCTTACTGGTGACCTAGTTTCAAAGTTTGAAAAGGACTGGGACATGAGTCCAATCCCAGTAGACACAAGCCCTAGTTTAATACGTCCTCTAAAAGACTGAATGAAAAAGTGCTGAATCTAAAAACAGTCTGGACAAATGTCCTCTCTACTTGAAAAGCATTTGGCCTTACTAGTAAATACTAAGGCTGTGATGACGGTATAATTATATATATATAGTAACACTTTAGTTTAGGGTCCAATTCTCACTATTAACTAGTTGCGTATTAGCATGCATATTACTATGATATTGGGTGTTTATTAGTACTTATAAAGCAAATATTAATGCCTTATTCTGCACGACTTTATTCTACATACCTTAACTCTACCCAAGACCTAAACTTAACAACTACCTTACTAAGTATTAATAAGCATTAATTAGGAGTTCATTGAGGCAAAAGTCGTAGTTAATAGTGAGAATTGGACCCTAATCTAAAGTATGACCATATACATTGATATTGCATTGATACTTTAAATACTTGCATCAACATATACATTTATTGGTCAATTATAGCTGAAGTGTGTCATTTCCCTAGAGATTTAAAATGATTTCCTCTCTTTTATGTGTTTGCTGCAATTTTAGTCATGATCCAAGTATGATATCCTGATGAATCACAAAGTACTGAATCAACATGAATCATGTCATAACATATCAGGGCTTCAGAGTGTGAGTGAAATGGTTGCAAATGCGAAAAAAAAAAAAAAAATACAAATTGGCAAAAAAATCTAGTCGGCATTAATGACAGACAGGATTCGCAAACAAATAACCGGTTGTCAGTCAAAAAAGATTCACAAAGCATCCACATACTTCCTTGCAATTTCACAACTAAAAAACCAAACAAGGTTGACAACATTTCTGCAAAAATGGTATTGCGTTGCTTCTTGCATGTGTTCAGTTTTATCCGAAACTACCACCTGAACTAAGCCCTACCCTAAAACTAGTCGATAGCGTTAACAAAAGCAAAGTGAGATGACAATGCATTTGCTGATTTAACTTTGCCATTTTAGTTTGCATACAAGTCTTTGAGCTCTGTTTGTTATAGTCAAAGTGTCTAACTTTTCAAATAAAGCACTATGCTAAAAGTGTTTTGACGTCACAGCATTGTGCAAGGAACCATGTGAAAATAAATCAATCTGCCAATGTAATCATAATTTGTGGAAAAGAAATAAAAGTTGTTGGTGTTTTACTGCCACTAATGTTCATTTCAGTTGGAATTTGCAGTGAATTGTATGTATAGGTAAGTTTTCCAAATATGTAGGTAGAGGCACATAAGGCAGCTCTACTAAACACCACTTCATCCATCTGTCTTCAACAGTCATTGAATTACAAGGAAACCAGATAACGCTAATAAGAATATTCATTAGGAGCGATACAGTGTCCAATAGGTGAAAGCCAGCAAGATGTTTGCATCAAATGAAACCCACTTGACCTCACTTCAGTCGAGGAGGAACTGAAACTGTAATAAAAAGCCACTCTGGTGTTAAAGCTGCCGTGAAAGTAGTGATCAGACGCCTGGCCTCAGATAGCCTTGATTATATGTGTTAGAACAGTGGAGAAGAACCATCTCTCAAACTACAGGGTGCGATGAAGACTCCTCCCATCATGGAACTGACACACTCTTCATCATCTGCTTCTGACAGATTGGACCTTGAGAACACACTCACACACACCAACAATATACAAAAACTTGCAATCAAAAGCCAGTTGTTACCTCTGATTTAGCCGGCGCTCATCGTCACTTCCAAAGTCCTGGGAAAATAAAAAGAAATGAAAACAGAAGTTAGTTATCTAAAACAAAAGAGCACTAAGACATGTCCACACTATTCTATTTTAAATTGTATTGCTTTGAGCCTTAAGATAAAGAACAGAGCAGGATGCATCTTTTCTGATGTGATAAATCAAATTACGTCTTCACACATCTTCTACCAAACCAAATTATAAGTTATAAATTCAGCATCTGTTTGAAAATGTCAGCACAATACCGGAATAAATAACGGAGAGGCCAAAATCCCTCAGGCCTCGGAACTTTTCCAAATTCCACAACCTCACCCGACTCAAACCCAGCGCAACGCACAACAATCTGGCCTAAACATGTTTCTTTTTTCCCCCCACATGATCTCTCGCTCTCTCTCTCTGCTTAATATATAACGTTTAAATACAATACAAGACTTATGTGTCCTAAATAACAAAAAAATCTTTGATATTTCACTATTCACAGCAGTGTAATATGACAAAGGAGAAATGTTCTCTCAAAGCTGAAACGTGAACAACGGGGCCTCTCCTTGAGATAATGTTTCATCATAACAAAGAGTGTTTTTTAAATAGTTCCTCACTGTATGTGAAAGTGACGGCCCTGGTTATTAGGTTACTGATAGTGGTATGTAGCACTTAATGGAGGCAGGGCAGTGTGCCATGGTCAGATGTGACAGATGCCTGCAGGGGAAGAAACCGTGACAGGGGAATTGGTTGTGCCAGGGTTTCTGTCACGTACCAAAATCTGTCCCTTCATGCAGAAGCTGGGCTTATAAAACTTTATAAGCAGAGCAGAATGAGGGGAGGAAATACTGGGATTTGTGAACAGAAACAGACTTTATGGAGGCATGAGGGTTTTCTGTAATTTA
Source organism: Scardinius erythrophthalmus (assembly GCF_964197995.2). Lineage (NCBI taxonomy): Eukaryota > Metazoa > Chordata > Actinopteri > Cypriniformes > Leuciscidae > Scardinius > Scardinius erythrophthalmus. The sequence continues at coordinate 12,933,313 of NC_138225.1, read as the reverse complement.
CTAAGTGGAAGAACAGACAGCGTGGGGCAAACGGTGAAAAATAAGAAGGTAGAAATCAATATTGTGCTCCTGAAGATTCGCGAAACCATTTTAATTCTGTAATTCAAATATGCACAATAAGAACGTGAATTAAAGGACTAGTTCGAATGTTGTTCCTAATCTGTAAGAATTTAGGAAATTCCTGGTCTTTCCAATATACTGAAAGTGAATGAAGACTGGGGCTGTCAAACTTCACCTAAAGCCCCATAAAACATAGGGGTGTAACGATACATTGGTAAAGATCTAATTACATTGATAAAGATCTAATCTAAATACAGTCTCTGGGTGAAGTGCATAAGCTCTTAAAGTGACAGCAGCCCAATAAACCTGCTGCTGTTTGTCATGTTAAATAAAGACCAAAAGACAGAAAGAAAATCATTCGCTGCTCTTGACTGAATAACTTTTGTAACTTTAATTGTAAGCATTAATGTGTTTGCAATGAGAACTATCCAGTTTTATTTAACATTCGATTACTTTCATTTCTGTAGTATTTGTTACCTGAAAACTACTGATAGATTTAAAGCCATGTTTATTGTCTCTATATTCTATTGTATTTTTTTTCTTCAGAATTCATCAGAAATTTGCCTTAAGTGTTTTAGTGAAAAAAAAGCTCATACAGGTCTGGAACGACATAAAGAATGTCTTGATTTCATGTTGAATTTAACCTGAATACCACACAAAGCTTGCACAGATTTTTACCAGTGGAACGTTAAAACCAAACTAATATCACCGTAATTATTCCTCAAAAAATGAGTTCTCTACACCTTCTTTCTATCAGCCCATCCATCTATCTATCCCTCTCTCTCTCTCTCTCTCTCTCTCTCTGCATGAGATGACATCACTGCAGCTGCATGTTCCCAGTCCTCATGTTTGAGGTTGTGCTGTGAATACTAAATAGTGTGTGTCCTCACTAGCGTAGCGCATTATGCAATCATTCTTAGATTTAAGTACTGAATATATATATATATATATATATATATATATATATATACATACATATAAAGATTAAAGATAGGAACAATCGGGGGAAAAAACGAAGGACTGGTCCAACTAAGAAGAAAAAGACCACATTTCCTAAGAGGTTCAAGAATGTTGTTAATCTGACCCTGGTACTGCGACAGAAACCGAATTAAAGTGTCATTTATGCCCTGCACTGTGTGTATATAATAAAATTAGTACACAAATATCAATAATTCATACAGCAAGAGTTAGTACTCACATAATACTACAGTATCGGATGGATGTGTTTTTGTGCTCTATCATTCAAATGTGTAGAGCTAGCGCCTCCTACTGGTTGTAACTAGTACAATGGTTTTCAAAGACGACTGTGATGTCAGAGGAACTATTAATTTATGAAGGTGGGGTGCGCATGTAGGAAAGACTATTTAAAACCTACAAGACCATTCCTAAAAAAGCAGGGTTTTCCTGACACTTTTCAGAACCACCTCCTGAGAAGCACTAACTAATAAAGGCCATTCAACTCTCCTAGTGAGACCGGCTAAAAGGGTCCCGCTCCTAATGAAAAGGTAAAAACAGGAGGCCTTTCATTGCATGAGAGGAGCTTAGCTGTGCCACGACACAATGACTTAGATTTAAATTTCGGTTGAGAAGAAATGCAGTCATCAGGGAGGGGAGACCTTTAACTTTCACACAAAGAAAAGCAGCTCATGAAGGGCTAGTGTAACAAAAATTACTAGACCGCCTGCAGATTTGCACCACACAGATACGGTAGCAAACTATAACACTAATTTGTGGAAGCACAAATTAGGAACTATGGGGAACAGGGAAGGCAGTGTTCAGTATTTCTGTTGTTGGACAGTTTCATTGTATACAGGAGAGACCATGACCAAAAAGCTCCCCCCTTTTTGACAGTTCCCCTGTTAAAATGGCTTGACCAAATGAATGGAAGCACACAGTCCAACACAATACCATGAGATAAAACAAACTCCTCCATTTACTATTACGTACAATGACAAGAGCAACAAGCCATTATATTTTCAATAAAAATATAACCACAGAATGCAGTGGCATAATCTGTGTGCTTATTTTTGTATCTTGCGATCTAATCTGTCCCATTAATGCCAAATGTTATGACATGTCTGTATATAAAATATGTTTTGTTAAGATGTGCATGTTTTATTAAGATAGTGGTATTAAGAAATATTTGCAATACCATCTGGAACATGGTCCATGAAATATCTCATCATAGCCCAAAATTAAAAAGACATAGATTTTAATTAGTAAGTATAATCAAAGAACATAGCTTATATTACTTTAATGTTTATGCGTTGCAAAGCACTTTGCACGCTGACTCACTCAATAGCATGACATGGTCGGTCATGTGATGTCAACAGCGGCACCCATAAAGTGACGACCCGGTTCATAACAGCTTTTAATAGGCTGATATGTCTGAAGTCTACATCTTTTGTGGGTGTAAATAGTTTCAATGATTTATTCCCAAAAGTGTCATTCATTTGTATAAAGTTGTAGTAAAACATACTGCGTGCACCTTTAAGACTTGGCATGGTCTCCACGATTAATCCTTAGTTAAACCAGTCTGTACCAAACAAAACACAGTGTTTTGTGGTTCGTTTACTAAAATTAGACGTATTCTTTCACAATCGTTGAACAACAAATCGCAGGACAGCCTGGAAGCAAGCCATTAGCTCAATAAAGTACAACAGCCCTGTCAAACTCTCTCTCCTGGTGACAGAATTGATCAGGATCCAAATCAAGAGCATCACACCTCATCTAACCACTACCATAACACCAGCAGAGATTAAGCAAAACCACAAAACACACCAGATGAAGGTGATTGATCAAGAACAACTCAACAACTTAGGCCAAAAATGATATGTATGTATGTGTGACTAGTTTATGTATATAATATACATAAGTATAGACTACAGTGCATAAAAAGCCTAAGGCGAATCGTGTCATCTCACACCAGAGTGACACAGCGTTCAATCCTCCATCAACCCTGATGGCATCCCGCTAGTTAGCTCTACAGCCTGAGCTGTATTAGCATTGGGCCTAACTTACGTGACTAAATTATATGCGTCCCTTTATGGATTTTATAAAACATTACATCATCTCTTCTCAGCGTGTTTATTTCCGCTTACCTCCCCCGCGTTGGTGGTGGCGGTGCTGGAAGTGGACGCCGCGCTGGGAGTGGGCGAGCGCTGCAGGGTTACCAGAGCCATGGATGGAAATCTCCCAGCAGCACAACGGCCAGTCTAACTGTCACAAGCTAAACCGACTAGCGGATTTTCCCCTAGCCGCAGCAGCGCCAGATACACGGGGACTGTGCTGCAACTCCACGCGCTCGGTGGGGCCACTGACTGTTAAAAGGCCATATGGCTGAGCCGCTGATCGGCGTTGTTTGTGTCGCTGAATCCGCTTTGACATGAGCTGGATGATGTTTGGTGCCTCTCTCTCTCTCTCTCTCTCTCTCTTACTCACACACACACTCTCTTCTCTTCTCTCTCTCTCTCTCTCTCTCTCTCTCTCTCTCTCTCTCTCTATTACTCACTGCCGCAATGTGGCTAAAACAAGGACTACTACTGCTGCTGCCTGTAGTGGAGTTTGCGATTCAATGTTTTTGAATGAATCTTTTATGTGAACGAATCGTTCTCGTTCACCGATTCTATCTCCTTTTTCGAAGCGAGAGCCTGCTTTCATGACTTCAAAGTGTCAAAGACTGACTTCAACCTGGACCAATAGCATTCGAGTATGGGCTGAGTGTGGAGCATATCATTGGTTGGACTGAACGAACACGCCCTTTTCTGAACGAGTCAGTGTTTTGAATCTGAATCTCTTTGGATTATTGAATTAAATGGGTGCACCTCTTGTTTGTGAGAATGTAAGGGCACGGAGGTTACTGAAACTCAGTTTATAAAGGCGATCTTTGTTTTGTTTTTTGCTTGATAAAAGTCATGCCAGAAAGACAGATAGGCATAATCAATCGGCCCAACCCTAATGCACTGTTTCATGTATTAAAGGAGTGTTGCAGTCATAAATCACAAATCGGTTGAATGGGTGATTCAATGACGTTTTGTTTTCCCCTGGCAACTTATTTGTGTCTGTGTATCTTTTTGTCTTTTGTTTCATGCTTATCTGTATTGCTTTAACGCTTTGTAATGTTTGATAAAAAAAATAAAAGATTCAAAATATTGGAGCCCCTGAACTGAATTAAAACACTCACTATTAAGCATAAAATGCACTCAAGCCAAACATCCGGGTGGTATGGGGGAGGAAAGAAATTTTAGTTGACAATAAGGTGTTGTATATGTTTGGTATATGTGCATCATTTTGTATATATATATTTAACACACACACACACACTTAATTGGGGATACTTAATTTGATTAATCGATTCAACAGTGCTATTGATCTGCATTACCAAACGTGGATGTTTTACACCAGAAACATACACTGATGTACTATTTTATTTAATACTGTGAAGCTGCTTTGATACAATCTGTATTGTGAAAAGCGCTATATAAATAAAGTTGACTTGACTTGACACACACACACACACACACACACATATATATATATATATATATATATATATATACACTGTATATATATATATATATATTTACACGTGTGTGTATGTTAAATATATATATATATATATACACTGTATATATATATATATATATATATATATATATATAATTCCTTTATTGTATGCATTATATTATCTTGTTCTGTGTATGTTTTTATGTTAACATAACATTAATATTAGGCCATCTGGTAATATTTACCAAGTTTTACCAAAGTTGACCTATGAATTAAGTTAATTCAAAAATGCATTTGCTCAAGTGTAATAATTAACAGACATCAAGAGGTGGCCACTAGAGGCTGGTTCTTATAACCAAGTGGACTTTACCCCGTCATCCAAGATTTGTGCAAAGTCTTAACGAATTAATGCTGTTAAAATTCTGGTTCCAGTTTAAATCGATCTGTCATAAGACAGTGCATGTGAGAGAGAGGCAATAAGAGCATATTGGACTTTTCCTAATAGTTTTTTTGAGAAAACTTCTGGCCAACTTAATTCAGGTGAGTGAAACTGTGTTTCTGTGCAATGGATTCTTACATAAAGGTGACCATATATGAGAGTTTGCATATATGTATACATTTGCATGTGCAGATTTCTTCAAGATTAGTCACATGGCAGAATTGGTGATTGGTGATAATGTTTAAAATGGAAAGGGATGCATTTTATTTGCACATGAGATAAAAAGACAAAGCAGAAATTAATTGTAGAAATAATAAGAACTGTTGTACAAAGAGCTTTCCAACATTTGTAATCGAAATTATTCAACCCCCATTGCAAATCAGGTTAATCTGCAAAATGTATAGACTTTCAGCTGTTTGCAATATACAAATCAAACAGAAGTAATTTAAATAGCTTAACACAACAAATCAAGTGGTTTCCAAAATTTCAACTGAAAATGCAACTTTTAAAGGTGTCCGCAGTCTCAAAATTATTCAACCCGCTGAATGGAATCCCTCACAACAGCATAAATCTGCAAAACAAGTGGTGTCTCTAGCACACCTGATGCAACTAATCAAGGTCTTCATTAGTTGCACCAAGTGTGCTTGAGCTAGAACACATGAAATATCTGAACTGGCTAGGTTTGTTAAATGTCACGTTTGACTGTATGTTAGACATATGGCTAAGTCAAAAGAATGGTCCAAAAAGTTAAGAGAATATATTATCACCCTTCACAAACAAGGAACAAGATACAAAAAGATAGCGAAGGCACTAAATGTTCCTAGAGAAACTGTTGGAAGCATAGTTCGCAATTTCAAAGTTAAAGGAACAGTGGTTACACTGCCTGGACGTGGCAGAAAAAGGAAGCTATCAATGGCTGCAACCAGATTTCTGAGAAGGCAAGTTAAAAAAAAAACGAGTCACTGCAAAAATTAAGTGTTCAAAGCAGCACAAAGAGTTACAAAAGAGGTATTCGCCTGTTATGGCATTTTTTTTCTGCAGACATGAAGGTGTGCATCATTGGAGCGGGGGTCATCGGCCTCTCCACGGCTCAGAGCATCTACCAGCACTTCCACGGCCGGGTCACCCCCCTCACCATAGAGGTGTATGCTGATGTCTTCACTCCACTCACCACCAGTGACGGGGCAGCTGGACTCTGGCAGCCGTATCTATATGACAAGGGGAACGTGAAAGAGACGTGAGGTTTCATTTGAGTGAATCCAAAAGTGCATATGAAACAGTTGAAGCACACCCTCATGTTTTCAGAGATGCTGTATAATCTAGTAGAGAATAAAATGTTTTTTTTTTTATTTTCACAGTAAATGGAACAAAGAGACATTTGATTATCTACAAAGTTTCCTCAGCTCTCCCGATTCAGTGAAAATGGGAATCTTCCTCCAGTCTGGCTACGACCTGTGCACTGAAACTGTACCAGTGAGAAGCTTCTCATTTCCCTCCTTAAAATGCTTGATATTTAAATGTATAGTAGAAATTTAATGTAGCTCATGTAGCATGCAGATGGTATGTCACTGAACGGAAACAATGCTAAATTTTCAGGCATGTTTTGCAGCTGTCTCTCTGCTTCTCTCAAACAGGACCCCTCATATAAAGACGCTGTGTTGGGCTTTCGCCAGCTAACTAAACGTGAACTTGATATGTTCCCGGGATACAGGTACATATCACCTGCATCTAATCGTTTTAAGTGTCAAAGTCCCGGACAAGACATGGAGTAATATTCAGCTTAATTGGACATTCAAATTGAGTCAGGGCAGACCTACTGTATATACATTTTTAAGTGCTGATGTTTAAGGTTCAGTTTGGTTGATTTAAGTTCAGTTGAACTGAAATGTAATTGATCTCAGTGTCGTATATGTCCATTTCCCAGCTATGGATGGTTCTACACCACTGTCATGATTGAAGGAAAGACATACCTGCCATGGCTTATGGATTGGTGAGAGATCTTAACAGTAACCTGAAGTTGGATGAAGTTGCATACTGTATGCATATACATATAGATGTCTAACATATACATTTTAATAATTTCCTGGTGTTCTCTATACAGGTTAAAACAAAGAAATGTCAAGTTTCATCAGAGAAAGATTGGTTCATTTAAAGAGGTTTGCACATGTTTTTGGACTACTTTCAATCATTTCAATAATTGAAAAGCTTTAAAATAGATGTTCAATTCAAGAAATTATAGATCAATATTAAATCCACAAAAAAAAGCTACATTTTATTTATTTTAAATAATTCATATTATACTACGGGGCTGTTGAATGCTTGAATCTGATTGGTTGACGATTTGTTCTAAGGTGTGCAATTATTTTCATGGAAACTCACGGCTAAAGTAGTTCCAGGCCAGTCTTAACCGCATTACCACCTCGGTGTGCATTATTTTCTAATACTTCAATGCCCATTGTCAATTATTCCTTACTAAAGCAGTTATAATATCATAATATAACAGTTATAGTTTTCTGTATCACTCATACTTATACTAGATGCAGTGGAACTTCATACTGTAGTTTAGTAAGACAAGAATAGCAACCAGTTTTTGACCCACTTATAACTGAGAACCTCGTCTATCCAGTTGTAAAGTGATTGTGCTCAAAGTTTGTAAAAAATTGTCCTCCAGTTGGCAGATAGTGGTGCTGATGTTATCATCAACTGCTCTGGTGTCCGATCAGGAGACCTACAGCCTGATCCTGAGCTCAAACCAGGAAGAGGACAGATCATTAAGGTGATCATAAAATTCAATCAGGGTTTGAGTTTTAGACAAAACAGTGTCATCTCAGATTGCTATATGTCAACAGGTAGATGCTCCCTGGATAAAACACTGGATCTGCACACATAATTTCTCGTCTGGCAGTAATTCGTCATACATCATACCTGGGTGAGTTTCTTTATGGTCACAGTCCATATTTGTATTAAGACATACATAGATAAAGGCAAACATACTGTGTTTGTTTACCTAATCTCTGAGTAATTTTTATTATGAAATGCAAAATTTGTCCTAGGTCTGATTCACTCAGTTTGTTTCTGCAGGAGTCGTTTAGTCACTGTGGGCGGAGTTTTCCAAGTAGGAAACTGGAATCTGCAGAACAGTTCTGTTGACCATAAAAGAATCTGGGAAGATGCCTGCAAGCTTGACCCCAGTCTACAGGTAGGAGAGTTGTCTAGATTTGTTATATAAGGAGTGTTTTTTTTTTTTAATACAGATCTGCTCAATTTTTTCTCTCTAGCATGCCCGGATAGTAGAGGACTGGACTGGTCTCAGGCCCGCACGCAGTAAAGTTAGACTGGAGACAGAGACCATGCGATCTGGACCACACACATTTGAGGTGAGCTTGTAGTGAAGAGAGCACTATTTTGTTGGCTTAACTCTTCCTCTTTTCACACACCATGCTGTTTTCATTCACCTCAGGTCATCCATAACTATGGACATGGAGGTTTTGGACTGACCATCCATCGTGGATGTGCTGAGGAAGCTGCTCGGCTCTTTGGACAGATCCTGGAGCAGAAAGGCTTGCTAGCACACTTTAAATCACGCCTGTAATAGATCTGGGTTTATGGACAGTGTAATCCATAATCTCATCAGACATCAGCAATGTTATTCTTAATCTCAACTTTGTCATACTGATTCCAAAAAGTTTAAGAATTCTAAACTACAATTAAATAAATGTTCATATACACATGTTTTATATTTTTTATAAAAAAAAAAAAATTGATTGTTTTAAAAATATGACACATCATAACAGAAGCGAATTGTCAAAACTTTTTTTATGTTAATTAGGGGTGTAACAATATATTGTGTCACAATATATCGCAATACAAAAATGCATCAATATGTTTAGTGGATAGTTCACCCAAAATAAAAATTACTGTGTGAGAAAAAATTCTAGTTTTCAGAGTTTTAGTGTCAGTCCTACAAGAAACTGCTATAAATAATGTGAATATAATGTACAATAATGCAATGGGGGAATAATTGTGGGTCCTGATAATGCCAAATGTCTTATGTTAGCAGTAAAAAGTGACAACATTATTTTGTTATACATCTAGTCAGACAAAATTATTTAGACAACATTATTTATACATCTAGTCAGCTAAAATGATTCTGTATTTTCATCTTTAGAATCATGAATATTTTTATTCTGGTGTCACTATTGGGTTTCCAGCACCAAGTCCAAGCCTATTCATTTACACCCACAATGTAAAACCAAATGTAACATTTTGATCAACAGTAAAAAAAATGTCTTAACCTTTTACCATATGTCTTGGAGTATCTCAATAATATTGTATCGTGAGTTCATTATTGTGATATGTATCGAATCATGACGTGGGAATCGTTACTCCCCTACTGCTAATGTATAATAAAGAATCAGATGCAAGCATGATTTATTTAATGTTTTTATTTGAAAGCTTTTTCAAATTTATTTTAAGCATTATTGTTTACATATTTACATTACCTGTAGTGGCAACACTGGCAAGGGCTCTCAGGGTTCCCACTTTGAACATACTTTTTTTTTGCTCAAAAGAAATCTGTTCAACCTTTGAATCAACTACCTATGAATTTAAATGTGTGCTCACACTTTTTTTAATTATTCAAATAAATTAGCAGTTTTATAAATTCATAAAAATTACGCAAAGGCATGAAAGGAGATACATGATGCATACAACCTGAGGCCTGAAGACTGATTCAATATAATGTATTATTTTTTTTAAAAGCATGGTTTCTTTCCTGTGGATTAGCATTTAAGGATATAGAATTTAGCCATCAAAATGAAAAGTCAATCAAATGTGATAAATAAAAATGCCAATAAAAAAGTAGAGTAAATAATAATAATAATAATAATAATAGGCTAAGACATAGTCAGTAAAAGTTATTTTATTTTTTCACCAACAATATCATATAGCTACCTCCAGACAACTGCTCACTTTACAACTAACTAAGTAGAGCTGGTATCTGTGTGAAAGTGTCGTGTTATGATAGGAGTTTTTTTTTTTTTTTTTTTTTCACCACTTAATGCAATGCAATGCAAACCACAAACTTTGTCAGTAAGAATCACTAGACTACTTGTCGCCATCTAATGGAGTAACGAGGTCTGAACAAATCATTGAACGAATATGAACAAAACTTTTTAGTGAGCAGATTCAAAAGAGTCGAAGTCACTGAAGTGAGTGACTCAAAACCAAAACCAAAACTATGGCTGACTTGGAAAAAGTATGATGCTATTTCTTCCATGTAAGACTATTTCGAATGCAGCCCATACTGAACATTTTCTGAGGGCGAACACTAATAGCGCCAGCTCAACGTGACAGTTGACGTTAGGTAATGTGAGATAAAGTTAATTTTTAAATTTTGCGACATGTCATTACGTTGCTTAAGACTTGTGCATACACAAAAGAAGATAAGGACCTGTTTAGCACAACGTCGACTTCTTTTTGGAAGTAACAAGAAGTTTGGTGAGTGAAGCTGTTCTTTTTATAAAATAAAGTAATAAAGTGCAGTAGGCCTATACCGCGAATGCAATGTAAAACCGTCTTCCAAATGCACATGTAAATGTAGCTATTTCCAGCTTGACATTACATGCAATGCATTACTTTTTTAAGCTATAGAAAGCCCACAAGAAGGCAACCAATAAGAACAACTCAAGCTCTCTAACCTTGTTAGTTGGTTGTCGTTGTCCATGTTTAATCGTGTCCATATGGGTTTTTATAGACATAAGACTTATTAATCAAATAAAAGAAGCCCTTCACATTACGCTATAAACATATGGCAGCATTGGACACATGTTTGCATTGAAATAGTTTTCAAATCAAATTGCAGCATTTTATGAAACCGTGCATTAATAATTACACTTGAATTTAGAGGGTTTTTTTTGCATAGAACATACAGACATCAAATAGCTTAAGAGCATACAGCATATCATTATTAAAATAGAAAAAAAAGGTATTTATGCATTTTTCTGCAGACATGAAGGTGTGCATCATTGGAGCGGGGGTCATCGGCCTCTCCACGGCTCAGAGCATCTACCAGCACTTCCACGGCCGGGTCACCCCCCTCACCATAGAGGTGTATGCTGATGTCTTCACTCCACTCACCACCAGTGACGGGGCAGCTGGACTCTGGCAGCCGTATCTATATGACAAGGGGAACGTGAAAGAGACGTGAGGTTTCATTTGAGTGAATCCAAAAGTGCATATGAAACAGTTGAAGCACACCCTCATGTTTTCAGAGATGCTGTATAATCTAGTAGAGAATAAAATGTTTTTTTTTTTATTTTCACAGTAAATGGAACAAAGAGACATTTGATTATCTACAAAGTTTCCTCAGCTCTCCCGATTCAGTGAAAATGGGAATCTTCCTCCAGTCTGGCTACGACCTGTGCACTGAAACTGTACCAGTGAGAAGCTTCTCATTTCCCTCCTTAAAATGCTTGATATTTAAATGTATAGTAGAAATTTAATGTAGCTCATGTAGCATGCAGATGGTATGTCACTGAACGGAAACAATGCTAAATTTTCAGGCATGTTTTGCAGCTGTCTCTCTGCTTCTCTCAAACAGGACCCCTCCTATAAAGACGCTGTGTTGGGCTTTCGCCAGCTAACTAAACGTGAACTTGATATGTTCCCGGGATACAGGTACATATCACCTGCATCTAATCGTTTTAAGTGTCAAAGTCCCGGACAAGACATGGAGTAATATTCAGCTTAATTGGACATTCAAATTGAGTCAGGGCAGACCTACTGTATATACATTTTTAAGTGCTGATGTTTAAGGTTCAGTTTGGTTGATTTAAGTTCAGTTGAACTGAAATGTAATTGATCTCAGTGTCGTATATGTCCATTTCCCAGCTATGGATGGTTCTACACCACTGTCATGATTGAAGGAAAGACATACCTGCCATGGCTTATGGATTGGTGAGAGATCTTAACAGTAACCTGAAGTTGGATGAAGTTGCATACTGTATGCATATACATATAGATGTCTAACATATACATTTTAATAATTTCCTGGTGTTCTCTATACAGGTTAAAACAAAGAAATGTCAAGTTTCATCAGAGAAAGATTGGTTCATTTAAAGAGGTTTGCACATGTTTTTGGACTACTTTCAATCATTTCAATAATTGAAAAGCTTTAAAATAGATGTTCAATTCAAGAAATTATAGATCAATATTAAATCCACAAAAAAAAGCTACATTTTATTTATTTTAAATAATTCATATTATACTACGGGGCTGTTGAATGCTTGAATCTGATTGGTTGACGATTTGTTCTAAGGTGTGCAATTATTTTCATGGAAACTCACGGCTAAAGTAGTTCCAGGCCAGTCTTAACCGCATTACCACCTCGGTGTGCATTATTTTCTAATACTTCAATGCCCATTGTCAATTATTCCTTACTAAAGCAGTTATAATATCATAATATAACAGTTATAGTTTTCTGTATCACTCATACTTATACTAGATGCAGTGGAACTTCATACTGTAGTTTAGTAAGACAAGAATAGCAACCAGTTTTTGACCCACTTATAACTGAGAACCTCGTCTATCCAGTTGTAAAGTGATTGTGCTCAAAGTTTGTAAAAAATTGTCCTCCAGTTGGCAGATAGTGGTGCTGATGTTATCATCAACTGCTCTGGTGTCCGATCAGGAGACCTACAGCCTGATCCTGAGCTCAAACCAGGAAGAGGACAGATCATTAAGGTGATCATAAAATTCAATCAGGGTTTGAGTTTTAGACAAAACAGTGTCATCTCAGATTGCTATATGTCAACAGGTAGATGCTCCCTGGATAAAACACTGGATCTGCACACATAATTTCTCGTCTGGCAGTAATTCGTCATACATCATACCTGGGTGAGTTTCTTTATGGTCACAGTCCATATTTGTATTAAGACATACATAGATAAAGGCAAACATACTGTGTTTGTTTACCTAATCTCTGAGTAATTTTTATTATGAAATGCAAAATTTGTCCTAGGTCTGATTCACTCAGTTTGTTTCTGCAGGAGTCGTTTAGTCACTGTGGGCGGAGTTTTCCAAGTAGGAAACTGGAATCTGCAGAACAGTTCTGTTGACCATAAAAGAATCTGGGAAGATGCCTGCAAGCTTGACCCCAGTCTACAGGTAGGAGAGTTGTCTAGATTTGTTATATAAGGAGTGTTTTTTTTTTTAATACAGATCTGCTCAATTTTTTCTCTCTAGCATGCCCGGATAGTAGAGGACTGGACTGGTCTCAGGCCCGCACGCAGTAAAGTTAGACTGGAGACAGAGACCATGCGATCTGGACCACACACATTTGAGGTGAGCTTGTAGTGAAGAGAGCACTATTTTGTTGGCTTAACTCTTCCTCTTTTCACACACCATGCTGTTTTCATTCACCTCAGGTCATCCATAACTATGGACATGGAGGTTTTGGACTGACCATCCATCGTGGATGTGCTGAGGAAGCTGCTCGGCTCTTTGGACAGATCCTGGAGCAGAAAGGCTTGCTAGCACACTTTAAATCACGCCTGTAATAGATCTGGGTTTATGGACAGTGTAATCCATAATCTCATCAGACATCAGCAATGTTATTCTTAATCTCAACTTTGTCATACTGATTCCAAAAAGTTTAAGAATTCTAAACTACAATTAAATAAATGTTCATATACACATGTTTTATATTTTTTTTATAAAAAAAAAAAAAAATTGATTGTTTTAAAAATATGACACATCATAACAGAAGCGAATTGTCAAAACTTTTTTTATGTTAATTAGGGGTGTAACAATATATTGTGTCACAATATATCGCAATACAAAAATGCATCAATATGTTTAGTGGATAGTTCACCCAAAATAAAAATTACTGTGTGGGAAAAAATTCTAGTTTTCAGAGTTTTAGTGTCAGTCCTACAAGAAACTGCTATAAATAATGTTGAATATAATGTACAATAATGCAATGGGGGAATAATTGTGGGTCCTGATAATGCCAAATGTCTTATGTTAGCAGTAAAAAGTGACAACATTATTTTGTTATACATCTAGTCAGACAAAATTATTTAGACAACATTATTTATACATCTAGTCAGCTAAAATGATTCTGTATTTTCATCTTTAGAATCATGAATATTTTTATTCTGGTGTCACTATTGGGTTTCCAGCACCAAGTCCAAGCCTATTCATTTACACCCACAATGTAAAACCAAATGTAACATTTTGATCAACAGTAAAAAAAATGTCTTAACCTTTTACCATATGTCTTGGAGTATCTCAATAATATTGTATCGTGAGTTCATTATTGTGATATGTATCGAATCATGACGTGGGAATCGTTACTCCCCTACTGCTAATGTATAATAAAGAATCAGATGCAAGCATGATTTATTTAATGTTTTTATTTGAAAGCTTTTTCAAATTTATTTTAAGCATTATTGTTTACATATTTACATTACCTGTAGTGGCAACACTGGCAAGGGCTCTCAGGGTTCCCACTTTGAACATACTTTTTTTTTGCTCAAAAGAAATCTGTTCAACCTTTGAATCAACTACCTATGAATTTAAATGTGTGCTCACACTTTTTTTAATTATTCAAATAAATTAGCAGTTTTATAAATTCATAAAAATTACACAAAGGCATGAAAGGAGATACATGATGCATACAACCTGAGGCCTGAAGACTGATTCAATATAATGTATTATTTTTTTTAAAAGCATGGTTTCTTTCCTGTGGATTAGCATTTAAGGATATAGAATTTAGCCATCAAAATGAAAAGTCAATCAAATGTGATAAATAAAAATGCCAATAAAAAAGTAGAGTAAATAATAATAATAATAATAATAATAGGCTAAGACATAGTCAGTAAAAGTTATTTTATTTTTTCACCAACAATATCATATAGCTACCTCCAGACAACTGCTCACTTTACAACTAACTAAGTAGAGCTGGTATCTGTGTGAAAGTGTCGTGTTATGATAGGAGTTTTTTTTTTTTTTTTTTTTTCACCACTTAATGCAATGCAATGCAAACCACAAACTTTGTCAGTAAGAATCACTAGACTACTTGTCGCCATCTAATGGAGTAACGAGGTCTGAACAAATCATTGAACGAATATGAACAAAACTTTTTAGTGAGCAGATTCAAAAGAGTCGAAGTCACTGAAGTGAGTGACTCAAAACCAAAACCAAAACTATGGCTGACTTGGAAAAAGTATGATGCTATTTCTTCCATGTAAGACTATTTCGAATGCAGCCCATACTGAACATTTTCTGAGGGCGAACACTAATAGCGCCAGCTCAACGTGACAGTTGACGTTAGGTAATGTGAGATAAAGTTAATTTTTAAATTTTGCGACATGTCATTACGTTGCTTAAGACTTGTGCATACACAAAAGAAGATAAGGACCTGTTTAGCACAACGTCGACTTCTTTTTGGAAGTAACAAGAAGTTTGGTGAGTGAAGCTGTTCTTTTTATAAAATAAAGTAATAAAGTGCAGTAGGCCTATACCGCGAATGCAATGTAAAACCGTCTTCCAAATGCACATGTAAATGTAGCTATTTCCAGCTTGACATTACATACAATGCATTACTTTTTTAAGCTATAGAAAGCCCACAAGAAGGCAACCAATAAGAACAACTCAAGCTCTCTAACCTTGTTAGTTGGTTGTCGTTGTCCATGTTTAATCGTGTCCATATGGGTTTTTATAGACATAAGACTTATTAATCAAATAAAAGAAGCCCTTCACATTACGCTATAAACATATGGCAGCATTGGACACATGTTTGCATTGAAATAGTTTTCAAATCAAATTGCAGCATTTTATGAAACCGTGCATTAATAATTACACTTGAATTTAGAGGTTTTTTTTTTGCATAGAACATACAGACATCAAATAGCTTAAGAGCATACAGCATATCATTATTAAAATAGAAAAAAAAGGTATTTATGCATTTTTCTGCAGACATGAAGGTGTGCATCATTGGAGCGGGGGTCATCGGCCTCTCCACGGCTCAGAGCATCTACCAGCACTTCCACGGCCGGGTCACCCCCCTCACCATAGAGGTGTATGCTGATGTCTTAACTCCACTCACCACCAGTGACGGGGCAGCTGGACTCTGGCAGCCGTATCTATATGACAAGGGGAACGTGCAAGAAACGTGAGGTTTCATTTGTTTCGATTCAATGCTGTGGCATAAAAATAGGAAATATATATCAGTTGAAGCACATCTTTGTTCGTTATTCATTCACAGTAAATGGAACAAAGAAACATTTGACTATCTACTAAGCTTCCTCAGCTCTCCAGATTCAGTTCAAATGGGAATCTTTCTCCAGTCTGGCTACAACCTGTGCACTGAACCTATGGCGGTGAGAAAATGATCTTTCGATTGCATGTAATGTCATTTTTTTTTTTTTTCAGTGTACAGAATGTTATAAACTGCAAGTATTAATTGATTGAACATACTGTATTATATTGTCAGGTAATTGATTTCACATTTAGGTCTCTGCCTGTGTGCCCTTAACTATTGCAGGGCATGATCAAAATGGCAGAACAGAACATAATGAACCTTATTGTATAGCTGAACAAAAGAAGAAGTTGTCACAATCAAATAACCTTAAGCATCCACTTGATCTAACTGCTGAGCCCCCTCTCTCTGGCATGGGTTAAAACCAGCATGAAATTAGAGTGAAAATAACTAACCGATCTCACTTATCCATGAGAGATCATTTTGAAAATTACTGCAATCTCTGCCCCCCTCAAACAGGACCCCTCATTTAAAGACGCTGTGTTGGGCTTTCGCCAGCTAACTAAACGTGAACTAGATATGTTCCCGGGATACAGGTACAGTACTTGTAAGCTGTATCTAATCATAAGTTATTTCTATAATTTGATGCTGCTGACTTGTTTTCAAAATCAGTTTGGTTGTTCTACCCCTTAAATTGGATTTGTGAATGTAGTGTGTTGTGTCGCCTTTCCTTTTTTCCACAATCCCTTTCAGTTTTGGGTGGTTCAACACTGCTCTCATGATTGAAGGAAAGACATACCTGCCCTGGCTTATGGACTGGTGAGAGACTCCTGTTATCTTATCAGTGACCCAAATTACAATGGGAATGAAATAGAATAAAGTATGGTTCAAAAGTCCACAATAAAATATGAGATTCAAAATCTAGTTTAACTCAGAAATAAACAGTTTTTGCATTTTGAAAAATTTAAAACAAATAAACATTATGACGTAAAATTAATAATTAGTATTTCAGATTTCTAGATTTTCTCTATAAGTTAGAGTTGTATAAGTTAGAGTATATTTTGTATCTACACATCTAATACATGCACATGTGTGTGTTTAATTTTTATATGAATGTACTTTTTCTTCTATTTTATATGCATCAGAATAACTGTTATGCATTTATATAATTATGTAAAATCTGTAGTGGATGTGTTTCATTGTGGAACTTTTTCAGGTCTAACAATGATTAACACAGACTTTGGCAAGTTGGTCATGTTTCTTTGTTTTTTACAGGTTAGGACAAAGAAAGGTTAAGTTTTATCAGAGGAAAATTGGTTCATTTCAAGAGGTTTGAAAAATGCCATTGTCATTCTCACACTTTATAAATGAAAATCTCAAGATCTTAAAATTTACACTACCTTTAAGAAGTTTGTGGTTAGTGTGATTTTTTTTTTTTTTTTTTTTTTAAGAAATTAATACTTTTAGTCAGAAATTATGCATTAAATTGATCAAAAGTGACAGTAAAACAGTTTCCACAAAAATACTAAACAGCACAGTATTTTTAACATTGATAATATAAAGAAATTTCTTGAACAGCAAATCATATCAGAATGATTTCTGAAAGATCATGTGACACTGAAGACTGGAGTAATAATGCTGAAAATTCAGCTTTGACATCACAGGAATAAATTAGATTTTAAAATATGTGAAAACCCTAATTTTCCTGCTAAATTCATGCTGAGAGTCTGTCTCTGTACTGTTGCAAAATGGCTTCAGTCATAGAATGTGTGCATTTGTAATGACCTCAGAATTGTCCTCCAGTTGGCAGATAGTGGTGCTGATGTTATCATCAACTGCTCTGGTGTCCGATCAGGAGACCTACAGCCTGATCCTGAGCTCAAACCAGGAAGAGGACAGATCATTAAGGTGAGGTTTAGTGGATAAAAGTCAATCATACTTAGAGTTTTTGCATAGAACTATGTTGATCTCATGCCTTTTATATCAACAGGTAGACGCTCCCTGGTTAAAGCACTGGATCCTCACACATGATTCCTCATCAGGAGTCTACAACTCACCATACATCATTCCTGGGTAAGACTCGTTGAAATAAAAGTTGAAGTTGAAGTACAAAAACTTAAACTGAAATAAAAATAAATTAATAATAATATAATAATTAATAATAATAAAAATGACAAACCACATAACAAAATTATTAAAACTAAAAAAAAGTCTAAATGACTTCATGACTAAAATGAAGTCTTGTCTTAGCAGTTGCACATGACCTCAGGTCCTCTGTTTCTGCAGGAGTCGTTTAGTCACTGTGGGCGGAGTTTTCCAATTAGGAAACTGGAATCTGCAGAACAGTTCTGTTGACCATAGAGAAATTTGGGAAGCCGCCTGCAAGCTTGAGCCCAGTCTACAGGTAGCTCTCAGGCATTTTAGCCTTGCTAAATTATTGTTTGCTTGACTGGCCTGAGGGGATTGAATCTTCTTTTTTCTCTCTAGCATGCCCGGATAGTAGAGGACTGGACTGGTCTCAGGCCCGCACGCAGCAAAGTTAGACTGGAGAGAGAGACCATGCGATCTGGACCACACGCATTTGAGGTGAGCTTGTAGTGATCCTTAAACTGAAGATCTTATGGCATCTTCCAATGAAGAGGGGTCGCTATAAACAGCTAGATGATGTATGAGTTAATGCGGAGCCCCTAATGGGACATGGTAATAGAAAAAAATGTTATATGAGATGGGAGGAAAAAATTATATTGCAATGCTTTTTGTGTTTCCCCAAGAACCATTGCATTCGCTCGCAAAACATTTGCTCACAAAACTGGTGATGGAAATAATATGGAATAGGAGGGAAAACTATTTTTATGCTTTTGCTAGTTTCTTGGGGGAACAGAATGCAAAAGTTTTGCAAGCGAATGCAGTTTCTTAGAGGAACGCAAAAGTCTTGCATTAGAACGCAAAAGATTTCTAAGCACACAGTAAAGTTTTGCAAGAGATCGCAAAAGTTTTATGCAAAAGAAACTGAGTGTATTTTTCTTCCCATCTTGTATATTTTTTCCATCACCCTTTAGGGCTCTGTAGATTCTCCTCTTTTCACACATGCTGTTTTCATTCACCTCAGGTCATCCATAACTACGGACATGGAGGTTTTGGACTGACCATCCATCGTGGATGTGCTGAGGAAGCTGCTCGGCTCTTTGGACAGATCCTGGAGCAGAAAGGCTTGCTAGCACACTCTAAATCACGCCTGTAATAATAGATTTGGGCCTCTGGACAGTGTTATCCATCTCTTGAATTGTCGCTAATCTAGAGATGCATAATACATTTGACTACATTTATCTGCACTAATCTACAATAAAGACACATACTATTTTTCTTTTTTTGAATCATAATTTATTGTTATCATACATGTACATCCAGTGCAGTGGCAAGAGATCTGTGCACAGAGACACAAAACGCGGCACTACATCGCAAAAGGCAGGCATAGGAGACAACTCTCTGGATTCACAGGAACAACTGCACACTTCCCATCATGCCACACACATACCCACTGTACGGTTGAAAAGGCATAAATACAAATGACCGAATATATCATTGAGAAGTCGAGCTGAAGAAACAAAGACAGTATGACAGTAATAAAAAATATACTTGGTCTACAGACCTGTTCAGGTGAAAGCCACTTGCTATTGTTTTATTGTTACTGAGCTGTATCTTAGGATTCAGTAACCTTTGATATGCCAGATTATAAGGGAACAACTGGAGTTTTGTACATGAATGAGAATTTTACATGAGTGATTGCAGTTGGCAGCCAGTGAGAGGACAAAGAGAGGTGCTGAGTGGTACGAAATGAAGACTTTGATGCCCACTAGATAACGTCACTGCTGTCAGCGAAAGTCTAACACTATCAATGGCTAACATTTAACCAACTTAAAGTATGGTATATGGTTGAGAGAGAAAAAGGAAGATAGCAGAGACCACAAACTGGTGCAATGTCTGATTTATAGCAGCATCCGGTCTCTGCTTCGACGAATAGATAAAAGTTGTCATGACCTCCCCAATGGAATGCTGGGAGTGGAGTGTAAGGCCCTCTTAAAGAAATAAAAAATTAAATAAATCTTTCTACTCACTCTCATACTAAACCTGTCACAAACACTCAAACCCTTGTGCTATCTTTCAACTTCAAGACTTCAGGACTTTGAAAGTTCAAATCTTTCGTTCTTCTCCTAAACACCCCCAAAATGCTCTTCAAATCCTTTGAACATATGAGAGCGATGATGGTTTTCATGTGTTAAACTGCATAATGCAATTATAGATATATTTTCAACCCATTTACTGTTGTATTACCTGAAAATGAGGCAAAAGGGGAGTATTATGTGATGGAAATCTATTCCCCTTTATTTTTCTGGTCCAGAGGTTCATAAAGAGAAACCTTGTAACCTTTGGTGGGGGAACGTGTCATGAATGGACTGATTTAAATCAAAACCAAGCAGTTCTTAAAACAATTCAAACTGCGATTCCTTTGTGGACACACATTTTATTTTACAGATAATATTCCCCACTTCCATCTAAGACCAATTTCTTCAACAAAGTCTTTCCAAACCCCTCTGTTGTGTTCCCTCAGTCCTGTGATCCAGAGCTCGAATGTGGAATCCCTCCCGGGCTGTGGTCTGAGGCCCGTCCCATCATCTCCTGACCCCACTCTCTGTGACTGGACTCCTGGAGGCCCCGTCCTGTGGTCTCTATGGGCAGTGCACAGGATGCAATAGCAGCCAGCAAACAGCAGCAACAGTACACTGACAGAGTCAGATACACTGACGATTCCAGCATCACCTTCAGGAAAGAAGCAGAGATGGATAGAATATGTCAGAGAATCTCACATTCACATTGGGGTTAGTAAGATTTTTTACCGTTTTGAAGGAAGTTTCTTATGCTCACCAAGCCTGCATTTACTTGATACAGAGTAAAAACAGTAATAGTGTGAAATATTATTACAATTAAAAATTCCTGTGATGGCAAAGCTGGTGTCACATGATCCTTCAGAAATCATTATAATAAGCTGATTTGCTGCTCAAGAAACATTTCTTATTATTATCTCAGTATTTAGTGGAAACTACACTTTTCTCTATTTTTCAGGATTCCTTGATGAATAGAAAGTTTAAAAAAGATGACAGTATCTAATAGTTCTGTATAGACAAAAATGTGAACTAAAACTTGTGCATATGCACACTTAGGGAATGAGACTCGTTTTTTCTTCTCTCTTTTTTTAAGTCATATTTCTGGTGAGAATCTCTTTGAACTGTTAGTTTTTGCGAGCTGGACTCCGAATCATGTTGCCCACATGAGCAGCACAGATCAACATATCAGAGCAGGTGCCCTAACTGATTTCCAATAAATTAAGACAAAGTAAAGAAAGTAAGTATATTGGATCTCCAACATTAGGGTTAGAGTATTCTGTATTTTTAAGTCTTTTATAATTTTCTAGATAATGTTTCCACACCTGTGCCACAAATGGTGTGATGAGAGCTCCAACTCGGGCCATCCCACTACTGGTGCCCAAACCCAGTGCCCTCGTCGCTGTGGGATACACCTGTAAAAGACACCAAGAGAGTGCCAGCCATTATCTTCTCATTTAAAATGTAACTATTACTTAACCTCTGAGTGAATGGACTTACATGATCTACATTTATTTCCCTAAAGTTTCTTCAGCATGATTTTATGCTATAAACACTTTCAAACCCAGTTAAATATCCCAGACAAAGATTAATGTAGTTAAGAAAAATGCCTCTCTCCTTTAGGTAATATACAGTCAAGTTACTATGTAACTACGCAATAAAATGACCTCAATGACAGTAATGTCAAAGTCAACATACAGACACTGTGTGTAATATTCAACCATCCAATCATTTATCTGGAGATGAACTCCAGTAGTTTATGAAAAAAAACGTAGGATGACAAAGTGGCCTGTTTTATTTCAGGTGAGTTGTTGCATTTGCTGCCAAGTGGTGGGAGTGAGACAGGAATTGGACGTTTCCCAAGGTCAAAATCCTTCTCTAGTGCAGCTGTTGCCTTGAGAGAAACATTTAACACCACATTGACAGTCTACAGACTTTACTCTCCTTACAATTTATCTGCCAAGAGTGTCACATTTTGCTGTGTTTCTATTTGACATTCTTTTGACATGGCAAAGAAGGATAGAGCTTTGCCTTTGAGCCTCAGTTCTTCCAAGAAATACTCTTCCAAGAGTTCTCACCTCAGGAGTATACACATATGCAGCCTGGAAACCTCCAGCGATGAAGGCCCTCGCTATGAATATAAATACTGTCAAAGAAGTCCTGCAATAAAGGGAATAGTTAGGCTATATGGCATAATGTATCAAAGATGTCACATTAGAAAGAAATACTAGTCTGATTTTCCATGACATGTAGATGTAGATGTATGTTCACATTTGAGATTAACACAGGCTCGAGTGCTCTAGAAAAATGTCCATAATGGATGTGCTTTCTGACCTTCCCACACAGCCGTACAGCGGCACAATGCAGAGGGAGAAGACAAAGAAACACAGTGCCATGGTCTTCCTCCTTCCTAAGCGATCAATTGCCCACAGGGTCACCAGCAGGCCTGTGATGCATCGATCAATACGTTCATCACATTTTCTTTTTTGCCTGTCATACGTTACTTAAAAATTAGATGTTAATGGTTTTATAAATCAAAGATGTACCTGGAAACTCAGAAAGTGTGGTCCATAGAAGGTCTTTGTAATCATCTGAATTCAGATATTTGCACTCCAAACTACATCCTGGGTCCCTTTTTCTGCCCTTCCCCCCTAGGGAGTGATACACGACCAATATATGCATACAGAATACATTGGTTGTATTGAGTTAGTTTTCTACCACACTATAGTTTGAAATGTATTACACAGACTGATTTATACTGATATAGTATATACAGTATATTAAATATGGTATTCTATTCCATACTTGGCCTTTACATTCTCACTGTGCTGCTCCAGTCTGTTTTTAAACACACAATATCTGTCACTCACCACCACAGGCGCCTCCCTCCTGGAAAAGCTCAGTGGTCAGTAGAACCACACCATAATATGAGAATGCGTTAGAGAACCTGCAACAGAAAGCGCATAATAATGTAATAAAATAAACAGAATATGAATGCAAGCAGCAAGAACTAAACATTGTGAAATATCTGAGTAAAATTGTGAAATAAAAGAGTGAGATCAGACAAATCTCAAGGAACAAAAAGTCCTTTTAAGGATTAGTGGACATCTACATTCGTGATTTAATGACTGTTTACACAGTCATTTATGGGAATCAGTATTGTAGGACTCTTTTACCATATGAACCAGAGCAGAACAGTAGTCCAGCGCAACGGTGGAGAGAAAAGATCCCGAAGTTTTCCCCTGTCCTCCTAAACACAGAAAACAACAATTATACTCAAAATAAGGAGAGATGACATATAAATAACAATATTTATCACTATAAATTATGTAAACATTGTATATATTTTTAAAATGTCATTTATTTCTGTGATGGCAATGCTGAATTTTTAGCATCATTACTCTAGTCTTCAGTGTCCCATGATACTTCAGAATTCATTCTAATATGCTGATTTGCTGCTCAAGACACATTTCTTATAATTATCAATGTTGAAAACAGTTAATATTTTTGTGGAAACCATAATGCATTTTTTTTCAGGATTCTTTGAAGTATAGATAGTTGTAAAAGTGTAATAGTATGTATAACAGTATATAATAGTTCTGTATAGACAAAAACATGAACACGTGTCGTTTAAGTTGGTTCTAGTTTTTTCAAAAATTTTGAATAATTTTATGTACAAACATGTTAATGAATCATAATTTATGCATGAAAACATTTAAACACACATGCAGTTGTCTATTCCTTCTTTAATCATATTTTTGGTAGGAAACTCTTTAAATTATTGTTTCTTTGTAGAGTTTTTGTGAGCTGGGCTCAAAATCATATTGCCCACCTGAGCATATGGGCAAGCATATCAGAGCAGTAGCCCCCAACTGCCACAGATTCAACAGCATTGTATTATAGGAAGTGTTTAACTGTTTTCTCTTAAAGAAAGCCATATTGATATACATAAAGTAATATACTAATATATAAGTATATTTAACTAATACCTTACCTGTCTGGCCACTATGAGTTTTCCCAGTGGCATTGGGACATTATTCTCTGAAGCAATGCGTTTGAGTGTGTTCAAAGCCTTCTCCTGATTTCCTGTCAGGACGTCGTAACGAGCACTTTCTGGCAGCCACTGATGATGTGCATTTGACATTTAGTTTACTCTATTGTTCAGACAATATATTGCTCACATCTTAAAGAGAATTCCATATCTAGCTCTAAGAGAGAGAACCAACTGATATTTGAGAACTTCATACTTACAAAGCAAAAAAAAGCAAAAATGAAGAGTGGAATAGTGGAGAGGGCCAGCAGCCAGCGCCAGCCCCAAGTTGGCATCACCAAAATAGCCAGCAGAACTTCAAATACTGTACCCAAAGCCCAGAATATCTACAGCAGATCAGAGGGAAAGAGATTTTTAGACTAAATCCACAAGTTATCCTGGTTATGATGTTTTGGTTCAACTTATAACTGAAACAGTTTAATCAGGGCTATGATATCTGTATCTAAAGAATAGAATAGAATAGAATAGAATAGAATAGAATAGAATAGAATAGAATAGAATAGAATAGAATAGAATAGAATAGAATATTACCTCTATCAACAGAATGCAAGTGGCTCGGGACCGCATAGGGAGAAACTCAGCATACAATGTTACTCTTAGAGGAGAGAGCAAAGGTTTCTGTAAGTCTCTAAATATTTAATGATGTTGTTAGATGAAAGTGGCACATTCAGATTAATCACAATAAAAAAAATAAAAAAATACTGGAGAACCTACAGATTACAGTTTTTCTTGATTGCTTTTGAACTAAAATATCAAAACCATAACGCCATTTATCAAAAAGCACACCCATTTCACTAAACTATAAACACTATTCCCCTGTTTTGACACATGAGTCATGTGAGTCATCCCATTTTCAATGGGAAAGTGCCCAAGCAACAATCGCTTGGCAAGATTGTGCAGCAACATTACTCAAAAGGTTGCCCTGTGTATCATCATCTTAAGAGTCAAAATTGATCACACACACCAATCAGAACCTTCAATAGATGGATAAAAGGGCCAGAGTCAGTTCATTCAGTTTTGGAACAATGGATCCAGAAAGACATGAAGGAAGAGGTCAAGAACACTGGAGTGGAGGAGGAGGAGGAGGAGGAGGAAGGTGAAGGGCAAGGGATGAAGTCTCGGATGAAATTCGTGCCACTCTAGTTGCCCATGTCTTTGTCCATGGTATGACTATGAGGGAGGCTGGGCTACCAGGAAGTTGAAGTTGAAATTTGAGTCGCTTCACCATCGCCTTGATCTTAAGAACCTACAAGTGGCTACAAGTTTTTTTTACTTTATTTAAATCGCTGGGGTCTACGCAAATTCTTAACTTGTCTCCCCGAGAGACCGCCACCACTGAACTGACCCACTCAGTGGGCTGCTCGATCTTTTTTACATAGCCATTTTCCTCCATTTCATGCAGATTCTGGACAATCTGTCCCTTGAGTGCAGCTGGATGTCTGCGCACGGGGTGGACAACACCTTTAGCATTAGGCTATTTTGATTGTGTACTACCCTGGTAGAGTCCCTGTGGTGCGTATTAGCTCAGGAAAGTCACGAAGGCCTTGAGGAACAATGTCTTGTTCGAGAATGCCCTCCACAGGCGAGTCAGCCTCAGCTTCAGCAGCATTTTGTACGGAGTTCAGCCTTGCAATCAAACCTAAAGCTTCAGCCGTGGCTCCGCTGAGCACACTTTCCAGTGCAATATCCACAATTTCAAACTCTGCATCGGTGGCACACTCTTTGTAGTGCACTGATAAATCTACGGCAGCGACTGGTTTCAGCTTATGATTAGAGCAGGAGCGCAACAGCTTGTTAGAGCGCTTCAATTCACCAGTGTGCACGAGTAGCTGGTAGCTGTCAAGAGTCAAAGTGTTGCACTTGGCACCAGTATCTATCTTGAACTGGACTCTCTGCGAAAGTATCATCAAATGAACAGACCATTTGTCCACAGTTAATGCAGCTGCTGGAAGCACAACGTCTGTTAGGCTAATGTTCAGTATTTCATCATTAGTCTCCTCCAGCGCCTCTACATTCAGTGTGTGGACAGCACGTTTACGGCACACTGCCATCCAGTGGTTGGGTCTGTGGCAGTAAGAGTACGTTGAGCCCTTGGCTGGGCACTTGCCTTGGCGAGCTATCCTCTTGTTCTTCCTTGGTCTGATATATTTCTCAAACTTTTCTAGCACTTTTTCGGGATCCTCTTTCTCACCTTCAGCCCAGGTGAGGGTTTTGTACATTTCTCTGCCTTGTCTGCCTATCCACTACCCAGTCAATCTTTGGGTGCTCAAACTGCGGGGTAGCCATGCTACACTTCTGACACCATGTAAGATACTGGAGACAATAAAGACAGTGAGTGTGACTGCACAATAACTGCTTTACTGAAGAACACGGAACCTCGACTTGTTGCTGGTGTCCACACAAAGGAACTGGCCCAGCCAACATAACAGCGCGCTCTAGCGGCAACACAATACATTACAGTTTTTTTGTTTTTCAAAATAAATGCAGCCTTGGTGAGCATAAATGGCTTTCAAAAACTTTAAAAAGTATTACTGACTTTTGAACAGTTGTGTATGTATTTAGATTTGTGTCACACTTACGATTGTGGAGCCCCTCCAATACCGAAGCCCACCAGAGCTCTGAGGAACAGGATCCATCCGTATATAGGTGCAAATGCACTGAGGAGGCCATAGAACAGGGTCCACAATACACTCATCTTCAAACCCTACCACAAACACACACAGGGTTATATAATTAACATTTGTCCAGCTATATCGTTGGACATGCACATACTGCTCTTTCATTTATGAACATACTCACTGTTTTTCTCCCATATTTATCAGATATGTTCCCCCATAATGAAGAACTGATCATCATTCCAATAAATACAACCTGTTTCAGAGAAGGGGAGAAACACAGTTATTCATAACAATGTGGTTAATCAGGAAAACACATTCAGGAGCAGCTGATGCAAAGCCTAACAGAATAAGAAAACCAGTCCTACTGCCAAACTACCTAAAAAGCAAGAGAGGATTCATTATTGACTAAAGGAGTAGTGTACAGTACCGAAGTTAGCAGTGCCACCTGCCAGCTGGGCAGTGCCCACTCACAGTGCAGTTGAGGGGCCAATATACTGAGAATCATCATCTCCATGGCGTCGGCCATCTGCACATAAATAAAATCATCGGAAATGTGGAAATAAATATAGCAACTACAAATTCTGACTACACAATTGGTAGGTAAGCTGAAAATGTACAGCTTATAAAAATGACACTGTCTTTCTAGAATCCAAGGTCAACTGATTATAATAGAGTGCAACAGTCAGGTTCCAGAAGTAAAAACTCCATTAATTTTCTCCATAGGGAAATGGATTTTTAACGATAACTTATAAACCTTTAAAGGTAGACCTACTGTTAACTACAAAGTAGTTAACCCAAGGCATTTACTTCTGCTGTAGCCGTCAGCCAGCATTATTTCAACTTATTTTTTAAAACAATCTTGTTTAACAGCAGAATTTGTGGTGAAAACTACATTACCCGTGATGCTGAACAGAAAATTACACCATTCAGAGAGTTGCCAAATTCAAACCGCACCAAAATAGCTCTTTAGCTCCGCCTACTCCCATGAAGCACAGCGAATGACCTAATCGAGTAGATCACAAAATACTTCAATATTTGTATATATGTGCATATATTGCAATAGACTTAAAATATATTGTTTTTATATAATTAAAAAAATTTAATAAGTAGTTTTATATTTCTCCATTGTTTTTAATCCAATTAGTGTTCGCAATGCCTCATGGGATTGTAGTTCTTTCAGTCATTACAGCAGTTAAGTACACAGTCTTTTGCCTTTGTATTTTTGTCTGATTTTCAATAGCTTGCTTCAAATCAAAGTTTGTTGTTGATTAGCTTGGTTCATGGTAGTCTCGCGTAGCCAGACCTTCAACGGACAGCAGAAGGACCGCCCAAGAGGATGTGTGACAATATAATGTCGATGTCCATACAATAACAGACCAGCTGTATCTAATAAATTATTCATTCATGGATGTTGTGCAAGTTTACTGCAACAATGGTCCTGCGAACTTCACGTACTTTTGAAAATCCAGCGTTTAGTTGATCCTGGTAAGCGCTCATTGTCACAGTATTAAACACAACGGCTTTCTTCTTCCACGAGGGGTTTTGGTGTCACGGCATTTCTTTTCAGGCAGACCGATAAAGAACACACACGTCTCCCGGCCGGATATCCTGTAGAATTCAACCAATCAGATTGCGACTTCGAAACTCCTGAAGTGTTTCCAGAAAAGTGTGCCATATGCATCAGACGTTCAGCCAACGGTTCGTAGATGTGACGTCTGAGGCTGAGACTAGGTTCATGGCTATTACGCTTTAACAAAAACTTTTAAAAAATCTTAAATGGAAAAAATACTTCCGGAACCAGTGCCTCTGAAGAATTGGACGAGCCCTGTTGCACTATATTATACAGTGTTGTGAGGGTACAACAGTTATTCCCTCTCTACATTTCGTTGAAGTATTGTTACCCATGAAAGTCCAGTCAGGATGGACAGTTTCCACTGGAATGTCCCAAAGCCAATGGCTTCCACTGCATCCTCAACCATGAAGGTATCTGTTGAAAGAGTAACATATGGAGAGTAGTTTAGCCTTAAAGATGTTCAGTGAGCTGTCTGATAATGCAAATCCACTATGCTTTGTAGGAGGCATTAACATGCTCACAACAGTGTTATTTCAGAATTATTTATAAACTATTATAGTATTTATTAATATTGTGAATCAGCTTTTATTTTTGTATATAAAATTTTCATTTAGTTTTAGCATTTCCTATGTGCATTTGTCATTTATTAGTTTAGTTTTCTATTTAGATTTAGTTTATTTTTATTTCAGTTTTAATCATTTTAGAACTTCAATTTAAACTTATTTTTATTTCAGATCAAGGAAAACATCTTGGAGCGCTGCTTGCTGGAAGGACCTTTGTTAAGTAGTCTCAGAAGGTGCTCTTTGGTTGGGTTGCAAACTTGTATTTATAGAAAAAGAGATCCAAGGCACTTCTTCTGATTCAAAAAAAGTTTAAAAGCCTTTATTCAAATCATGGCTCAATCTAGAAACATTAAAAATAACTAAAACACTGCACACTGATGCATTTCGGCCATTCAGCCTTCCTCAGAGTGTTTTCATTTTTGTTTATTTCAGTTAGTTGCCAAGGCAATGTTTCTCATTTACATTGAAACTTTTTCATCTAATATTAATATTTCATTTCAGCTTTATTTCATTGGCAAAAACTATTTTTAATAGTTTTAATTTACAAGAACAAACCCAGATCAAAATCTCCAATAAATATATATATATATATATATTTTAAAAAAAACATATTTAGAAAGAAAAGATGTGCTTTTTCTAATAAAAATGTTAAAAAAAAACATAGCTAGTGATCAAAAAGCTGTATTAATCATACCATCAGTGGGGTTGGCAAATTCCCGAGGCACCGGAGCACCATCGGCCAAGGAAACAGACTCCATATCCGTCCGTCCTCCCTCCAGCTGCAAAGCCTCTTCCCTGCTGCCATACTCATCCTCTGAGCGAGCGCTTTCACCTGTGCGCCGAAATTTCACCACTCTGTCAGAGAGATGAACATGCAAGCAGAAAATCAGGTACAGTATCAATCAGGTAATTCTGTAGTATTTGCTTTCGGCTGCGACCCATTGACTAAAACAACCGGTAAGGGGAGGATTGATATATGAAATATATATATAATGAAATATCCTTTATATTTTTGCAGTGGCTGTTTTAAAAAAATATGAAGAAAGATCATATAATGATGCCTGGCATCTAAATCACAGGTCTAGCAATGCCTATGCATGATATAGCAGCAGCCCACACACCATGCAGCATATATACGCTATTTATTGTAACGTGGCCGGGCAAATTAAATCATTTGACAGAACAAGCATCTTTATATGGAATACAGATGCAATGTGTAGGACAGAATGATGCACATAACAAGAGACTGTTGCCAAGGAACTTCCTGCTTGTGCAATCCCTCTTCTGGTGTTCTAGAAAAAAAAGCTTGATGTGTGAAGAGACAGCGGAGTGATGTTTGAAACTGTGACTCACAACCGTCAGCCTTTATAGGGCACCTGGAAGACAGGCATCCTCTCACTGAATGAAAACTGCTGTTTAAAAACAAGAGTGACAGATGCTCCAGCGATAGTCGGGGGATTTTACTTTACAAATATCTCCGCGGTTAGACAGATTAGACCAGGGAGCAGTAAGTAAGAGGAGCACACAGATATCCCATGGTCTGATAACTGTAATTGCAAGGCTCACAGCGACACTATGAGCAATAAAGCCTTCATGTGCAGACAGGCAGTGTAATTAAACAGACGACCTCTCCACGCTCAGCAGAGACAAAAAGTACATCGAGACTCGAGAGCATTCAAAAAACACAAAACTAGGATGAAGATATAAATCATCAATGACAGAACAGACCTGAGCTCCATTAATGACTGCAAGCATAAAGAAAATGCTAAGAATGAAGGATGATTGTTACGATTATTTCCATAAAGCATGGAAAAAGCCAAGCTGAAACAAGCTCTATATCAGCAATTAAGAGCGCTGCCATCATGATTCCTGCACACCATCAGATGGCGACCGGGCCTACAGCCAAGCATCAGAAGCACAGGAATTACATCAGCTTTAGCAGAATATTCAAAACTCTTATGAATCAGTGGAGATATTTACTGCAACACAGATGAATGAAAGAATGAATGACATTGGCATTTATATAGTGCTTTACTATGTGCTACTGTACACCCAAAGCACTTTACAATCATATCAGGGGGTCTCCCCTCAACCACCACCAGTGTGCAGCGTCCACATGGATGAAGCGACGGCAGCCACAGAGCAACGGCTCACCACACGCCAGCTAAAGGTGGAGAGGAGAGAGAATGGTAGAGCCAGTTCAAAGGATGGGGATTATAGGAGGCTGTGATTGATAAAGAGGGAATTTAATTTGGCCAGGACACCGGGGTTCCACTCCTACTCTTTACGAGAAGTGCCATGGGATTTTTAATGACCACAGAGAGTCAGGATCCAGGTTTAATGTCTCATCCGAAAGATGATCATAAAAAGGTTAAAGCCCAATGACACACAAGGGCAAATTTCTATTTATTTGTAACTTGTACTGTCTTGTTAAGATGCTTCTGATGCATTGGGTGATCATCAAGACCAAGATATGTTGTTGTTGTTGTCCTCATTCCATTTCAAAACAGTCATAAGACGCGTCTCCATTACCCTTCAAATTGCGCAAATTGAAATTGCGAATTGAAAATACGCTTAATGGAAACGCGCAATTTTCGCAAAAACTCCCATTTATCGCAAAAAAGTTTTTACGCTCGCATGAGGTGGTTTTTCAGGCAATTCGAAAAATAAATATTTCGCAAAACTGCAATGTTTTTGCGCATTTACAGGTCACCTGATGTAAATAAAATCCTGGATTCTAAACCTCAAAGAAATGCCACAATCAAGACCTCGAAGCAGAAATGAGGGAGAAACACCAGAAACACCTCATATGTGCCGCTCTCAAGTATAAGGGTCTTTCCTTATCATTAATGATTGGATAACACACATACGTCTCCATTGATTAATAATAATGGCCAGTGCAGTGGCTGGGATATAGTACATAAACCTACCAACGTCCGTTGCTGTGATTTTTGGAATGACTTTACTTATCGCTAGAGGAAAAAATTAAGTTTTAGTCGCATAACATCGGTTAATGGAAACGCCGTCATTTCGCAATCGTTTTTTGTCGACATTTAGAAAAAAATCGCAAAAGTTTTGCGCAAATCTGTAATGAAAACGCGACTTTATGCTGTGCTGTAAATATGTTTGTAAATTCAAAAGAAAAATGTTACAATAAAAAGCTGATTACATAAAAGATGAAAATTACATTAGATTTAAAACATCTAGGTGTTGTTAGGACATTTTAGACAGATTTTTTTTTTTAAATCACTACTTCACTGAGAAAAATAGGGACTCGAATTCTATGGTGATAAAAAAAAAATTCACACTTGTGTTGTTCGCAGAAATTACCACCATAGGAAATTAATTGGAAATACAAAAAAAAATATTAAAAAAGAGAGCAATTTTGGTGGGGGGTACAATCTACAAATCAGTCCAATTGCAGAAAAAAAGCATACAGCAGTGAGGGGGTGAAAATATAAAAAAATATCTAAAATATCAAGAGTGCAAAATAGGCACACTCCACCCAAACCCCACCCTCAAACATAATTTGAACTGGTTTGACTGCAACACAAAGCAAGTTTTTGCAAATGCGGAAAATACAATCAATAATTCAGCCACAATGCAGTAAAAAAAAAAAAAAGCAGCAAGGAAGGTGTTACACTCTAAAACATCAAGAGTACAAAACATACACTCAAACACTCATTCACTTACACATTCTCACAGACACACACAACACACTATTACACATGCATAAATGAACTGGTGTTGCTGTAACAATATGGCAAAATTGAGCCAGAAGACTCAAATAAGAGGTTGAAATCAAATCAGACCCAGATTGATTAAGCTCTGATAAAGAATTCCTTTTCAGTTTGTTAAATTTTTATTGAATTTTGATGTTTTAACAAAATGTATTTCTCTGCGTCCAGGTTTGACTGTGGTAAAATTATTGGAAAAAATGACACTTCAAATCAACATATCAAACAAAAAATATCTAAACCTTGACAAAAAGCAGTCTTTGAGAATGTCTAAATATATATCCAAATCCACAGCCTAATAAAAGTAAGTTTTTTATGTCTAAAAACAACTATAGAATATATAAGCCTCTTTATATAGAGCTAAATAGGAATCTAGTGGTTACGCCATGGCATTAAAGATGTTTCCCTTATTTTACTCCCATCAGATGACACTAATATGCCTTCAAAAATTGGATTTTAAATGCCTTGTCTCAATTTTAACCTGAAATGCAGCTTTAATTTAAAGGGTTAGTTCACCCAAAAATGAAAATTCTGTCAGTAATTACTCACCCTCATGTTGTTCCAACCCCGTAAGACTTTCGTTCATCTTCGGAACACAAATGAAGATATTTTTGATGAAATCTGAGAGCTGGATCACTCCTCCACAGGCTTATGGACACCTTAAAGGGTTAGTTCACCCAAAAATAAAAATTCTGTCAGTAATTACTCACCCTCATGTTGTTCCAACCGCGTAAGACCTTCGTTCATCTTCGGAACACAAATTAAGATATTTTTGATTAAATCTGAGAGTTGTCTCACTCCTCCATAGGCTTTCAGAGGGACCGAAACTTGCTGGCCCAGAAAAGTTATTAAAAAGATCGTTAATATAGTCCAAGTGACTCCAGTGGCTCAATCTTAAGTTTATCAAGCGACGAGAATACTTTTTGTGCGCAAAAACAAAAAAAAATAACGACTTTATTCCACTATTCATTTCCTTCTCTCTGGGCCTCGTAGTGTTTTTGCGCTGCGCGTCTGTGTTGCACGTCATCACGCATCACACACATGACCCGCTTCGGCCAATTGTGAGCCTACGTGGTGACGTGTAACACAGACGCGCTACGCAAAAACACTACGTGAACCAACTAGAGGCCCAGAGAGAAGGAAATGAATAGTGGAATAAAGTCGTTATTTTTGTTTGTTTTTGCGCACAAAAAGTATTCTTGTCGCTTGATAAACTTAAGATTGAGCCACTGTAGTCACTTGGACTATATTAACGATCTCTTTAATAACTTTTCTGGGCCAGCAAGTTTCGGTCACATAGCAGCCTATGGAGGATTCAGACATGGCTCAGATTTCATCAAAAATATCTTAATTTGTGTTCCGAAGATGAACGAAAGTCTTACGCGGTTGGAACAACATGAGGGTGAGTAATTACTGACAGAATTTTCATTTTTGGGTGAACTAACCCTTTAACTTGCTGGTCCAGAAAATGTATTAAAGACATTGTTAATATAGTCCAAGTGACTCCAGTGGCTCAATCTTAAGTTTATAAAGCGACAAGAATACTTTTTGTGCGCAAAAACAAACAAAAATAACGACTGTATTCCACTTTTCATTTCCTTCTCTCTGGACCTCGAGTCTTTTTACGTAGTGTAATAGCGTAGCGCGTCTGTGTTTCACGTCACCACGTAGGCTCACTATTGGGCGACTCTGGTCATGTGTGATACGTGGTGACGTGAAACACAGACGCGCTACGCTATTACACTACGTAAAAAGACTCGAGGTCCAGAGAGAAGGAAATGAAAAGTGGAATAAAGTCGTTATTTTTGTTTGTTTTTGCGCACAAAAAGTATTCTTGTCGCTTTATAAACTTAAGATTGAGCCACTGGAGTCACTTGGACTATATTAACAATGTCTTTACTTTAATACATTTTCTGGGCCAGCAAGTTAAGGTGTCCATAAAGCCCACTTTATTCTTCTGCGTCTAACTTACGCCGTAGCTACGTCGTAGGCTGTGTGTAGAGCGCGTACCCTTCGGCGTACCCTGACGTGCACCTCTCCAAAAATGTAACAATGCGTCAACTCTACTACGCGGACGCAAGCGCTGTAATTGGTCTGCTAGGACCGCTCCCTCGGGTTTCACATGCTCCCTCTGCGCGCGTCAACGCGGACAGCGACGCAGAAGTATAAATGAAAACCAACGCGTTGCCTACAGCGTAGAGGCTCCGGCGTAGGTCCGACGCAGAAGTATAAATCAGCCTTAAGCCTGCAGGAGGAGTGATCCAGCTCTCAGATTTCATCAAAAATATCTTAATTTGTGTTCCGAAGATGAACGAAAGTCTTACGGGGTTGGAACAACATGAGGGTGAGTAATTACTGACAGAATTTTCATTTTTGGGTGAACTAACCCTTTAAGGGTTTTCTGTTAGAACTGTCGTGTAAGCGGGCCGCTAAGTTAATAACTAATGATCTTTGCAACGGAAGTGAATCAATCAAAACTAACTTTAGCTGGACAATAACTTTATTCTAGAGCTGCTGTAAAGCCAAAACAATCTCTGTTACTTTAATTTCCTATTATCACTGTAAACCTGCTTTGAAACAATCTATATTGTTAAAAGCGCTATATAAATGAAGGTCACTTGACTTGACTTTAATTGAAAAATAAATAAATAAATAAATAGAAAAAATGTGTATTATTTTCAAATAGAAAATGATCATAATTATTGCATAAATATTGATTTGTAACATCAAATTGTCTCAAAATTCTTTTGTTCAAAAATAAAAAAAGTTACATTTTAGGTGTTCGGTCACTTTTGACTGAAGTGTGACTCCCAAATAAACAATACCAGAGGGTATACAGACAATAAATGTAATTTTAGTGTAAATACTGTAATACAAAATATAAAAAATAAATTAAAAAAGAGATGGGTTTTGGAAGCAAAAAGAATGTATTACCATATGTAATTTATAATAAAAAATAAATAAAATATGATGAAAATAACATCACATTTAACAGGAAAATACAGTATAGTTAAAATAATAATAATGTATTTTATAATAGCTTTTTTTACATTTTTATTGAAAAATTAAGAAGGGTTTTTCTTCAGTGTATACTTAACCTTGGGTAAAGATGTTTTTTTACCCTGCCACATTTGTAAAGGGCTAAGCACTGTATTTAACCCTGGGTTAAGAAGCCCTGTCCCAGAAATAATTTAAAATGCGAACAATCTGAAAAGTCACAGACAGGATTTTCATTTTCTAAAAAGCCAATCAAATTAATCTGAATAGCTCTCAAAGTGATACTGGCAGAAATTGACATCTGTGAGCAGAATGAGTGTCTATGTCAATAAAACATGTATACACAAATAACCATTGTGTTATTCAATGGAAGGAGTCATGACATGTAAAAATGCAAATGAACCAAAAGACGAGGAAAATGGTCTTTGCAACACAAGGTTACTGCTTTAACATGTACAAATAAGCTGTTTAATCTACTTGAGCTGTTTACCGAACGTGCACCTCTGCCAATTCATAAATCCCAAATGTGCGTATCCATATTCTACATCAAACAGCATTATGTAAGCATTGATTTTTATTTGATTTTTAAAGTTGCATAAATATCAATGTCACGTTGTTTACGGCACATTCTAGTCGCTGTAGGTCACTAAAAGCTTAAATGAACGGAAGAGTGTTTGCATGATGGCTCAGGTCGCGTGCAGATGAAAGAAAAAGGATGAAAAGAACACTCACGGGAGCTGCCTTAACTGAAACAAATCATCGTCCATTATCGGTCTGTTCGTCGGGCTGACGGAGTCTTTGTCTCGTCGCCGTTACATTGCTGTCGAGTCGAGTCGAGTCTGATTTCAGCACCACAGGCGCGAGGACCGTGAAGAGCTCAGAGAGGGGCGGTGTTGTGCGGAGCTGCCATGATTCCTGCGCCTGTCGTGTCGCTCCTGCTGGATCTCTGCAAAGGCTGGAACGCCCGTGTCATACCAAAGCACCAGCAGGGAACTGTGAATATGTTCTGGAGATGATGAATCAAGACAATACACTTTGCCATCCATGTATATCATTGATCATATATAGCGCCCCCATTCATGTTATTTTTTATTTGTATTTTTTTATTATTATTATTATTATTTAGCCTATATAGATTATTACACTGGCCTACATGTTTCCAAAATGTGAAGTAAATTCTATTCATATTTTAAATATTCAGTGAGACAAAAATGTCTGTAGGCTAATGGTTAATAAATTGCATTGAAGCATTTAAAACTATATAAACAATTTTAGGCTTGCTAGTGCACAAGGTCATGGCACTGTTTGCCATTAACAGATTTGATTACCGAAGACCTACCGACAAATCGAACAAAATATTAGATAACGTGACAATAGGTAGGTACTCACTTGTCCTTGAAAGGATGATGTAATTTTAACAAGGGATATGATGGTAAGACTTGATGCATAACAAAGATTAGATTTAACAGACAATAAATGTAATTTTGCTGTAAATACTGTAATAAAAAAGAAAAAAAAAGATGGGTTTTGGAAGCAAAAAATAATAATAATTAAAAAATAAAATATCATGATGAAAATAATATTACTATTATTATTTTCATGATTTATCACTTTTTTTTTCTTTTGTCAAATCAACTAAGATAATTTAAGTGGTTCAGATAAAAATATTTAGAGTTTCTGTTGATTAAACAAACCTTCATTGTATCAACTAAATGTTTTAATTAACCTAAAACTGTAAGGCAACCAGGTTACTTATTTTTTTAGTTAAACCAACAATATTTTTTATACATATACATAATACATATAGTTTTATAGTATAGTCAAAATATTAAGATGGTATATTTATAATAGCTTTTTATATATTTTTAATCTTCAGTGTTTTATTCAGTGTTGTCTTTACTTTATCCATAATTAGATTTACAAAATCAAGTTAACAGATTTGAATATTGAAGAACTATAGACAAATCTAACAAAATCTCAGATAAAGTGATAAAAATGGTCTCTTTTCTTCTAATAAAGCCTTTATATCTGTTTTTAAATCTAATGAGTCTCTTCTGTCAGTTTATTACCTGATTTCACTCATTAAGACCATCATTTGGGAATTCTATCCAGCTAATTTAACCCAAGAAGTGCATTTTGGCAAACAGTAAAGGTGGATATTGAACACTTAATGTTTTTTTTTTTCAATGGATTTTTGTACTTTACAAACAAACTCTCATTATAAATTCAGCTTTCCCACCCTTCCATCATTTCCGCTTACGGCAGGCTCAGTCCTACTGCGCGGAAGGTCCGTCGAACAACAATGCGCAATGTTTAGTTCCGCACATGCGGGCGCAGTGAAATATGCCTTGGTGCAAACAGGGAACTACAGACAAGCTTGTTCGAGAGTTTTTACGCACTGGATCTGCTGCAAGGTTTGAGTTTGTATGGAAACGTGTGCCATGACGGCTAAATAGTGAATCTGTGTAGCTCAACTAGACGCAGGAAAGGACAGTAAAGTTGGTCCCAGCTGTTGCACTGGAGGCCAGCAGACATTCGCTTTTATTACTGTGTTTGTATTTCATTGATCATCACAGATGAATAAACATGCGAATCTGTCTTTATTTTGCTTTTTGCTGGTCTAGACCCAGTAAACACAAGTGCTGTAATAAACGTGTTCGGGTGGTTCTCTTCCTAGCTTGATAGCCAGCAGTAGCTTATTCAAACTACTCCATCTGTCTTAACAATAGATGTAAAATTAACACTTATAGGTATTTAATGATTCAGAAAGCTATAATTCAGTATGCAGCATGAATCTGAGCACGAGGTATGGCTTTAAATGTTTTACTTTCCCCCAAAAAAAGTGTGATATGTACTAATGGCTTATGGGATTTCGCTAGAGAGCTAGACTTAGTGCAAACACAGCTGTCAAGGTCAGAGTTAGTCTGCTGTCTGCCACAGGTGTCCCTCTGACATGTTTGTGATCAGTCTACATGTAAGGATCTGTAAATGTGCTCTTTAACTTTGTCACTTCATTTCAATCCAGTTGTCTGTGCTGGATGCAACCAAATTTGAAAACACTTATTTGTTTCTTTATGTTTCAGGAACAAGATGATGAAAAACTGGGGTGTGATTGGTGGGATCGCTGCTGCCATGGCTGCTGGAGTTTATGTACTATGGGGGCCAATTTCAGACAGGAAGAAGAAGAGAAAAGGTTTGTTTTCTTTGTAGTTAAAAGTCTTCAAGGAAGTTAAAGTCACTATGAATTGAAAATTGACAAATTGTTTATTACAAATGATTTATCCATGCAAATCATATTTGTACATTCATATGCTTTAATAAATAATAAAAAAAAACTTTAAACAACTTCAAACAACATCTCTTCACTGATGACGTGTACACAACCTTCCACTCAAATGAGATTACAGCAATCAGCAAAAGACATGATCCAATCAATTCCTGATGGACAAAATGATGTCCCGTCCTAAATATTTTTTCTTGTTTAAGTACAGTAGCTGTTTCACAGCAATAGCTAACCACAACAATCCAATCTAATCCCATTGGATAAAATCAAGTCTCGCCCTTGCATCTTGAACAAGAAAAAAATGTAGGGCGGGACTTGATTTTATTCAATGGGACTTGATTGGATTATTGCGGTTTGTTATTGCTGTGATCTCATGTGATTGACAGGTTGTCCCGCCCTCACACCAGTGAACATGTCATCAGAGAAGAGATGTCTCTGCAAGAGGGATGGGAAATTATTTCGATTAAAAATAACAAGGGCACATGAATTAAATAAAAAATAATTTATACCAAATACAGCAATATTTCATTAAAAAAAAACAAGAATTGATTTTATGGTCACTTTAACCTTTATTATATAATAGACTGTTCTGGTGCTGGATGTGTAGGGCAATACAGTGCCTCAACTAAGGGACTACATCTTGTAGCATAAGAATGCCACTTCATGAATTTGCTTTTCACAAATGAAAATGTTTAGAAGTATAAAATATAAAATAGTAACCATTTTATGAAAGCAATGAGTCTCAAGGCTCTGTTATATTAATAGCTATAAGGGTTGCAGGCACTGCAGTGTGTTGTGACTGTATTCATTGCTTAAATGAATCATGTCTCTCACAGGTATGGTTCCTGGTCTGCTTAATCTGGGGAACACATGCTTTATGAACTCACTTCTCCAGGGCCTGGCAGCGTGTCCTTCCTTCATCAGATGGCTTGAAGACTTTACAAGTGAAAGCAGTGTCCATCCAGAGAGAACAGAGAGAGAGACTCAGCTGTCCAGATCTCTGATGCAGTTACTTAAAGGTTCTTTCCCATTCACTTCAGCGCACACAAATGCACAAAATGTTAATGCACACTAAAAGGGCGCTCTCTCCATTTTCCTTCATTTATAAAGCCCTATCAAGTCATGACCCTGGAGAAGATAATATTTTAGATGCGGGAAGCCTTTTAGAAGCTCTCAGACTTTACAGATGGCAGATCAGCTCCTTTGAGGAACAGGTAGGATGTTCTCAAAGAAAATGCAGTTGAATATTTTACAGGAATAGTTCACCTAAAAATGGAGGAATTCATTAAAGACCCCCTGTGGTGAAAATCAAGTCTTTAATGTGTCTATGTGGAAATTCATCAGTCAACGCCATTGCTGAGTATTTTCTCCTTAAAAATGCAGTGTACATGGTTTGAAACCATGCTGATTTTTAGAAAGCAGCTGTCTGACTCTGATCTGGCGAACAGGAACATGGTTTGTGTAACATTAGCAACACATTATAAGCTGATAAAATAATCAAACCAAAGGCTAATAATTTTAAGACATTGTGTAGTGTTTACAACAGTAAAGTTGACCGAGTGGATCAGGTAGTGCGACTGAATGGAGTCGGGGGCTAATTTACATATTCATGGTTCCGCGTAAACTAAATGAAGCAAGGGTGTAGAGTTACATTTCAAGCTATTTTAAGGCTTGAAGAAATTTTTTTCAGAGGTCCAAAAGTTTAAATATGTCATTTTGATTATCAAAGATAAGTTTTGAGGGAAATTTAACTTAATAATGACAATATAAATGAGCATTTCTTGCCTTATCTCCACAGGATGCTCATGAGCTCTTTCATGTTCTCACATCATCATTAGAGGAGGAACGGGAACGCCAACCCAGAGTTGCTCACCTGTTCGACATGCAAACACTGGAGGTAAACAAAAGCAGTCACCATTAATGCAATATTAGGACTTAGAAATAAATAGATATTCCATAGACATTTCTTACCACCCTAATGTTAATGCTTTCAGAAATCTGTGGAGTCCAAAGAAAAAAACATCAGCTGCAGAAGTGGAGGTAAATGAAGACTTTCTTCTTTAAACATTTAGACAATTTCTTTTTTTATTGCCTGAAATTCATATTTTTTTTTTAGCATTTAGTAATTTATCTTTTTCATCTCCAGGCCCATTACATCCGATTCCAAGTTTATGGAGGACTCGGCACCCTTTTCATGGGCGGTT
Source organism: Scardinius erythrophthalmus (assembly GCF_964197995.2). Taxonomy (NCBI): domain Eukaryota; kingdom Metazoa; phylum Chordata; class Actinopteri; order Cypriniformes; family Leuciscidae; genus Scardinius; species Scardinius erythrophthalmus. The sequence continues at coordinate 12,891,859 of NC_138225.1, read as the reverse complement.
AACAAGTTATATGGCTTGCAAGCGCTGTGAGCAGCAGGTGATCTTTTTTTCATATTCACTTTTAAATAAATTTTTTAGATTTAAAAAATATTTATGTCTACGGCATCTTATTGAAACAATGGAATTGTTAACCCTCTCTGTTTTTGTTTTCAGAGTCCTGTGCACTATGATTCTTTCGATAGCTTGTCTCTTTCAATCCCTTCAGTGCAGTGGGTAATGCAAACTTATTCAGTAATTCACAATTACATGTGCAGAATAGCTTCCTTAAATATGACAGTTGAATTTGTATTACTCCGCAAGCATCTTACAGACAAAAAGTATAACTGGTGTATCATTCTTTCAGGGCCGACCTGTTACTTTGGACCAGTGTCTAAAGCATTTCATCTCCTCTGAAACCATCAAAGAAGTGGAGTGTGAAAACTGTACCAAGGTATCATATATGTTAAATTTAGCAGGACAAGTTGCTTTAGTACCATTGTACCTCATCATTAATTTGCTGAACTGATTCTCTCCATTTCTTTGTAGCAACAGGCTGGAGAGCTTGTAAATGGAGAAGTCCTTGAGAGTCAGAGGACGACATTTGTCAAACAGCTGAAACTTGGGAAGGTATACAGTACATGTTTGAAATTCTCACATTCAGACCAACAGCCTTTCCTGAACTCTGACAGTTGGCTTATAAAAGATTAAAGGCCCGTTCACGCCAAGAATGATAACTATAACGATAATGTCCACACCGACTCACAATATCATTCTGTTTATTCTAAGTGCACACTAGAGTTTTGTCATCTGCCGCTTTAAATGCTCGATGAATGGATTCTGAGTGGCTGTCAATGTTTTTATCGTTCATCTGCTGGAAAAATATTGCTGTGAAAGTGATTCCAACTATATCGTTCCTCTGTGCTGTTATTGCTGTGGTGTGGATTCTGCTATTCTTTGAACCGTTTTAAAAATGATATATTTATTGTCCTTGGTTACTGTCCTTGGTGTGAACAGGCCTTAAAAGCGCTCTTAAATAACACACTGTTGGTGTGTGTGTGTGTTTCTTTTCACGTTTAGTTGCCTCAGTGCCTCTGCATCCACTTGCAGAGACTGACGTGGTCTAAAGAGGGCACTCCCATAAAGAGGCAAGAGCATGTTCAGTTTACTGAGTATTTGTCTCTGGATCGATACAAACATTGCACTGCTGGGCAAAACCTGCAGAGGACCAGCAGAACAAACAAACCCATATCTGCCAAAGCTGCCGGAGAACAGAAAGACAAAACCATTGCCAATGGTGTTGGTAAGAGATGTGAACTTTTCCGTTGGTTATCAACGTGATGTGATGCTGCCGTTTAGATCTGTAAATGTGGGTTTACTCCAGATAAAGGTTTATTTATGTGTGAAACCAATGAAATCTCATTGCAATCCTTTTGCTATTTATAATAATGATAATAATAATAATTTTTATAGTTATTATTATTATTATTATTATGAATACTACTAATACTATTATAATTATTATTCTATAGAATATATACAAAATACAATATAAAATGTCTTAAGATGAATTTTAAAGTTGTCTTTAGATTTGTCAATATACTAATATAGATAGATATATTAAAGCCATTTTGCTCTTTATAATAACAAATAATGATGATAATTATTCTTATTATTTATATTTTTTATTATTAATACTATTCTATAGAATGTATACAAAATATAATTTTATTTTTGAGTGTCTTAAGATTAATTTCAATGCTGATGTTGTCATTTAGATCAGTGAATATGGATTTACTCTAGATAAAAAGTAATTCATCTATAAAAACCAATCAAATATCCGTGCAATTTCTTTGCTATTTTTATAATAATAATAATAGTTGTTGTTACTATTATTATGAAATGTTGTTATTATATATTTTTCCTATAGAATACTTATATAAATATATTTTTGAGTGTCTTCATTAAGATTAATTTCAATTTCTTTTGCTGATTCAGAACATTGCAACAACAATAAGCCACTGTCCAATGGAACCTTTCCCTCTGTCTTTCTACACTCACCAGGACTGAGCTCACAACTCAACCTCACTTACGACTACAGGTAGATGCATGCATGCTATTATAAAGAGAACTAGAAAATATACTTAGATTTTTTTTTTTTTAACTGCTTCTAAACTGAACTCTTTTTCCCCCAGCCCCTCAGAGTACCTCTTCCGCTTAACAGCTGTGCTGGTTCACCATGGCGACATGCACTCGGGACATTTTATCACGTACCGCCGCTGTCCTGCGGCTCCCCGTGGAACTTCTCCTTTTAGCTCGCAGTGGCTCTGGGTTTCTGATGATTCTGTGAGGAAAGCCAGCCTTCAGGAGGCGCTCTCCTCCAGCGCATACCTGCTGTTTTACGAACGAGTGCGAAGGCACGGTCTGAGGGTTGAAGAGTAACATCTCATCTGACCCGGGTTACTTATTCTTAGTTTAAATCTAGAATGTTAACCCTTGTTCCTCTCCGTTTCAGGCCGTGCTACTCTGGCCAAGTGCAATCGTGCATCCTTGTGCATGCAGTTTGCATGCATGTTGTTTCTGATCTCTCTTTGTGAGAAAGAGAGAGGGAAGAAAAGGGTTCTGTACATCATAGTTTCCACGTTAATCTTGCTCAGTGTCTACGGCGGTTGTTTTTTTAGTAAACTCCTAATTCATTATCTGAGCATAGGAATGATGCCAGTCATGATTATTAATTGCCACTGACATGGGATTCACATTGAGACTTGAACAGGAAAACTCATGATAATGTTTTGTTGCAAACAGACCCAGAATTGTTGCCTTCCTCATTAAGCTAATGATTTGTTGGACAGAAATTTTTTACATGGTTTCTCATGCAGTTTTTTTTTTTTATATGTAATTAGCGATAATGTGTCTTTGTCAATGAATTACCCATTGTTAATAATGTGTTTATGCAGTTCACATATAACGGTCTTTTGTAACATGTAAACCCCAAGCAGTTTATGTTTCACATTTTGGAGTTAAAGAACACAAAACCATGGGATAGATCCTCATCAGGTGTTTTGTGACTACATGTTGATCAGTTTTTCTATAAATCCTCCTAATTTTTTGGTTTGTTGTACGATTGACATATGCTATCATTTTAACTTTAGTGAATGCTTAGAAGGGAAATTTAGCCGGAATATTCCAGATCCTGAGTATTTAATACCACAGATTTTCAGATGACATAAATATTAGTCGACATCCATTTCCAGTGTTATGTAAGCTCCTTGTTATTTGTTGATTGTAAATTATGCTATTTGCACAAACAATTGTATATTTTTATGGTATTGGTGTGTATGATTGTGTGGGTGAACATTTTTTCACATATAAATTAAATTAATTCCACAACAATAATATATTTCCTTTAAACGTTTTCCACTTCTTGTTTTAAATCGCATGACTAAAAAACTCAAAGTTTTTCTGGTCTTGAAATAGGCTATGTGCACAAGCGCCGCGACGAACTTCCGCTATTGTCAGTTGTCGGCATATCAGTTTCCGGTTTACGGCCGCTTCATCGGCATCCGCTGTAAACAAACAAGATGAGTGCTGCTGTTGTACGAAATAAAGAGATACTATGTGCGTGACACATCTAAGTTTCTAAGAACTGTAGGTGGATCTTACGGCCGTTTCCCACATACTCCGTGTGCAGTGTGTGTGTGTGTGTGTGTGTGAGAGAGTGCGGTGCAGGAGCAGCACGCGCTATAGTGCTTCATATATGCGTTCGCAGTGAATAACTGATTCACGGCTGTACCACAACAAACACTTACTATTTTTATTTAAAATCCAGAAGTTACGCTGCAACTTTTATTTAATAAAATGTTTTTTTCAGCATTGCGATTCTCTTTGTACACATATAACCTACACTCTTTAATGGACGCATGCACGTTTAAACACAATTTAAACAACGTAGGGCTATTATTTCATGCATTACTAATGGTGCCTTCACGTGCTATGGAAAAGATGATATTTTCCACTTGTGAACTGGTATTTACCAGTGTGTTGTGTTCAAGTGCTTTTGTTGTCGTAATGTAGTACCCGCAAGGTCTGTGTCAGTAGTATCTTTTTTATCTTTACAAAAAAAAAAACACGCGTAAATGTGCTGCTTTCTGATGATTAAAACATAATTAATAATTAAAAAAAAATAAAACATGACATAAAATGATTAAATATGAACCAAGGAAATTGCAGCGAAGTTGAAAATTGAGTGTTAACGCATTATATTACAATCGTTAATGACACAACATTGTATAGGCTACAAAAACTATCCGCTAACAGTATTCACGACTCTTGCGCATAGACAGTATATAAACTGGACACAGCGACCCCATAGGTTTCAACGGAGAGAAAGTGAAGCACATTAGAAGCCCTCATTTCCTGATTGCCAGGCGTACTGCGCAGACTCAAACTGAGCTTGACAACGTGGATGTGACGTGAGCAGCCTGCCTGACAGTTGTAAGTTTTCTAGTAGCTGTGCCAGACGAAATCTGAACCATTCCCTTCCGAATCTTGCAGAGATGGAAAGTGTGAGTAGGAGCTGTCCATGAGCTAGGAGCAGGAGCAACGTCATGACTCTCTATGGCCTTCTCCTTTGACTTTATCGGACTTTATGCCTCCACGTCCCCCAAATTGCATGCGAGCTTCTCTTCCTGTCTCTACGGTAATTTCCAGAGAGTCGCGTGGTTATGACGCAATCGTTAGCCTACTTTTACAAAAACTGCTTCTACGGGGCCATAACGTAAGATACAAGGTAATGGAGCCTTTTATACATTGTCGTGTTTCTTTAGAAATAAACCATGGACAAATGAAGTCTTTAAACGCCTCAGATGTAAAGTTATTCGCTGTCAAAGTGACGCCAAAATGAATGGGAGTCAATGGGATGCTAACAGCAGGTGAAGGCTTGTTAGCCAATGGCGGCTCCCGGGGGTACCTTCAAAGTAATATGAAACCCTTACCCACTGCTCTTGCGTTGCTCTCCGCCATTTTGAAAAGGTCAAAGGTTATCTCATCTCGGCAACTCGTGCATCAAAATATTCTACGAGTTGCCCAGTGGAAAATACCACATGAGGGGGTGTTCATGTGCATTTTCCATGTCGGCTTTTGGTATTTACCATAATTACCATAGCACGTGAAGGCACCATTATATTAAGTTGCTCAAGCAAGTGGTCAAATATTTAACTGTAAATTGACAAAAACAGCCGACTCTCATGCCTTTTCTTTTCCATTTAAATTTTAATAAAATAAATCTTGCATGTCACAAAGAACTTGTTTTTCCACCTCCACGAATGAGAGTGTTGATCATTATGTCGCCTTGTTTAAGTAAATTGTAGTTTACCTTGCTTTACCCCGGTCTTCTAAAAGTAAAAAGATGACTGTGAAAAATAGTAGTAGGCCTATAGAATTAAATGCATTTATGGTGAGATTACTACAATTTATTGACAAATTAAAATTTATCTAGATCGTTTCCGCACCGAGTCTATTTCTGCTGTGCTGCAAACTCTGAATTGAAGTGACAGCGCATGTTTCGTGGTCAAAATGAACAAAGATTGACATGAAAATGTAGTAATTTCACCATAAATGCGTTTAATTAAATAAATTGTAGTCTCATTCGTGGAGGTGGAAAAACAAGTTCTTTGTGACATGCAAGATTTATTTTATTAAAATTTAAATGGAAAAGAAAAGGCATGAGAGTCGGCTGTTTTTGTCAATTTACAGTTAAATATTTGACCACTTGCTTGAGCAACTTAATATAAGTAATGCATGGAATAATAGCCCTACGTTGTTTAAATTGTGTTTAAACGTGCATGCGTCCATTAAAGAGTGTAGGTTATATGTGTAGGCTACAAAGAGAATCGCAATGCTGAAAAAACATTTTATTAAATAAAAGTTGCAGCGTAACTTCTGGATTTTAAATAAAAATAGTAAGTGTTTGTTGTGGTACAGCCGTGAATCAGTTATTCACTGCGAACGCATATGAAGCACTATAGCGCGTGCTGCTCCTGCACCGCACTCACACACACACACACACACACACACACTGCACACGGAGTATGTGGGAAACGGCCGTAAGATCCACCTACAGTTCTTAGAAACTTAGATGTGTCACGCACATAGTATCTCTTTATTTCGTACAACAGCAGCACTCATCTTGTTTGTTTACAGCGGATGCCGATGAAGCGGCCGTAAACCGGAAACTGATATGCCGACAACTGACAATAGCGGAAGTTCGTCGCGGCGCTTGTGCACATAGCCTATTGCATGTATTTATTATGTCTATGGCCTATTGTCTCTGAATCTTTGCAAATGAAAGCTATGCTAGAGGGGAAGACTTGGTCATTTAAAAAAAAAAAAGTTTTTTTTTTCAACACCCCGTCATCATTCATATTCATTATTTTAAAAAATAATTAATATTCTGCCTAATATCTTCGCTCGTGAGAACAATAGTCATGCAGGTTTGACCGAATGTTCTATCCCTTTAATAAGAATTGATGTATCTCTCAGCACGTGGACTTTAGGGCGTGGTCATGTTGAAGTAAACCAATAGGATTGCACAGAGCCGTTCTGTTCTATGACGTACACGTCCACGCACGCTGCGTTCGACCCTCCTCAGTCCTCATCAAGGATTTGCACTTTGTTAAGAAAACGTTGGTCTAGTCTAACGACCCAAGTGCACACACGTACTAGTAAAGTAAACTGACGATGCCAACGCAAAGTGTACTTGTCCGAGATCCCTCTTTTCTGGCGTGGGTACTGCAGCAATACCTGAGCTTGTTAAAGCAATATCCAATCATCACCAAATCGGTTACGAGGTCAGTTTACATCTTTGTTAAAGCTAACGTTTGTTGGCTAGCTGTATTTCGGGGAGTTAAGTTACTAATATTACCATGCTGAGTGACAGCCAAGTTTGCATTATCGTATCGTCTTAGTTAAACCACTAATAAATCATTATACATTCAAACATTACACACTGATCATATAATATCAATCCTCGATCTACTTTGACGAATTCTGCTTGCGGTGATATCAGACAAGTACAATTTATTTATTTATTTTACTATTTTGCTCAAACCAGTACAAAATATAGGCCTATTACCAGTCGTTTACTTTTTGTTATTTCACAAAAATCGTAAAAGCAGTTTTTCCTTGTTAGTCTCGGAATTTCTTTTTAGTATTGATAATGATAGTCCCTGTAACTGTTAGTTACAATTTCCTCTGGTTGGTAAATTTACACCTACTGTATGAAGATGAAATGTCCCTAATAAGATAATGATACTTAATAATTTATAATTTTTTTAATAGTTATTATTAATATAACAACAGGGAAATGTGATGTCAGTTTTATATAAAATATTTTTAAAACAAGTTAATCACTAATTAAACGTAATTAAACAAAAACTTTGTAGCAAAATATCCGTTTACTTTATCCATTACTTTTTTTTTATGCAAGCTTAAGCCATGAGGGACTTTGCAATACGTCTTTTTCCATTGGTTGTTTGGAGGGTGGGGCAATCAAGTCCTGTCAAAAGTAACCAAACACAAAAAGACAAGTGTCTTCTTCATTAGATGCAAGACCATTTGGGTACAGTGATACAATAGTTGTTTTGTCCTTTCTTACAGTGGCATTCTGTCTGCTTTGGGAAATCTTCTGTCTCAAGCTTTGGAGTACAGGAAGCACAGCAAAGAAAATAGCCCAAAAAAGAAAATCAACATTCTGGGACCTGTACACTTTGCAATTTATGGGTAGAGTGATTTGTTGAATGAGTTAAATAATTCAATTTGATTGCACATTGCAGTACACTTTAAGTCGTTTTACAAAAGGATTAAATATTTAATATCAGAACTGTTATACGATGAGTTATAAATGTTTAAAATGTCTCTTTGATTTTTTCAGACTTTTTATCACAGGTCCACTCAGTCATTACTTCTACCAGCTCCTGGAGGTGCTTTTGCCAACCACTGTCCCATACTGCCTGATCAAGCGCCTTCTGCTGGAACGGCTCATATTCGCCCCGGCTTTCCTCTTGCTCTTCTATGTGGTTATGAATGCTTTGGAGGTAATGTTTCATAACTGAACTTCTTTGTGACATTAATCAAAGTTACTACTTCATTGGACAGAAAAAATGTTTTCTTAGAGTGTTTTTTTCAGATATTACCTTTCATGTGGTGTGTAATATATCTGTTTGTGAATGTAAAAGGTCTGCAAAGCTCAAAGACCAAAGTGCATGACATATGGAGTAATTGTCTCTGAAAAGAAAGAACTGATTCTGTACTGCCTATATGTAGTTTTGTAACAAATTTGCCTAATTCCAGCCTTGGCCTTCATCGGCTGTCTGCAAACAACGTCTACTTTGCCCCTCAAACACTGTAGTTGTAGCTGAGGCCTGGAAGAGTTTGGTTTGTGTTGTCGACATGTCGAGAAGACACTGTTTTCTGCGCTGCGGAAGCAAATCCTCTTTGACCAAAAACCAAGAACATTGTTACTGTCTGCTTCACTATAAGTGCTGAGGAAGCCTCCAAAGATGTAATGTTAATGGAAGTATAGTTTCCGACACACACTCTAAGCGGTGGACCAATCACAACAGACTGGGCCATCTGACCAATCAGAGCAGAGTAGGCTTTCTGAAAGAGAGATCGAATCTTTTCTCGAACCGTTTCAGAAAAAAGTTTTTGACCTTGAATGCATGTTAAACTATTGTAGCATAATAGGGGCACTTTAAATACAGCACAAGTGTTTTAGGACATATTTCTGCATTTGTTTACACTTACTTCATTTTCTGGACATACCTCTGTATGCAACTTTGTTGTTGTTACTGTTGTTGAGACATTGTTTTACAATTTAATGAGAAGTTGGTAGTAATTGTGGAGGATGGATGAAGCAAGCATGTGATTTTCACAATGTTGTGGAGCGTAAGGCAACAGGACTGGTTGTCACTCATAGATCACGCAGCAATCTTTTCATTAAAAGCAGATCTTATGTGAGCCGTCCTTCATGATACTCAACTTTGACCAGAATATAGAGTATATCTGCTGGTCAATGAACTTCATCTGTTTGCTGATCTACAGTGTTCAGTCTCTCAGCTCACGAGGTGGTTCAGATTAGTGTTGTTGACAGAGGCTTTGATTTCTCTGTGAATCTACATAAGGCCAAAAGTCAACAAAGTACAACATTGATTCAGGTTTTTTTTAGTTTAAAGGGATTTAATTTTCCAAAAGAGCTGCCAGTGTCGCACCACCACTCCGCTAATTACAATTGACATCTAATATATTGTAATACTGAACTTTTTTCCCTGTTTTACCTTGTGCTTGAAGATTTACTGGGTCAAGACACCATTAAACAAATAAAAGGCTAATAGAGAATTTTTATTGAGTACAAAAACAAATCAAAACGGTTAAATGAATGTCTGAACGAAGAGACATTAGGGAAGAATGTTCTTTTGTATTTGGAAACTCGTTTCTTCCTTGAAACAAAGTAGCTTTTCATGGCTCAACAGGTGTTAATGTCCATTCATTATTTTTTATCAATCTGACTGTCCTTCAAGGTTACAGAGCGCTGAAGCTGTATCTTATACAATTAGCAAACACACACACATCCGGAGACATGCACAAGGAAGAGAACACAGAGAACAGAAGATATTATAAAGCATATGCAGATAAACACAAGTTAAAATGAATCTAAAAGTTAGGGTTAGGATGATTACGTTTACTACGGAAGCTTGTTTCCGCCACAGAATAAAAAATAAAATAAGTAATTGTGACTTTTTTTCTTGTAGTTGGGAGCTTATATCTTACCATATTAATAAAAAAAGTCAGAATTGAGATATAAATGTGCAATTCTGACTTTTTTCCTGTAATTGCAAGTTTATATCTTGCAGTTCTGATGTTATTTCTCACAATTTTGAGTTTATATCTTGTAATTCTGAGTTTAAAAAAGTCAGAATTGCAAGTTAATATCTTGTCAAAAAAGATTTTCTCAGAATTGTGAGATATAAAGATTTTATATCTCTGAGAAATATTTTTTTTTATTCTGTGGCGGAAACAAGCTTTCATTTTACAGCTACTATAATGTGCACTAAACTTATTTTATCTTATATTTCTAATTCATGAGATTTATGGTGGCACAACATCCTTGTGATCCTGAAAATAATGAAAATGAGATCTTTGCAGGGCAAGACAATCACAGAAGTTCAAAAGAAAATTAAAGCAAGTTACTGGCCTGCAATGAAGATGAACTGGAAGGTTTGGACCCCGTTTCAGTTTATCAACATCAACTATATACCTGTACAGGTAAGCACAAGAGCATGACACCATTTCCTCTCCTTCAGATTGATCTCCGATTCATTATCTCCCTTTCGTTTCCTTTACTCTTTTCACAGTTTCGAGTGCTGTTTGCCAACCTGGTTGCCCTGTTCTGGTATGCCTATCTAGCCTCTGTTAGGAAATGAAACCACAAAACCAGTTAAAGTGAGCCTAGGTTGGTTTATGAATCCAGTTTGTGCCTTTAAAGGACTAATGTGTAGCACTGTTTTAAATATCTTCCAGAACGACTGACAGGGAATATTGGTCGTCTTCTGTAAAATAACTGTAATGTAGATCAATATTGAGATTTTACTGCTACTTCCATTGACTGTTATTGAATTATTGCCCTGAATTGAATATTTTTAGAAAAGATCTGTCGTGAGACACATGCTGTGTCTTTCTGCTTGTGGAGGCACTGACAATGATGTCAGCATTTTGATTGTGTTGTATTTGATTAATTAAAAAAAAACACATTTTTGCATTTACTAATACTATTATTATCTTCACTCTTTAAAAGAGTTTATTCTAAGATTTACATAAATAGCAGTGACCTTGCTAATATGTTTTGTATGCTTGTATAGCCCTGCAAACAAAGTTGCCTCACTCTCAAACACACTATCAGTTTGTGATTGTTTTGAAACTCGCCCCCACACCGAGTTTCCTTTCCAGTGATTATTCAGCGACTTTCTGTTTCCATACTTCAGAAAACCTGTGAGCATGACAGGCCATAAACGTGACGTAGGGCACAAACATCTGGGTGTGTTCAGGGCTTTAATAAACATGCACGAGAATTGCATCATAGTGGAATTTTGTAGATTGAACCAATTTCAAATAGTGTACAGTATGGCCAGATCTTTGTTCTTTAATGCTTTTATTATTATATAACATTTGTTTGATATGCATTAGCCTAAATATGCAATTATACAATGTAATTTCCTTGTTCAAATAATGCTCATGTTGACTTCATTTGTTGCCACAAAGTGCTATCAAGTGCAGTGCAGTTTACTTGTGGATATTCAACATCACGAAAATGTGTTTCGTTGACAGCTTCTTACACAACATTCATTTTCCATTCTGCTCCTGATGAGTGAATCATTGGAAAGATATGGTATTTCCCATTGTCATGTGACGAGGGAAACCCAGGTAAGCCGAAACATGCCATATAAAGCAACCACGCCCAGTCCCAATGTGCACAACAGCGTGCCAATCTGTTTTCATCACTTTCCATTCATCATTGGTCTTAAAATTGTTATGAATGTTTTCTGGAGAAATGTGATCAGTTTGTATTAAAAAGAAAGGTAATGATATGACAATGAAAAATACACTTTAACTTTGTTCAGATGTAACTTTGTTCTTGTATGCAATTCCAAGAATGTCTTCCTTAATATTCTACATTCTTGGGCCAGAGAGTAAACATCTTATGATTGCAGTATTTGGGGTGCAGTATTTGTTTTAAATGTAGCCTTCTCTATAGTTTTTTTTTATTTATTTTTATATAGGATTATTTAAGTGACTCAGCCTACTCAGGCCTCAGCAAACTTACAATGTAGCCTCAAGATGACCTCTAATCATTTAAAATAAAGAAAAAGAAGTATTAAAACTGGCTAAATATCAGCATATTTCTTATTTTAATTCACCCCCTCAACATTTCTTTTTTCTTTGAAGAACGAGGGTTCCGATCTTGGAAAACCTGGATATGTCGACTACCCTAATTGTAAAAGTGTGCTTTTAGACCTGGAAAAGTCCTGTAAAACAATAAAACCTTTTTTTTTTTTTTTTTTTTTTTTTTTAAATAAAGAATAGGCTATAGTCTACATTTTTCTAGCTGTGTCAATCTTTAAAATATTTTATTGGGTACATTTAAAAAAAATCCTTTTCCAGTAAACCACAAACTTATTGGGGATGGGGAATGTGTGATGAATGACTTATGAATGATGATGTGGACAATACTGAGAAGCCTTTGGAGTCAAAGAGTTAGAAAACCAATAAGTTGATAAAAACTGAAACTCTGATTGGAAATGTTTAGAGCATTTATTATTTTACTTACGATGCAAAATACAATGAAACATCATTCATAACTACAAAATATACAGTAATGATGCAGATAAACACTCTGGAATTACATGAGTTCTTAAGACATAGTGACGTTTATCACACAATCAAAGTTAGGCTACATCGTCAAGGCGATGTCATATTTACAGCTTTTAAATAATTTAACACATAATGACAACGGCGCTGTTTTTGTTCCTATTTGCACACATTCTAACCGATTATCCTCCTCGGAGACGGAGAGTCATGTGAATGGTGCTTCCAGATGTGATGTCATAGTCTTGCAACTTCATGCTAGACTCCAGTTGTCTGCCGTTGTAAATCAGTCGCTGCTGATCCTTGGGGACACTCTCTTTGCGGAAGATCTTATTCTGGAGCTGATCTACGGTCTCATCAACATCAACTTCATAGGTTTTGGTCTGGCCCTTCTCGTTCCTGACGAACACTTGGAAAGGTGCAGGGTTCGTGATGAGCAGCATCACCACTGAGCCTGAGTGCAACCCGTAACTGCTGAGGCTTCTGGAATCATCCTCAAGGCTGATACGGTGACCGTTGACGATAGAAAGCTTTTGTTTGTGAGGAGGTTCATTGAAGTTCTGACAAATGACCTGCTTGAGTTGACCAACTGTGGTATTACCGTCCACCACCAGTCGCTTCACATCTCCGTTCAACAGTTTTACTGTCAGTTCCATTATCTGCCAGAATGAGATCAAATATAAGCATTAGAACTACTACAACATCATATAGCCTACTTATTTAAAAATTCGTTTACAATTTTAATAAATAGTTAAATAGTAGCCTAACATTAAAATATATATTTTTTAAAGATTAGCGTTAAAATTAATGTGCAATATTTGTAGGCAATAATGCAACTTACCGAGCTGGGTTTTGCAAATAGGCTGCTACGGCTTTCGCTGAATTGCTCTTTGAATAAGTATTGTAAGTCACACTCAAACAATGTATCTCTGGTCACAGTGAGCAGAGGCATGAATATTTATACAAAGCGTCAACTCATGCTCCGCCTCCGCCTCAATGTTTCGTTTCCGAAAACCTGCTCAGTCACTTTCTGTTTCCATTCTCAATAATCGCTGACGTAATAAGTCCTGAGAAAACATTGATCAACACGATGTTCAGTGCTAATAAACAATATGCTACATATATAAAACACATTTATTCCGTTAAATTTAAAAATAACGATTAGGCTATAAAAAAATAATAATCGTTTGCTTTAGTCTATCCAACATTGTTTGGATCCTAGAAGAACTTTCTGGAAAGGTAGCCTAATGTTTATGTTATAAAAATAAAATCTATATAGCCTAATTATTAGAGAACGTTCTGTGTATGATAGGCTCTTTTTAGGTTATTACAAAAACGTATGCAACCTCAGCATTTAGACTAGGCTATATGGAAACGGTAGGGGAACGTTCTGTAGGCTATTTGCTGCATGGTAATAGCAGGACTATTTGTTTAATGTGATCTACATAAACAAGAGTGCAATTTATCAACATAGATGTAAACTATATATAGTTCATAAACTATATATAGGCCTATATATAGGCCTATATATATATATATATATATATATATATATATATATATATATATATATATATATATATATATATATATATATATATCAACATAAAAAAATCGTCTTCTTGAGTTTCATTTAGACATAACAGGAAAACTTCATTGGAATGAGAGGGCATTCTTCATGATCACGTGATTGGTGTAAATCCAGGTAACTGGAGCAGGTCATACAGCATGCAAAACACCTGTGGTGCACAATAGGCACACCTAAGAATTTAAGTTGTACTTAAATACAATTTCAACGTCTGTAAATATGAAAGCTAAACAATCTAGAATTTGTAGCATGTTTAATATTCTTTCATATGCTTTTCTTTTTTTGTGCCCCCACTTATTTCTTTTCTTTCTCTTGCCAAATAATTTTCAATAGATAAATCAGGCTTTTCCATATTATTTTTCTTGTTAACTATTGAACTATAACTTGTTATTGTCTGAAAGTTTGTCTGTCTTTGTATCTTACATTTGTTAAAATTTGCAAAAATAAAATAAAATAAAAAATTAGGCCCACCTGATAGGTGACAATCTTGTTTATGTGCTTAACAGTCTATTTATAGTGCAGTTTTGTGTTTATTTCCTGGGATAAGCGTTTCTCTAAATGTTCTTAAGATGCTTTTGTTGTCAAAACAGCTACATGCTACAAAACTTAAGTATTAAAGTTTATTTATGAATTATTTTGGTTGGATTATTCAATTTGTATGTGCATTACATTCAAATTTCCTGATTTTAGAAGTATTTTCATTAGGCGATTTGTTCCAGAAACAATTTTTGTTATGCTGGTTGGAAGTCTCTTCACATCCTGATGGCAATCACTAAGTTTTGTGATCTAAATGTATGTTTATCGTCTGTGGAAGGTCTAGGACCATAAAATGTTCATCCAATCATTGCATTCGGTCCGAATGCAATGGTACGATGTCCCACCTGCCTGTCAATGTATATATGTATTTCCATTCCTCCACACACCCTACTCACGCAGACATGACACGACATCAGCGTCTTCCATGTTATGCAGAGTTAGACAGACATCAGTCACCGAGGGCCGTAAACAAACAGCAGCCACCTTTTACAGTTCCTTCTGTACCAAAACAACAAGCTTATGCTGCGTTCTCACCATAACTACTGTAATTTGGAAGAGATGGAAACCTGTGACGTTATACTCGGAGCCGATTGTGACTCAAATGTATGCGTGTCAATGGCAGCACTATCAACACCAAATTAAACACCAAAGCTAATGCTATTTTTCTTACATTTAAAATAGGTTTTACTCTAAAGTGTTGAGTTATGGTCTGAGGACAGATGGTTTTATGGGAAGCAAATGATAATCTAGTCATAATTTTGATCAAATAAAAAGAAAATGAATGTAAATTTGTGATCAACTCCTATTCATTTCAAAATGTAAATACATAGACAACTGTATTAATACAATATATTTTACATCCAGTGATCCATAATATGAAAATTATTAGTTGTAGGCCTACTGCTGTTTTGTGTTTACCAGTTACTCCTAGTAAGTCAATAAAACATGCACAATGCACAGGACTGGTATTAACATTTTATTTACTACATAAAAATATAATGCATAACATTCATAACAACAAAGGGTATAGGCCAGCACATATGGCCTTAAACTGACACTGAATAAATAAAATATGGAATAAGAATAATACTCTCATATACAATCACATGAATACTTTAAATCACAATTTAAACTAAATATTCCAGTATCAGACATGTTAGGCATATGTACATTTATAGGCGATAATCTTATCTAGAGAATGATTAAAAGTGTATTTCAGTAGGATTTTTATATTTTTGCATTGATAATCTATAGTCAATAAAAAGTTGGATCAGTAATGAATCCTGGTCGCGCGGATCTCCTTCATTATCCTCCTCGGAGACGGAGAGTCATGTGAATGGTGCTTCCAGATGTGATGTCATAGTCTTGCAACTTCATGCTAGACTCCAGTTGTCTTCCGTTGTAAATCAGTCGCTGCTGATCTTTGGGGACACTCTCTTTGCGGAAGATCTTAGTCTGGAGCTGATCAACGGTCTCATCAACATCAACTTCATAGGTTTTGGTCTGGCCCTTCTCGTTCTTGACGAACACTTGGAAAGGTGCAGGGTTCGTGATGAGCAGCATCACCACTGAGCCTGAGTGCAACCCGTAACTGCTGAGGCTTCTGGAATCATCCTCAAGGTTGATACGGTGGCCGTTGACGATAGAAAGCTTCTGTTTGTGTGGAGGTTCATTGAAGTTCAGAGAAATGAGCTGCTTGAGTTGACCAACTGTGGTATTACCGTCCACCACCAGCCGCTTCACATCTCCGTTCAACAGTTTTACTGTCAGTTCCATTATCTGCCAGAATGAGATCAAATATAAGTATTACTACAACATCATAAACTTATTTTAAAATAGAGATTAGCGTTAAAATTAATTTGCAATATTTGTAGGCAATGCGACTTACCGAGCTGGGTTCTGCAAATAGGCTGCTACGGCTTTCGCTGAATTGCTCTAAGTATTGTAAGTCACACTCAAACAATGTGTCTCTGGTCACAGTGAGCAGAGGCATGAATATTTATACTAAGCATCAACTCAAGCTCCGCCTCCTCAATGTTTTGTTTCCGAAAACCTGTAGTCACTTTCTGTTTCCATTCTCACTTAATCGCTGACGTGGCAATAAACAATAGTACGATATGCATATATAAAACACATTTATTCTGTTAAATTGAAAAATATCTTTATTTATTAGGCTATAAAAAAATCGCGTTTGCTTCAGGCTATTCAACATTGTTTGGATCCTAGAAGAACTTTCTGGAAAGGAAATGGTTATGGTTATAAAAATAAAACGCTAATTATTAAAGAACGGTCTGTGTATGCTATAGTATCTTTTTAGGTTATTTCAAAAATGTATGCAACCTCAGCATTTAGACCTATATGGAAACGGTAGGGGAACGTTCTGTAGGCTATTTGCAGCATGGGAATAGCAGGACTATTTGTTTAATGTGATCTACGCAAGTGCATTTTTTTATCAACATAGATGTTTTATAAACATAAAAAATATTTTTGAAAACAAATATCAACATAAAAACAGCCGTCTGCTTAAGTTTCATTTAGGCATTAGGAAAACAGATCACTGGAATGAGAAGGCATTCCACATGATCACGTGATTGGGGGAAATCCAGGTAAGTGGAGCACGTCATACAGCATTTGAAACACCCCTGGTGCACAATAGGCCAGGTGACAATCTTGTTTATGTAACAGTCTATTTATAGTGCAGTTTTGAATTTGTTTTTTGGGATAAGCTTTTCTCTAAATGTAGAGGCGTTTGATGTCAAACCAGCTACATGCTACAAAACTGAAGTATTAAAGTTTATTTATTTATAAATTATTTTGGTTGGATTATACAATTTGTAGAGATACATGACATTGAAATCTCCTGATTTTAGAAGTGTTTTCATTAGGCGATTTGTTCCAGATTTTTTTTTTTTTTTGTTATGCTGGTTGGAAGTCTCCTCACATCATGATAGCGATCACTAAGTTAAGTGATCTAAATGTATTCATATGTATATATTGTCTGTGGAAGGTGTAGGTAGGACCATAAAATGTTCGTTTAATCATTGCATTCGGTCCGAATGCAATGGTACGATGTCCCACCATGTCATCAATGTATGTTTTTTCTACATCACACGTCATCAGCGTGTTTCATGAGCCTATTAGACAGACGTCAGTCACCGAGGCCGAGCACCGTAACCGAAACTGCAGCCACCTTTTACAGTTCCTCCTGAACCAAAACAACCAGCTTATGCTGCGTTCACGCCATAACTATTGCAATTTGAAAGAGATGGAAACCTGGGACAATATACTCGGAGCGCTTTGTGACTCTAATTTATGTTTAACGGCAACACCATCAATGTCGAAATGAATCTGCTGCAGTCAGGTGAGACAGGTCAGTGCTCTTTAAGTTGTTTGTTCATTATTATTGTAATGTTATGTGCTTTGAGACATGAGGTAGTTTAACGCCATCTCTCATCTCGTGGCACTTTGCAAACTTTGCTGTGCATGATCATGTGTTTCGAAGTGTGGCTTTGGAGAGAGTTCTGAAGAAAAGGGACTTGCTATTGCTAGCCGCTCCGAAAATTGCCTACCCTACCTTTAATACCTGACACAGAAGGGACACACCTGTGACACCCCATAAAAACAATCTTTTTATTTTTAACTAGCCTACATCTTTCTGTCAAGACAAAGTAGTGATACTTTAAAATATAATTATGTATAATGCTGTTTTTCTTACATTTAAAATAGGTTTAACTCTATATGAAGTACAGAGGTATGGTCTAAGGACAGGAAGTGATAATCTAGTCATATTTTTGTTTAAATAAAAAGAAAATGAATTAACACACATTTGTGATCAGCTCCTATTCATTTCAAAATGGAAAAACATAGACTACTGTATTAATACAGTGATTAGATTTTCATCCTGTGATCCCTAATATGAAAATGTTTGTTTGAAATTTTTAGAAGTAGCCTTGTTTTCTGTGTTTACCAGTTACTCCATAAGTCAATAAAACATGCACAATGCACAGGACTGGTATTTACATTTTATTTACAACATAGAAATACAACATTCATATAACAACAAAGGATATAGGCCAGCACATATGGCCTTAAAATAAAACTGTATGAGAAAGGATTATTCTTATTCCATATTTTTTCAATTTATTCAATCACATAACTTTAAATCTCAATTTAAACTAAATATTCTAATATCAGACATGTGAGGCCTATACATTTATAAGCTATAAATAATTGTATAGAGAGCGACAAAAAAGTGTTTTTCAGTAGGATTTTTATATTTTTGACATGTTAAATCTTTAGTCAATAAATAGTTGGATCAGTAATGAATCCTGGTCGCGCGGATCTCCTTCATTATCCTCCTCGGAGACGGAGAGTCATGTCAACAGTGCTTCCAGATGTGATGTCATAGTCTTGCAGCGTCTTTCCAGCCTCCAGTTGTCTGCCGTTGCATTTCAGTAGCTGCTGATCTTTGGGGACACTCTCTTTGCGGAAGATCTTATTCTGGAGCTGATCTACGGTCTCATTGTCATCAACATCATAGGTTTTGGTCTGGCCCTTCACGTTCCTGACGAACACTTGGAAAGGTCGAGGTTTCGTGATGATAAGACTCACCACTGAGCCTGAGTGCAACCCGTAACTGCTGAGGATTTTGGTATCATCCTCAAGGTTGATACGGTGGCCGTTGACGATAGAAAGCTTCTGTTTGTGAGGAGGTTCATTGAAGTTCTGAGAAATGAGCTGCTTGAGTTGACCAACTGTGGTATTACTGTCCACCTCCAGCCGCTTCTCATCTCCGTTCAAAAGTTTTATTATGAGTTCCATTACCTGTCAACATGAGATAAAATATAAAAGGATTAGAACTACTACAACATCGTATACTTCTCCAAAGCGGGAGATTAGCATTAATATAAATGTGCAACTAGTTTCATAACTAGGCTAAGCTATGCAACTTACCGAGCTGGGTTGATGAATACGGCTTTTCGCTGAATAGTCAGGTAAATTACGCTGAATAATGTGTCTCTCTCTGGTCACAGTGAGCAGAGTCATGTCATGAATATATATAAAGCATCAACTCAAGCCCCGCCTCAAAATAATGTTTCGTTTCCAAAACCATACTCAGTCACTTTCTGTTTCCATTCTCAACTCACTGCGGTCAGGTGACAGGACGTCAGCGCAGCTTTCTGAATAATAAACAATACATTCCTGTTCAGTAACATCAAATCAAATCCTGAAAATTTCATTAGGCTACATATTTTTCATATATTTACCTTAAAAAAGTGTTTGTAATTTATATAGACTCTAGAGTAGACAAACTATAAGTAGCTTCTCAACATCAGGGATCATTGGAATGACGGAATTCCCCACGATCACGTGATGTAAAGGCAAATAAAGCAAACCAAACTCAACATTCTCTGTTCTGTCTTCTAGTTTTATTGCATTGACATTTTTGTTATGTAAAATTGTATTATCTCTGTAATAGCCTATGCCATTATTGTTGGTTCCTTAGTTTATATAAATAATTTATATTTGTGTTTGATTTGTAATTTGTTTTTGTTTTGTTCTGTCTATATAAAGGGAATGTTAATAATTTCAATAAAATATGTTTGGAACATTACCACTCTCTAGATACAGCACAACTGATATATTAAATAAATATTTATTATAACGCAAAGTATGAGCCAGTGTTACATTTCAGTGTTTAAGCATAGCAGATCTCTCTTCTTTCTTTGGAAGTGGGATGTTTCCTACATTAAAAAAGAAAGATTGATTATTCATGAGTGTTACACAGATTTGGTTACTTAGAAAAAAAATGTACAGAGCAATAAAGTTAACCAAAACACCTTTGTTCTACTCAGATGGACAAACAGTTTAGAAATGTAACCGGTGAATCAAAATTTCTTCCATCTCTGGTTAATTCCTTTTTCTTTTTTTTCTTTTTTACCTGGAGGTGCAACAAAGTACTCCTCTACTGTGTTTGCAGCTCTGCAGCTCTCAGTTCAACTGCTGGAGCAGCTCCTCTGTCTGTTTTTCTTACATTTAAAATAGGTTTTACTCTATATGTGTTGAGTTCTCTTTCTAACATTCGTTCGGTATCTCACTATGGGAACGCCTCTAGGCGTGACCGATCGCGGAAGCACCAATTATACCACGTCTGCCAACCATGGCAGACCAATTGCTACAGCGATCAGGGAGTACCGCCTCCCTTTATATAAACCGCAGCTACCTGCCGTTTCGTCATTCTCGCTCTCTTCCCCGTGGAAGATTTTGGAAGCTGCAGCAATTGGTCTGCCATGGTTGGCAGATGTGGTGTAATTGGTGCTTCCGGGAAATAGTCTACTTGGGTCTCAGGTTGAATTCTGTGACGTTTCGAGCTTTCCTATCAGAGGATCGCATCAAGACAATTCACAGCTGCCTCTCCCTTTTCAAAGAAGGAGATCAGTCTCGTTCAGGATGTGTCTTCGGCTACTAAGACTGATGGCCTCAACGGTGTCCGTGGTTCCCCTGGGACTACTGCGAATAAGAGATTTTCAGAACTGGACAGCGTCACAAGGCATTCGCCCTGTCATTGGAGAGCCCCATCTTTTCTCAGGACAGGATGCCCTCTCCTATTGTACTGAGAAAAGTGGTGACGACGGATGCATCTCTCACAGGCTGGGGCACAGTGTTCGAGGGCAGAACAGTGATAGGAGTTTGGTCTCCGGCGCTGAGAGAGAGGCACATCAATTTTCTAGAGCTACTGACAGTGTTTCTAGCTCTGAGACATTTTGTGCATTTTCTCAAGAATCATCACGTATTGGTCAGGACAGACAATACAACGGCGATTGCCTACATAAATCAGCAGGGAGGAGTTCGTTCTCACATGCTTCACATGTTAGCGAAGAGACTAATAATGTGGAGCAGCAGGTCTCTCCTCTCATTAGGCGTCACGCATGTCCCGGGAATAATGAACAGGGGAGCGGATCTACTATCCAGAGGGAATCCTCTGTACGGGGAGTGGAGACTACACCCCAAGGTGATCCTCATGTTATGGGAGAGATTCGGCCAGGCTGCCGTAGATCTCTACGCATCGCGCGAAGACGCGCAATGCCCCCTATTCTTCTCCCTGGCCGGCGACGATGCACCATTGGGTGTGGATGCGCTAGCCCACGAGTGGCCAGATGTGTTGCTGTACGCCAGGGAACGGCAACTGGTGGCCCGCGGGCCAAAAGTGGCCCGCCAGCAATATTTTCTGGCCCGCCGGATTATTTTGGAAGTCCTAAATGCTGCACAAAACTCTTCCAATACTTGAGTAAAGCCGTAGTCGCGCTGCGATTTCACCGCCGCATACTGTGTGCAACGCACATATAGGGAATCATGCGGTGCGGGATTACATTTTAAAGTATAACTGTACGTTCAAACCGGACGCGAATAGCGATGCAAATTCGCACATGCCGCGTCTAGTTCACGCTTGACCACTTTGTGTCCATTCGCGCGTCAAAAGACGGTAGCGGTCAGAACTCTAATGTACTTTGGACGGAGTGGGCGGTCTGACTGACAATAGCCCATCCCGACATCTTTTGACAGCGTATCCACACTTAATTCTGACCACCTGTACACCTCTGAGGAGCTGTTTGGTACTGAAACCATTGTCAGTCAACAACATTCTTTTTTTGCAAGGATGTTTGAAATAGTTCGGCAGAAAATAGCCTACTTCATTTGTCAGTAGGGCAATATGATTTTCGTTAATGTTGCTTAGAAATTTGAGCGATAGGCTTTGTCCTATTTAATTTATGTTATTTATATTTCATAATTTTTTTCTGTGGCATTTTTTTCTCTGCTGACAGTAGGCCTACAATGTTAAAATAGCCTAATATTTATATTGACAGACCTCATTAAACCGTAGGTGTGTATGTGTGTGTCCCGAATAAATAATAATAAAAAAAAGGAATAAAGTTCAAAAGTCGGACTGTAAGCGAATGAGGCATAATCTGTTCTGTTACCACAATAGTACTTGATCTGTTTAAAATGATTTCCTTGATACACCTTGCCTAAGGTGTTAAATTCAAAATCAAAAATCAAAATGAAAATTTGTCTAATCCAGTAATTCATTTTTTCTATTTTTGATCTGAGCACAATCAGAAAATCAGAAAACACGTCGTTATTCGTTTTTTCATTTTAGTTCAGGAAATAAATAATGGAAAAACAAGTCATTTTTATTCTTTTTATTTTTGGTTTTAATTTGAAAAAACGATTGAACGAATGATCCACGGACGGTGACGGACCCATCATATTCTGCGATTATAGGCCTATATAAGAGTATTTAATTTGTATCCATAGGCCTACTCTGTCTAGCTGGCCCGCCATCTACTGGCTAAAAAAAATATTGGCCCGCGGCCAAAGTTACTTGCCGACCCCTGCTGTACGCGTTCCCTCCGTTGAGCTTGATCGAGCCGACATTACGGAGGGTTCGGGAATGCAGACATGTGATGATTCTGATCGCGCCTTACTGGCCAGGGAGACTGTGGGTGGCGGAGATTGCGAAACTGCTCGACGACCGTCCATGGCTGTTACCAGCGCACAGGGATCTTCTCTCACAACCACAGGGGGAAATATTCCATCCCTCCCCTCAGAAACTAGCTCTCTGGGTCTGGCCCGTGAGAGGGTGAATCTGAGTGCAGCCGGGTTACCTCAGAGAGTTATTGAGACGATTAAGAACGCGAGGACTGCCTCGACGCGTTCTTTATATAATCTCAAATGGGGGGTTTTCGAGGAATGGTGCGTAGATAAGAACATTGTTCCTTTCCTGTGTTCTGTTTCGGACATGCTGTGTTTCCTTCAGGACCTCCTGGATAAGGGCAGAGCTTTTTCCACGGTTAAGGTTTATCTGTCCACTATCTCTGCATGTCATGTGGGTATTGTGACAGAATGGGTGTGGCTTAGCGTATATAAGGACGACTCGGAGGCCGCTTACCTGATTTTCATCTCTTCAGCGAAGCCCTCCGCATCGCTGGATTTCGATGAAGCCGTCGCCGCCATTGAAGCTAGCGAACAGCAAGCCTAGGACAG
Organism: Scardinius erythrophthalmus; assembly: GCF_964197995.2. Classification (NCBI taxonomy): domain Eukaryota; kingdom Metazoa; phylum Chordata; class Actinopteri; order Cypriniformes; family Leuciscidae; genus Scardinius; species Scardinius erythrophthalmus. The sequence continues at coordinate 12,868,293 of NC_138225.1, read as the reverse complement.
TGCTTGAGGAAGCCGGACGATTCTCGCCGCCTTCAGCCTTCCGTGCCTGCTACGCTATCCGGCGACATAGCCTTTTTCTCTGCAGTGTGTGTTCGTCGCTGCGACACACACTTTTTCCTCTAAAAGAGTGCGAGGCGTTTTTGTCAAAATGCCTCGTATTTCCTGTGGCTCTTGCAAAGCCCCGGTCAGCAACGGAGACCGCTACATCATCTGCGCTCTCTGCCTGGGCCGAGACCACGCAGCCCTCGCCTTGTCTTCAGGCGGCTGTATCCATTGTGAGGACTTGACTATGTCGACCCTGCGGGCTCGACTGGCCTTGTTCGACACTGAAGCTCCGGCCACCTCTGCTGGACCGCACAGAAAGAAGCGCAGTTCTCAGAGGCTACCGGAGCCTACCATGGCATGCGAGCGCTCGCCGAAACCCTCCCCTCGAGCCTCGCTATCTCCTTCACTGCTTCCCCTTCCGGACGCGCAGATGCCGGCCGGCACCTCGGGTGATGAAGTGGATGAAGGTGCCATTGACGACAGCTTTCAGCGCGCCGCTGTGTTCAAGCATTGAGAGCGCGCTTGCCGCACCGGTACCTCAGTTTCAGGTTCACGAGCCCACGCCAGGTGGCGATCGGAACCTAAAGGCTATTTGACCCCTAGCTATGCACGCGAAAGCGTGGGAAGCTATTCCAGGCGTGTCAGAATGGGTGCTGAACACAGTAACACAGGGCTATTCGCTGCAATTCGCTCACCGTCCCCCGCGCTTTCTAGCGCAGACCGAGACGAAAGTGAATCAAGAGGTAGCACACCTGCTTCGTGCAGAAATAGCAAAGCTGTTACGCAAGGGGGCCATAGAACCAGTACCGCCTTCCCAGAGTGAGTCAGGCTTTTACAGCCGTTATTTCCTCGTTCCAAAGAAGGATGGGGATCTCAGACCGAACCTAGATCTGAGACATTTGAACAAAGCTCTCGTCAGACGACCGTTCAAAATGCTCACGACCAGGCAAATCCTCGCGCAAATTCGCCCGAGGGACTGGTTTATCTCTCTCGATCTGAAAGACGCTTACTTTCAGATTCATATAATACCCCGTCACAGGCCATTCTTGAGATTCGCCTTCGACGGTCAGGTATATCAATACACCGTCCTCCCTTTCGGCCTGTCCCTAGCACCCCGTACCTTCACGAAGTGCATGGAAATGGCTCTCGCTCCCCTCAGAAGTCAGGGCATGCCAATATTAAATTACTTGGACGATTGGTTGATTTTAGCACAGTCGGAGTTGATATCTCACAGAACGTTGCTTCTCAGCCACCTGGAAAGCTTGGGTCTCACGGTCAACTGGACCAAGAGCTCATTACTGCCCAGCCAGACGATCTCTTTTTTGGGAATAGATCTGGATTCCGTGTATATGACGGCTCGCCTGTCGACGCAGCGCGCACTCCGTGTTCGATTCTTGGCCGCTTCATTCCGGACAATCAGCCTCGTTCCCCTGAAAACTTTTCAGAGAATGCTAGGCTGCATGGGATCAGCCGCAGCGGTGCTTCAGCTGGGTCTGCTACGTATGCGCCCGCTACAGCGCTGGTAAAAGCACGAGTACCACACCAAGCGTGGGCTCTCGGCAGTCTGCGCATCAGAGTGACTCAGAGCTACGTCTCAGCTCTGGAGCCCTGGACAGCGGCCGAGTGGTTCCGATCGGGGGTGACGATGGGAGCTATCTCACGCCGAAAAGTTATCTCGACAGATGCATCCAACCTGGGTTGAGGCGCACTTTTCGAGGGCAGACCAGTCTTTGGCCAGTGGTCAGACTGGGAAAAGCGCCTTCACATAAACTGTCTAGAGATAATGGCGGTCGAGAACGCGCTGAGGCACTTCCTCCCACACCTACGAGGCTACCATGTGCTGGTCCACACGGACAACGTATCAGTGGTAGCCTATGTGAACCGCCAGGGTGGTATCAGATCCAGGGATCTCAGTGCTCTGGCGGAACGCCTCCTAGTTTGGGCTCAGCACTCCCTGCTCTCACTGAGAGCCACGCATGTGCCAGGACGCCTAAACGACGGTCCAGACAGGCTGTCCAGGGACAATGTTCCCCCGGGGGACTGGTCCCTGCATCCTCAGACAGTCCAGCTGCTGTGGCACCGTTTCGGCAAAGCGAAAGTCGACCTGTTTGCGTTGAAAGACAACGCTCACTGCCCATGGTTCTTTTCAAAGAACGAAGATGCGCTGACCCAAGCGTGGCCCAGATGCCCGCTGTACGCTTTTCCCCCGATCTCGCTATTACCACAGGTAATCAGGAGAATCAGGGAGGCGGGCCATTCAGTGCTCCTTGTGGCCCCACGATGGGAGAATCAAGTCTGGTTCCCAGAGCTGATGCAGCTGACGTATCTAGTCCCGTGGCCGATTCCGGTGAGAAGAGATCTCCTCTCTCAAGCCAGCGGCTCGATTTGGCATCCTCATCCAGAGCGCTGGTCTCTGCATGCATGGATAATCAACGGATACCCGTTGGCCTGCCAGAAGGGGTGGTGAACACGATCACGCAGTCTAGAGCTCCTTCCATGAGAAGGTGCACGGCAAAAAGCTCTGATCCACAAACCTGTGGAGTCGCTGAGGTACTTGTTTTCCTTCAAGAGCTGCTGGATAAGGGCAGGTCCCCTTCCACGCTCAAAGTTGTTGCGGCTATTGCGGCGTTCACAGAGTCGACGCGCGGCCAGGCAATGGGAAGGAATAAACTAATCATCCGCTAATCATCCGCAGGAGCTAGGAGGATGAATCCCCCGCGACCCCCGTCTGTCCCTATGTGGCATCTTTCTGTGGTCCTGGAGGCCATGAAAGCACATCCCTTTGAACCACTGCAGACCGTGGATCTGAAATACCTTTCGCTCAAGACCGCTTTTCTGATAGCCCTGTCATCAGTTAAGACTCTAAAATCATCCTCAAACCGAGGCATGGTTATGTCCCCAAAGTGTTTGGTACTCCTTTCAGAGCGCAGGTTATTACGCTTTCAGCCCTGCCGGGCTCCAGTGGCGAAGCTAATGCTGACCTCCTCTGCCCTGTTAGAGCGCTGAGGGTTTACATCACACGCTCTGCCGCCTTCAGGTGCTCGGAGCAGCTCTTCATTTCGTTCTGTGGACGCACTAAAGGCCTCGCCACCTCGAAACAGAGTCTGTCCAGGTGGATTGTTGACGCTATCGCTGCTGCATACGCGTCTAAAGACCTGCAGTGAGGGCTCATTCCACTAGAGGCATGGCCTCTTCATGGGCCTGGTCCAGCGGGATTTCCATTCATGACATATGTACAGTGGCAGGCTGGGCCTCCCCCTCTACATTTATTAGGTTTTACAACCTAGAGGTTCCCGCTCTGCAGGCTAGACTTTTGTCAGTCTAGTAGTAGAGTATGTTCGGCTCTAAACCGTTCATGGGCAGGCTACTCTCACTCTATCTCAGTAACGATTAGGTTACTGACCTGGGTTATGTCAGTAACCTAATCTTTATGGTCTGAGGACAGATGGTTTTATGGGAAGCAAGTGATAATCTAGTCATAATTTTGATCAAATAAAAAGAAAATGAATGTACATTTGTGATCAACTCCTATTCATTTCAAAATGTAAATTCATAGACAACTGTATTAATACAATATATTTTACATCCAGTGATCCATAATATGAAAATTATTAGTAGTAGGCCTACTGCTGTTTTGTGTTTACCAGTTACAGTAAGTCAATAAAACATGCACAATGCACAGGACTGGTATTAACATTTTATTTACAACATAAAAATATAATGCATAACATTCATAACATCAAATAATAAATAACATATGCAATAAGAATAATCCTCTCATATACAATCACATGAATACTTTAAATCACAATTTAAACTAAATATTCTAATATAAGACATGTTAGGCCTATGCCTACATTTATAGGCTAAAGATAATCTTATCTAGAGGATTATTAAAAAGTGTCTTTCAGTAGGATTTTTATATTTTGGCATGTTTAATCTTTAGTCAATAAAAAGTTGGATCAGTAATGAATCCTGGTCGAGCGGATCTCCTTCATTAACCCGATCGGAGACGGAGAGTCATGTGAATGGTGCTTCCAGATGTGATGTCACAGTCTTGCAACTTCATGCCAGCCTCCAGTTGTCTGCCATTGTAAATCAGTCGCTGCTGATCCTTGGGGACACTTTGCGATATATCTTAGTCTGGAGCTGATCTACGGTCTCATTGACATCAACATCATAGGTTGATGAGCCTGAGTGCAACCCGTGACTGCTGGGGATTTTGGTATCATCCTCAAGGCTGATATGGTGACCGTTCTCGCTAGAAAGCTTCTGTTTGCGAGGAGGTTCATTGAAGCTCTGAGAAATGAGCTGCTTGAGTTGACCAACTGTGGTATTACCGTCCACCACCAGCGGCTTCTCATCTCCGTTCAAAAGTTTTATTATGAGTTCCATTACCAGTCAACATACATGAGATAAAATATAAAAGGATTAGAACTACTACAACATCGTATACGTCTTCAAAACGGGAGATTAGCGTTAATATAAATGTGCAGTAATTTCATAAATAGGCTATGCTATGCAACTTACCGAGCTGGGCTGTTGAATACGACTTTTTCCTGAATAGTCAGGAAAATTACGCAGAATAATGTTGTTATGTCCGCTCAGGACGAATTAATCTGTGTTCGCCTCACTGCATGTTTAGGTTGCAGCTGTTTTGATCTGAAATGTTTGGTTCCGGTTTGTCCGAAAAGTAAAGAGAGTTGCATGCATAAATCTCTCGTCCAGCGTCCTTTTTTATACACAACAATTGGCGACGAGGATGGCTGAATTTTCTCTTCCTCCTCCACCTCCTTTCCTCGCACTTCCCGGTGAGCCTACAATACCGTGGAATCGCTGGCATCAGTCTTTTGAAACATGAGTGAGTGCAGTTCGGAAAACAGCATTGCTGAAGCACTGTTTAGGAGTCGAGGGACAACGGGTACTGGAGACGGGTACAGACGAGATGATACGCGATCAACTGATTGAGCACACTACACAGGCTAAAATCAGGGAGACGTTGCTACTCGAATCAGACAACTTAACACTAAGGCTGTTGCCATTGCATTCCGAATTGAAAGTGCAGTGGAATGTGCAGCTAAATTAACACAGACAGAATCATCATTAAGCCAAGCAGTATGCATAAGAGCACAGTCACATGAGCAGCAACAGCAGCAGCCATCTAGCTCTGGTTTAGATGTACCAGACACAGCCCCAGACCCAGTCATGCATCTCACAAGACAACAAGAGCCGCGTCATCGTCAAAGGCAGTTTTCCTGCGGTAACTGTGGATCAAACACACATGCCACCAGAGCCTGGCACTGTCCATCTAATGACCAAACATGCTGCAACTGTGGCAGGAAAAATCACTTTGCAAAATGTGCCACTCTGCCCCCTCCAGGTCGGATGGACACACTCTCCGTGGTTCACCCACCATAATTCGCCATGTAACATTGGGGCCTATGCAATTCAAGTCATGTACAGTGAATATAAACACAGTGTGTATTCCCCTGCTGTTGGACACAGGTGAAAGTGTCTCCCTCCTGAATGCCAGTACATACCATAAGTTCTTTCATTCCTGTCCACTGTCCACGCCCACTGCTGTCCTACATGGGTATGGTAACTCAAAAATTGACCTGTTGGGGTCCATCACAGTGACTGTTAGCTATGGCACTAGGGTCTTGCCCTCCTTTGTCTTCAATGTGGCCCGACGAGGGATGAATTTAATGGGGCTGGATCTGTTAATGGCATTGGGATTTTCACTCATTGACAGGGGGGGCTGCCATAATGACTGTCGCTGCCGGACCGCATCAGAAGCGGTCATCACTGTTTAAAGGGCTGGGCTGTCTGTCTGCTTTTGCCCATCAACTCCTCATTGACTCCTCAGTGACGCCAGTCGTCCAGCCACTGTGCCGTATTCCACTGGCCCTGAGGGATGGAGTGTCTGTTGAGCTGCAGCGGCTGCTGGATGCCGGTATCATTGAGCCGGATGATGCTTCACCATGGATTTCGAATTTGGTTGTGGTAAGAAAGAAAACAGGGGCTCTGCGAGTCTGTGTGGACCTCCGCGCAGTAAACAAAGCAGTCATCCCAGACAGATACCCTTTGCCCATGTCGGAGGAGCTCATGGCACAATTTCACGGCTCCACTGTCTTTTCGAAACTGGATCTCAGAGAGGACTATCTCCAGGTGCCCCTCCACCCTGAAAGCAGAAACCTGACGGCCTTCGTTACACACCTCAGTGTTTTCCGTTACACGAGGATGCCGTTTGGCCTTAGCTCCGCCCCCTCCTGCTTTCAAAAGGTAATGACCTCAGTACTGGCAGGTATACCAGGTGTAGTTAATTACCTTGATGATGTGGTGGTACATGGTGCTACTATGGCTATCCATGACAGTCGCCTGCAGAGTGTGTTTGAAGCCCTCGCCAAGCACAGTCTAGCTCTCAATGGCAGCAAATGTGTTTTTGCTGTGCCGGCCATTGAATATGTAGGCTTCCGACTTTCCACTGAGTGCATCTCTCCCCTTCAATCTAATGTGGAGGCCATCCTCTCCGTTCCCGACCTCGGCTGCCCAGCTCGCTTCATTCCTGGGCATGACGGACTACTACATGAAGTTTATGCCTCAGTATTCAGCCATAACAGCCCCACTGCGCCAGCTGCTTCGGAGAGATGAGCTGTGGTTCTGGTCGTTAGAATGCACCAAGGCAGTGCAAACTCTTAAAGCTCAACTTACCTCACCTCCAGTGTTGGCACATTTTGACATATCCAGTCACACCCTGGTCACCTGTGACGCCTCGGCCATGGCGATGGGGCTTTACTGTCACAAGTACAGAATGGCGTGGAGAGGCCTGTTGCATTCGCCCCCCGAGCTCTGAACCAAACCGAACAAAGATACTCAGTTGGGGAGCTGGAGGCACTCGCTTGTATGTGGGCTTGTGAGAGATGGCATCTCTACCTTTATGGCTGCCAGTTTATGCTGAGAACAGATCACCAGGCCTTGACTATCAGCGGTTCTTGGTCGTAGTGTATGATTTACACTCCAAATGGCCTGAGCTGACCACTACCGGCTCCGTCACCTCCCAGGTCATTGTGGACTTTCTGGAGTCTCTCTTCTCCCGCTGGAGCCTTCCACAAACCATTACCACCGACAATGGTCCACAGTTTGTCTCTGTGGAGTTTACTTCATACCTGGAGAACAGGGGGATTCGACACATCCGTACAGCCCTGTATCACCCACAGGCAAACGGCGGGGTGGAACGCTTCCATCAATCCCTAAAAGATGGCATCAGAGCACATCAGGCCCAGGGCTGTTCCTTTAAACATGCCATACGTTTAACACTGCTACACTTCCGTGCTACCCAGCATTCAACCACAGAGGTTTCCCCAGCCTCGCTCAAGCTGGGTAGAGAGTTACACCACTGGACAGGCGCCGCCCTACCGCAGTCCAGAACACACTCACGCCAGTCAAAGCCTCAGTCGCCCGCCGTCAGAAGCAGATGAAACAGTGGTTTGACAAGAAAAAGAGGGTCAGGATACCAGATATCGCTGTGGCAGACTAGGTGAGAGCTCGCCGACTGCACAGGGAAAACAAGATGGCATCATTTTGGTCCACACCACAGCAAGTGGTCCGCCGACTGGGACCAGCCACATACCTCCTAGATGATGGCACCCGCTGGCACGCCAGCTGCCTTCAGAAGGTGCCAGCTCCTCCTGAAATGTTAACTCAGAACAGCGGGGACATAATGCCACCCAGAGCGGAGCAGGAGGACTCCATACCACAAGCAGCCGCACAGCCTGAAGATACTCCCTCATTGTCACACCCAGTCCCCCAATCATCATTGTCGCTGCCCCTTTCCCCAGCCTCCACACCACTGTTCGCCTCACCTTCAGCTGTGTGTTCTCCACAGCCAGTGCGCGCCAGGGCACGGCCCGATTACCTGAAGGACTTTGTGTCTATACTTTTCATAGTTGAACCCTCCAGAGAGGGGAAAATGCTTAAATGGGGCAATTAATCTGTGTTCGTTTGGTAACGCCTCGCTGCATGTTTAGGTTGCAGCTGTTTTGGTCTGAAATGTTTGGTTCCGGTTTGTCCGAAAAGTAAAGAGAGTTGCATGCATAAATCTCTCATCCAGCATCCTTTTTTATACACAAACAATGTGTCTCTGGTCACAGTGAGCAGAGGCATGTCATGAATATATAAATAAATATAGCATCATATAAATATATAAAGCATCAACTCAAGCCCCGCCTCAAAATAATGTTTTGTTTCTGAAAACTTACTCAGTCACTTTCTGTTTCCATTCTCAACTAATCGCTGAAGTATCGACAGGACGTTCAGCGCAGCTTTCTGAATCATCAACAATACATTCCTGTAAAAAAGGCCACCCTTTGGAAATGGACTCTCCCAACTCCCCCGCCTCTGTTCGTGATTTGGACTGTTCTAAAACTTTCCGGGGAGTTGAAAACAAGATCCTATCGAGAGAAGATGTATAGATGTGCTTGTTTATTATAAATTACAGTTAAATTCGGCAGAAATGTTGTCATCTCGAGATTTGAGGATTGTGTGTGTGCGTGCAACTAACTGTAAGTACATTTGTATATTTTATTGCATAATACGTTCGTAAGGGAGTTTGAGGATCGCGGTCGCGGCACTCCATCTGAGTGTTTGCATTGTTTGTTATGTATGCACTTTGTATTGTCGCTCGAATAGCACGTGATCCTCCCGCGTTGTTTATCTGTAAAGTGTTTTATATATCTGCGTGTTGTGTGGACTTAGACTGAGTCTCGGGGAACATGTACGGGCATGTTTATCTGGCGAGTTAGATGCACTCGCTGTTAGCACTATGTGCATTAGGCATACAGTGCAGTAAAATACTAATTTCTATAAAGAATATATATTTATGTATATTATTATATTTCTTTATTTCTCTAATGCCCTTTAACCTAGCTGATTATACTTATACCAGTATTCTAGTACTGTTTATAGATCTTTGATTTATACTAATTGGTTTATTTATATTTTGTATATTGTTTATGTTTACAGAACCACACACATGACATTTGCACAATAAATCATCTTCAAGTACCCCCTGGTGTGAGACGTTATGTTCTAACCGGACATCCTGTAGCCATTCAATACTCTGAACCAGAAAGATAAAAGAGTGAGCAGCAAGTTTTACATGGTCCTTCGAGCCGGATAGTGGACTGCTACAGCCATGTCTCACCCAGAAAGAGAAGCCCCTGCCGTACGACCAAGGAGACAAGTTAACCCTCCAGCTTACTTTGAAGACTATGAGCTCAGTGGACCTGGGCTTCGTCGACAACAACCACTGTCGCCTACCTACCCGGCTGTACAGGATGACGAACCGCCAAGTCCTACAGGTTACTCCAGATCCACTTCTCCAGTCAGCCAAGCATCAGATCGTCCAGAATGGAGATTGACCGACCGATGGGACAGCACTTATGACAAGTTGAGAGAAGAGAATGCTACATTGCAACGGCAAGTGAAACAGCTGCCAGAGCTTACAGCTATGTTTGAAGAGATTAAGCGGGAGAACGCAGCCTTGCAACGACAAGCTAGCCAGCTCCCTGAGATCATCACAGCATTACAAGAGATGCGTCAACAGAATGCTGTACTCTGTAATGAGCTTCAAAGCCTGAAATCTGAACGTGGAGCTTCACCTGAGTCAGTCACTTCACCGATGCCATCACCACGCTCTCACTCTCCAGCAGTCGACATTCAGACTCCACAGCCATACCGCCCAATAGCAGCCCCACGCTCCAGGTTACCACCACCTGTCATTATTGACAGCCATGCCCATCTGCGCCAGGAGAAAGCTCAGAGCTGATTGAGGACCTGAGAAACATGAACATTTCTTCCTCCTCACAAGAGAGAATCCCCTTTACAAAACAGTATAGTCACTCACCGCAGATCAGGTATGCCAACTCGACCCCGTATTCACTTCCACCTCAGCTGCCTGAATATGTGGTCCCATCACGGGACTGGAGGAGGCCAGCCCATGCAGAATACAGTTCAAAGCATCTCTTTCCTTCATCTACTAATGAGAAAATCTACAGAGTAGGGCTGAATGATATGGACAAAATTTCATATCTCGATTTTCATGCCAGATATCTCGATATCGATACAATACGATATGACTACGTAAGTACTAAAAAAACAATACATTTAGAGTTTGTAAAATACACACTGATGTCTATGGAAGAGGTAATAATAATCCTTTCCATTATAATTCGACACGTTTTATTCATATCAGATACACATTGTGTAAGTAACTTCAATGTTTACTCTATTCCCCAGTTCACCAGCCATTTACTTTTCAGTATTTCGGGAGAAGTGGATGAATTCACGTGTTGTAAACATAGAGGTTGTAAATCCAACAGATAAATGATTCTCTGACCTGCGTCTGCGGCACAAACTAACACGGCGGCGCCCATCGCGCATACAGCTCAACTAACGCGATCGTTATAAAGGTGTTTAAACAACAATATACTTCCACTTGCATATATTTGACAATCGGAATATCAGATATTTCATGCCATAGCTAACACATTTGTGAATATTCTGAATAAAAAAGGAAAAATGACATAAAAGCAGATCATCATTCATTCAGCGCTGTTGCTGCTGCGGTGTGTCACGTGACAAGCAATGACGCGTCACCATGGAAACGCCGCCCCCCCTCTCACAATATAGTTCCCACGTCCCTGGTAGTGTGCGCGCGCTGGCTTTAGCGGTGCATTCAAGGGCACTCGTAAAACTGATGTTTGTTGTGACTGCCAGAGTTGTATGCAGGGCGAGCGCGGAGAGGGGAAATCTATATCGTCTATATCGTTGCTTTTTTCGATATTAATATCTTGAAAGTTCATATCTCGATATAGATACGATAACGATATATCGTTCAGCCCTACTACAGAGGTCCAGCCCCTACCATCCCATTTCTTACGTCCCCTGACCCTAGGGCGTTTTCAAGGCTGAGAATTGCTTTGGAGAACATCCTGCCTGACGATGCCACAGAACACTTTAAGTTTCAAATCCTCACCGACCATCTGAAACTGGAGGAAGCCCTCCTAGTGGCGGACTCTTACAACAATTCGAGGTTTCCCTTCACAAACACTATGAGAGCTCTGAATAAAATGTATGGTCAACCTCACCAATTAGCCCTGCAACGAATCTCTGAGCTGATGGATGGATCTAACATACGCAGTGGAGATATAAAAGCCTTCAGGATGTTTGGACTGCAGGTGCGCTCTCTTGTCAGTATGTTGCAACAGCTAGGCCACAAAGGTAATGTAGAGCTGGAATGTGGATCACATGTGTCTCGCCTCCAAAGTAAACTGCCACATGACCTCAGATCTAGTTTCAAAAGATATACCCACCCACTGCAAGTTGCTATTCCCACACTGCTGGACTTTGCGGATTGGCTGGAATATGAGCTTCAAGTACAGGAAGACAATAGCCAGTATACTTGTCACCCAAAGCAGGACTCCTCAGCACACATCAGAGAGGTGAGAAAAGAGCCTAAGCAGCCTCGCAGACCAACTACTGTTCTCCTTGGTACTGAAAAGTCACCATCCATGCTGACAACATCAGCCACATTTAAACCAGCTCCAGTCAGAGCAGAGAAGGTAAAGGCCTTTTGTCCGTACTGTGACAACAACAAGCATTATTTGAATGGCTGTGACAACTTCAAGCTTCTCAGCAAAGACATGAAGATAGACTGGATAAAGACTAAAAACCGATGCTGGCGTTGTGGTCGTGGACACCAAGCAGCCAACTGCACTCTAAAGACTCTCTGTCCAACTTGTAACAGGAAGCATCTTCTGGTACTGCATGAAGTCAATGATCAAGTCAAGCCATATCAGCAAAATACAGTTCCTTCTAGTGCAGTTTTGTATGTTGACCGCCCAACATCCGGCAGTAAAGTGCTTCTCAAAGTGGCAAAGGTACTGATCAGGAATGGTAACAGGGCGATGGAGGCTTATGCTGTGTTGGACGATGGATCAGAGCGGACCATCATTCTGCATGATGCAGTAGAGAAATTGGGACTTGTAGGGGAACCCGAGGATCTTATGCTTCGCACAGTGAGACAAGATACCCAGGTCATACACGGGGCGGCAGTGACTTTTACTGTGTCCCCAACTGCTAACCCCAGTAAAGTCTACAAGATCTGTAAGGCCTTCACAGCCAACGTACTCAACCTGGCAGAACATACTCACCCAGTCAGTGCACTGCAGAGAAAGTTCACGCATCTTGCCGGGTTACCACTACAACAGTTGAACAAGGTACATCCTGTGCTTCTCATTGGCTCTGATTGCCCCCACCTTATCACACCTATACAGCCAGTCAGACTGGGACCCCCGGGTGGTCCGGCAGCAGTGAGAACACGTTTGGGATGGACACTGCAGGGTCCAACTCAAGAATTGAGCAGTCTTCTATCCCCTGATCAATGCTTCTTTACCTCGCTGCGGCCCGTCAATGACCTTTATGCAAACGTGGAGAGACTGTGGCAAATGGATGTTCTACCTTACCAGAGTGAAAAGGTGATCACCAGGTCACGCCAAGACAAAGAATCCATTCAGCTTCTGCAAGAAAACACTGTGAGAGTGGATGTTGCTGGTGTTCAGTGATATGCTACTCCCCTGCTACGTGTCAAGAACATGCCTCGTCTCTGCGCACCTAAGGAAGCGGTTTTACCCCAGTTAAGGGCAATTGAGAAACGACTTGAAAGGGACCCTGATCTGGCTGCAGTATACCAAGAGGAGCTAGTCAAGCTAGTGCAAGCTGGGTATGTTGTCAAACTTAATCAGGAACAGGTGAACAGCACGAAGGAAGCCTGGTACATCCCGCACCACATGGTGCAACATAATGAGAAGAATAGGGTGGTCTTCAACTGTTCATTCTCATACCAAGGGCACAACCTAAACGAGCTCCTACTACCTGGTCCAACACTTGGTCCGTCACTTCTGGCAGTCCTTTTGCGTTTCCGGGAGCACTCTATTGCTATCAGTAGTGACATCCGTGGCATGTTCCATCAGGTACGCCTCTTGCCAAAGGATAAACCACTGCTGAGATACATCTGGAGAGATATGCAAAGAGACAGAATCCCTGATGTCTATGAATGGCAGGTACTGCCTTTCGGGACTACTTGCAGTCCGTGTTGTGCCTCGTTTTCTTTACAGAAGCATGTAATAGATCACGGCCAACCTGGAGAGGACACAAGGGTTTCAGTGGAGAAGTCATTTTATGTGGACGATTGTCTTCAGAGCTTTGCTTTCCGTGACATGGCCAAGAATCTGGTTGACAAACTCTGCAGCCTGCTAGCATCAGGTGGCTTTGAGCTACGACAGTGGGCTAGCAATGACCCTTCAGTTATCAGCCATCTGCCAGAGGATATTCAATCTCAGAGCAGCATCCTCTGGCTCCGTGACGGTCACCAAGAGGCTCAGGAATCAACACTTGGCCTGCATTGGAATTGTCAGTCCGACACCCTCTCATACAAACGACGCAAACCTGACTGTCAAGTGCCCACAATGCGAAGCATCTACCAGATTCTTGCTCGCCAGTATGATCCGCTCGGTTACATTGTACCATTCACCACTCGAGCTAAGGTGTTAGTACAGAGGTTGTGGGACAAAAGGAGGGAGTGGGATGACCCACGGCTACCAGAGGACCTAATAGACTCTTGGAAACACTGGGAGAGCGAGCTGGAAGGCCTGCAGCATATCACTTTGCCTAGATGTTATTGCAGCAAGGAACTAGACTGCCCCACTAGTAATAGGCAGCTTCACATCTTTTGTGATGCCTCAGAGAAAGCTTACGGATCTGTGGCTTACTTAAGAACAGAGAACCCTCAAGGTATAGTGGAGGTGGCCTTCGTAACAGCTAGATCCCGTGTTGCTCCCAAGAAACAACAGAGCATTCCTCGTCTTGAGCTGTGTGCAGCACTCACAGGAGCGCAGCTTGCTAAAGTCCTGAAGACAGAGCTAACATTACCACTCAATAGTGTCACTCTGTGGTCCGACTCCACTACTGTACTGACCTGGCTTTTATCAGATTCCTGCCGCTTTAAGGTTTTTGTGGGGACCAGAGTGACAGAGATACAGGACTTAACTGAATCTGACACATGGCGTTATGTACAGACAGGTGACAACCCTGCAGATGCCATAACGAGAGGAAAGTCTCCCTCTGATCTCAACAGAGACAGCATATGGAACCAAGGTCCAGCATTCCTCAGACAACCACCAGGAAGCTGGCCAGAGATGCCACCATTAGCTCACACAAACCAAGACAGTGAGCTAAAAAAGTCTAGCTTCTGTGGACTGTTAACTTCTGCTCTTCCACTGCCAGATCCTCAGCAATTTCACACATTCACAGACTACCTAAAGGCCCTTATACAACCATCCAATGAGAGCTCTCCCCCTATTTTAACTGCTGAGGATTATAAAGAAGCTGAACTCAATGTACTCCGTCAGATCCAAGCAGACTCATTTCCTGAAGAGGTGTCCCATTTACAATCTGGTAAACCTCTGCCAAGTAGCAGTCGACTGCTGTGCCTAGCCCCTGATCTAGATTCCGACACACATCTTGTACGTGTTGGCGGTCGTCTCCGACAGATCAGTGAACTAGAAGAAGATACCATTCATCCTATTGTCCTTGACCCACATCACCCACTCACCAAGCTGATCATCAAAGATTATGATGATCGTTTGCATCACCCTGGACCGGAGAGGGTATTTGCGGAGCTCAGAAGGAAATACTGGATATTAAAAGGAAGAGCGGCAGTCAGACATCATCAACACCAATGCACTGAATGCCAGAAATGGCGGGCCAAACCGCATCCCCCAAGAATGGCTGGCCTCCCATCAGCAAGATTGAGAATTCACCAGCCAGTTTTCTATTCAACTGGGATAGATTGCTTCGGCCCTTATCTCATAAAGGTGGGACGCAGAAACGAGAAACGTTGGGGGATCATTTTCAAGTGTATGACCATCCGTGCAGTGCATATTGATCTCCTCGCAAGTCTGGACAGTGATTCATTCCTGATGGCCCTTCGTCGCTTCATTGCTCGGCGAGGGAAACCTTATGAAATCCTTTCAGATCAATTCCTGTTCAGTAACATCAGAGCCCATCTACGGAGAGCCTGGCCACTCCCTATTAAGTCCTATTGTACCGAATTTTGGCTGTAGTTCCACCAGAGTTCCACTGGGGGCGATCGCCCATGAGTGCAAAATGAATGGGAGTCTATGGTGCTAGACAGCTAAATTTGTCTCTTTCACCCGATTGCCGTTGAGAAATCTCAGATTTGATTGTAGGTTTTGCAAGTTCAACATGGGTTATAGGTCGAAAGTTGAGTCAACTTACAGGTTGAGTTGTTGTTGCCCATAACACGCTAGTATTCTGCTAATGTGTGGGTGTGTGTATTTTCAGCGTGGTCTTTTAAAACAGCAAAACAAAAACTCTTCTAGCACGTGTATTTACCTGTGTCAGTTGTGTTGTCGATGCCTCGAGAGAAAAGAAAGTGCAGAGCGCGAAAGCACCAAAGTGATTGAAGGATTGCCGTAAAGCAGTATGGTCGTACGATGTGTATGACGTCATTGACATTTTAAAAGACTTTTTAAAGCAAATAAGTGACTCTAAAAAATCTAACACCCAGCAATGTGTAATTTCTTTGCATCTCCTTTCAAATACAACATTCAAATTACTAGACAAAAAATTATATCCAGAGAAAAGTGGATTTTGAGGGGTATAGCTCCATAGACCTCCATTCATTCTGCACTCGTCCTGTGAGCGCCCTCATATGGAACCAGAGTGGAACTGCAACCAGTTCAGAAGCCTGAAGTGTACTGAGAGTGGAACTTCTCCCCTTATTAGACATTCTCTGGTAACATCATATCAAATCCTGAAAATTTCATTAGGCCGTATTATGGTGGCCGAGAGAGCTCAACGTGCAGCAACTGCAAAAACACATGCAAATAGAAAAAAACACCTGCAAGTTAAGAAAACATCTTCATCAGTTTCACAACACACGTGTGCTCCAAACAACACAACCAAATACAGAAACGCGCTGCAAAAGTTCACAACACAATAAAATACAGAAACGCGCTGCAAATAGCATAGACCACAACGGAAATGTTTCCAGGGGAACCAAATAAGTGACGAACCCGGCTGGGACGTGCTTATTGCTCGTGAGCATCCCTAATGCCCTGCTCCCTTCGAAGGGCAGATGGTAGAACTCTTGAAGTGGGACTTTGGAGTGAGCAGGGCACTAGTGTGCCATTGTGTAGCCGTTTGGAACCATAGACAGTAAAATAAATGGACACAGCGACCCCATTGGATTCAACGGAGAAAAGTGAAGTCAGTTAGAAGCACTCACTTCCTGATGGCTGACCGTACTGTGCAAACTCAAACTGAGCTTGACGACGTAGATGTGACAAGAGCAACCTGTCTGTCTTCTAGTAGCTGTGCCAAGAGAAATCTGAATCATTCCCGTTCCGAAACTTGCAGAGACGGAGAGTGTGAGTAGGAGGTGTCCATGAGCTAGGAGCAGGAGAAACTTTTGCTAAGTATTCTGATTAATTATTTTGTCATGTTGCCTCCACGTCTCCCCGATTGCCCGTGAGCTTCTCCTCCTGTCCATACGGTAATCTCTCTACTGTGCGACAGAGTCGCGTGTTTATGACGCAATCCTTTGCCTATTTTTACAAA
The DNA here is from genome assembly GCF_964197995.2 of Scardinius erythrophthalmus. Lineage (NCBI taxonomy): Eukaryota > Metazoa > Chordata > Actinopteri > Cypriniformes > Leuciscidae > Scardinius > Scardinius erythrophthalmus. Next base: position 12,851,547 of record NC_138225.1, on the reverse strand, counting down.
AACTGCTTCTACGGGGCCATAACGTAAGCTACAAGGTAATGGAGCCTTTTATACATAACATTTTCGTGTTTCTTTAGAAATAAATAATGGACAAATGGAGTCTTTAAACGCCTCAGATGTAAAGTTATTCGCTGTCAAGTGATGCCAAAATGAATGGGAGTCAAAGGAATACTAACAGCAAGTGATGGTCTGCTAATCAATGTCGGCGCCCGGGGAAGCTTAAATTTTTTCCGAAACATTGGCCCCCTGTTTGGAACATTTCCTCGTTATTTTCACCTGGGATGTTCCCATGACAACGAAGCACGGTGTCCATCAGCTGAATAGCTGTTCTTACGACATAAATATAATGCTGTTAACATAAAGGTTGCAAATAAATATATTATTTTTTACAAAAAAAGCTTTTAAAATATGCGTTATATATATGTGTGTGAGTGTCTCAACTTTAAAACTTTGGACCCTTCATTACCTAACATTTCCTATGAAATTTTTTTTATGAAAATTTAAACATAACATGAAAAAATTTGTACAGTGTAACTGATGTATAGATTCATATCTTTCCCTCATGTTCTTTTTCTTTATATTTTTTATTTATTAATTTTAGTTTTCAGCTCATTGTTCTTTTCTCATTTGTATTCTGATGACATTGAACATAGTTAATACATTTTGTATATTGTTTACAAGTTGTATGTTTTAAAAATGTAATCTCTGTATGTTTTGCAACAACAAGTTAAAAAGAAATAAAATAAAATAAAGTAAACTTTTGAGTTGTAAGCACGTCCCAGCCAGGTTCGTCACTTATTTGGTTGCCCTGGAAACAGGGCCGGAGTGGGGCCACTTTTCAGCCCTGGAGTTCAGGCCCAAGACCGGCCCACTTTTTCCATGGTGGAATTCCAAATTAGCACTTTTTCCAATTTGGATAAATGAAGCAACAGTTCAGCTGAATGAATGAATGAATGAATGAGGCATTTATATAGCGCTTTCATATGTACTACTGTACACCCAAAGCGCTTTACAATCATATCAGGGGTCTCTCCTCAACCACCACCAGTGTGCAGCATCCACTTGGATGATATTACTATTGCTATTACTATTGTGTAGTTTGTATTAATACTATAGTTCAAGAAATAATGTAAAGGTTAAATAATAATTCACTTAGACATTATAAGAAGCAATTGCGACTTTATATCACACAATTCTGACTACATCTTGCAATTCTAAATTTCTGACTTTAAAAAGAAGCAATTGCAACTTTATTTCACGCAGTTCTGACTTTATATCTTGCAATTTCTGACTATAAGAAGCAATTGCGACTTTAATTCACACAATTCTGACTTTATAACACGCAATTGCGACTTTATATCTCACAATTTTGACCATCTCGCAATGCTGACTTTATAACACGCAATTGCAACTTTATTTCAGGCAATTCTGACTTTATATCTCGCAATTCTGACTTTATAACACGCAAGCGACTTAATATCACGCAATTCTGACCATCTCGCAAAGCTAACTTTATAACACGCAATTGCAACTTTATTTCAGGCAATTCTGACTTTATATCTCGCAATTCTGACTTTATAACACGCAATTGAGACTTTATTTCACGCAATTCTGATGTATTCCGAGATGTAAACTCGCAATTGTGAGATAAAAAGTCGCAATTATCTTTTAAAATGTTTTATTCTGTGGCGGAAACAAGCTTCCATACCTCCTGGCCTCTTCCTCCCATCCATCCTCCCTGACGCGTACCGTTACGGTAGGGCCGGCCCAGCTATCGGTAGGCGCCGGCGATGCCGCGGGCCCGCGGCCGCAGTAGCCTACCTAAAAACGTTTTGGAAAAGACTGGCTGTGGACCCAACCAACTCTGTAGTAGGGGAGGGGAGAACTCCCTCACATGGTACAACCCATGCAGAGACTGCGCGCTGCAGTATCAGAAGGCGGAACGTGTAATGTTACTAACGTGACATTGAAATGTGAAGAAAAAAAAAAAAAAAAAAATCCTCGACCGGCCCAAAAGTGAAGCGGCCCACCGGGAATTCTCCCGATTCTCCCGATTACCCAATCCGGGCCTGCCTGGAAACATTTCCATTGTGGTCTGTGTTATTTGCAGTGTTTTTTTTTTCCTTCTATTTGCATGTGTTTTTTTTCTATTTGCATATGCTTTCTTCAGTTGCTGCGCATTGAGCTCTCTCGGCCACCGTAAAAGTGGAGCACATCATACAGCATGTGAAACACCTGTGGTGCACAATAGGCCAGGTGACAATCTTGTTTATGTGCTTAACAGTCTATTTATAGTGCAGTTTTGTGTTTATTTCCTGGGATAATGTTCTTAGGAGGCGTTTGATGTCAAACCAGCTAAATGCTACAAAACTGAAGTATTAAAGTTTATTTATTTATAAATTATTTTGGTTGGCTTATTCAATTTGTAGAGGTACATGACATTGAAATCTCCTGATTTTAGAAGTGTTTTCATTAGGCGATTTGTTCCAGAAACATTTTTTGTTATACTGGTTGGAAGTCTCTTCAGTTATCTAAATGTATTCATATGTATATATATTGTCTGTAGGACCATAAAATGTTCGTCTAATCATTGCATTTGGTCCGAATGCAATGGTACGATTTCCTACCTGCATGTCATCAACTTTTGTTTTTTCATACCTCCACACACCCTACATCACACGTCATCAGCGTGTTTCATGAGCCTATTAGACAGACGTCAGTCACCGAGGCCGAGCACCGTAACCGAAACTGCAGCCACCTTTTACAGTTCCTCCTCAACCAAAACAACCAGCTTATGCTGCGTTCACGCCATAACTATTGCAATTTGAAAGAGATGGAAACCTGGGACAATATACTCGGAGCGCTTTGTGACTCTAATTTATGTTTTAGTGGCAACACCATCAATGTCGAAATGAATCTGCAGCAGTCAGGTGAGACAGGTCAGTGCTCTTTAAGTTGTTTGTTCATTATTATTGTGATGTTATGTGCTTTGAGACATGAGGTAGTTTAACGCCATCTCTCATCTCGTGGCACTTTGCAAACTTTGCTGTGCGTGATCATGTGTTTCAAAGTGTGGCTTTGGAGAGAGTTCTGAAGGGAAGGGACTTGCTATTGCTAGCCGCTCCGAAAATTGCCTACCCTACCTTTAATACCTGACACAGAAGGGACACACCTGTGACACCCCATAAAAACAATCTTTTTATTTTTAACTACATCTTTCTGTCATGACAAAGTAGAGATACTTTAAAATATAATTATGTTTAATGCTGTTTTTCTTACATTTAAAATAGGTTTAACTCTATATGAAGTACAGCGTTAAGGTCTAAGGACAGGAAGTGATAATCTAGTCATATTTTTGTTTAAATAAAAAGAAAATGAATTAACACACATTTGTGATCAGCTCCTATTCATTTCAAAATGGAAATACATAAACTACTGTATAAATACAATTATTATATTTTACATCCAGTGATCCATAATATGAAAATGTTTGTTTGAAATTATTAGTAGGCCTACTGCTGTTTTGTGTTTGCCAGTTACTCCATACTAAGTCAATAAAACATGCACAATGCACAGGACTGGTATTTGCATTTTATTTACTACATAGAAATACAATGCATAACATTCATATAACAACAAAGGGTAGGCCAGCACATATGGCCTTAAACTAAAACTGTGAGAAAGGATTATTCTTATTCCATATTTTATCAATTTATTCAATCACATAGATAGCCTACTTTAAATCTTAATTTAAACTAATTATTCTAATTTCAGACATGTGAGGCCTACACATTTATAAGCTATAGAAATTATTATAGAGAGCGACTAAAAAGTGTCTTTCAGTAGGATTTTTATATTTTGGCATGTTTAACTTTTAGTCAATAAAATAGTTGGATCAGTAATGAATCCTGGTCGCACAGATCTCCTTCATTAATTTCCTCGGAGACGGAGAGTCATGTGAATGGTGCTTCCAGATGTGATGTCGTAGTCATGCAGCGTCTTTCCAGCCTCCAGTTGTCTGCCGTTATAAATCAGTCGCTGCTGATCCTTGGGGACACTCTCTTTGCGGAAGATCTTATTCTGGAGCTGATCTACGGTCTCATCAGCATCAACTTCATAGGCTTTGGTCTGGCCCTTCTCGTTCCTGACGAACACTTGGAAAGGTGCAGGGTTCGTGATGAGCAGCATCACCACTGAGCCTGAGTGCAACCCGTAACTGCTGAGGCTTCTGGAATCATCCTCCAGGTTGATAAGGTGACCGTTGTCGATAGAAAGCTTCTGTTTGTGAGGAGGTTCATTGAAGTTCTGACAAATGAGCTGCTTGAGTTGACCAACTGTGGTATTACCGTCCACCACCAGCTGCTTCACATCTCCGTTCAACAGTTTTACTGTCAGTTCCATTATCTGCCAGGATGAGATCAAATATAAAAGTATTTTAACTACAACATCATAAACTTATTTTAAAATAGTGATTACCGTTCAAATTAATGTGCAATATTTGTAGGCAATGCGACTTACCGAGCTGGGTTCTGCAAATAGGCTGCTACGGCTTTCGCTGAATTGCTTTCTTGAATAAGTATTGTAATTACACTCAAACAATGTGTCTCTGGTCACAGTGAGCAGAGGCATGAATATTTATACTAAGCGCCAACTCATGCTCCGCCTCAATGTTTCGTTTCCGAAAATGCGAAAACATGTAGTCACTTTCTGTTTCCATTATCGCTTAATCGCTGACCAATTAACAATAGTTCGATAGGCCTATAAAACACATTTATTCTGTTAAATTTCAAAATAACTTTATTTATTAGGCAAAATCGCGTTTGCATAGGGTATCCAACCTTGTTTGGATCCTAGAAGAACTTTCTGGAAAGGAAATGTTTATGGTTATACAAATAAAATCTATAATTATTAGCCTAAAGAACGTTCTGTGTATGCTATAGGTTATTTTTTAGGTCATTACAAAAACGTATGTAGCCTAACCCCAGCATTTAGAAACGGTAGGGGAACGTTATGACTATATTTGCTGCATGGGTAGGCTACTATTTGTTTAATGTTATCTACATTAACAAGTGCATTGTTTCAGAAACATAATTATATTATTAACAAAATATGTTTCAGAAACATAATTATATATATATATATATATATATATATATATATATATATATATATATATATATATATATATATATATATATATATATATCAACATAAAAACAGTCGTCTGCTTGAGTTTCATTTAGACATAAACAGATCACTGGAATGAGAATGCACATTATCACGTGATTGGGGGAAATCCAGGTAAGTGGAGCACGTCATACAGCAAACACCTGTGGTGCACAATAGGCCCAGGTGACAATTGTTTATTTGCTTAAAAGTCTATTTATAGTGCAGTTTTGTGTTTATTTCCTGGGATAAGCTTTTCTCTAAATGTTCATAAGATGCTTTTGATGTCAAAACAGCTTGACAAACCTAAAATGTTAAAGTTTATTTATAAATTATTTTGGTTGGATTATTCAATTTGTAGAGGTTAGACATTGAAATATCCTGTTTTAGAAGTTTTTTCATTAAAAGCAGAGTAGGCAGTTTGTTCCAGAAACATTTTTTGTTTTGCTGGTTGAAAGTCTCTTCACATCAGTGCATTTCATGCCAAGCAGAGTTAGACAGACATCAGTCACCGAGGGCCGTAAACAAACAGCTGCCAGCTTTTACAGTTCCTTCTGTACCAAAACAATGAGCTGATGCTGCGTTCTTGCCATAAATACTGTAATTTGGAAGAGATGGAAACCCATGACATTATACTCAGAGTAGTTCGAAACTCAAATTTGTGTCAATGGCAACACTATCAACACCAAAATGAATCTGCAGCAGTCAAGTGATACAGGTCAGCGCTCTTTAAGTTGTTCATGTTCATTATTACTCTAATGTTATGTGCTTTAAAAGATAATTATTTATAATGTTGTTTTTCTTACATTTATTCAAATTGGTTTATGAAGTGTTGAGTTATGGGCTGAGGACAGAGATGGGAAGCAAGTGATAATCTAGTCATAATTTTGATCATATAAAAAGAAAATGAATGTACATTTGTGATCAGCTCCTATTCATTTCAAAATGGAAATACATAGACAACTGTATTAATACAATATTTTACATCAGTGATCCATAATATGAAAATGTTTAATAGTACTGCTGTTTTGTGTTTACTCAAGTCACCTTTATTTATATAGCCCTTTTTACAATAAAGATTGTTTCAAAACAGCTTTAGTGATAACAGGAAAATAATGCAACAAAAGTTGATATCGTAAGTCGATAAAACATGTACACTGCCAGACTGGTATTAACATTTTATTTACAACCTAAAAATATAACATTCAACAAAGGATAGCCCAGCAAATATGACCTTAAACTGGAACAGTGAGAAAGGATTATTCTTATTCCACATTTTATCAATTTATTAAATTACATGAATAAATTAAATCACAATTTAAACTAAATAATATTCTAATATCAGACATGTTAGGCATTGGTACATTTATAGGCTGTAGATAATCTTATCTAGAGAGCGACTAAAAAGTGTCTTTCAGTAAGACTTCTATGTTTTGGCAGTCTTTAGTCATTAATAAAAAGTTGGATCAGTAATGAATCCTGGTCGCGCGGATCTCCTTCATTAACCTCCTCGGAGACGGAGAGTCATGTGAATGGTTTTTCCAGATGTGATGTTGTAGTCTTGCAGACTCTTTCCAGCCTCCAGTTGTTTACCGTTGTAAATCAGTCGATACTGATCATTGGGGACTCTCGCTTTGCGGAAGATCTTATTCTGGAGCTGATCTACGGTCTCACTGACATCAACATCATAATTATGAATGTGGCCATCGTCGTTCTTGACGAACACTTGGAAAGGTGCAGGGTTCGTGATGAGCAGCATCACCACTGAGCCTGAGTGCAACCCGTAACTGCTGAGGAGTTTGGTATCATCCTCCAGGTTGATACGGTGGCCGTTGACGATAGAAAGCTTCTGTTTGTGAGGAGGTTCATTGAAGTTCTGACAAATGAGCTGCTTGAGTTGACCAACTGTGGTATTACCGTCCACCACCAGCCGCTTCACATCTCCGTTCAACAGTTTTACTGTCAGTTCCATTATCTGCCAGGATGAGATCAAATATAAAAGCATAAGAACTACTACCACATCGAATACTTATTTAAACCTGGAGATTAGCGTTAATATGTTTGTGCAATATTTTCATAAATAAGCTATGCAACTTACCGAGCTGGGTTGTTGAATACGGCTTTTCGCTGAATAGTCAGGTAAATTACACCGAATAATGTGTCTCTGGTCACAGTGAGCAGAGGCATGTCATGAATAGCCTATATATTGCATCAACTCAAGCCCCGCCTCAAAATAATGTTTTGTTTCCGAAAACTTACTCAGTCACTTTCTGTTTCCATTCTCAACTAATCGCTGAAGTATCGACAGGACATTCAGCGCAACTTTCTGAATAATAAACAATACATTCCTGTTCAGTAACATCAAATCAAATATTGAATCTTTCATTAGGCTACATATATTTACCTTAAAAAGTGCCTTTGTAATTTATATAGGCTCTAGAGTAGACAAACATTAAAAGTAGCTTCTCAACATCAGGGATCATTGGAATGACGGAATTCCCCACGACCACGTGATGTAAAGGCAAATAAAGCAAACCAAACTCAACATTCTCTGTTCTATCTTATAGTTTTATTGCATTGACATTTTTGTTAATCAAATTATGATTATTTGATATGCCCTTCTTGTTGGTTCCTTAGTTTATTTAAATAATTTCTGTTTGTGTTTAATTTGTAATTTGTTTTTGTTTTGTTTTATCTCTATAAAGGGAATGCTAATAGTTTCCATAAAACTTGTTTGGAACATTACCACACTCCAGACACAGCACAATTGATACACTAAATAAATATTTATTATAACGCAAAGTCAGAGCCAGTGTTACATTTCAGTCAGAATTCAGAGTGTTTAAGCATAGCAGATCTCTCTTCTCTCTTTGGTAGTGGGATGTTTCCTACATTAAAAAAGAAAGATTGATTATTCATGAGTGTTACACAGATTCGGTTACTTAAAAAAAAAAAAAAAAAAAAGCACAATAAAGTTAACCAAAACACCTTAGTTCTACTCAGATGGACGAACAGTTAGAAAATTAAACGGTGAATCAAAGTGTCTTCCATCTCTGGTTAACTCCTTTTTTTTTCTCTTTTTTTTTTTTACCTGGAGGTGCAACAAAGTACTCCTCTACTGTGTTTTTGGCCAGCTGGAGCAGCTCCTCCGCACATTCACCCTCTGTTACAGTATCAGCTCTCAAATACAAGTCTCTGTACACAACATGGAGTTCAAGGAAAAGTTTAGCTTCTATAAAATGGTGACATGTTGACACTGTACTATGAGCAAACATACTTGGAGTGGTTGGGCAGATTAGGGCTGTAACCATCATTTTGCATTGACAATATTATCAGAAAACACAATAAAAAAAAGTATTGCGTTATTTCACCCGTCAAAACTGACTGGAAGTCGTATCGGGAATAATTAGTAAACTGTTATGAATTGATCTGAGCTTCGTTGAATACCTGTCCTCTAGAACTGAATCCATTGGATCTACACCTTCAGTATTGATGACATGAAGTTGATCAGCAAATCGAATGGCTTTCTCCAGACAGTCCACCCCTTCTTTACTGCCGAAGTCAACAAGGGCTAATCTCTCCAACTTGTCCACAAGGTCTGGTGAGACTCTTGTTGCCTGCAAAGAAAAGTTAAAAATGGTTACTAATTTTGGGAAAATAAAATAAATTCTCAACAAATAAAGAAAATCCTTCAAATGCAATGGAGGAGTATTTTTATTACTAATAAGGTAAAATTGTGTCACACTATAAATGCTCTCATAATTAAGAAATAATATTCTTACTATATTAATACATTTTTGTTTTGCCTATTTTGGCTAAGTACATGTACCATTTAATATTAAACGGACTCAACATTATTTTCGGATTTAAATAAATGTATAACACGGCTACAAATTTTAAAATACTTTTTACTCCTTTTAGAATATCTCTTTTGCACATGAAGAAACCAACAAGATGCAATGATTAACACCTGCTCGTATCATATCAGATAAATTATGGACATTAAATGCTAATTCATAGTCGTCTTGAATACACTCTAGCTTTTGATTTGCCTTAATATTCTTGCCTAAATTGTCATTTTTAGCCATATGTTACAGATCATATATGTGAAATATTGTAATGTACCTGATCAACCCCAGGTTTCAGACCCAGGCCTGGTTTCACAGACAGGGCTTAGATTAAGCCAGGATTAGGCCATAGTTCAACTAGGACATTTAAGAAGCTTTTATATATGTGCCTTAGAAAAAACAAACATTACTTATGTGCATTTTGAGATGAAACAATGGGACTGACAGTGCCAGTGCAAATGTCAGTGCAAATTGCTTTCAGTTAAAACAGCTTAAACATGCATTTTAGTCTGGGACTATGCTTAAGCCTTGTCTGTGAAATCGGGGGATAGAGTGCCTTGCATAGGACTTTGACTTAAAAAAAAATCAATGTTAGCACAAGGTATCTACCTTTTAATTACAGTTTGTTCATATGGTTTGAAACTGTGGGCCAATGAGCTGGTTTGATATAGGATTAATATTTCACTGTTACAACATGTAACATATAACATGTTACTAGGTACTGAGAACAGTAACAATCAAAAACAATTTTGGTTTTTGCTCACATTCTGAACTGGTATTCTGCTGCCCTCTACTGTGAAGTTCAAAAAATGTTGTACAGAATACGTTACATCAAAGTAAAGTTAGATAATAGATTTATTTCTCCTGCGCCAGTCGTGCTACATTTTTGCTAAAGTTTGTAGGAGAAATATTTGGCCATGAGGCAAAAATTGTCGGGGTTGCACATCTTACCACACTGCCCGCTAGCCTACTGTAAGTGTACAGAAAAAACGTGTGTGCAAAAAGACGCATTACCGGTGGAAGTTGATTTTCATCTATGGGCTCCCATGAGGGTATCTGAGGAACCTAAAGATTGGAACAGGGTGCGAAATGTTTATAAGCATTGCATAATATATGTTAAAAAGCAAATATTTGTTAACGTATCGATGGGTTCATTTGTTTCTTAAACATTTATTCATCCCAACACAACGGTCTGCAAATGAATCACGTTTTACCTTGGAATCACAGGCAGAGTTGCTTGATTCCCGTTTTAATGTCAGTCGGGACCAGGACGTTCTGCTGGCCGATACAGTGGCGCTTAGAGCGGACAGCTTCAATACTCCACACCGAGGATGCCCAGGCCGCAGCGCCCTTGAGGCTCGTGCCGCACATTTACAGAACATGTTTAAATCACTTTCCTAAAACTGTCACGTTGTTGTGTTAAGTCAGTTAAAACGCGATTATATGGATGTTAGTATTGCTAAGGACCCCTAACTACAGACGTCCTCCCCCTAACAACAACAAAAACTACATTACCATAGGCTATTTCCGGAAGTTGTAGTTTTCAAAGTTCATGACGTATGTTTTGACAGGAGATGTGTTTGCATGTATGCAAGAGCCCGGATAGCTCAGTCGGTAGAGCATCAGACTTTTAATCTGAGGGTCCAGGGTTCAAGTCCCTGTTCGGGCGAAAGATTTTTTTTAATTTGCCATTTTTGAAAAGCAAGAACACACAATTCAAGGGTAAAGATGTTTATGAATGGATGACTAATATATTGTATTATATATGTCGAGAATATGGGAGATTGTTTCCACCACTGAACAAAAACAACAAAAAAAGGTAGCCTAATTGTGATTTATCTCGCAGTTAAGACTTTGTCTTTTTTCCCCTCGCAATTGCTAGTTTGTATCTCGCAATTCTGACTTTATGAATCGCAATTGTGAGAAAAAGTCAGAATTGTGCGATAAAAAAAAAAATCATTATAAACTTGTTAAAACAAAACAAAACAAAAAACAGATTATAACACATAATAAATAATATATACATTTTATATTAACCCTTTCATGCATAGTGGTCACTACAGTGGACATCTATTAAAAAAGCATTTTCTTGAATTTGCACGGGTTTTTATGGCAAAGTTGCACATCAGCCTCTTCATTGGACCCTGGTGCGTCATGCATCAACCATGGCCGTAGCCAGCTATGAGGTCACCGAGGTCCGGACCTCGGTCATTTTTTTATATTCAAAAATAAAATTTCAAGCTCTCTGAATGATTAATTAGCCGTTTAAACCGCGTCATATGTGTGTTTGCAATTTATGTCGCTGCGAGAAGGTAGATCAGTGAACGGGGCTTGAGAGCGTGTTGTGAGCATAGACTGTAAAAAATGCGGCAGAGCGCTTTATGTCACTTTATTATAATTTATAAATAAAGCGCAAAAGAAACTACAAGCATGATGCAACAGCATCGTAGTTGATGTCAATTTGAAAGTCATGAAATGACCAAAAAGTGCCAATAAACTTTTTTTTCTTTTACATTTCCGATAATGGCGCGTATAATTTGCACTAAGTGCCTGTCTTTTTAGCAAAAAAGGCACCCACAACTAAATAGCTACAGTTGCACGGGTCGTTGGGCGTGCGTGAGGTGCTTGAAACTAAGTAGCTTTTGACGCGTTCGACTCGAGTTCGAATCCGCCTTTTGCCGAACTCGCTCTTCTCCCTCTTCTCCCTTTTCCCAATACACATGAGATGTAAAATGTATAGCCTAACATAAAGGTCTCTAGCGTTATATTTTGCCAACGAACTAATATCGAAACCGTGATATGGTTTTGTGCTTTATAAAAAAGCACAAGACTTTAAGTATCCTATATAGGCATTATGTTTGTGCTGCGTGATTTAAAGAAAAGTGCGCACTTTGCTCACGCGATCAAAGGGTTTATTTCTTGCAAGTGAAGACATTAGGACAAAAGTATTGTAATTTTCCTATAGTGTAATGTAAAATATACTTTTGAAATATTCATTTTCATTTATTAGGCTATATGGATTTTATGTCATAGGAATAATTATAGAAATCATTATTATATTATTATACTAATTGTTTGGCATACTAAAACACCAGTTATAATGTAATGTAGACTGAAACTCCATATCATAACTAAAAAATATGTTTGAGCCCCCTTTAATGTCCAGGTACAAGTCAATGTTTTTTATTTGTGCACAGTTCATGGGTTGAAGCCCGTTGAAGCTCTTAATTTTGAGCTCTCAAAGAGCACCAGATTGATGCATTTAACCTTAAAATGTACAAAATTTTCTTGCGGGGGAGCATGCCCCCGAACCCCCCTAGAGGGACAGAGGTTTACCCAACATAGTTTTACAAAATCCTATATGGGAAAGATCTATCATTTATGAACTTTACTCCAGCATAGTACAACAAAGTTCCTTTTAAGTCAGTAAACTAAAACTCTTAATGCAAAATTAAAATGTCCTTGGACAAACTATACAAGGGGGGGCCTACAAGACATTGATTGTGCCCAGGGGCCTCTGAATTCTTAATCCGGCCCTGCACCTCACCTCGGACCTCACTAATTTTCAAACCCTGGTTACGGCCTTGGCATCAACTGCTATATTTCAGCTATAATTCATAATTATAATGTGAATATTGTTTTTGAAATTTAAAACTTAAAAACTTAATATGCATTGACTTTTTCTACTGTAAATAAATGTATTTGTATTATTAGAATGTAATTTTCATTGACATCGAAAAAGGTCATGTGATTACATAATGTATGACACTTGTAATGCATTACTTTACTTGTTAGATCAAAAAGTAATCTGATTTCATAATGCATGTTATTGTAATGCGTTTTTTTACTCATAACATCAAAAAGTAATCTGATTACATAATGCATGTTACTTGTAATGCGTTTCCTTCCTCATAACATCAAAAAGTAATCTGATTATGTAATGTGCGTTATTGTAATGCATTTCTTTACTCATAACATCAAAAAGTAATCTGATTACGTAATGCATGTTACTTGTAATGCGTTTCTTTACTCGTTACATCAAAAAGTAATCTGATTAGGTAATGCACATTACTTGTAGTTAATTATTTGTTAGATCAAAAAGTAATCTGATTAGGTAATGCATGTTACTTGAAACACATTACTTTACTTGTAACATCAAAAAAGTAATCTGAATGGGTTATGCATGTTACTTGTAATGCGTTACCCCCAACACTGATCATTCAGATGAGATTGAAAAAACGTATCACTAGGTTTTCTCAGAGGAGGGCTATGATAGAAATGTGCATGTCCATCTTGAACATAATTAGAATTATCAGCTAATAAGGGTAAATCTCCATGGTGCACTGGAGGGAGCATCTGAGTGGTTTCCACAGTTGTACCTTGACAGACTGTAGAAAATACTGATGGAATCACATCCCCATGTTCTGATATCAAAGATACGCGAAGTGCAACTTGTATGAAGTTGTATGAAGCCTTTGCAATATTTTGCATTTATATTTTTTGTATATATTTTATAGTTTTCACATGATTTGATATAATTGCATTAATTAGTTTGTTAAATTCACATACTTTATCTGTTTGATTATTGTCTTATATTTAATACAGTATATCTTCAGTTTAAACCAACCGCATGCTGTCCACTCAAGTGGACATCTGAAGATCTCTTTGAAAAATTTGTAAAAAAATAAAATAAAAATCAATTCTTGTTTTTCATGCCCTAAGAGCAATAAAAACACATAGGGAAAAAAAATCCTGACTGAGGTTATCATAATTCATGCATGGAAGGGCATGAATTCATAATTCATGCATAAATTCTAATAACATTTTTATTAACATAAAATAGCACACACACACACACACACACACTCTACAGAGGCAGAAATACAACGATTAGATTTGTTGGAAAAATAAGAACAATTCCATTTTATTTCATTTTTTAAACAAGTACATTTACCATTTAATATATATTTAGAATGTAACACTTTGTAGTAATTGACCACAGTGTAGCAAGAACATTCACATAAAAAACAGACATAATGCATACATTCAGATTTAAATCAATGTATAACAACAAATTATATATTACTTTTTACTCCTTTTAGAATATATTTTGCACATGAAGAAATCAATAAGATGCAATGCAGGACAATGATTAACACCTGCTCATATTAGATCAAAAATTATGTAGAGTAGATGCTAATTCATAGTGTTCAAGTAATCTGAAATGCACTTTTGATTCTGATTTGCTTCTTGCCTAAATAGTCATTTTTAGCGTTACGTTACAGATCATATAAGTGAAAAATAGCCTATATACTTGTGATTTGATACACATTGTGATTGCACCTCATTGTAGATATACCCGATTAACCACAGCTTTCAGACCCGTAGCTGTACTGGTTTGATCACAGAATCAATACTTCATTGTGATTACAAGATTTTATAACGTACTGAGATATACGAGCTATAACAGAGGATAGCGTGTTTGGAGGATGAAGAAGCAACAATGTACATTTTATACAACAATCAATTCCAAAAATGAGAAAATAAATAAGAGCACTGATGATATTCATTTCTTTGTGTGGATATTAGTGTCCATTCTGAAAACCATGTAGCCAACGACACCAAAGTTAATAATATAGATTCTCTCTATATAATAAATATAGCATGTATTTGTCTGTACAGTCCACAAATAACAAGAATACATTAAGCAGACAAGGCCTTGCGGTAGTGATTGTGAGTTGTCCTGGTCCCCCCCCCCCCCACACACACACACACACAAAATGGAAGCCCATTTCTGCCACGCAAGAAAAAAAAAATCATGCTTTTGAAAATCATAATTATGACAAAGTCATGAAATTGTAAAGTCAAACATGTAAAACATGTAAAGTCTTAATTATGATGTTGAATCACATAATTATGACTATGTAATAACTATGACTTTTAATGTCGCAAGTATGATTTACTTGAGCACGATTCTTTTTTCATAGGTGGTGGAAATGGGCTTCCACAGACAAACATCAAATCTGGAAAATAAATCCTAATGTCAAATTTTCATAAGGTGACTGACAGCAACGCACTGAAACACAAGACTGACTCGAACATTACATAAACCGAATGAAAAACACAAATCATTAATCAGCTCCATAACACAAAGAGAAGGAATACACTATTAACGGACATGTTTTTTTTTTTTTTCTGTACTAAATCTAATACCTAGAGGCATTCCTTGGTATTGTCCAATAATATACTGTGTGATACAATAACCTGATCTGATTTAGTGAAACAACTCACAGTAAAGACACTGACTGGGAAATAAGCAGGTTACAGAAACACATGCGAAAGGTCAGCCGACTGAAAGCACAGCGCCCCCTACTGCTACATTTGTACACAGGAAAATCTGGATAACCTTTTCAAAGTGGCACATCAGAATACAGAACAATAATAAAGTGTGCAGGTCATACAGGGGCATTAAGAGGGCGGTCACACTGGATTTTAAGCATGCAGAATGATCCTGAATTATTTCAGATGCCACAACAAATATCTGAATATATAATTCTTTAGGTCTTCTGTTTTTAATAAATAATACATAACATTTAAATATACTATCTACTCTATAAATATCTATTACGGTTTCCCACGGCATTACAAACAAAGCAGCTTATCTTTTTCATTTCAGCGCAGGATGGAATTTTTTATGAATGTACACTACCGTTCAAATTTTGGAGCAGGTATGATTTTTTTTCAAGAAATAAATACTTTTATTCAGCAAGAATGCATTAAACTGATCAAATGTGACAGAAATCTTTTGTAACGTTTTAAATGTCTTTACCATTTCAAATAAATGCTGTTCTTTTGAACTTTCTGTTCATCAAAGTACCCTGAAAAAAACGTCACGTTTTACACAAAAATATTAAGCAAAATCTGCATATTAGAATGATTTCTGAAGGATCATGTGACACTGAAGACTGGAATCATGGCTCCTAAAAATTCAGCTTTGCCATCACAGGATTAAATTACATTTGAAAATATATTTAAATAGAAAACAATTATTTTATTTCACAATATTACGGTTTCTACTGTATTCATGAGTCTTCTTTTAAAAAAATAAATTAATTCAGAGAGATCCCAAACCTTTGAACGAGTTTGTGTGCATCCGCTCTGTCACTTTCGTATGCGCAAAAAAAGGAAGTGAATGGATCACGGCATCTAGTGTGACCGCCTCTTAGCAGTAAAACGCACCCGACCTGAACTTGCTCCGTTTCCAAACCTAGTGAGCTGCCTACTTAGGCAGCATTTTAAGGCATCATAGGCACATCTCTGCAACATTATGCTGCCTTCTAAGATACGTTCTATTGGTCAAATTCTAAGGCAGCATCGCATGCATGGAGAAGGCAATCCCAGAATGCACTGCAACAATACAATAAAAAGAAAACGGTGGACAATACATGTGGACAATTATGAATACTTATTTTCACGTAAAAGTATCAATAAAAAGTAAATTATGATTAAAACTGACCATTTTACCCAGTATTTTGTTCGCTATGTGTTGTTAGCTTAGCATCATACAACACCAAATTTTTTTGGAATCAAGTCACTTATGAGATTGAATTTCAGTTTATGTAGGCAGTAGATAGCAAGGCAGCACACTAGGTTGTGGAATAGAGCTCACGAGTCACCAGTGACTGGTGATCCTGTCATACAGTGAATGACCACTCATTAGCAGCATCTACTTATGAAATCTGATGTACTATGATGTTCAGTAAAACCTGATTAAAGAGCCAGATGACTCCAATTAAAAAATTGCACACTGACTGATTTCAGGTAGATCAAGATGTTTGGCATTAGAAATGTTATGCTAAACTTGAAGCTCATTAAGCTTTGGCCAAATGTTCTCTGTTGTTTAGTAGCAAGGGCTGATGGGATACTTTGTGAACATGAGATGGTTTCCTCGAGAGGTTTCAGAATTACTTGTTTTCTATAAGTGTCTGCACTTTGCACACCAGGTCTCTAGCTAGAGTCAGAATCTGCTTGATATTGTGGTGCTCAGCCATTTCTGAAAAAAAAAAAAAAAAAGAGAACATTATGAGGGTGCAATAATTCAAATTATTTTATAACATCTATATTATTTAGTTTGTTACATGTGCATGTAGCCTGACCGGTTACTCTTTTCTTTTGCAATGATTTGTCTGCCCTCTAGGGGTCAGAAATGTTTGTTACCTGTGCCTGTGTCTCATTATGAGCAGATTCCCTACACCTGTGGACCGTGCCAGCGTGGATATAAGGAACCTCGTTGCTGCATCTGGGCGGCGGGATATTTGCGTCGGTCCAGTTGCGCTCTCCTTCGATTTTTTTTTTTTTTTTTTTTTCATTTTCCTGATTCATTTTCTCCCACATTTTATGATTATTGTCCTTGTATAAATTCCGCTAATGGGCTGAGCCTTTAGTGTTGACCCTCTTTTATCTTATGGCTGTGACCCTATCACAATTAGTTGCCTGTTCAACTGAATAATATAGATGTCATAAAATAATCAAACAAATAACCATTATGCAATTTCTCCAATTGTGTGTATATCCAAAAGTAGCTAAAAATAAAACTAAATGTAAATAAATTACTTTAGAATTGAGAAATAAATATTAGATTTAGAAAACCATTTATTTTATTTAATGTTTAAAAATGTAGTTACGTGTAACAATAGATTCATACATCATTTTGAATACAACTGGAAAAAGAAAGCCAATTTGTACATTATCAAAATGCAATTTAAATGTGGCATTTAAAATGATTGATAAATTTATTATATGATTTCTACATTTATCTACAATTTAACATGAATAAAATTGTTTAAAATTAATTTAAATGTCAATTTACTTGTCAGTTTGAGATATACACACCCTTATAGATTGAATGGTCCTCTTTTCTAAAAAAATAGGTTCTTGACATTGAGACATATGTTACTGAATATATATATATATATATATATATATATATATATATATATATATATATATATATATATATATTTTTTTTTTTTTATACATAAAATGAATACATATTTACCATTGAAAAACTTGATGATGTCTGTGAAGTCCATATTGTTCTCTAGGATGATGTCTCTGTAGATCTCCACCAATGCAAGAGCAATGAAGAGCACAAAATGGCTGGAGGAAACACACTTAGCAGCCCAGATGGCCTCCCAAACAGCAAACACATCATCATACACCAACTCTGAGGATTTGAAATACATATGTTATGCAGTACCTGTAGTTTTTAATAGGCATATTATTCATGTTTCAGTATAACTTAAACAGTCTCCATGGACAGCAGGGGGAGCTGTCATTTCTGAATTGGTTTAAACCTTAGCCCTGAGCAGAATCTCATATTCTAGTTTTTAATATAACGGGGCTTTAATACAATTAAATGTTTTTTACATAAAGCACATGGTAATGTGAGTACAGCCGTGTGCTTAGTAATTTAAAACATTACATTAATATTAGGCTGAGTCACAGTCAACAAGATGGCATTGCAATTGCTTATTAGGAGCAAAAAATGGCTTCATCTCACTGCAGATGAGAACTAATAGAAGTGATTTCGACTTTTACATTTATATTCACTGTATGCAAGTTTTTATAGACGTTTCTTTTTATGTGAAAGACATCATTACCTCTTTTGAAGTCAAGAAGAAACCAGCGATAACAAAAGTAGAAGTGGGTGTAATCTCCATTTTGATGCATTAGCTCAAACAGCTCTGCGTCTAGAATCTAATTACACACAGTGAGGAAAAGAGCAAAGAAATTTAAAATAAAATAAAAATCACATCCACATTTTACATTAAAAGGCATGTTGTTGAACAAACGGGTCTTTAGCAGACGTTTGACCTGGATCAGAGATCTCATGTTGGCAAAGTGGGTGTCCATCGCACCTCCATGAGGAAAATTTTGATTCATCCTTTTCATTAGTTCGGTGAAACAACTGAAAGCCATGGCCTCTGAAAGATTCAGAGAAAACGAATATGAGAAAAGCAAAACACTTGTTAATCATTTGTTCTTTTTAACCAGTGGCATGAACTCAAAGACACACGGATAACGAGGAGCAAGTTTCACAAAGACAGACTCACCATCATCTAGAATAACTAGCAAGGGAGCGAGCAGGTCGCACATGCCCTGGACATATCCGATTTCAAGGTGCTGCCAGATATAACTGCAGAAAGAGTCAATACAGGGATATTTGAGCTACATCACAACACCAGATGTTCTGAGTGCTTTGCCATGCAGTTGCTGAGGTCTTTTGGGTGGTTACTAGGGTGTTCCTAGATGGTTTCTAGGGTCTTCTGGGTGGCTGCTCAATGGCCAAAGTCAAACAGCCCATCTTCAAGTGTCTATAATATTCTGGCCCCTAGATATGACGTAATGTAAGTCTGTCTGTGTTTTTACTTGACATTTTTTACCATCTGCCAGGTGAAAATCATGAGTCGGATTACAAAAAAGAAGCGCTGATATAAAAAATCTTGCCAATACGATAAACTGAAATTTGATTCTTTTCAGAAGTCCTATTTTATCTACATTAAAAATATGTGAACTACAAGGGAATATTATGATATTCAGTATGAAAATGGATATTCATTTTGAGAAATGCTAAGAATTACATTTAATTATTTATTAAATGATTAATGTAATTAAAGATTAACCTAAATTGAGCATTAGGCGACTGCAGAGGTAATCTGATTTTTTTAAAATAGTGGAAATTAGCATGTACAATTAAATATCCACCATTGGCCAATATATACACTAACCCTCAAGACTGAGGTCAGTAAGATTTTTTTGTTTTTGAAAAAAAAAAAAAAAAACTATACTTTTATTCAATTTTATGCATTAAATTGATCAATTTTGTACATTTTGCTCTTTTGAACTTTCCATTCATAAAAAAATCATGAAAAAAAATATTAGCAAATCAGCATATAACGCCCGTTTCACACATGATCCGTTTGTAGTACATACAGTGAGGAAAATAAGTATTTGAACACCCTGCTATTTTGCAAGTTCTCCCACTTGGAAATCATGGAGGGGTCTGAAATTGTCATCGTAGGTGCATGTCCACTGTGAGAGACATAATCTAAAAAAAAAAAAAAAATCCAGAAATCACAATATATGATTTTTTAACTATTTATTTGTATGATACAGCTGCAAATAAGTATTTGAACACCTGTCTATCAGCTAGAATTCTGACCCTCAAAGACCTGTTAGTCTGCCTTTAAAATGTCCACCTCCACTCCTAAATTAGATGCACCTGTTTGAGGTCGTTAGCTGCATAAAGACACCTGTCCACCCCATACAATCAGTAAGAATCCAACTACTAACACGGCCAAGACCAAAGAGCTGTCCAAAGACACTAGAGACAAAATTGTACACCTCCACAAGGCTGGAAAGGGCTACGGGGAAATTGCCAAGCAGCTTGGTGAAAAAAGGTCCACTGTTGGAGCAATCATTAGAAAATGGAAGAAGCTAAACATGACTGTCAATCTCCCTCGGACTGGGGCTCCATGCAAGATCTCACCTCGTGGGGTCTCAATGATCCTAAGAAAGGTGAGAAATCAGCCCAGAACTACACGGGTGGAGCTGGTCAATGACCTGAAAAGAGCTGGGACCACCGTTTCCAAGGTTACTGTTGGTAATACACTAAGACGTCATGGTTTGAAATCATGCATGGCACGGAAGGTTCCCCTGCTTAAACCAGCACATGTCAAGGCCCGTCTTAAGTTTGCCAATGACCATTTGGATGATCAAGAGGAGTCATGGGAGAAAGTCATGTGGTCAGACGAGACCAAAATAGAACTTTTTGGTCATAATTTCACTAAACGTGTTTGGAGGAAGAAGAATGATGAGTACCATCCCAAGAACACCATCCCTACTGTGAAGCATGGGGGTGGTAGCATCATGCTTTGGGGGTGTTTTTCTGCACATGGGACTGGGCGACTGCACTGTATTAAGGAGAGGATGACCGGGGCCATGTATTGCGAGATTTTGGGGGAACAACCTCCTTCCCTCAGTTAGAGCATTGAAGATGGGTCGAGGCTGGGTCTTCCAACATGACAATGACCCGAAGCACACAGCCAGGATAACCAAGGAGTGGCTCTGTAAGAAGCATATCAAGGTTCTGGCGTGGCCTAGCCAGTCTCCAGACTTAAACCCAATAGAGAATCTTTGGAGGGAGCTCAAACTCCGTGTTTCTCAGCGACAGCCCAGAAACCTGACTGATCTAGAGAAGATCTGTGTGGAGGAGTGGGCCAAAATCCCTCCTGCAGTGTGTGCAAACCTGGTGAAAAACTACAGGAAACGTTTGACCTCTGTAATTGCAAACAAAGGCTACTGTACCAAATATTAACATTGATTTTCTCAGGTGTTCAAATACTTATTTGCAGCTGTATCATACAAATAAATAGTTAAAAAATCATACATTGTGATTTCTGGATTTTTTTTTTTTTAGATTATGTCTCTCACAGTGGACATGCACCTACGATGACAATTTCAGACCCCTCCATGATTTCTAAGTGGGAGAACTTGCAAAATAGCAGGGTGTTCAAATACTTATTTTCTTCACTGTATGCAGTCTGTATGCGGTACATATTGTTTCAGTGCCCATGTTAACAGGTTAGAGCATTCACACTGCACACAGATGCAGTCTGGCAAGAATCACAAGAATAAATGACATTTTAAAAAGTCAAAGTCATTTTAAATTGTAATATTTCACAATATTACTATATTTTTTATCAAATCCTAAGAATAGACTTCTTTCAAAAGCATTAAAAACTCTTACTGACACCAAACTTTTTAACAGTAGCATATTCTATATTGAATGATATTGATCAACTAAAAAAAAAAAAAAAAAAAAAAACTCTAATATTGGCCAACAACTATTACTGTACTGATATATTGTGCATCACTTCTTAGAAAAGTAATAGCAGACACATGATTTGAGCAATCATTCATGTCCAGAGCACAAGCAGTGAAGGCCAATGAAGGAATGGTTTTGTTACCTGCACATGATGTTGCGCAGTTTCTCCAAGTTAGCAGGTGTGAAGAACCAGTAATTTCGGTCACAGCGCTGAACGTCTTTATCTATGCGATGCAGATTTAAAGTGTACATGTCCAAAAGCTCTTGCTGCAATTACAAAGGTGAACCAATTTAGATCATGAGTGTCTCAATTCACCTTATAAAATATAAAAACTCTCTAAAACATGCTTACAGAATAAGTGGTCCCTATAGAAGACACTGGAGAGGCAGCTTCATTCTTCTCAGTGTTCACAGCCAGTGAATCAAGCTGTGGGCAGAGACTCTCCATCTCTGGCTCTTCAGAGTCCTTTCCTTCAGAGCTGGGCTTTCCATGAGCTTCCTCAAGCCTGAGCTCTAATACAGGTACAGATGCCTGCTCACTTATCTTGCTTTTGGGTGAACTCTTCCTTTCCCAAACCAATGACACTTTAGCTATAGGAATTTCTTCCATTTCAATGGCAGAGGGAGACTCGTCTGACTCCGTTTCATCTTGGGCCTCGCTCATCTTTCTTGTGCTAAAAGCTTCATGCACCAACGGCACCACCATCTCTTCAACTACTGGAGCATTCCTCTTATGCATGGTCTTCTTTGTGACAACTTTCCCTTCTGTTTGCTCTGCGCCAATGGTTATTGGGAGATCTGAAGCTGATTTCCTATTTCCTGTTGTTTCAGCTTCATTGGGTAAATCATTGGTCTTCATAGTCTCTTTTTCGTTCTCATTATCTGATCTTAACACTCTTTGTGTGGCACTTACATCGTTGGCGTCATCCTTCCACGTCTCAGAGTCTTCATCTTTGCTTGTTTCATTGGTTTTCACTGTTTCTTTCTCTGTACCATCATCCTTCGAAATAGACACCACCATGTCAGCGACAATCGTCAGCTCAAGTGCATCTGATTCCTTGTGATCTTTTGTTACCAAAGGTTCCTTTCGAATTACTCTAATATCTTTAATTCCCACTTGGGACCTTTCAATGTCCACTCTTACCTGATTCTCGTTCATCTTTGGCTCTGGAGGAGTCGATTCCATGACCTCTGTTGCTTTGGGAATATCTGGCTCAGTTCGCAGTGTCAGTGCTTCATTTTCCGATGTCAAAGTTTTCTCTGGAGATTCACCCACTTCCATTTTGGTCATGTGGCTGTGAGCTGCTTCAGGAGTCTCAAAGGCATCTCGAGTTGTTTTTAACCCCTCTGTCTTAACCTCTGCCCTTTCATTAGAGCTCTCCGTGGCCTTCTTGCTTCCCTCTGATAATGTCACCACTGCACCCAAAGACTCTCTGTTAACCTCAATTTTGTTATCTTCACACTGTTTCTCCACCTCTTTGGTCTCACCTTCCTCCGTCAACTTTCCTTCCTCTCCAGATGAATTCGCAACTCTTTCCTTTGATACTACTAGCTGTGGTTGGGCTTTGAGGTTTGGCTCATGTATCCCACTGTCCTCTGTACTCAAGGAGTCCGACTGACCAGAAGTAACAGAGAAATTTCTGGAAGAGGGGTGACCAGAGTCTGGAGAACTGGTGCCAATTTGTGGTGTTCCATTTGAGATTTTGGAAAGATGTTTGACGTCGTCACTCTTGAGCTCAGACTCAATCTGGTCAACCTCTTCAATGGATTCAAACACCTGGAAAAACAAACCAAAGGGAAGAAGGCAACTCCAGAGGAAGGGGTTTTGGGAAGTGAAGAACTTCCAGGAAAGAGTGTGAGGGTGAGGAAGATCAGTCAAGTCAAGCACCATTTGTACTCACATTTTTTAGGAAAATGTCAATTTATTCAACTTTTCATGGACTGGCAGCAACATTAGTCTGAGGTTTACCTGAGTGCTGCTGCTGGAGTCACTCTGCAGCCTGGAATCTCTTTGCCTGCCTGAACTACAGCTCTGCGACGACTGAAAGACAAACACAAACACATCCTTAAGTAAATATTGCATCAAATCAAAAGCAAACCTTTCAGTGTGGACAAAAAAAGTCTTCAATGCCTGCCAAAGAAGCATTTAGGTCTAAGAAAGTCTTGTGTTTTATGGATCTGCACTCACCTCATTGCTGATGGTGGAGTCACGGTGCATAATTCTCTGCGTGGTGCTGTCCATACTCATCCCAGACGAACACTTGGCTAATGCCACTGCATGCTGTTCTTTCTCTCTCTGCCTAACAATGGCCTCACACCCCAGCCATTCGCTCATGTTCTGTTCGTAGCACGCTCGCATCTGCTCATCTACCTGCAGAGTTCAGAGTTTCAAAGATGGCAAATATGAGATGATCTTAAAACGAAAGTCCCTCGATAACAATGGAAGAAGTGCTTTAATTCACAAACCATCTGAAATCCAATTAACCTAAGTTTGGAAAGAAGCTGACTAAAAAAATGAAATGCTTGTCAATGTTGTCAGAGGAAAAGCAACTGGGGGATGAGATGACATGTTTCCCATATTCAAGGACATTCACTGAAAATCTTACAGAGAACAAAGACTAAATTTGCATTCACATTAGCATAATTTTAGCAAAAGTTTGCTGCCAAACAAGGTCCAAGGCCAATAGCATAGTGATGCACAAAGCACCAAAGTAATTCTCCTAAAAAAGTAATTTGTGTTGTTGTTGGCCAATTCATGAAAAACTTAACTCAAAACTTGAATGCAAAATCTGCATGGGAAAGTGTTTCGCCCTTACGTGAAATTCCAAATCGTGCCAATTCCTATTGAAATTACTGGATTTTCCGCAGTGTAAGTGATAACATGTCACTGCGGTGATACCATTTACATAATACTGAGATCGGAAGGAATTGTCTCTATGATAAATAATCTCTTTTTAGGGACGGAGCATATTTAAATGTATATTGGAATGGAAGTTGGATCGGAGCAGACTATAATTCCTTACAGCAGAGTAAATGTCACAGAGCAATGGTAATTGTGACAGCACCTTAAAACTGTTTGGGAGGACAGTTTTAACCAAAAAACAAAACACCACCAACCTCTTTTCTCTCAGCTTCAGACATCCCAAATTGGTAATGACCCAGCAGGAAGGGCCAGACCTCCTTGCGCAAAGAGGGCTCAACTCCACCAAAATAAACTAGCCGCAATAACTCATTTTCTTCATAGGCCTGCAAGAGAGCAGGCACACACTGAAAGCAGATAAACTGACTTCAAAAAAAGAAAGAAAAAAAAAAGTATTTGATTGTGCCATTTACATTTTTTCTATTATTTTACTATGTTAACCAGTCAAATCAACATCCAATATACATTGGTTTGCCTGTTTAGAGCATAAAATAGTCTGCTAGTATAAGCACACTAACGATCACAGCCACAAGGGTACTTCTGTATGGATTTATCATTGATTTTCACCCTTTAGTGCCACCACTCTGGGCACTCGGTCTCTCAGCATTAGTCATCCAAACATATTGTTTGTGTGATAAGAATGAGAGAACTGCGATTAGGGACAAATGAATATTAATGAGTGTCTGGCAAAGACGCTCATTTGAATGTGGCTGCTTTGGACTCCAGGCAGGGATGTGTATGTGCACTTACGCTAGAGTCTTGAAGAAACTTCTGCCACACTTCTGTCGTGAGGCCAACATACGCATCACCAGGCACATCTGGTTCCACAATAGTATGATTAACAAGGCCAGACAGGTGAGTGCGTACTGTGGACAGGTGACGGCAGTACGCCAACCCTGAGGGAGCAAAATATGTGTGTGGTTGAATAAATAAGAGAGACATTTGAGTATGTAAAGGTCACGTTTGATGAAAAAAGATGGTGTTGTGAGACTATAAAATGGATGTAATGAATACGAACATCCGTAGAAAGCCCGGGAGATGATTTGGTTCTTCATATTGTCACATAGCAACTTCAGAGGGGCCCTGCCAATAAGATTATGGTATTTCCTTAAATATATTTTAAACATTTTCTCATTTACATTTGTTATTATTAACATTTATTATTTAATTTATTTTAAAGTTATACATTTATACTTTAGTACAGAATATGTATAGGTTTTGCAAATAAACAAGGTATGCAAAGAGGTAACTTGGGTAAAAAACAACAACCTATTGGTGCTTTTGGGTAAGGGATGTTCAATTGAATGCTGAAATAGCAGTCCAAGGTACTCAAAGTACATTTGGTGATGAATGTAGCTTTAAATCTCTATGAGTTAAAGTCAGAAATTTTTGTCTCAGAAGAAGAATAAGTTTCTCAAGCCAACATAATAATAATAATAATAATAATAATAATAATAATAATAATAATAATAATAATAACATTTGTACTCAAATTGAGTGTATTAATTAATTAATTAATTAATTAATTAGATTAAAATTAAATGAATTTAAAGGAGAACTCGGCAACTCTAGCGAACTCTAGTCACTTCTTCGCTGATTTTCCCTTTTGTTGTCGCATGTTTTCCCCACGAGCTCCCCCTACAGCTGTGGTGGGGCGTATATTTCACAACACAGTCGTAAAAAACTCACTTGCGGCGGCCTCCTCCCCCTCTCTACCGCTGCTCATGTGCGTTTGTTTTGATCGGAGCAAGCCAACTGTATCGTGTGGAGTTATGTCTACCGAGGTGGGTAATCTGGTAATACATCATACATGCGTGTGTGTTTATGTCGAATTGCCGTAAAGCAATTTGTGTTTCGCGCTCGTTCTCGTTTTCGCTTCTCACGAGACTTCCAATTTCTATCTTGCCGGGACGGTAGTGAACAAGTTGCAAGGTTGGTTTTCCGCCTGGGAACGCTGGGGGGAGTGGGGAAAGTCACCAATATCACCAGAACAGGTTGTTTAACCATCCAAATGATTTCTAGACAGTTTTATTAAGTTAAAAAAGCTACCAAGTTCTCCTTTAAAGTAAAAAATGTATTCTACTTTGAGTGCCTTTGACCACTAATCTTGTTTAAATGTAGTTTTACTTTTAAATTTCTGATTAAATAAATCACTTCTATTTTTCTATTTACTTCTATAACTTGGACAAAATTATATTCTGTCATTGTACCTTTCATGGTTGCATCCATTGGGAGGTGCTCCATCAGAGAAACTACTCTGTGAGCAGGAAGAGCAAGATGATTTCCTTGGTGTTGGGTGCCACATGTTTGCTCCCTGATCAATCAATTCCGGAGCCACTACCAAACAAACACACACAGAGAAATCTGATTATGCACTGAACATCTGGTTACAAAAAGGAGCTTATGCAAGCAGAGCAACAAGAACCCACAATTACACCCAACCTTAAAAAAAGAAGAAGAAATAATACCAGTCTGCATGGATTTAACAAAGTAATAATGGCTGCTGTGACTCTAAATTAACAGGATCATATTGCGGGTCAGATTTAAAAGCCGATTAAAATAATTACGATTAAAAACACTTATGATCATTATATAGTATACATACATTTCAAGGCTCCCTGAAAACACAGCCATTAGCCCACAATTAACCAAGGGTCAAGAAATTTCACAGGAGAATGACTCCTGAACAAAACAGAAGACTCACACTGGCGACTACGTGATTGCTTGCAGATGCAGAGGCCATAAAAGCAATAAACCAGAAAGTTGGCGCATCAGACAGATACATGAACACATAAATGAGACGTGACAGGGAGAATTACAGCCAGGCTCAGGGGAGGATGGGGGCTCTCCCGGGCAGCTGCAGTGGCGCATTGGCATCACCAGGGTCTGGCGTTTAGGAGGCCATAGCCCCCTCGAGTTCAGGGACAGAGATCGGGCCAGGAAGACAGTACCCAGGGAGAGATGGGAGGTGTGGGTAACAGTCACTGTAATGAGTCAAAACAGCTCAGTAAAACCAAAATAATGTTTATGATGGATGGTACACATAAACAGACAAAAAAAAAAAAAAAAAAAAAAAACCCAGAAGTGACATAAAATACCTTGATGGATACGAGAGGGACTTTTTCTATTATCCCTTTCTAAAAGCTGACATCTATAATAGCTGTACCATGATGGGGAAACATTTATTGGCTCAAGAGCTTGTCTGACACTATTATTCAGTCTCTTACCAAATTCTGATCGTCTGTTCGGGAAAATAATGCGGAAGACATAATCTGTTGCTTCTTCCTCTTCTTTGTCTGAGACAGAACCTGAGGATCCCTGTGAACATCTATTTTTTAGCTTAGGAAATACTTTACCCTGAAAAAGAAAATTGAAGCATCAGTTCAGGATACAATGACCGCGACAGACAAGCAAAGCACAGCCTCGAAATCAAGACATACGAATTACAGCACAGCGAGAGATAAAGCAGTTGTGAAAGCTAAAAAAATGTTTCATAATGTATACAGAATGTAAAAACACTGATCTAAGGGTAATATCAAACAGAGTTCTCTTAGACTAAAACATGGGAAACGTTTTGTGTATTACTGTTTGGTCTTTGTATATATTTGAGGAAGGACTATAGCAGGGGTTTCCAATCCTGTTCTTGGAGGGGCAATATCCATGAGAGTTTAGCTCTAGCCCAAGTTAAACACCTGAATCAGCTAATCAAGGTTTATAGTTAGGATCACTAGAAACTTCCAGGAAGGTGTGTTGGAGTTAAAGTCTCTAGGAGTGTAGCCCTCCATGAGTAGGATTGGACACCCCTGGTCTATACTAACATTACATATTGTACAGATCAATTTCTTACCTTTCCTCTCTGGGACCAAAGTGGCGGGTCTAACTGGCCGTGAGGCAGGAGACCATTTTCCAGACAGGAAAGGAACTGAAGGAGGTGACCACCACGGGGAAAACGAATCGGAGGCCTTTGAATCCCATCCTGACTAACCAGAACCACTGTTCCACCGCAGTCCACTGCAGACAAAAATATATACACAATGGAATTATTATTACATAATGTGATCCATATATGTTCATTGACTATTAAATGAGTTTCTTGCCATCACATCTTACTAGGTTAAATACTTAATGTTTTGTACATATGTACAGTTAAAAGAGGAAATGTTTTGATATTCTTAATATTGAAGCCATGACATAGCCTGTACAATAAGGAATTATTCATTGCCATTATTAGCAGAATTACATTGCTTTATAATCGTACAGCCTCACTTTAAATTCTCATCTCTCTCTAGAAGCAATTATGTTCTGATTGATTCTACTCTCTCTATTCGGTTCAATGATCTTGTGCATGGATGAATATGAAAAGGGCAAGTACAATTGAGGATATTGGATGAAAATTTGAGTATACCCAAGTGGATTCAGGCTACTTCATCAAAAGAGACTAGATACTGATTAATGTTAATGTTAGATATGCTTTTAACCTTTAGCAACTCTGTAGAATTTACTACTTACATTAAGGTCATATTATTTGTGTATGACTTATTTATACTGATCTGTCAAAATTATGGGCAAATAAGAAATATCAGGATGTGTGTCATTCCAGTTGTGGGTTCCAGTTGACTGTTTCTCAAACTGGCACAATGTCACCTACCCTGCTGATGACAGTGCAAGTACACAATCTCCTCCAGGCGGATTGTCATGGCGTAGTCCCAGTAAACACTGCAGGAAAACAGGTTAGATTAAGTGGCTTATGACCAACATAACTGAATAATATAAACCAATAAAGAATAGAAATGCAGCAGTTTAAATAAACATTTTGAAACATTCACAAGACCTTAAAGCTTCTCTTTTGTTGCCACCAGATTTATAAACAATTCTCATTTGAAATTTAGGAAGATTCAAAATGGGGAAATGAACAATCCTGTAATGTTACATCTTATCATACCAAGTGACAACTCCCATTCAAAGAGATAATTCAAAATACTACATATATAATTCAAAATTCAACCATATTGTCATTGGTTTAGACATCTTTTCAATAAAATATGAACCAACCTTCTTTCCTTTTTAAAAAGTGTTTATTCTGTTTATCTTATAAACTGAACAGAGTCCCACCTCTTCTCATAGTCGAGATCCCCCATGGAGCCGTTCATTAGCTGATTTGGCGTCCATTTCAGAGTCATGCAGTAAGCCGTCTGGTGCAGAGAGAGGTATCCTGGGATTGCTTCCATATCATCCCTCTGAAATTACCACAACAGGAGCCCATGTTACAAAGCAAACCTTTAATCAATAATAAATTCTGTTCATACTGGTTTCGGCGACTAGGTTTGTTTTGCACTTTTTATTTATTATCTATTTAAATCACAATAAAAAAAGTAATTTAAAGGGGTCATATAATGCCATTTTTGTACAAGCTAGTATGATTCTTTAGGGTCTAAACTAAAAGTTTGTAATATACTTTAATTAAAAATTCTCATTAGTATTGTAAGAAAACACTCATTTTACCTGGTCAAAAACAGCTCTGTTTTCAGCACGCCGTTTCAGTGCATGTGTCTTTAAATGATAATGAGCTTTGCTCACCCCGCCCCTCTGTTCTGTGCGGACACCGTTTCTAACACAATAACCACGCGTTGTTCATTATAAACGTGGGATTATGAATTATATTGAGAACGTCGTACATAGAAAACATGCCGTAATGTACCCGGAGTGTAAACCTTAGATGCATTCATCATGAAGCGTGCAGCAAGGTTTGCAAATTTGCAAAGATTAATATAAATATTAATATAAAGGTTAATAAAACATCACACTCACTTCTGGAGGTTCAGCAGGAACACGTTGGTACCGATCCGTTTTTTCTCGTTTGTAAAGCTGTCTGGTGTGAAATGATTCACGCAAACAGGAAAGCACAGACATCGTGGGGAATCCCCGTGAGGGAATCCCCGCGTCAATCCTTTGGGCATATCGCTTCAAAAACAAAACTCAGCCACTGCATCTTCAACGGATCGGATTTAGGAACATCCAAATGACTGCTGTGTTCCTTATTACACCGAAGAACAATCACAGACGCCATTCTGCTCATAGACAGCGCTCCAGTGAGGGTATCAACAATGACGCGCGGACTATGATTGACAGCTCGCTCATGAGCGAGGGCAGGTCTGTGTTGAAACGCTGCAGCTGTCAATCACAATCGTGGGAGGGGCGTCCGACCGTGTGACGTCACACGGTCGAACGGCTTGATTTCAGAGAGGGTCAAACATATAAGGAGATAAAAAAAAAACCACTGGATGGATTTTTATCATTTTATGATGGTTGTGTACAGGCACTGCCAACACACATTTCAGTACAATCAACTTGTAAAAGTGCATGTACCATTATATGACCCCTTTAATGTTTAGATAAAATATGCAATATACAGAAAGAACCCCCTAAAGATCTGTGATAATCCATAGCCGAGTCATGTATTATTTACCGGCTGCACCAGTACGTTGTTCTTGCCAAACAGGAGGGTCGCTCTGGAATTCTGATGAAGAGACTCTACGTAGTCTCTGGCAGAGGGGGAAGGTGATGGCCTTTCATCCATACTACTACTGGAGTGCCTTTTCTGAATCTGAACACACACGCAAAATATAACATCAGCAACCTAGCAAACAAAGCGTTATGGTAACTATTCATCTTGTTTTCCTAATATTATGCCTCTACATCTATCCGTTCAAGGTGGAAAAATGTTTGCCCGCAGGCGAGTCATTAGATGAATACTTAAAGTCTCTTCTTTCATATATCAAAAAGCCACTCTGCAGCAAAAACTGGGCTTTTACATCTCTCTAGCAGATATTTGTTATACATCAGAAAACAAGCCTGAAGTGTAATGTACTCAGATCTATCGGAGACGAAAAACAAGCACTGTGTGTCCTGCTGTTGTGTGGGTGTTGGCTATGGCCAGAGAGGGTGATCAGTCAGGAATCTGACGGCTGGGTTGGTAATGGAGCTGGGTAATGATGTGAAGCATTTCTCTTGAGTAGAGGTTCATATTCCCCTCAGAAACAGCAGTCACACTCAAATACACTGACCACAGCATGACTTTTATGGACCACAACCCTCTTCAAAGGTCTTTGATGGAGGAACCACACTGATCACTGAACACGAGCACATCCACAAACTAAACTGGCTTGCTCTGAAATGTTGAGATTTTGTTTATTTTGATTTTGCTTTACCATAAAAAATGTGTTTAGACGTAGAAAATACCCCTACCAACATTGACAAACAATTCTGAACGATTAAACAAAAGATCATTACAATTAAATGGATCTTACGTGTCCAGCATCCTAAAGCTCAATTGTTGTGCATTCAAAACTGCTAACCAACATACACAGTGTTGAAAGTACTGTAGCATAATGCTGAAAAACAAGCCTTATTGGTTGTCACTATGTATTATGACTTTAATGTGACATGCAAGTGACTGACTATAAACTGCTCTTGACTCCTGACATTTTCTGGGGGCACGGTTAGAAACGTCAGGTGAATTTTAAATGGCCTGAACGGCATGTCCACCTTGTTCAAATGCACAAGAGCTTTAAAGGGTTGGTTTACCCAAAAATGTCGTTCCAAACCCGTAAGACCTCCGTTCATCTTCTAACACAAATTAAGATATTTTTAATGAAATCCGATAGCTTTCTGACATCCCCCCATAGACAGCAACGTAACTGTCACTTTCAAGGCCCAGAAAGGTAGTAAAGACATTGTTAAAATAGTCAATGTGACTACAGTGGTTCAACCTTAAATGTTATGAAGCAATGAGAATGCTTTTTGTGCGCAAAAAAATGGGGGGTCAGAAAGCTCTCGGATTTCATCAAAAATATCTTAATTTGTGTTACGAATATAAACAAAGATCTTATGGGTTTGGAACGACATGAGGTTGAGTTATTAATGACCGAAATGTCCTTTTTGGGTGAACTAACCCTTTAACTCTTGCAAGTGCAAACAGACAGAAAATATCAATATTTGTATAAGTTATAAGATTAGCTTTAATTCTTGACCCTTTTTAAGAACATACCATTTTAAATATTACAGCATTTATGAATTCTTGGTGTACAGCACCATAACCCAGAACGCTAAGATCAATTTCTCATCCTGCACATAATAATTTTAAAGGTGATGTGTGTAATTTCTGCCCCAATAACAGCATCAAACAGAACTGCACATTTACTCAGTCGTCTCGTTAAAGTATTTGAACACACAAAAAAAAATAGTCACAGGTAACTCACGCAGAGGGCAGGTCTCTTTGTAGGTGAGTCTTGTCGACAGTGTCCACTGTGAATACGATGCCTTTGCACCAACTCATCAGCTGAAGGATCCGTCCAGAAATGATCTGCTGTCTTCATTTTTGTGTACTCTAATGCACAGGGGCCCACTAAAGAAGAAATAAAGTTGAAAACAGATTTTCTGCACAATGCCAACAACATAAAGGGGAAAAAAAGACAAAATATCTCTGTTCCAAAACCTAGTGAAGTGCCTCCCTAAATACGAAGCTGATTTGAAAAGTTCCACATACTGTAGGCAGCAACTCCATGTGCTACTCAATTAGCACTCTGCATGGGAAACTCAAAACTGACTTGTTATACTGTTGCTAAGCTAATGGCCTGATACTCATAAGCATAATTATGTAGCTCAAACAAACATTGTGTAAAATAATACAATTAACTAGTGGATAATACATTAAAATTAGATAACTATCAACTTATTTATACTATACTTTTCAGTATGAAATATTTCTCTAATCCACCAGCTTCTTGGATTTATGTTTTCCATTAAGCTTGTGAAAAAAAAGAGACGATTGCCGACCTCACTAGGATTTAAAACAGAGTAAATGACATTATGCCACCAGATGACCTGTGGCCTTAAAAGTGCCCCTATTATGCTTTTTCTGATATTACATTTATCGTGTAATATATTTGTTTGTGAATGTTAAAGTTCTGCCGTTTCAAAGATCAATGTGCATGATAAATTGAGTTATGTCTCCCAAAAGAAAGAACAGATTCTGAACTGCTGAAACGAGTCCTCAGTAATTCCAGTCTTACTTTCTGCATGAACTTATGTAGGTTTGTAACAAATTTGCATAATGCCAGCATGTGGTCTTTTTTGGCTGTCTGCGAACAACGTCTACTTTGACCCGCCCTCAAACACTGTAGTTGTGGCTGAGGCCTGTAAGAGTTTGGTTTGTGTTGTTTACATGTTGAGAAGACACTGTTTTCCGCACAGGAAAGCAAATCCACTTTGCATGCACTTTAAAAGGATGAGAAGTTGGGCTCAAATTGATACGTTAAAACCAATGCCATTGTTACTGTTTGTATCACTGTATGTACAAGTGTTGAGAAAGCCTCTGGAGCTGAAATTCAGATATGTTAATGGAAGATTCATTTCTGACACATGTGGTAAATGGTGGACCAATCACAACAGACTGGGCCATCTGACCAATCAGAGCAGAGTACTCTTGAAAAGGAGGGGTTTAGAGAGGCCGAATACTTTATTGAACTGTTTCTGACACTGAGAAAAGAGGTTATGCTGCAATGTATATTATGAGAAAATGAAAGTGTTTTTTTTATCTTGGAAGCAACCTATTGTAGTAGACCTCCAAAAAATGAACCTTTAAAATAGCATAATATGGGCACTTTAAGAATAAGAAAGATTTAAAAAGCAGGTCTACCTAACAAAGAGGCGAGGATAGGGCCATCCACCGGGTCCATTAGGATAGCCTCTTTCTCATAAAACTTACTGAAACAACATTAAAAGCAACTTTAATTTAACATAATGCAATGTGGCAAATTTGGTTGTACCTGAAAGAAAACTGGTCAAGCTTGGTTTCTCTTAATATCTCTATCCCACCTCTCTCACCTGCTGTTTTCCACCAGGTACAGCACGATCTTGTCCAGCACTTTCTCAATGAGTGCGGTGTGGATCCACACATGTCTGACGGCCTGAGGCGAGAAGTTTGGGACCTTGGGCATCTTACGGGTGCTCTCGCTGTATGAGAGAGACTGACTTCGTCTGAAGAAAAAAAAAAAAAAACAGTTAAAGTCAGCAAAAGTCAAAATCAAATCCTATGTAGATACTTGTGCTTTGAAAGGAGCTTTTGTTAACAAGGTGGTAACTATAGCATATCATATACGCTTTCCAGGAATTATATTTACTGGTACTTTGCCTGTAGTGGACATATGTTGTTGATATCTATGCGATGCAGAAATCTAAAAACATGCTAAAGAAAGCAAATACATTGCAGGTTTTAGGTTCCGTACACAATTTATGTATTGTATATATTTTGAGTTGTGTGTTGTATTGGAGGAGATCACAAAGTCTGGTCTCACTTGCTCTCAAAGACCATCTCCATCTCCTGGGCTTTTCTGCACAGCTCTTCAGCTGGAGGGAAGCTTTTGCCCACTTTGGTGAAGAGCGCAGCTATTTTGTTGCTTCGTAGGAAACCGGCAGCTCTCCGCTTCAACCCATGAAGCACACAAGCTTCAACAGCAGCTACACACACACACCCACAGAGAGAGAGAAAATGGACAATAGCACATTAATGGATCCCCAATCCATGAAAGGCTTTTTGTGTATCTGAGCAACAAGAAAATAGGGGAATAATACTTTTGTGTACTCTTTCAAATATGTTTTTTGAAAGAAATTAATACTTTTATTCAGAAAGGATGCATTAAATTGATCAAAAGTGACAGTGAATACTTTTATAAAATGTTAAATGTTAAATGTAAAAAAAACAACAACAAAAAAACAATTATTTAATGTATGAGCTATACCACAGACTGATTCTGACCAATCAAAACAGGAAAAACAGAAGGTTTTGTTATAGTTTGTGAAAACATGTAAATATGTAATTTGAAAATGTGATTATGTAATCAAACTAAAACACCCAGACAGAGAGGGACAATGAGATGGAATACAAATATGTGGACAGAGATGCACAGATGAGACACTGCACTACGTGGCAGTGCCTGCAGAGCTGATACGGAGGCTCTCTCAGGACTAATCTTGTGGATCTGCTCGGATGGGGTTGGGGGAAAGCCTGCGTAGCCATGGAAACCCTCACTGATGGAGCACTTGTGCTCAGTGAGAACTGGGCATGGCTCAGAAACAACATCAGCTGTTTTATCTCTCTGCCTCTTTCCTCATCCAGTCCTTTTCTGTCTTTTCTTGTCTCCAATGTGTCACTTTTTGCTCTCTTTTATAGTTGTTCTCTGTGACCGTCTCGATATTTGGTTTTACTCATCTGACTCCAGCACTTTATGACATTCCCCTGTTATAATCTCTACAATCTCCTTCTCTGCTTGCATCAGAGTGCCACTTGTTTATCTCGTTCTCTTAACCATTATTCGTCTCCTAGTATCTGGTGTGGCAGACTGAAATGCATGAGAGATAAACGTGATAAAAACAGGTCTAAAGATCTCTTAACAATTCAGAAGGATGCACATCGATACAAACACAGTAGCTGCTTTCATCTGATGCTGTATTCATCGCTTCTCTTTGACCACCCTAAATGGATTCAGGCCGAAAAGAGAAGGACAGATAAAAATGAGCAGATGAAATAAACGAGCAGTGGACGCACGGACCATCAAACAGGTTCAAAGGTCTCAAATGATGCTACAGACACACTGTCTAAAGGCAGGATCTTTAGTTGAACACAATAGCTGAATATTCAGTTTACTTCCCATCATGCCATTCAGAACTATATGACTGTTTCTAGTAAAAGATGTTGTTTAGATTCCTTAATTTACCAAAAAGGACAAAAAGCTCCATTAAAGCCACAATACAATAGGTTTGTGTATGTAACAAACTAAAATGTAAAAGTAAATCACTGAAAATCGTCCCCTCAAATCTCTTATGTCTTGTGACTGACTGCATCAAAAACTAATCATTCAAATGTTGGGGTTGGTAAAAAGTGTTCTTATGCTGACCAAAGCGGTATCTACTTGACATAAAAATACAGTAAAAACAGTAATACTGTAAATTATTACCACAATTTTAAATAACTGTTTTCTGTTTTAAAATGTGGTTTATTCCTGCGATGGAAAAGTTGAATTTTCAGCATCATTACTCCGGTTTTCAGTGTCACATGATACTTCAGAAATCATTCTAATATGCTGATTTGGTGCTCAAGAAACATTTATCATCATCATCAATGTTGAAAACAGTTGTGCAGCTTAATTGTGTCTGGAAACCGTGGTACAATTCTTTACAGGATCCTCTGATGGATAGAAAGTTCAAAAGAACAACATTTATTTGAAATACAATTAGTTTGTAACAATGTAAATGTCTTTACTGACACTTTTAATGCATCATTGCTGAATTTTCCAAATAAATATTAATCTTAATTAATATTAATAATATAAATATTAATATTAATTAATTAAAATCTTACCGACCCCAATGCAAATACAAGTGTAAATGATATTTTAAAATAAGGCATAGCCTTCAGGTGAATATAAACATACATGACATTCAATTTCACTCATAAAGTTGTACAAGCTACTTATAAAAACAAAAAGAGCAAGCTGAAAAAGCAGCTTTTTTGTTTTGCGTTTCTTCCCATCAATGAAAGAAATATGGGTTTGGAAAGACATGAGCGTGAGTGAATGACAGAATTGTCATTTTTAGCTGAACCATTCCTTTATGCACGCTTTCATTTCACTCTAGATGCATGACGGCCTGGATGCAAAGTAGGCCTAAATTATTTTTATTACGACTGATTCTCAATTCAGTCGATTTACTGTGAGAGTGAAATTACAAAGCAAGGAAATGAAAGCTGCTTTATCCCAAAGTAAAATGAAAGGGAACATGCAGAGAGGGAGAGAGATTGGACG
The DNA here is from genome assembly GCF_964197995.2 of Scardinius erythrophthalmus. Lineage (NCBI taxonomy): Eukaryota > Metazoa > Chordata > Actinopteri > Cypriniformes > Leuciscidae > Scardinius > Scardinius erythrophthalmus. Next base: position 12,813,864 of record NC_138225.1, on the reverse strand, counting down.
AGGAAGAAAATTATTTCCAGTCAAATAAGTTTCCAAAGCAATATTCAAGCAACAATAAAGCAGCACAACTCATTCTGTGTCATAGGAAATGGCACAGGAAGCAGGCAGCCACCCCGACACTGATCTCAAACGCTCATTAAAAATATAATCATACCGCCTGCGCTAATGGTTTCTAATCACACTGTCACGGTGTGAAACCTGGATATATATGATCCCCTCCACTCACACTGACCAGCAATTTACACTGCAACATAATGATGTAAAAGCGTCTGAGTGACTAAGAGCATGCTTTTAAAGCCAAACGTAGATTAGAGATAAAATTAAGAGATGTCTTACAGAATCAATGTGCACGTTTGATAATTGTATCCTATATCTGTGATGATGAGAAATGTCATGTTTCCACCCAAAGTTGCAAATTTAACGTATGCGCAAAATTGAAATTTCGCATAAAACATTTGTAAATAAAGCACCGTTTCCATCCAGTGAGCCGAAATTCACTTCCTGATAAACTGGCACTACATATCAAGTAGGAGAAGAATCATTTTGTATATAATAAATTACACAGACGAAACACAAAGTTATCTAGCTTTTGGAGGCAGATGTCTGCTGTTTGGGAACACAGTCATATAAGACAGTTCAGGGAGGTAATTTCAGAACAACCAAAACAGCATTTCAGATGCTGTGCAATGAGATTGGTCCGCTGGTTTGTCCAGTTATGCCGCCCCATCACAAAGTCACATGACCTTGATGCGCATTGAGGAATTTATTCGGTGAATTCCATCGTAGTTCATGCACATGTTTTCTTATCGGATAAAAAGTTTATCCGACTCATTTGAGCACATTTTTTTTTTTTTATGCGCATTTTGCCATTTCCATTCAACGCTTTTATGCTATATCCAAAAATACTCATAAAAATAGGAGGATGGAAACATGTTGACATTTCCATCTGCAGTGTGTAAACATCACTATAATCATGATGGCTAATTACTCCCCCATGGGCAGCCAGCAAAATCTGGCTACCCTCCATCCATCTCCTATTATCTGCCAGTACCACACTAGAAGCAGCAGCAATATTACATCATTACAGTAATAGCATACACACTTGTAATGGAATTCATCCATTATGGCATAATGATTAGACATTCTTTCCTTTCTCTTCAAGTATTTCGTATTTTTTTCTGATTCTGTGAAAGTGCCCAGAGGAAAATTTGCTTTGAGTTTGTGCATTTATTGAAGTTCATGAAGATTCTATCATCATTTACTCATCCTCATGTTGTTGCTAAGCTTTCTTTCTTCTGCACAGAATACAATTTAAGAAAAGGAATATTTTCAAGAATATTTTAACTGTTCTTGTCTATAAAATGAAAGTCAATAGGACCCAAACAACATTGGACCATATTAACTTTCATGGACAAAATCCAAAGTGAAATGACAGAATTTTCAGAATTTTGTCAACTATTCCTTTATCAATTCTGTCTCAGATTCCTTAGAAGAAACATAAAAAGACACAAATTAGACAATTGTTGATCCACCAACAGATTAAAAAAAATAATTAGCTTGAGGAATTTTATGAGAAATGTTTGAGTTTATATTGAAATCTTGCATACGTTGGTACCTTGGCACATCTGGGCACAGTCTGGGACGTTGTTGAGGCCTATCTGAAACTCTGGATGGTACACATGTGAAACTACTGGAGTATTTTGGAGTCAGCAAAGAGCTATCAACTTAACCTCATTGCTGTTGTACTATTAAAAAAATCTCATTTGGGATTGCCTTTTCAATGACCTCTAGTATTTCAATAAGCATAGGTTCGGTGATGTGGCAGGAGACAGCTGAGTGGACTTGAGATGGAGACAGAGCAGGGCAGAAAAAAGTCACGATGAATCAGAACTCAGTGAATTACAGGAACAACCGGCTGAAACCAGAAACCAGCAATGTGCACGTGCCCTATAATCACCTACCGAATCCCACTGCCACTACACAGAAACGTAATAAAATGAGTTAGAGGCCATTTATCAAAAGGCATTTTTAAAGCTACTTTCTTTGGTGTTATTCAGAAACAAAAAGTGCCTCCAAAAGCTGTTTCTGTGAGCTTTAACTGCAAGGTTTTGTTGTATTTATACCCCAGCAAGACACTTTTGAGAACAATAATTGCTTGGATGCAGAGAGAGAAAAACACAGTGTAATTTACAAACATTTCAAACCTGCCAACAGCATTTGACCCCTCACAGAGTTGTGCTGATTAAATTCCACAGAAGGTAATATTGCTGTCAGCAGGGCAGTGCGCAGACATTTTTAGGGGCAGTGGCCCAAATCAAGAAAAAGGGCACTAATAATAATACATCATAACTGTACATATACACACTAGTCCTCTAAAATTCTTATATACTTGAGGGTGTCAAGGAAGTAACTGGATGATGATCTTGTTATTTCCTGTTACAAATATTTTAATAAAAGAAGACTGCACATTCTTACAGTCTACACTTTATTCTAGATTATGATCTAGTTTATATTATGATAAACACCATTTAAACATCAAGGTATTCAATTTGTTAAAAATGTGTCATATAATTGAAATATGTAAATCTTAAAAACAGACTGATTTTCTTGTAAACCACAGAATATAAATGGCTTAAGCTTTCAGATCGAGTCAACTTTAGGCTACTGTATAGATACTGTTTGTGTACCCGTCACTGCTTGTTTAATCCTAATAGACATCTAAGCAGTGTGTGATTATTTCACTTCAGTATTTTGAGCTGCAAAAGATCCGGTTGATAAAGAGGTTTAGCACATTTTTGCATCGCAGTCTGCTGGGGCCGTGCGGCAAAAATTACCCTTGCCCGAGTTTAGACAAATCATGAATTTAACCAAAGACAACTATTTAAAGGTGGAAAGAAGAAATTGTGACTGGGCTGTGACGGTGGACCAACTACTGGCGGTGGTGCAGTGGTTGTTATGAAGAAAAAAAATTAAAATAATAATAATAATAATAATAATAAATAAAAATGTAGTGTTTATTTGAGCAAATAAGTGTTTATTTGAGCAATTCCGTCAAAGAAACAACACACTAAAGCCTGTAAAGCATTGAAATAAATATCAGTAAATAATGGTAACTTAAATAATATAATTAAGTTAAATCTACGTAAAAAACAAAACAAAAAAAACTTTAGTTTTATATTTACACACAAAGACGCGTCATATAGCCTACTGCTCTGCGCTTTGAGAGGGATGTGGGACACGAGCAGGAAAGAGACCTTTCTAATTTCTAGGCCTAATTAAAAGCAAACCAAGGGAGAAACGTTTATAATCCCTTTCGAAAATGGGTGTGACGTGAGTGAAGATTTGGTAAAAGACACAAGAGATTCCATGCAGGGATGAGTATTCGATTAGTTTAATTATAGCATATCAAACAGGTTGTGCAATTATTCTCTAAAATAAATCTCCATGTTTTCAGTGCTGATGCGGTGGTGATGCGTTCATATAACCAGAGGGTGACGCTGCCAACAACGCACATAACAGCTGTCACAAAGAACTGGCAAAAGTAATGATTATGAATTATGATTATGATTATGATTATGTCAAATATAGCAAGGAGACATTTTAATTGTTTATTAATAAACTAGTGTTTTCTGTGTCAGTGTCGGCTGCAAAGATTAAGTTGACGATGCTGACTCGTCATCTTCGCAGTGAACGCGCCTATAGAGAGAAATGCACTTTTTATACGGATTAGCCTACATAGAGAGTAGCCTAGGCTAGTCAGTTTCTTTTCGTTTTGAATTGTTTTGTTTAAAAGTAGACAATTCAAGCTTTCTATATGGAATAACTAATGGAATATTGTTCAATTTGCTGATAATCGGGTGACCAGATCGCAAAGCAGAATTCAAAGTCGACAAAGCTTAAATTTATGGGCTCACGCACAACTCTCTCATTCGTCATGAATCCCAATGTTTCCATGGCTGCGATGTAACATTTAATTGCTAACCTATTATTTCTTTTGTAAACAAAGCTTTGTGCTTCACTCGTGTCATAATATTCATGTAAAACAGCATTCACATACAAAAAATGTGTTTTGACGGACCACCGCCGGTGTTGTGCCGAATTTAGACCCCCTGCCAAATTACTACCCCCCTCGTCAGTACCTGATTGCCTAATCCTAACCCCACCCCTAATCCCTCCCCCACAACTAATCCTAAACCTATCAATAGTAGGGGGGTAATAATTTGGCGGGGGTTGAAATTCGGCACAACACCAGCTATTCGGTCACTCTGCTATTCAAGTTCAATAATCAGCAGAAAAGGATTAAAACACTACCAACAAAACAAAACAAAATCAGAGGAGTTTACTGGAATGTAAAATTAATGTTGACACGCTAGAATTACGGGAGAGCACAGATTCACTAGATGCCTGGGGGAGAGTGAGAAATTGAAACCCTGGGGTGGATCTGGAGCAGCAGAATTATAACAAAATGTTTCAGCACGGACTCAGCATGGCATCGTTGTTCGCCAGCGAACATTTAGTTTTGTTTCCATAGCACATTAACAAAACATTTTAAAGACACTAATAACAATACAATTACAAATTATCATTATTAATAACATTATTATATAGGCCTAATAACAGTCTTAAGGTCCGAACACAGCACAATAATACACATCGATGAAAGTCAAATGCAGCTTTAAATAGGCCTAAATCTATTTTAACATTTAACAAGAAACATTCTTCTAAATCTTTTCACTGTCATTACTGTATGGTCCACAAAAGAATTAAGCTAATAAATTAAGATAGCCTAATTGATATAGCTACAGTTATCAGCATTGAGGTAGATTCCGCTCTCGTTGTCTATGATAGAAATAATGCGTCATGCAGCGTCAGATGCCAAAAGCTCTGTCAGTTTTTGCTTTCACCTTCAGGGAATAATTGATTGTGGTTTGAGACTCCTTTACCTGTGTAACTCTTGTGCAAAGTTTGCAATTGCATGCGTGTTATCGATGGGGAAATCGCATTTTGGGTGAAGTATTTCTATGCAACGTGACATTTTTCTTCATCACCAACTCCATCTTTGCTCACAAAATGATAGAAAAAGTGTGCCAACTCCCTGCACACGAGAAATAAAAGCTGTTTAGAAAATGTAAAATGCAAATGTGAATATAAAGCTGGACAGGACAATAAAGCCTTCACCCAACACGGTGAATATGACCAGAAAATGCATTATTAATGACTACTCATTTATTTTGTTTACGCACTGCTCGATCATTAAACATCATGTTATGGTACCTTGATGTGAATTTGCACAGCAACGGAGAAGGTGTGTGTCAGTGTGTGTGTGGAAGAGTGATAACTTTATTATGTGGACAGATTTATTGCTCACAAACAGTGGGTAGCACTTACTGCAGCATGCTCGATCACACATTCACTTACTGGTCTATATATGTTGGAATTATCACTCTATGTTAATCTACACTTAATAAACATGACACTTCTCCTTTTACTCTCACTCTGACATTAATGCACTTTGGCGCTTTCCACGGCCAGTTAAATGTCGAATGTTCTACCTAGGAATTAGCCAAACCATCATGCTGCCCAACATTTGGCGAGTACTGATCCCCAGAGTCTCCCATGAAAATGAAAAATTACATCTCTTTAAAGTGGTCATGAACTGCATTTTGTTATCACTTATAATGTATGATGAATGTTAGTATGATTTGTTTATAAAAATGGTAATAATTTAGAAATTTTCTACCCTGATTTTAGTGTTCTGATTTGAATGCCGTGTTAACTGAAAACACAATGCAAATAAAAGATTTGTTGTGTAGTGTAGACAAAGTCATTGATTATAACGTGAGTTTTGGTGATAAACACTGATAAACTTACGCTATGTGATTGACAGCTCCAGCAATTATAAACAGAGCATTTGATTGCTTTCTGTATATAATTTAATCATATAATTTAAATAACAGATTATTTTCATGCTACTAAGAGAAACAATGTGAAGTTGATCGTTTAGTCACTGGCTTAATTTACTGACACATAAACCGCAATAAACAATTATGAGACAAAGAACATCTGACTGTACATTAATCATTACATATCAGAATCACCGATCACAGATTCTGCATTAGAATTAACACCTTTACTTACATGTTGTCGGATTACTGTACGGTTCATATCTTACAGTAAGAAAGAAAGGCTGCGCTGAAATTGCGACTGATTTGCCAAAGAATTCACAGTGAAATGTGTCGAATAAACAAATAATGCTCTACTGAGACATTCACATAGTTGATAATAAATAAACACTTTCCTAGCGGGAAATTATGATCATTTGGATCTCTCTTTCTCATCTCACAAACGTGCCAGTGGGCGGGGACAAAGATGCGATGATATAGAAGTAGGCATTGATCTGATTCTGCAAAGGAGGTCTTTCGTCGCACTATTATGTCATAATGTGACAAAATCCGATATACGAGTTATTTTCAGAGCTTGGATTCAATAAAAGCTGTTGTTGGACTAACAAGCAATATTTGAGTTCTGAAACTAATAGGAAGTTTTTATAGTACCTCTTACATGTCAAAAGATCAAGGCAAAGTTTATTTCTCAATTCATGACCCCTTTAACATCTCAACTGTTTCTCCTTGAAATGATTAAACGCGTAAGATTAAATGGAGAGTAAATGGATAGACATTTTTGGAGAAAACCCCAATAATCTAACATGCATCTTAGTCTCATAAAACATTTCAACAATGTTACAAACTTCTCAGATTTGTAAAGACACCAGAGTCGGCAAACACACAGAAAAACTGATATTTCACAGGTTCACAGACAAAAAAACTAAATGAAATGCATTTTGATAAAATTCAGCAATTCTTTCATTCAGCAAGGATAAAATTGATCATAAGTGAAAGTAAAACATTTATAATGTTACAAACCAATTCTATTTCAAATAAATGAATTTATTTTAGGGCTGTCAATCGATGAAAAAATTTAATCGCGATTAATCACATGATTGTCATGAGTTAACTCGCGATTAATCGCATTTTTTTTTACTTGTTCTAAATGTACCTTAAATTAATACTTTTCAAGTTTGTAACACTCTAATCAACATGGGCATGGATAAATATGGATGCTTTATGCAAATGTATGTTTATTATTGAAACCATAGTCAACAGAGCACGAAGACGAGACATGTTTCAAAGGTCATAGATGTTTTTCAAAGAACTTGTTCATGTCTATTAGACACATGTAGAAAGAACAAAGAAATACAAAGTTCCCATTACTTCTCTTTCTTTGCACTGAGCAATTCACTAACACAAACATGTTTAGATTTTTGCATGACAGGGCAGCTCTTCTGAAAATGCTAAATGTACATTTATTATTTATTATTACATTAGTTTGTCTCTCTCTATGCCCATTTTGATGAAGCTAAAGAGAGAGAGGTGCGCGCACGCGTGCTGGGAGAGCAGTACCGGCGGTACCGGTAGATTCTCAGAAACTAAATAAGGTTTGGGCGCTTTTCTGCCCACTTTTCCAGCATTTTTTCAAATATTGTCAGTGGGTGGAGTCAGGCTCTGACCAGGGGTTGAGTAACACATTGCAGCTAAATGGTTCAATGATATTTGACTTACCACAGAATGAGACAATATGGCTGCTGTCTTCATGAACAAACTTCCTTGTGACTGCTTCCTCCATGATCTGCTTGACCTGTGTTGGACATGGAGACACAGCAGAGACTGACTGAGTCAGCTGAATGGATACAGCATGAGAAATTATTGCAAACATTGTACAGCTAATTTAATACATTGTGGATGTTCCCATTATCGGTGAATCTGTATTTTTAGGGCTTGCATTTTTATGGGCTGAAATTCAACATGGTTGTATATTTAAGCAGTGAATATTTCAATTAAAAACATTATAAAATATTCTGAGGTAATTTTCGCTCCATTTTATTTCACTTTACAAATTTGAGCAACAACATTTTTAAATGCAAACAGTTAATGCAATGGATATTTTTTTTTATTCAATTCAACTCAATTCAATTCAATACAATTCAATAAGCTTTGTTGTTTCAAATACATTTGTCATTAATTTTCTTCCATTTCTTCCATGAATATATTTTCTCTAACAAGTATCCTCATTAGTACCATCAAACACTCAAAGCTAAAAAAAAAAAAAAAAAAACTCTGCAATAAATGACAGGAAGGAGAGAGTGTATACGTGGTGAGTAGGAAGAATGCATGACTCATCTCCCCAGACTATAAAGAGGAAAAGGAGAAATTGAGAGTCGGCATGCGTGATTTATGTATAAAGCACTTTCTCATCGTGACTGTGGATGGTGGTTTAACAGTAGAAATCATTCAAATAAAGTGTCAATTTTTATAATGTCCTAGATAGACTGCACACACACACACATATACAAAGAAACACACATTCAATAGATGATCACGTCAGATTTTGTGGGTGTTTAAGTAACTTTAAGTGAAGGTAAACTGCATTTGCATGCATTCAGAATGTATTATTGGCCTAGTTTCAATGAGAGATAAAATGACACTAAAACACACGTGTACTTGTGCGTAAAGGCTTTTCTGAACATTTTCCAGTATGGAAGGGTCTGGCTGAAAGAAATTAGCCTGCTGATTGGCTTCAGGAAGTGGCTAATGGAAATTTCCTGTTGTGGGTTTCTTTCGTTGATACATTGGACATGACATGAAAGTGCGGGCAGGAGATGTGAATGTAACCCTGGGTTAAGCAATGTTTTACACTTGTAATTTTGAAAGGGGTTAAGTTCCCTCCTGTTTTGCCTCAAGGCTTGCCTCATGAAATATTTATACGCTTCTCACAGTTGTAGAAATTGTGATGCACTTTTCAGTGTTAACATCTGAAAGAAAGAGTCAAAGGGCCAAAATGGCAGATTCTCCTCAGTTTTCCTTGTTTTTTTGCCTTGTTTTTAACAACCAGGATGGCTTTACGTGGTAACATTTCAAGCCCAAAGGAAAAATGTATTCCTCAAAAGGATATCCTTTCTTAGATCAGGAGACTTCAATTGATTTCTCAGTTACATTTCAGCTTTTTCTCAGATTCTTCTACTGAAATCCCTTGCATATTATAGAAACTACCATTCAAAGGTTTGGGGTCAGTTTGATTTTTTGTTTTAGAAGAAATTAAATCTTTTATTCAACAAAGAAACATAACTTTATTTCAAGTAAATGCTCTTATTTTTAACTTTCTATTCATGAAAAACACGGTTTTCACAAAAATATTAAGCACCAAATCAGCATATTAGAATGATTTTTGATGACGATGAAATCAGCTTAGCCATCACAGGAATAAGTTAGCCTACATTTTAAAATATATTAAAAAAGAACAGTTATTTTACAGTGTAATACTATTTCAGAGTATTATTGTTTTTCATATATTTTTAATCAAATAAATGCAGCCTTGGTGAGCTCAAGAGGCAAAAAAAAAAAAAAAATCCGCCTGAAAATTAAGGAGAAGTCGCCATTTGCATTGCAGTCTAATCTAGATATAAATGAGATCCAATTTTTCCTTGGAACAGCTATTAAAACTGATCACATTTTGTTTGTCACATGCTCCGCTTGTGAAATCAAAGTAACTCAGCTTGTAAGTATGCAAATCAGAACAATAACCTAAGGTTTACAAATATGCAGTTTGAAATCATAAAACCTGATGACCCAGAATCAATTACTATTGTAAGGTAAAGCATTAACAGCGTTAAAACGAGTGAGAAAATCCCATTACTGTGCTCATATATTACATTACATTAAGTCATTTAGCAGACGCCTTTGTCCAAAGCAACTTACACATGAGGACTAAATTAAGAGAGTTATTGCGAAGAGGCAAAAACAACGCAAGAAGTGCTCAAAATACAAAAGTTCAGGCATTGCTCAGAGTAGAATAAGCCAAACAAGGGAGGATTCTTGTCATAGCATCCTGCTTCAGCATTCAGTCTGTGGGTGTACTCTGATTCTGATATTTACTCCCTGACCTTCTCTTCCATTTCCCCATAACTAATGCAGCAGGACAACACAAGCTCTTCAGAGCAAAACTTGCTGATTTGGTGTGACCCCACTGTCCAGAGAAAGAGTCAAGGTCTTTCTGGCATTTTATTTCCCAAAATCTGGCATTTAAAAATCCCAGATCAAACTATAAAAAACCTAAAAATTATATTTCTAACAAACTACTTAATCTCAAACCACCTGTCAAAACAAGAGATTAATGTTGACTATTCTGATTACGATTTTTGAAAGTGCTTTACTTATTAAAAAAAGACTTCCTACATCCACATGCTTGACACCGATGGTGAAATCTAATCCAGTGTATTGATTCATTCTCACGTTCTATTTCATTTTCAAAACGTAGCAGCTTAACTCTGTTCCAATCAACTTAACCTCAAGAGTTTAAACACCACGTACTGTATGACTCACCTGAGCGCTATACATAACACTGGAGGTAAATGTTTCTCCTCCTCCATACTATTGAATCACACCTATCCATACCTCCAGAGAGGAAGAAAGAAGTATGCAAAGGAAACACTTTCGCTGAGAGACCAAATGACTTGCACTCAACAGATCACGACAGTGTGATTCACAAAGGTGCAGATCAGAAGCACAACCACAGAACAAAAGCCTGTTATTTTTAGAAACAGGCATACGTTTAGTGACACCAAGAAGATTATGATGCTGCCAAAGCACAAATTCTACTGAAAAATTTCAGGCTGGTTTGAAATTTTAACATCTGTGTCCGATGCACTCAGTAGTTTTTTCTCTCTCTTGTAAAAATACTGTAAAGCAACATCTGAATTTAAGAGAAAAATTTCAGTCGTTATCATCCTTAGTGGTGCTTTGCTTCATGCTATTGACCTGAATGATACTACAAAATGTGCAGCTTCAGTAGAGGTGGAAGAATGGTATAGGGTCATGCTTCATGCATTTTTAACCAATACAGCCAATTGGGAGTCTGCATACACTAGAAAGAGGAGAGAGAGGAAAAATTCGCTGGACTGACGAGTTGAGCTGGAGGACAGCATGCTAGGCAGTCTTGTTGATGAACCCTTCAGTGCATCTTTCAGGAGGTTAGAAGTTCATGAAAGCTCTTACTTTGTGGCTGACTCGATACAAAGATAAACAAATGAGAAGTTTAGCTCTCCATTACAGGGATACACAAATCCAATACGGGCACCAAAACTGACCTTTTTTAATGGATCCAGTGACTCTAATGTAACCAATTCAAAATAGTGTGTCAATCATAAAAACCATTAAATCGGATACAACTTGCACACTATTCCACGTTTTCTTTTCCATTAAATCAAAGAATTTTTTTTTTTTTATCATCAAATCAGCATTATGATTTCAGAAGGATCATGTGACACTGACGACTGGAGTAATGATGCTGAAAATTCAGCTTTGCCATCACAGGAATAATCTAAATTTTACATATATGTGTGTGTGTGTGTGTGTGTGTGTGTGTGTGTGTGTGTGTGTGTATATATATATATTTATTAAGTTGTAACAATATTTTACAATACTATTAAATGCAGTCCTGGTAAGCACAAGAGACTTCTTTCAAAAACAATAATTCTTACCACGCCCAAACTATAAATAAACAGATCTATAAATATTCTAAATTTATCAAGAAAAACTAATTCTGTTCTGATATCACATTTGTACTTGACTAGAGTCACTAGGCTGATACTCTGACTTCTGTTACCGCAATCAGTATAAGAAAAGAAATTATTGTTTGGACCATCCCTACTCTCTGGAGCCTTTTAATAATTTATTCAACAGAGATAATATTTTAAGGATACCAAAAAACTAAAAGACAACAACATTCATACATCAGTGAGTGCATTGCCATGGCTGAATTAAAGATCACTGATGCGATAAGAGCAAATAAATTCATCAATAAATGTTTACTAATGGTGTCTAAACTCTTATCAATCAATCAGTGTGCATTGTAGAGACTCTGTCATGCTGTGTCTGTGTGTGTGTGTCTGTGTGTGTCTGTCTGTGTCTGTGTGTCTGTGTGTCTGTGTGTGTGTGTGTGTGTGTGTGTGTGTGTGTGTGTGTGTGTGTGTGTGTGTGTGTGTGTGTGTAAGAGAGAGAGACTGTAGGGGTCTATTTGGAGCTCAGCTGTCCCTGATGTCTCAGCAGCATGACAAAGGTTTCCATGGAGATAGCATGGAAAGTCTCACAGCTTGGGTTGCCAAGTTACTTCCCAAATGTGTTGGCACCACATTAAACTGTTGCTTAAACTCTACGCAGACCCCGATGAACAATTCCATCTATGAATAGGAATGGCATTTGCCACTATTTATTCCACCAGCACAAAAATGATTTGCCACATATTACCATGCTTCATCACCCTGAGAGAGCGAATGTGTGAATTGAAAGGCTAAGAGGTTGAGTGGATTATTACACTACTCCGTAAGAACAGGCAAATTCACACAATGAAAGCAATTACAGTCCCAATCATACTTCAAAGCTGTCAATGGACAACAAATCCACAGGACTCTCATTTGGTGTTATGTAATATTAGCATTATCTGACATTTACTACTGCCACGGTTTATAAAACAAACATTTTATACTTTAGAACCGAAGGCCATCCTTTAAAGGGATAGTCCACCCAAAAATGAAAATTAATCCACGAATACAATCAGAGTTATTTAAAAAAAAAAAAAATCCTGGCTCTTCCCAGCTTTATAATGGCAGTGAATGTCTGTTTCTGTTTTGAAGTCCATAAACGTGCATCTAGCCATCATTAAAGTGCTCCACACGGCTCCGAGGGGGTTAATAAAGGCCTTCTGAAGCGAAGCGATGCGTTTGTGTAAGAAAAATATTCATATTTAACAAGTTCTAGCTTCCGGCCAAACGGCCATACGCAGTCTACTTGCGCCTAAAGCACAAATGACGCAACTTGTGACGCCAGAAGTAGCGTAGTGCGTCATGGCGTAGTGTAAATATCAGCAGTACGTCACCTTACTCGCATAAGTTATGCTTTAGACTTGTTCGTTTGGCCGGAAGCTAGTTATTTTGCTTTATAAAGTTTTAAATATGGTTATTTTTCTTACACAAACGCATCGCTTCGCTTCAGAATGCCTTTATTAACCCCCCGAAGCCGTGTGGAGCACTTTAATGATGGATAGATTCACTTTTATGGACTTCAAAACAGAAACAGCCATTCACTACCATTGTAAAGCTTGGAAGAGCAAGGACATTTTTTAATATAACTTTGATTGTATTCGTCTGAAAGAAGAATGTCATATACACCTAGGATGACTTGAGGTAAATCATCATTGCAAATCAATCATTGGCTAATTTAAATTTTTGGGTGAACTATCCCTTTAAGGCCTGTTCACACCAAGGACAATAACTACAAAGATAACTATAACGAGAAGTACATTAACGTCCAGACCAGACCAGCTGTTTATTCTAAGCGCACTGCAGTTCTGTCGACTGTCGCTTTAAATGCTCGAGCTCTTTAAAAAAGGATGGATTCTGATTGGATGTCAATGTTGGTATCATTCATCAGCTGAAAAAAATACAAAAAGTGATTCCAACGATATTCTTTCTCTGTGCCGTTATTGTTATAGTTGTGGTGTAGACTCTGCTATTATTTTACATGACAATTTTTATATATAACGATTTTTAGAATTATATCTTTATTGTTATAGTTATATACCTGGTCACTTGGTGTGAACATGCCAATGTGCTTGATGCTACAAACTGCTACTTCACCCTCAGCCTGACCTAGAAAGACTCCCAGCGCTCTGGAAAGCATCCTCCCGGTGCCAGTACCCAAACCTCCTTTTTTATTGATATTATATTTATCATCATGTGCCATCTAGGTCTAGATGCTGTCCACCACAACAACCTCCTGGGAGTAATAAAATATCATTAAAAAAATGCCACATGCTGCGTTATTAAATCACATTAAGCGTGCAAATCAATTGTGTACATAGCAAAATGCATTATACAGTATCACATAGCTGCTAATTATTTAGTTATGCTGAAGAGAGACCAAAACATTGAAATGACGCCAAAGTGAGCTTTGAAAAAAGAAATGCACAATGAAAAGTTCGCATTTGCATGGTATATATAAAATATATAGTTGAAGTTTCACACCTTTAGAGATGCTCTGTGGGTGGTGTTGATCTAAATCAGTCCACGATCCATATGGCTCTACAGGAAAAGGTTTCATGTTTCTTGGAGAAACATTTCCCATGACACATACATGCATGGTGTTAATGCACAGCAGGACCAATCACAAATATCTTGAAGCACTGTCTAAAATTGGATTACTTTACTACTACAAGGGGATACATGTACATATTTTAGATCTGATTATTGATGGAACTGTTCCATCACTAAACATTAAATGATGTTCTCTACTGATCTAGTCGTTTATCTGCTACACTAAAAATAGCTTTGCCCTTGTAATGCCTTATTATACAGCTCTAATAAATAATTTGTGACATACTGCAGCCAAATATATATTTGCATAATAACCACAAAACTGTATAATTGACTGCTGTCCAAAGCAACCCGATTTCCTTTGCAGCTTTGCTAGTATCATTTCTCTTGTTGCACTCTGCGGTTCACTTCTTCTTACAAATAAATACAACTCACCCCATCGTTATCTTTGTGGGTTAATTTAGCAGAAAAACAGTTAATCAGTTATTACCCGTTACCAAAATTCCCTCCTTTCCTTTCTCCGTAAAAAAAATTTAAAAAATGTTTTCGATCCTGGTCCTGCATGGGCTTCTCAGCACTGAACATCTTGTATGTCTTTCTTATCTGACACACTGGGCTCAGTTAAAGGTAGGGTAGGTAGGTAGGATTCCCCCCCCCCCCCCACAAAAAAAAAACATTCCAAATTTGTTTAAACTGTCTTTATATACCAATACATAATTAAAATGTAAGTACTCTGAAAAAGAGAGTATAAAAATCGAGTGTCTGTAGACCTCTCATGACTGTTGTAAACACAGCTAATTATTTCCATTCACTCCACCCCCTCCCCTCTGAGCTCCTTCCAAAGCCATGCCCCCAAAACACATGAACGCGCGACGCCAAACGCTCAGGCTCAGCTGGAAGACGCATTTATTTATTTACCTGAGACGAGTGACATCATGTCAGAATCACATATAATAAAATACCTAACTTTATCACTATAAATATAAACAAATAAGATTTCTTTTAGTACTCACTATCAAGCTAGCATATCGATACTGGTAAAGTTTAAAATATACTTTGTTTGATTCGGTAATGAGCTATATTTATAGGTAACGAGCTATATTTATAAGGCAAAGCTAAAAACAGGTTGCATTGATACATGTTTTTCCATTAGCCTACCATCAGTTACACTGTGATGAAGGTGAATTTCGTGTAAGATTCATAATATATACGGTGTTTTGCATGTAAGAGTTTCCATGATGAAAACATTGTTGACTCTGATGAGGACTAAACTCTGGAGACAAGTACCGCATCGTCGGTTCGAGGACCGGTCCGGGGTCGAGGGCGAAGCAGAGGAGGTCGTTCAAGAGTGCGGGCAACCAGGGTCCGAGGAAGTAGTTTTTGCCTTGGTTGCCTTCGCTGACTGAATATGCAGGTGCTTTGAATTTTGAATGCTCTTTCTCTGCCATAATTTTACTCTTCGTAGGTTCCGCGCCTCTCTTGCACTCCTCAAATCAAACGGGTGTGCGCGCATATGGGCAGATCTAGCGACAGGGGTGGTAGCCATGGTTGCGAGAGTGAGTGACAGTCGCCCAAACCAATCAATTGTTTCGTCCCGAATGGAAATAATGAGCTGTGTTTATTGCAGATTAAAAGGTCTACAGTCACTCGATTTTTATACTCTCTTTTTCAGAGCACTTACATTTTAATTATGTATTGGTATATAAAGACAGTTTAAACAAATTTGAAAAAGTTTTTTATAAAAATCCTACCTACCCTACCTTTAATAGACCTCTCTCCTAATGGGCCAATGATCTGTATCAGGTGCAGAGCTTTGCGCTGAATTTTTCTTTATTGCCCCCTGTGTTTTTAGAAAAAAAGCAAGTCATTTGCTGCATCTGAATATGCCCACTTCCACACTTGAAACTTTTGTTGTGTTGAGCCATTTCAACTACTTTTGATTGATTTGTATATTTCAAACAGCTGAAAGTCTGTAAAGTTTGCCAATAAACCTGATTTGCAATGGGGGTTGAATAATTTTGATTGCAAATGTAAATTAATAGAATCTACAAATATGAAACAAAACATTGCATATGGCTATTTGTAAACCAATGTTTGATTCAAGTGGAGTTGGTATTCAGAGATGCTAGAGATACCTGTCCAAATACAGCACATTTATTAATAGTTCTTCTCAACCACATCAGCAATAAGGCTTTTGTTTAATCACTTACAAATTAATTAGGTATAATGATTCTCAGTGTCTCGACACTTTAAGCTTTTTGGTTTGCTGATATTTGGCATGAGGTTTAAGTGTTTCTTGCACACACTGAAATAACATCTTGCGGAGTTGTTTTGTAACAACATCTCTGCTCATAGAGATTAATTGGCTGATGGACTCTAGCAGATGTTTTTTTTTTCTTCTTAGAAATATATAACCAGGAGGAAAAGCAGCACTCCGACTCTATGGCTATTCAATTTATTGTTTAATAAATGCTAATCAAGCACAAAAACAATACTGACACGATGTAGGGTTTCAGTGCTGCCATGAACATTGAGAAAGTCTTAGAAATGCTTATCAAACATTTTTTTTTTTTACTTTACTGTAGAACCTGTCATTTTCAACATATTTACCATCTGTCCAATACATACATCCCACAGAATTCCTCAAACCAGTGCATAAAATACAAAAAAAGGTTGCAGATATCATGTTATTATGTCTGCACAAAGTGATCTATCAAAACTCACGATTTGCCACAACATCTAGTCTTCACTACTGTATATCTAAAGTCTATCTATACAGTCTAAGTCTAAAGTCTTTCAACACCAGCTTTCATTGCATTTAAATAACTTTGCATAAAAATAAAGTAGAAAAAATAGCTATAATTCAGTTCAAGATGGATAAAGAGGTTCTTTGAGGATACTGATAAGCAATGGTTTAAACTAGCTTTGTTAAAAGAAGGTGAGAGAGAAAGGTAAACAAATGGCGGGCTGCTGGGTAGTGTGGAAAGGCTTTCTGCGCATGACCCTCTGCTTGTGTCAACACAGGTGTGAGAGGGTGTGTGTGAGAGAGAGAGAGAGAGAGAGAGAGAGAGAGAGAGAGAGAGAGAGAGAGAGAGAGAGAGAGAGAGAGAGAGAGAGAGAGAGAGAGAGAGAGAGAGAGAGAGAGAGAGAGAGAGAGAGAGAGAGAGAGAGAGAGAGAGAGAGAGAGATCACAAATAGATAGTGACAAGACACAGGATGAGCCTTATTGTTGCTTTGCCTATGCTCATCATATCAGCAATGTAATATCTGTAATAATGGTCTGCCGTAATTTTAGTTAACAGCTGCAAAAGGGTAAACATGCACTGCAAATGCCAAACGACTCTCGAAGTGGCAGGTTGCAGGAAGCTTTGCTGTAAACACAGTGTGGAGGATCAAGAAAACATTTTCATTATGAGCACCATACAGCGCAGGGTGAGGGTTCACCTCCCTCCACTCTTCTTGATTGGCTGTTTTAGTCATCATAATAATGTGTTTCAAGTGCCAAAATGTCATTTTATGCATCTACTGGGATACACTGAGACACAATGCAATGACAGATTATGGACCAGGCTCTGACTGCCAAGAACCTCAAGTTGAGATGCCCAACCTTTGCAAAAAAGCCACCACAGATGTAAAATTCATATTGATAGACGGACAGCAAATGCTCAGTCTTGTAACTGGAATTTTTTCTCATAACTACACTATAATTTCACATCGTTTGGGCATCACATGATGAGAACCAGGCTGGTGCATGGATGGATCATAATCTGTCATTTGGCACAAAGATAAGAGTTTTACATTTAAAAACAGAAATTGACCACAGTATCAGTGAGTGAGTCGCTGCCACACAGGACTGATAAGTACACCAGTGACTGCAATCACAACATAATAATGAAACATAAATCAAATTAGAATCCGTACAGGGCATGTGCAAATACTAGGAAATCATCTACAAATTCACACCAAAATTCATATACAAAACCTCATCCACTGAGCAAATGCTTAACCATAGACTTACATACATGCATGCCTGCTTAACCCAAAAGGATTATTGAAACCTATTAATCAAGTGAAAGGACTGAAAGGCAAAGACAATACAATGCAATTTGTGGACCGGCCTAAAATCAATAGCACAAATCAACCAAAAGATGCCGTGAGCCTTAAGCTGAATTTTACATTTCCAAAAGAAGATAATCTATGAACAAACACAGCTATTTTTTTCAGTTTTTCATGTAGAAAGTGCTTATAGAATGTTTTTTCTGGTTTGTTAAATGGAGATGTGGACGATAATAAATAGTAGATACACCTGAACACAACATATGTCTGTATATTAAAGGCACTTTACGAAACGTGTTATTTTAAAGCAAGATATAAATATAATAATGTAGCCTAATTATTGCAGATCTACTCATCCTCACTATTTTATTAAAACAGACATGATTATAGTATGATAAAAGCTGGTATTAAGTTTGACAGGTGCTTGATGGGTAAAATGATAAACAGCTGTAGCATATTCATGAAAAAATAGACATGTAAAACCAAATAAATAATTCACTATATAGGCTACTCTAGACTTTGGAAGCGCCGATTTTTGCACAGTACAACAACAACAACTATACAAACAATTAAATCGAATAAAGATATGCTTATTTTGCTTTCGCAGGTTTCTTTTAGATATAAGGTTACTCCGGTGTTTGGTTAACTATCACACATTTTGTAGACATGTCTGAAATATGACTCACATTTTAAAAGGGCGTTTCAGCCTAATGTTCGCTCGGCTTTATTTGTTTTTACTATCACTTACCTCCTTCTTCACGTTTCGCAGCAATCTCTGACGGGTTTCGACTTCTAGCCGGAACAGAAGAATGGTAGAAATTGAAAAATTAAATTTGAATAAGTAAAAAAAACGTGTGATATTGTAGTTAACAAGTGTTTGGGAAAAATGAAAGCAGAATATTCTCACCTGCTGTTGCGGTTGCCATGATTCTGGTGTTGAGCTCTCACGCGCTTCACTCCCCTGACGCTCGACACTCGACTGGATGAAGGCAAAGCTGTTCAATCTTTCTGACTGGCGGCGAGCGCTTCTGTGAGATCACGTGACCTGCCAGAGATGTTCCATAGAGGTGGTGGAGATGACGAACTCGTTGAATCAAAGATTTATAATAAACCTAGAGTGAGTTATACGTTCGAATTCATATTCATCTGCTCGAATCAAGTGTGTAAAGTGTTTCGTTTGTAAACGAATCGGTGTTTTAAACAAAGTATTACTATTAAAGAGGTGTCACTGTCAACAGAAATCCAAACTATCCAACCACGTCTTGACCAGAACATTTCTAGCCAATCAGAGAAGCAGGATTTCATTGTTTACAGACATGTCTCCAAAGAGCAACGTTTTGAAGAAGGGATGACTAGGAATAAATCATGCCAGATCAAAACGGCTAAAGCACCATAAATGTAAACTGTAAAAATATTAAATGGTGAATTGTGTAGCCTATGCAATGTAAGTCCAAACCAGTTTTTATGGTGAGGTTCCAATCTCCTATTGACATGCTACTGACATTATTAACAAGAGCAGCAAGCTATTGACATCGGTCTCTACTGCATAAATGATGGGAAAACAAAAGGAGTGTTTGCAATTTAAATCCCCATTGAAAGTGCATCCTGCTCCCTAGTATTAGTCTGTTTTCTCTGTCTCTCCTGCTGCACTAAGACAATATGTTCTCACTTCGGAATGAAATTGAACTGAGAAACAGTTCAGAGAAAAAATTGGAAAAAGCTTCCAGGACCAAACCTTCAGCAGCTACATGTGTTGCTAAGCAACACTGTAGGGCACCATTAACAGCACTATTAGTGCTACCTTAAAGGAATACTCCACCGTTTTTTCATATTAAACTATGTTATTCCCTTAACTAAGACGAGTTGATACATACCTCTCTCATCTCAGTGCGTGCACTCAATCGCTCTGGCGCGCATCAACACTTTGATAGCACTTAGCTTAGCCCAGTTCAATCATTAGGATCCAAACAGAGATGAAGTTAGAAGCGACCAAACACCTCCACGTTTTCCCTATTTAAATACAATTACATGAGTAGTTACACAACCAAGTATGGTGACACAAAATAAAACGTGGCGCTTTTCTAAGCGGGTAAAAAGGATAACTATAATGTATGGCGGAATAGCACTGGGAGCACTTCGACTCGGCGTAGTAAAAAGTCACGTTAGTTCTAATGACAGAAGTGAGAGAGAGAGGGGGAGAGGATTTTTCAGGAGTGACTTTTTACTACGCCGAGTCGAAGTGCTCCCAGTGCTATTCCGCAGCGCCATACATTATAGTTATCCTTTTTACCCACTTAGAAAAGCGCCACGTTTTATTTTGTGTCACCATACTTGGTCGTGTAACTACTCGTGTAACTGTATTTAAATAGGGAAAACGTGGAGGTGTTTGGTCGCTTATAACTTCATCTCTGTGTGGTCCCTAATAAATGAACTGGGCAAAGCTAAGTGCTATCAAAGCTGCGTGCCAGAGCGATTGAGTGCACGCACTGAGAAGAGAGAGGTATGTATCAACTCGTCTTAGTTAAGGGAATAAAGGCCTCATTATACTTCTGCGTCGAACTCACGCCGTAGCCTCTACGCTGTAGGCAACGCGTTGATTTTCATTTATACTTCTGCGTCGTTGTCCGCGTTAACGCGCATGAAGAGGGAGCGTGTGAAACCCGAGGGAGCGGTCCTAGCAGACCAATCACAGCGCTTGCGTCCGTGTAGAGTTGACGCGTTGTTACATTTTTGGAGAGGTGCACGCCACGGTACGCTGAAGGGTACGCGCGCTACACACAGCCTACGACGTAGCTACGGCGTGAGTTCGACGCAGAAGTATAAATAGCAGGGGCGGCTGGCCAATAGAGGGCGCTAGGGCGCCGCCCCCCCCATGAGCCAGACCACAGTTTATGAGCCACACTCATTAAATAAATAAGTAAATACATACATACAAATTGTCAGTATTTGTGTGTTTGAGATATTAAATACACTTAGTATATGTGAAAAATATGATAGAAATTCAAAATATCTGCTTTTTCTACACATCCCCTCCACTTGCGTGCACGTCTCATCAGCTCTGGGGCGCTGGAGAGAGGCGCCCCAGAGAGGCGGGTCTGTGGAGCAGCTTAGCCAATTGCTGATTTAAGATATACATGTTTGACATAAACTGTAGCCAATCAGCGAGCTCAAATCTAGTCAGCTTGGGGCGCTAAACAGAAGCGCCCCAAGCTGCGCGCGCCCGAGCCGAGGCGCGCCCATCTCTA
The DNA here is from genome assembly GCF_964197995.2 of Scardinius erythrophthalmus. NCBI lineage: Eukaryota > Metazoa > Chordata > Actinopteri > Cypriniformes > Leuciscidae > Scardinius > Scardinius erythrophthalmus. The sequence continues at coordinate 12,792,360 of NC_138225.1, read as the reverse complement.
TCAGACAGCGGTCTATCGGCCTGGCTGGATGCGGTCATGCTAATGCCTTGTTTTGCTTTCCGTGATTACTTTTTAAAACAACAGCGACAGACAGATCCAGCATGGACAGTTACCGGAGTGAGGGACCTGTCTGAGAAAGTAACTAAACTGTTTGAGTTAAATTTCAAATGCAAATGGAAAGTTTGTGCAATTTGTTTGTTTTTGTGTAAGAATGCCTCAGTCTTGTAATATGGCATTAAATAATTACTGACTTTTTGACAGAGCACTGGTATCATGCAGTTTGTGTTAAAATGTGTTTGGGTGGTTAATACTAATAATTATTTGTATTATTATTATTATTATTATTATTATTTGCTTTACAAAATGTAACGTTAAAGGCAGTGGTTCTCAAACTGGGTTTGTGGTGGTTCTTAAACCGTGAGGTGACAGGAACGGGAACAAAATGCTGTATTTTGCCATTCCTTAAACTGAGCATGCATTTCTCTCAGGTTAAATGCTGTAAATACATGACATCCGATCAAATTACCTCATCTTTTGCGGTCAAAACTGTCTGCATTTAAGCAGCGTGTATAGGCTATATGACAGGTCTCGTGCAGATTGCTGCCTCGGCAAATCTATACTGCCGTTCTCGACTATTACCACGCGTTACCTTTGTAAAAGTAGGGATTTAGCACTAGCATGAAGAACAAATATAGGCAGGCTGTGCACATAGACAGTAAAGGGGCTGTGCATGGAGATCGATATAAGATTCAAATCTCTTCGAGACAAAGCCATACCCTGTGTGAGTTCCTGTGTTTAATGAACGAATCATTAGAGTCAATGATTCAATGATTAATTCATAAATACTGCCACTTGCTTCATTACTGGATGACTCACCACCTACTGGCGGTTTTAATTTAATATCTAAAAGCATCACTTCGTTTTTACCATCATTGCATATTTATCTATTTAACTTTTTTTTATTTTATTTAAAGCATTATTTATTTTATAAAGGTATTTGTAAAGATAAAAATGCAAAAATTGAAAAATTGATTTAAGGGGGCAAATATTGTCCCTTACTGAAAAAGGTGTGACTGAAGAGTGTGGGTGCGCAGAAGGATATTAAGCCTCTTGGGGTACAACTCTAAAAAGTTTGAGAACCACTGGGACTGGGTTAAGGAATAGAACAAAATAAACATCAAAGCACAATACTCATAACATTACCAAAGGGCAGAAAGTGGGCCTAATAGCCTACTCCCATGGTTTGAATATGACACAGCCCCACCTAAGATATTTTTCACCAGCCGCCACTGATAAATAGGCCTTAACAGTTTAATATGAAAAAACGGTGGTGTTCCTTTAAATTGACCGTTCGCAAAGACCCGCCCCCTTTAGTTACAGTTGCTATGTCCGAAAAGCCATGCCGCCCTACACCATGTTCTCACGCAGTGAAAAATACATCGCGGAGCAAAGAGGACACTGACAACGCGCTGACAGACAGGACAGACCAGGTTACCTTTGGGTTACTTTTGATATGAAACAAAGTCTCAACTTTCAAATTAGGTCATTTTTTAAAGAAATGTAAACAATAAATACCGTTTTGTGGCTCTTTTTGCTCTTTAATGTGTCGTGACAGATCGCTGTGGCGCCTCACTTAAAGCTTCTCGTGAACCGATCATCTCTTTTTTCTAGTTAATTTATACTATAGCATTAAATAAACATGAATGAACATAAGAAGGAATGTTGTTTTAACCGCAGAAAGACGTCTGTGCACTGCACTCCGTTTTTCAAGTTCAAATCCTCCAACATTAATCTAACTCTCTCTTGACTGATTTGTCGGACAAAAATGGCGGATTATGATTGGTCAGAGATCGCCTATCAATCAAACTCCCGCGAAAAAGTAAAGTCTGGGGAAACTGTGGCCATCTCATTGTTTGTATAATTACATTTTATCGAGACAACCAATTTACATTTAAAGGGTAAAAATAGAGAAGTGTGAAAATAGTTATCAGTGCTCAATTTAGAGTTCTGGGAATATTACATTTTTATTAGCCTATATACTGTAGAGACTCACTGTAGTATAAAACAAATGAAACTGAGGTAAAAAGTGGCACCAAACGTACTTGCATTAAGTTTCTCAGTTAACCCTTATCCTTCCCTCACACTTTGTAACATATCTTTCCCTCTCAGGTCAAAATGGAAGCCCTAAAATTATACTTTTTTCCAGAAAGCTTATTTTATTTCCTTTTGATAATATTTTGTGTAATTTTTTATTTTATTTACCTTTAAATTACTAGATTTGATTAATAAATAAATAATTTAAGCACATTCCTCACATTCTTTCAACTTAAATTCAAAATAACTCACAATTTAATGCATAACCCTTTTAATTTAGCTCAAAATATCTTAAATTGGGTGTCTTTGCCAACCTTTATGGTGGATGGAACACAATCCAGTGCTAAAACACACACACACACACACACACACACACACACACACACAGACAATTTGGCATGTCCAATCCACTTAACTTGCATGTCTTAGTTTGGACTGTGTGGGGGAAACCGCACACTGACGCAGGGAGAACATGCAAACTCCACACAGAAAGGACTCCTGGCTCAAACTGTGGACCTTCTGGCTGTGAGGCGACAGTGATACCCACTGTGCCGCCATGTTCAAGCCACAAATTAGCAACAGGCCTGCTATTAGTCATCATTCAAATACTTAGTCCTTGAATGCCTAATTAATTAATTCAAGGCTCTTGTGCTTGACAGCACTTAAGCTAATTGTGTGGGCTTTTTGAGGGAAGCCTTAAAACATTTTTTTTTTTTTTTTACTTTGCTCCACTAGGGAATGGAAACCATTTTAATAGCAGTAAACAAATACCGGTCCCCAGCTTCTATATGATGAATAGCCTAACATGACTCTCAGGTAGTGTCTTGGCAAATATGAAATTGAATATGTCAGTTGAGTTATTCTACACTTGTTAGCTTGTGGTGAGATGGGAAAATTAGGGGTACTTCACTGCTGGCAAAATAGGCTTTCAGTAAAACTTGGCTACAGCAGAAAGGTGATTTTTTTTTTTTTAAATCAGTGCTACCTGAAAAAAACTGTTGTCTTCCCTTTTGCCAAATAGGTAGGAAAACGTCTCAGGTTACAACAGTAACCATGGTTCCCTGAGAAGGGAACAAGACGCTGCGTCTGATGACGATGCTATGGGGAACACCTCAGTATGATAGCGTCTGAAGCATGTGTGCAACTATTCCAAACTGGGTGGATACTGAGTTCTCTGGAATTTGCTCCGCCCTGAAAGGCCAGTGGCTGTTGTGTTACCTTGTGAGTCTTGAGCTGACTTCTGCTAATGAAACTGCAAACTATCTTCAGTAAAAAATGTCTTCAATTTATTATAATCCTGACTCTTGTCTTAAATTGACTGCACTTCTGACTCCAGGTCTTCATTCATCATATCTGGTTCTAGGTCTTTGACTGTAAATTCCCTTGTAGTAGCGTAGTTGGAGATTGGGGGCTGGAGATACAAGAGGCGAACGGCTTATTCCAGGACCCTTGACACCTTGGTACAGAGGTCCGGAAAGAATGGTAGGCTTAGATGTGGAGGTTGTGTTTTACGGCAGGAAGTGCTCATCTAGCTTGCTTTTACGACGTGCCTCCTGTTTCTCGGCCGGCCAATACAAATGAATTGTAAATTGTAAATTGAATTTACTATCTATTTACTATCATTAAATATAACTTACTCATCAACATTATATTAGATATAGTTTAGTTCTAAGATTATTATTATTCACGTCGGCACTAATGATGTTCGACTTCGCCAGTTGGAGGTCACTAAAATTAACGTTAAAGAGGTGTGTGAACTCGCAAGTACAATGTCAGGCACTGTAATTTGCTTTGGCCCCTTTCCTGTTTGCAGGAGTGATGAGATACTTAGCAGACTGTCCTCACTCAGTGGCTGACTGTCTAAGTGGTGTCCGCAAAATAATATAGAATTTATAGACAATTGGAAAAGTTTTTGGGGCAGACCTGACCTGTTGAAAAGAGATGGTATTCATCCCTCCTGGGATGGTGCTGCTCTTCTCTCTAGTAATATGGCACATAGTATTAGAGCTCAAACATGAATTGGGGCTCAGGTCAGGAAGCAGACAGACTGGCTAAACCGACCGTTCAACAAATAAAAAACAGATATAATACAAATGAACAAATGATAAAGCTTGGGTTGCTGAATATTTGATCCCTTACTTCACAAGCACTTATTGTTAATGATATGATCACAGCTTACGACAGAAACCTGGCTAAAACCAGAGGATTACATTACTTTGCAGTGTTTCCCACACATAGACTAATTGTGGCTGTGCGCCACAGAATCAACACCGGCCGCCACATATTGTGTTTTGTTATTCTTTTTTTTTTTTAACGCTATTTAAAACACGCAGCTTATTCGTTCAGCTGCATTTCCTTTCTCTGCTCTCCCTCCGTCTCTCTGTCACTCACGCGTCTCTCTCACATACACACACACACAGCCCCTCCCCTCCGTGCACACCGCGTCTGTCTCTATGAAAACGAGATCATTCGAGATAAAAAAATATTTTATATTCTGAATACAATATGATGTCAGTGTGTTAATGTTGGAGTCCTGACCCAACCTGACCCTCAGCAAACAATCGATTGCGCCTTCTTTAGTAAGTTAACTAACGTTAGTCACAAGTTTACGGTAAAATGCAGTTGGGTTGTCGAGGTCAGAACACTATATAAGCTGTGAATTAAATAAACTTCTTATAAATAATATTGTCATTTTTAGGGTGTTAAATGTGTGGATTTTGGGTTGGGTGTGTGGATTTTGTGAAGGTGTGAAGCATTTTTGATTAAAGGGGTGGTTCGGGATTTTTGACATCGGACCTCATTTTTAAGTCAGCCTGGTTGTTATTCATCAGTGGAGACATTTTTAAAAAAAAATTATCCAGTCCTTATATTTGGATAGTTAGCCGATGCTAGGCTAGCGCGAGTCAAGGGTAGATGTTAGCCAGCCATTAAAAAACGTTTTACCCACTCCACAGTGCACCAAACGCAAATCAATTATAACACTAGACTATCGATGCAAATGTCCGTTGAGAGAATAATGTTAGAAATCAAACTTACCTTTCATCTCAATGATCCAAAAGGAACTAGTTTCTCAGCAGCTGCGGAATTTTACTTTGCTCCAGTTAGTAATGCGGCAAAAAGTAAACACAGAAAAGAAGCGCACTACAGTGTGTGCAGCATAGATATCATATAAAGGCTAGATGTCTCGTCCGCGCTGCTGGCCAATGGAGCTCGACATCCGCACACGGCGGCCATCTTACGACAGGATGCTCGCTCACTCATAACATGGTGCATGTACTTTTAAATAACCATAACTTGCTCAATTTTCAACCGATTTTCAAACGGTTTGGTTTGTTATAAACGTCAGAGATGTAGCTATTATACTGCATACATATGAATAATTATGTTCAAAATGTTTAAGCACTCAGAATTATAGCCACGTTAATAACGTTTGTAAGAAACCAAACCGTTTGTAAATCCGTCCAGATTTCAGCAAGTTACGAGCATTTTAGTTGGCGTATGTCACTCACCTTCCGTCCACAGCAGCAGGGAGCAGCAGCGCAGTCTCCTGACCTAAGATGGCCGCCAAGTGACGACACAGCTGACTCCGCCTTGAGCCATCTAGCCTTTCTATACATGTCTATGGTGTGCAGTACATGTGTGTACCGGCTCACTCGGTTGCCTAGGTAATCAATATCACTCCGCTGCTGCTGTAGACAAGGCTTATGATTACAGGGAACAAATTATAACTAATGCAATGTGATGAAAGGTAAGTTTGATTTCTAACATTATTCTCTCAACGGACATTTGCATCGATAGTCTAGTGTTATAATTGATTTGCGTTTGGTGCACTGTGGAGTGGGTAAAACGGTTTTTAATGGCTGGCTAACATCTACCCTTGACTCGCGCTAGCCTAGCATCGGCTAACTATCCAAATATAAGGACTGGATAATTTTTAAAAAAAAAAATGTCTCCACTGATGAATAACAACCAGGCTGACTTAAAAATGAGGTCCGATGTCAAAAATCCCGAACCACCCTTTTAATATTTAATATAATAAAATTCTGTGTAACTAATTATTAACGAAGGAATTATTTTGGGATTGGCATTTAAAGACATTCTGAACTCTATTGGAGTTAGACAACACGTGTCAAGACCTACTCATTGTCGTAAAGAGAGCTGACCGCGCATGCTCCACTTCCATGCAGCTCACACAGGACCTGAACCGCTTATTCAGTTCAAACAAACACCAAATAGGACGAACAGTAACAGAGAGTGCTTGCTGAAGACACAGAAGCTATGCTTTGGGTATACTTTTTAGCTTCCGCAGTACACCGTCACATGTCACTGGGTGACGTTGCAGAATTCAGGATTGGAATAGTTGCACATGTGCTTCAGATGCAATCACGTATTGTGATGCTTCAGATGCACTCTGTATTGTGTATAGTTCACCCAAAATGAAAATACTGTGTGAGAAAAATTCAGGTTTACAGTTTTAGTGTCAGAACTACATTAAACCACTATAGAAATGTTGAATATATAATATACAATAATGCAATGGGGGAATATTTATGGGTCCTGATAATGCCAAATGTCTTTTGTTACCAGTAAAAAGTGGCCTACATTATTTTAAATAAATCTAGTCAGTGACTGAGCAACCGTATTTGTCTAAAATAATTCTGTATTTTCAGCTTCAGAATCATGAATATTTTTATTCTGGTGTCACCATTGTCCTGTGCATTGGGTTACCAGCACCAAGTCCAAGCCTATTCATTTCCACCCCCAATACATTTTAGCATTTTAATCAACAGTCAATTTTTTTGTTAACCTTTTACCATATGTCTTGGAGTATCGCAATAATATCGTATCTATTTCAGTATTGTGATATGTATCGAATCATGACATGAGGGTATCGTTATACCCCTACTTCTTTGCAAACTTTTAGTCAACTTGTTCCCGGGTGCAAGAATTCAACGAGTAAACCGGGAGTGGGTTACTTTTGGTTTCCAGTGAAGGATCCAGTGCGTTGTAGGCAGTGGCTAAAGGCTGCAAAGAATCGTAAATATGAAGAGAACATCGTGACGATCAGTCTGAAATACCTCTGTGTTTTGTAGTCAACATTTCAAACTGGGTGACCACGAAAACTGTGTTTTAGGCCAAAAGGAGGGGAAAACTGAAAGGATCTGCCATTCTTGTCAGTTTCGTCCAATCCCTTGAAGCAAAACGTTGTTGCCATCACGTACAGGTAAGAAAGCTGTTGCAAAATTATTCAATTTTTACAATAATGCTGTTTAAAGAGTCGACATAGGCCTAGTACAATACTGTTTTCATTGATAAACATACCCTTACAATAACTGTTCTGTTATAACCCTTTGTCGATCCGACTGTCTGTGTTCGGGGATATGAATGCGGAAGTATAATCTTTCCATGAAAGCAGTGGAGAATTCAAAAGTCTGCCGGATGATGCGTTTTGCATAATCCAGCGGATTTTTGGTGACAAATAAATGTGAATTTCTTGGTCCAGTTAGCATGGAGAATGAGCAAACATTGTTCATTTACATATATACCGTCATTGTAACAATATAAAGGGGCCCAGACAACATTTGTATATGGGGCCCAAATGGGTCTGAAATGGGCTGAAAAATAGGCCCCATTTAGGATTGTCCGCTAGTTCCATAATGGCTCCATGTTAATTGCCCAGATGGATTTCATGTAGGATTGCTCTTGAGGGACCCAAGTGGGCAACATGCACAAGACCCATCTCGGTCCCAGCTTGGGTTGAAAATCTGAAAATCAGTTGTTGCATTGTGAATTTTTCTACAGATGTGTTTTTAAATGTCTTGAAAGTCTCTGGATGCTTTAAGGAATTACAAAATCAGCATGTCAATTAAGGTGCACAGCTGTTCACAGTAACAGAGATGGAAAGTGGAAATCACTTGTGCCACATACTGCAGTATATAATCATTCATAATAGGCCTAGTATGATTCTAAAGAACATTGCATGTCAAGTGAATGCATAACGTTACATTTTACTACAGGGTTTTTGTGTGTGTGTGTGTGTGTGTGTGTGTGTGTGTGTGTGTGTGTGTGTGTGTGTGTGTGTGTGTGTGTGTGAAAATAAAAAGCACAGTTAATTTACACAGTTATCATAATTCTATTTTTCCAACGGCATTAAAAGAAATTTTGCTGGACTTTACTTATCCTATATCACAGATTATGAAATTAGATATGAGATTATGGTTAAACGGTTATGAGAACAGAACATTATTTGATCCTTTAAAATAGTTATTTCAAACAGAAAAAAACACCCTAGCCAAATCCATGACGTATTTCAGAGGAATTCAATAAAATTAAAGTTGTTTAGAACAGAGGACATAAAACAATTTCTTGAAAACTTGCAATACATGGTAGTGTCCACTAGGTGGTGACCTTAAAACACCAATGAGCAAATATAACAGTGTGTCTTATGCCTCAAAATATTAAAACTGCTGATAAATATAAGTAATCACAAAATATACAAATAAATGAACATTTAAAAAAAAAAAGTATATTACTCCATAATGTAGAAATAAAAAAAAAAAAAAAAAAAAAAAAAAAAAAGATAAAACAGAGATCCATATTTCCCATGACAGCACAATAAAAGATTCCAGAAAGAGCAGGAAGTTAGATCATGCTGCTGTGTTCCCACAGGCTGATATTGTATATCAGAAAGATTGATTGACACAGTGATGATGATCGTACAGGTGAGGGCAGACCTAAAGCAGAAAGCTGTCATGTAGATTGAGCTGGCAAGAGAAGATAGGGTCGATTTAGGTGGACAGGAGGCCAGACAAATCCAGTTTTCACCTCGGTGCACATGACTTATGAACTGGAAGAGCAAAATCAACAGGCAAAAAGTTGAATCCATGCAAGATAGACAGACAGACAGACAGACAGACAGACAGACAGACTGATAGATAGATAGATGGATAGATAGATAGATAGATAGATAGATAGATAGATAGATAGATAGATAGATAGATAGATAGATAGATAGATAGATAGATTTTAATAAAACATTAAATTAATTCAACAACACCTCTACACAAAAGATTCAAAAAGGATTTTATAGCCTTGATTTGATAGGAGAACCTTTTTAATTTCCTATTATGCTGAGAGCTCCATTAAGTTTCTCAAATTATAAAAATAACATTGTATCACACACTGATCCTTTGATTCAATACCTTAATAATTATTCCAGGTTCGTTCAGTCAAGCTTAGGAGCCTCTTTACCATGCAAGTCTGAATGAAGACACCACACATCACTTGGCAGCCCAAGACTGTCGATATGTTCTGCCAGTAGTGTGTATTTCCTTCTCCAGGGGCCTTCACAGTCTCCTATTAAAAACATAATTGAATTGTCTGACAAATGCAACTGCAGAGAAGAGCTATCATACATATCATAACTCTAATATCTCTTACATAACTCTTATACCTCAAAATAAAACCCTATGCCTAAAAATGACGCATTATGATGTTATAGGCCTATATAGGCTAGGCAAAACGGACGGCATTTTTGATAACTTTTTGTGGCTTTATTTTATAGAAAAGTGGAAAGTAAGGGTGAGAAAGAGACCAAGGGATCTATCGGGATATGACCCATGTCAGACTCGAATATGGGTCCCCATGAGCCAGTAGGTTTTTTTTTCTGCGCATGAGCACTGCACCAAAGCTCTGATATGGACCTTGTTTCAAAAAGGACAATATTTCATGTCAAATAGCTTTTTACAGTTTTCAAAGTAAATTGTGCTTTCTTAATGCGAAAGATGGCAATCGATTACACTAACATACTAATTGTAAATGACACTTACTGGCAACTTGGCTTTGTGTATGGATAAGTGTATTTTCCAAGCGAGTGTGCACCATGTCACACACACACACACACACACACACACACACACACACACACACACACACAAAAGACAGCTGGCAAATGAAGCTGCCAAGAAATGGCACATCACTTATGTCAACAATTCTGAAATATACAATAATAAACCACAGTTATGTCTACTCTATCATACACACTACTCACATTTCCATGACAAAAGGAGTTCATCAGGAAATGGCTTATTTCAGTAATGCTGAATCGTTATATTATTTATCCATGCACATGGAATATATGTGCCCTCATAATCTTTTTTATCTAAATATCTCTGACGATGTGTTTACTGGTGTGAGGGCGGGACAATCTGTCACTCACATGACATTACAGCAATAGCAAACCACAACGATCCAATCAATTCCTGATGGAAATCAAATCCCACCCTACATTTTTTTCTTGTTCGAGAAGCTGTTTCACTTGGATATACTTCACAATAGGGAAGAAAAGGCTATCTCAACTTCCATTTTATGTCGACGTAAAGAATAATGGTTCTAAACAGCTTGTAACAACAGAAGAACCAAATCCAAAAAGGATGATAAATAGAATACTAAATTATAAGTTTCCATAAAGAACCAAAGTGCTAGACAGAACCTTAATGGTGTTATGAAGAACCTTTTTTAAACACACACACACACACACACACACACACACACACACACACACATATAAATATATTTGGCATTAAACGTGAAATAAAACACAAAATAGAAACACTAAACAGATGTAATGAAGGCCAAGTTCCTGAGATCCTCTATGTCTATACTGTACGTCCATCATTATGAGTGTATTGTGATGTAATTGAGTGGCAGTTTCTCTCTAGACGATGAGGTTGTGAGGTGTGACAAGATCTGTCTGGCTAGAAATAGACAAGTTTACAGTTACATTTTGTCTGTTCCACTTGTTTATGAAGGTAGCCATTGTGAATGGACAGTATGTAACAAGGAAAAAGTAATGTCGTGGGATAGCTTTAATGTTTTTGTGACTGGACGTGTTTATGCATAAACCCAAGTAATAATTGAAAACTATAACAAAATGGATCATAAATTTAATTTCTCTTTTACTTACTTGCTAAACGGAGAACTATCCTCAACTGACCAGAGCTGTTCACAATTACATGTTCTGTTTAAAAACTATATAAAAAAAAGGACAGTGTGATTAGGAAACCATGTTACAATTCCAAAGTTGAAGAAGGATCTAGTACATGTTAAAAGTATTTTGACAGTCTGTGTGGATGGATGGTTGAGCTCCAGAAAATCAATAAAGAAGTGGCTTTGAATTTTCTTTGACACTTACAGATTTAAACAACAAAAGGGCGGGAAGTAAGAACCCTAAACTCTAACACAAACCATTCTATCATAAAAGGGTTATTTAATGTGAAATTGTTCTAAATAGAACTAAAGGGAACCTTTAAAGAACCATTTTTTTCAATGTTGTTCATTTTTATTTTTACTGAAGTAAAAAAAATAAAGAAATCTTATATTTGAGTTCCTGATTCATTTACTTCAATTGCAGATATGTCACATTATGGAGTCAGGCTTATTTTCTGAAGATAATGGGTCACATTATGTCAGAGGTGGCTGTGAACAATCCCCCGTGGGGCAGTGCACAAAATGCAGATGAAAAGCTTGATGAGAAGGTGAAAGGCTTGTGCTCTTTTGAATGTATTGAGTTATCAGCTGCTTCTCTGTGTGTAAGTGTGCTAAGAATGGATTGCTCTCTCACGAAGGGCTTAAAGCAGCGGGAGGAGAGTACTTCAGTATGATGATGCTTTTTTTATGAGAGCAGTAAAGCTAATGACAAGATCCTGCCTGAATGACTTCACGAGGCCTACGGCATGACTTCCCACACAGCAACACAGTGTCGGCCCAGATCCGGCCCACATCTGGTATGTGTGGAATCCATATATGTGGCCCGGATCTGGGCCGACACTGTGTTGCTGTCTGGGTTAGCATCTCACGATTGCTTGCTTATTTAAAGGGTTAGTTCACCCAAAAATGAAAATTCTGTCAGTAATTACTCACCCTCATGTTGTTCCAACCGCGTAAGACTTTCGTTCATCTTCGGAACACAATTTAAGATATTTTTGATGAAATCTGAGAGCTGGATCAGTCCTCCTGCAGGCTTATGGACACGTTAACTTGCTGGCCCGAAAATGTATTAAAGACATTGTTAATATAGTCCAAGTGACTCCAGTGGCTCAATCTTAAGTTTATAAAGCGACAAGAATACTTTTTGTGTGCAAAAAAAAATAAAAAAAAATAACGACTTTATTCCACTTTTCCTTTCCTTCTCTCTGGACCTCGAGTCTTTTTACGTAGTGTTTAAGCGTAGCGCGTCTGTGTTGCACGTCACCACGTAGGCTCACTATTGGGCGACTCTGGTCATGTGTGATACGTGGTGACGTGAAACACAGACGCGCTACGCTTAAACACTACGTTAAAAAAACTCGAGGTCCAGAGAGAAGGAAATGAAAAGTGGAATAAAGTCGTTATTTTTGTTTGTTTTTGCACACAAAAAGTATTCTCGTCGCTTTATAAACTTAAGATTGAGCCACTGGAGTCACTTGGACTATATTAACAATGTCTTTAATACATTTTCTGGACCAGCAAGTTAAGGTGTCCATAAGCCTGTGGAGGAGTGATCCAGCTCTCAGATTTCATCAAAAATATCTTAATTTGTGTTCTGAAGATGAACGAAAGTCTTACGGGGTTGGAACAACATGAGGGTGAGTAATTACTGACAGAATTTTCATTTTTGGGTGAACTAACCCTTTAATGACTGAGAGAAAGCCTTGTTAACTCATCAGGCGAATCCTTATTTGCTTTGAGCAGAGATTATTGGGAGAATAAACGCATCAAAACTTGTTTGTTTATCAGGAAAATTATCATTAATCATTTTTTTTCCCAAAAAATCCATGATATATTGCATTTTTATACTGCGTTGAGGTGTAGGAATTACAAAAGGTCATTTGAGTACTTATGGTTGTTAATGTCATACTTATGGTATGGTGTATTAGGAAATCATGTGTTAGAAAAATCAAGAGTTGGCTACTCTTGATATAACATTACATTTACATTTTTCCACTATGAAGAGTGTAGGTAAAAGGGAGAAAAAAGTACATACAAACAGTAAGAAAGAAGTCTATGATGCTTATCATCATTCAGGTAGACTAGTGCAAAAGACACGAACTAATGAATAACATGCCGCAACAACAAGCAACAGCTGGTTCTGGACTTCATCCTTGTGTTGACACGATAAAGCAGCTGTCAGTCTGCCGTTCAGCAGCACTCTGCTTACGGCCCTGAGTGATCCAAGTAGACATTCACTGATGGGCAGCAAGGCATGTTGAGGGAGTCCCTGTCAGCCTGATGTTCTTTTAACCGCACACATAAACTCCCCCTGACAGCAGCACCCAGCGAACTTGCATAGGCTTCATCGCAGGGGGTCTGTTACGCTCCGGGACTGAGCTGCCCTTTTAACCTGATCTCAGCTCCCCGTTCTTACATTTTACCCTTAGTAATCACAGGAGAAACATCTAAATTGTCCCTGCCTGGAACATATGAAAGGTTGAGTTTTATGTCACATTTAACATCAAAGCATGTGTGAATATATTGTAAATATATCAGCTTATGCTTGGCAAGAATCAACCTTGACTGTAAGAAGTATCAGGTTCTGATGATCCATAATACTTTAATTCATTGCTTTGATGTTCCTCTAACTCAACAGCAAGAGATCAATTCATATATTAAACATGACTTCATTTGAATGACTCTGGAGTAAGTACTTATATATTGACTACGAATAAATCTTAGCAAACTGGCAAGCCACCCTAAAGGTTCTGGTTTATTTTAGCTATGGGAGATGTAGTTTGCACTGTGAAAGCCCCTGTACAAGTGCCAAAATAACTTCCTATTACATTGGCCTGATGCAGTTAGCAGCCTTTTAGCAGATACTTTTTATCCAAAGCAGCTTCAATCATGCAATCCATTACTCATGTAGAATGCAGCTTTCAGGTATTGTTTCATTTTGAACACGACCCAATAAGAACTCAAATGATCCATGCTTGGTTTATAAGTCATGTTTATCCATTACACAACTAGGCCAAGACCTACATGGCCAATGAATAAACTCAATTGGTTGAAAAATCCTGCATGTATAGGTTGCAGATATGTGCCTCGTGTAAATAACATATAAAAAGGAGTGGTCTTGGTTTAAGGAGGAGCATCAGTACCGGGCAATGACATATAAGGCTTTAAATAGCAAAGCAAGGATGAAAATAATGTCATTGTCGGATTTTGTTACAGAACTGCAGACAAATAGGGTCTTTTTTCTCCAATGACAAGTTCAAGTTACAGTTAAATAACCTCTCAAGTGAGAGAAGATATTTAATTGTCAAAGATTACAGGAAATGGTTTCAAACTAGTTCCTGTAAGAATTATTCTAGAACTAAAAGCTGTAGTTAATTGTGAGTTTGCTTTCATAGGTGGTAATGGTGTCTTAATGTAAATTTAAATGATATAAATATAAAAATGACTGGGTGATTGTATTTCATCTCTCTTATCACACAGCTACTCAACATTTTAAACTTCTTCTAATAAAAAATAGTTTGTTACAATGTACAAAACAGTCTAGCAGCAAGATGAACACAGCTGTAGTATTACAGTAATATTACTGTAGTTGACATTTGAAGTGGATCAAAACCTTTCATCAAAGTTATACATGAATTTTGAACAATAGCCGTTCTTGTCTCAGGACAACTTGATGAACTTTTCTGATCCACTTCAAATGTAATAATACTGAAGTCGCCTGAGGTTATTTTCACTACAAACTGAGACGCAAGATTAAAAACATATACAGACATGATTATTTCTCCTGCAAGTGTACATTTTTTAAATCAAGTGATTCCACCATATTTGCAGGATGGCTGCGCCACGGAGGCGAACCAAGGGGAATGCCGAACCACTTATATCCCAGAAATCAACAATAATGCATCACTACATTTAAAGTAGGTATTAATTATTTTCTGCTGTTACAACTTATGAAGCTGCAATTAATTGCAGTATATTTGTAATATATATGTTATATATTACCATTAATATATGGTAATGAATAGCAATAAATGTGCATATGCAGTCGCACCTGTCTTATGAATCTGGACTTTTTTTTCTCTTGATCCAAGCCTGATGGAGGCTTCAATTTTGAGAGTCTAACTTTATTTGCTGCACTCTCTGGCCACTGGCCTACACTATTACTGCAGTCTCTATATTTAGTTAGGATTTTTTCGATTAGTCCGCGCTAAAAGCTGTGGATTTGATTTCAAACTCTTTTTATTAGGTTTACCTAACGAGGACAGTTAGACCACAGAGCAGATACACTCTCCTGGATCTCCTGTAAATAATATTACATCTGTCTGCTCAGGAAGCCAGAGAAACTCAAAATGTTATTCACACTGCTCTGCTGTCAAAATAACATGGGTCTGAAGCATCACAATCCATTCTTCATCCAATACAGTGGCCTAATGCAAGGTATACAAGATAGGTGAAGACAATCAACAACTTGAGTAAACAAAAACAATCTCATCTCCAGTTTTAACACTAAAAAACACCCTGAAATTAGAATATCATATATTTTTTTACTTTGCTTGTCAGGCACCTGATTTCGATTAAAGTAACAATCTACCAAGTATCACGTGTTATTAAGAATTTTTTTTTTTTACTTTAAACTGGGAAAAAATTCTCCGCTATTTAAAGGAGACTTATTTCCCAAATATTCATGTCTAATTCCCATACATAAATGTGTATTATTGATTATACTATGGGTGCTTTAATTAGGATTTTTTATTTTATTTGTTCCTAGCCCTTTTGGTTATTGTCATTTATATGCCGCATGTAAGTTTGATTCTGTCACCAAATCATGACACAGGTTCAGTAAAAATTAATAAACAGAATGAAGGTTCTGTTGGAAAATCTTTCCATCTTTGTTTAACTTTCTAATAATCTCTGTCGGTTGTAGCCTACTTGATAAGTTATTATAGTTTTCTTCATCAGTAATTAAATTAAAACTTATCACTAAAGTTTAAAACTTTGACACCATCATGATGCCCAAGACATTTTTAAGACAAAAAAATGTTTAATGTGTTTAAATGTAGGCTATTTACAGTGCATGCTAGCTGGTTTCTGACTAATCATTAACTGGTTTTGATGGTAAAAATCTATCTGGTTGAGCACATCTACTATGATCATCTTTATAATCTTAAGTATGAACAGTACCTGGTTTGTTAGAGACCTATCAGCTTTAATTCCAGCAGGGGTCATTAAGAAAGTATTAGGCTAAATTAATTAATTTATAAAACATAAATGGTATTTCTGAAACAATAATATTTCCATTAAAATTACACAGTTGGCATACTTTTATTTCATCTTCTTCATAATATTGTCATTATTACGTTGACAAATAGAGCAATATTTGTTGAGGACTCAAGCGCGCTTGAGGACTCAAGTCCACTTGAATGATATCAGTGCTGTGCGCGCGGGATGTCAGGGGTGAGTGATGGTGTCGCGCGCAGCTCCCGTGTGTAATCTCATTCGATCACAAGCTCTCGCGCTCAGGTGGGGGACTCTTGGTTAATCCTGAAGCTCTTACTCCCACCAGCAGGGAAATCAACCACAGCAGCATGCTGCGGTCCCCCGCACACACTCTTTTGACCGCACGTCGAGCATAATAATTTAAAAAAAACTATTCTTACTACTTTTTACCTTTGGAAAAACTCGCAAAAGCCATTTCTTACTTAGTCTATTAGTACTTCTGCAGTTTGCCAAGTCACCGGACCACCGAAGATGCCGCACCAAGAGCAAGTGATCGCTCACGGGAACCTCTGCGCCCCGGGTCCTCCAAACAACGCCGGGTACAACAGCAACCCGGTGCCCGTTATCATTCAGACAGAATCCCGCGATAAATGGAGCAAAAAAATGGATTTTCTTTTATCGGTAATTGGGTTTGCGGTAGACCTCGGAAATGTTTGGAGATTTCCATATATCTGCTATCAAAACGGCGGAGGTAAGGTTTTTACTTTATGAAAAGTTTGTATTTATACTTTAATTAAATGTCAGTTACATTATGCAGTAGGCTACTAATAAGTCACAAAAACATTAAATTGTGTCTAATGACAAGTAAAACATTGATTAAGTGCAGGTGTCAGTCTTATTGGGCGAGTGAACTGTCCACGGTGCTGAAATTTATTTTTGTGTGTTCATTTTAAGCATTTTACAAAACCTCTTAGCTTCCAAATAAGCAACAGAAACTGTTTTCTGAACATTTCTTACACTAAACATTTTCAGCCTGCTAAAATTGAAAGGTTAGGTTTCTAAAATGTAAGCAAAATCAAAGTGATGTCAACGCCACAACCTCTCATCCACTTTGAAACCCCCCCTCATTAAAATCGAGTCGAAATTAAATTTGTTAAAAGTGTTGTTTCCATCCATCATCATCATTAATGATTTATTTTACAGTGTAGGGAGAAAACAAACCCAATATTTTTAATAAGCTATCTGAAAGCAACATAAGATATAATATTTGATCTAATAGCCTTTATTTGTAATAAAAATTATGTAACAAACTTAAAAGTAGAAAGTTGGGGGAAAATGTTGTTGTTTTTTACTCACTTTCATGGTTTCCAAACCATGTTTCTACCAGATATCCATTCATACAGTGCATTCTATACGATACAGACTGACCAGATTCAATAAAGATGTGTTTTTTGTTTCTATTATAAGTTCTATTATAATTCTGTTTATATAAACTTCTACCTCAGTACACCTGTGAAGCAGATACTGCCAGCTGCAGTCATCAATCATGCAAAAGTTATTCATGATTTAATCTGTGCAGAAACTGAGATCAATAAGTGTCAGACCACAAATGTACCGGTATAAACATATAGTTCCTCTACCCATTTTTCTTTTTAAAAGTAGCCTATTATATGAAATGGAACAGGCTTCATCGACATACAGAACAACATTTAGTTAAAGGAATGTTTTAAGTATACTTGTTTTTAATACGCTTGTTTAAAGTCTGCAAATTCCCCCTTGTTGATCTCACTTATTGTTGTGAAGGAAAAAAGACCTGTTCTAATTCTGTTCTTCAGGTGCATTTCTCATTCCTTATGTCCTGATGGCTATATTCGGTGGGGTGCCACTTTTCTACATGGAGTTAGCTCTGGGACAGTTCCACAGAACAGGTGCCATATCCATATGGAAACATATTTGCCCTATTTTTAAAGGTAAGATACATATAATCTAATTCTGTCTCATATACGATATTGCAATTTTTTGCAAGTCTGGATGGATATGAAACAAAACACTGAGATCATTTCCCCTTCTCTGTCAGGTATTGGTTTCGCCATCTGCATCATTGCACTGTATGTGTCCTTCTACTATAACACCATCATCGCCTGGGCTCTGTTCTACTTCTACTCCTCCTTCAGCAGCACTCTGCCCTGGACCAGCTGCGATAATGAATGGAACACAGAAAACTGCACGAACTACTTTGGAAAAGACAATGTGACCTGGACAAACTATTCACGCTCACCTGCCGAGGAGTTTTACACGTAAGTGCACGTAAGTGTCTGCACTGAAAGGGAGCAAAAAATGACAGAGAAAGAAGCAGGAGAGGGAAAGAAAATGAGGGATAGATGTAGCAAAAAGAAATGACGGGGGGAAAAACAGCATTATAGATGAAAATGTTGCAAATGTAGACTACTATAAATCATAGTGGAAAAGGTGGAACAGCATATACATATATATATATGAAGAGTTCAGATGCAAAAGCCTCTAAGTGCCATCTGAAATTTTCTTCTAGAATGATATTTTTTATCAAGCTTGTATATTTAAATTCAGTAATTTCACTTAAATGGCAATGCAAATTACCTATTAATTGTCATTTAAGTGAAATTACTGAACTTAAATATACAAGCTTGATAAAAATGATAATTCTATAAGAAGATTTCAGATGGCACTTAGAGGCTTTTGCATCTGAACTCTTCATATATATACACACACACACAGTGCTGAGTAGATTACTACAAATCGAAGCCCATTACTGAATACAAATTACATGATGAAAATTGAAGTTAGTAATGTAATCTACTACATTACACATTTTAGGTAATATAATCGGACTTTGATTACTTTTAGATTACTTTCGGCCTTAACTTGTTTATTAGATTTTGATTGGATAATCTTGTACTATAGTGATATAAAATACAAAGAGAACAAAAACGTATGTTGAACATTGTCATCAACAAAAGTGCATTAAACATTATGTCATGGTTTTCCAAACAAGGGTTTGCAAGTTGCTGAAAATGTAATTATTAATTAAACCATAAAAATGTAAACTTTAAAAATAAAAACAATCAAAATAAAACACAAAAAGAATGTACATAAGCAACTGCCTCAAAAAATAAGAATGAGTGAGAATCAATAAATTATGAATGATTTACTGCCATTTTGTGAATATTAAGTACCGGTAATCATGTAATCAATAAAAATGTAATTACAATTATATGATTTTTTTGAATCTGATTACGTAATCCAGATTACATATTATCAGTTACTACCCAGCACTGTCACCAGAGTGAATCTCATAAGAGTTTTGCAACATTTTTTTTCATCTTTTCCTCATTTGGTTTAACAAATCCACTGCTCTGCAAACACAGTTTTTTTTTTAGTTGAGTGTATAATGGTTGATTTAGCATAATTAACTCTCATGTTTTATATTGTGTCAACATTTATTTCTTATATTTCAGAACCTTTTTATAGTGCAGTGTATATTTTAGTAAACTGTACTGAAGTATTGAATGCATCTGCTTTGTGGTCCAGGTCACTGAGAGCATAATAATGAATATTTTCAGACTGCACCTTTATAAATCCATCTTAAAACAGGAGGAATGTCCTGGCAGTTCATGAATCATCTGGGATTGGGAATGTGGGATACATTCGCTGGCAGCTCATGCTCTGTCTCTTCCTCATCTTCACCATTGTCTACTTCAGCCTGTGGAAAGGAGTCAAGACTTCAGGAAAGGTCCTTCCGGAGTCCTTAAAAACGAAATGAAGTGTGTTTTATTGCACATTCCACATCCTCTCATCCATGTCTCTCACAGGTAGTATGGGTGACTGCCACCCTCCCGTATGTAGTGCTGTTGATTCTTATGATCCGTGGTGCCACTTTGCCCGGAGCGTGGAAAGGAGTGGTGTTCTACCTCAATCCCAAATGGGAGAAACTGCAGGAGACCAGCGTGAGTGCTTTCTCTCTTTTCCCTTTGTGTCTAACACTGATTTATTGTTATATTCGTTTGTGTTGTTTCTAGACATCCTTCACTTATATGTTCCCTTTTAAATCTGCTGCCATAATCTTTTGAAGGCAAAATGCATGTTTATTAAAAAGTAATAAAAAAGGACCTCAGGCATTTGGTCATGAAACTCATGAATCACTAGTAGCTGAGCTGACTTCATAAAGGGCATATTTCTTCATAAATTTCATAAAGTCAATAAATCAATGAAATGATACATAAATTAATATTTGATATATACATAAAGTGTCAATGTAAACTGCATCTCCATATTTCTTTCCCTGTGATGTTTGCTGTATAAGCCCAGTACTCTTTGCAAGGTGATGCAGCGCTGCAGAGAACCGTGATGAGAAGCAAAAAATAAAGCACTAGGGGCTAATGAGATGCGTAATTGGTTTAGAATTTTTTTCCATCATGAAAGGCTCTCATACTCATTGAGACACGTTCATGCACACACACACATTTCTCTTCACACAAATCTTCAGATGTGAGCAAGCACCGCATATTCCCTATATACTGTTATGTCAACGTCCTAAATTGAAACATAGGGAATTTTCTAAATTATTAGTATAAGATTATTCAAATTTTTACTTACATACTGTGATCAATTTATTGAGCCATTTTCTTGTTTTTGTTTCTACGGAAGCCACACCTCATTTACTGTGTCTAATGTTTTGTAGGTATGGGTGGATGCAGCTGCGCAGATCTTCTTCTCTCTTGGTCCTGGTTTTGGCGTCCTGCTTGCCCTATCCAGCTACAATCCTTTCAACAATAACTGCTACAGGTACAGACATAACCTTCATTCTCATTACGTTGATCTACTGGAATTTTCAACCACTTCTATTCATCAGCATTTGCAACGAGTTCTTAAAGGGATAGTTCACTTTGAAATTAAATTTTGATATGTTTTAGCTTACCTCAAGGGCATCCAAGATGTAGGTGTCTTTTTTTCCGCAGTAGTTTCAATTTTGATATTTTTAGGTCAAACCGTTCTTGCCTGACAGTCATAACATGCAGGTCTATGGTCACCCCCTCAAAGAGCATGCACAGAGTCCAAATTAAAACAATTCCCCATCGTCCAAATTAAACAATTCCCCATCGTAAGTACACATTGATGGCCTAAGACACGAAACGAGCGGTTTGTGTGAGAAAACGAACAGTATTTATATCGTTTTTACCTCTTGTAACACAGCCACGTCCAAGTGATCGGGTGTGTGACGTGTGCGCAGACTGGTGCATAGATATATACACTAGATGTCGCCTTGGCTACGGCAGTTCATTGGAACGAATGTCTTTAATGCGGCGTCTTGTCTATATATGTCTATGCACCAGTCTGCGCACATGTCACACAGCAGGAAGCGCCCGCGCCCTCAGATCACTTGGACGTGGCTGTGTTATAAGAGGTAAAAACGATATGAATACTGTTCGTTTTCTCACACAAACTGCTCGTTTCGTGTCTTAGGCCATCAATGTGTACTTACGATGGGGAATTGTTTAATTTGGACGATGTGGAATTGTTTTAATTTGGACTCTGTGCATGCTCTTTGAGACAGTGACCATAGACCTGCATGTTATGACTGTCAGACAAGAACGGTTTGACCTAAAAATATCAAAATTTAAACTACTGCGGAAAAAAAGACACCTACATCTTGGATGCCCTTGAGGTAAGCTAAAACATACCAAAATTTAATTTCAAAATGAACTATCCCTTTAATGTTTGTTTTCAAGATATTACGAATAATATCTACTCTTTGCTTGAGTTAATACATGAATCGTGAATTAATTCTTTGTAATTCTTAAAACACACACTACCGTTCAAAAGTGTGGGGTTGGTGAGATTTTTTTTATGTTTTTGAAAGAATGATGCTAATTGCTCACCAAGACTGTTTTTCTGTTCAAAAATACTGTTTACAAAAGTGTTTATTACATTTTAAATGAACATTTGATTCTATTTTAATATATTTTAAAATGTAATTTATTTCTGTGATGGGAAAGCTACATTTTCAGCATCATTACTCCAGTCTTCATGTCACATGATCCTTCAGAAATCATTCTAATATGCTGATGTGGTGCATTTCTTCTTATTATAAATGTTGAAAACAGTTGTGCAGCTTAATATTTTGGGGAAACAGTGATACTTTTTTTCAAAGTTATTTGATGAATAGAAAGTTCAAAAGAACAGCATTAATTTGAAATAGAAATCTTTTGTAACATTATAAATCTTTACTGTCACTTTTGATCAGTTTAATGCATCATTGCTGAATAAAAGTATTAATTTCTTTGAAAACATTGGTAGCCTGTCCTTGCTACACATGTTACATGTTACTGTAGTAATAGCTATAAATTATGCATAATTTCATGCAACTAACCCTAAACCAAACCCCAATCTTAACCCTAACCCTAACCCTATAGTAAGTGCATGTTGTTAAATATTATTACACAGTACTTAAATGCATAATACAAAAAAATTGTACTGACCCCAAACATTTGGTTCAGTGATACACTGTTGTGTATTAGTAACAAAACAGACCTGCCAATTCTGACCAATATGATTCCCGCTCACTCTTAATTCTGATTCTATCTATAGCTTAACCATTCATTTGCATTTGGCTCTGTGTCCTCTAACTGAGGAGAAATGCCATCAAAATGAACTGGGCTCTGATGAATCACATGATGAACTGAAACAAATACCTTGCCTCATGGCTAAATGATATAAAAACAAGATTAGACCTGAGAATTAAGGCCAGTTTGAAAAGATGAATGGGCAGCATAGTTGAGTCAGGGGAAATTGAATTGCGTACTACTGTAAGACTGTGAGGAGGCAGGTGGGCAATCTAAAGGGATCAAGTCATATAAGGACAAGAATATCATGTAGACTTGGGCCAATAAGCAACCACCCAGAGCAACTGCATAGCAACTCCATAGAAACCACCCATAATGAGTTTTGCACAGTCAAGCAAGAAAATGTAAAAATCAGTTATTTATGTGTTTTGTACAGAGATGCTATTGTAACCAGTCTGGTGAACTGCCTGACAAGTTTTGTGTCAGGATTTGTTATTTTCACTGTCCTGGGATATATGGCTGAACAGAGAAATGTAAACGTTGAGGACGTAGCCAGGGACAAAGGTGAGCTTCCCCTTTTGCTTATCTTAATAGTGTAGTTAAATTATTGTGGCTTTCAAATTTGTAAGTGGCTTTCAGCCCTACAAATAAAGCTTCTCTACATTTACTTCAAGTCTATCTTTCGACTTTCTCCACCTCCTCTAGGACCGAGTCTCCTCTTCATTACATATCCAGAAGCCATTGCAAACATGGTTGGGTCGACCTTCTTTGCCATCATCTTCTTTGTGATGATGATTACTCTTGGATTAGACAGCACTGTATGTATATACACCTATACCTGTAAATGTGCACAAAATATGCATGTGCAGTCAGCAGAAGTATATAATTGATCAATTATATAGATATAAAAAAAAGAAAAACAGACAGAAATACCAGTGCTTCCGAGGTCGCAACAGAATAGCGTTAAAGTTTTAGGTAAAATGCTCAATTTAATGCACTTACTACATTAGCCGTGTCCCTATTCAGAGGCTGCATCCTTCGAAGGCTCCTTCAAACACGTCCAAGTCCAGCTGTCCTCCATAGGCTAGACGTCCCATTTCACAACACCTGGTCCGACCTTTAAAGGCTGCAGCCTCTGAATTGGGACACAACTAGTGACATCATTGCTGATGTAAGCCAGTGTGAGACTTTCAATTTTGATAGTTTTTATAAAACAATAGTAAATGGCACATCAAAGTCTGAAATGATCTACAAAACTGTTTGAATGGTGTCTGTACAACAATTCCAGCTGAACTGAACATTGTAAAGAAGTAGAATAAAAATGAAAAAATGCATTTCAATACAGTTCTGCCTTGTAAGCTGTAAACATAAATGTAAATATATGGTTGTGTTATTGTTTTTTCTTCTGTCTATATGTGTATTCTACCTCAGTTTGGTGGACTAGAGGCCATAATCACAGCTGTAATGGATGAGTACCCAGATGTCCTGTCCAATCGGAGAGAGCTGTTTGTTCTTGGACTGGTAGTTGTTTGCTTTCTGGGCTCTCTCAGCACCCTTACTAAAGTGAGTTTCAATGAACCTCTGGATTTCAGTTTGCCTACGTTCAGTTAAGTTTACCAATACAATAAGAATATATCAGCATCTTAACACAAAATGATAAAAATAGAGTATAGAATATAGAATTTGATTACATATCTTGCAGGACAGTTGAGATATAATAAACATTACAAAATCTATGTTTTCACCAAATAAATATACTTAAAAATTGCTCCTTGTGATTTCTAATTGGGGTGTGCTGAGTTTGAATCAGCAATATATTTATTCATTTATCATGTAACTTTTTTTTTTCTTGCAAGGGTGGTGCATATGTGGTAAAGTTACTGGAAGAATTTGGAGTTGGTTCTTCAATTATAGCTGTAGTTTTTCTGGAGGCCACGGCAGTATCCTGGTTTTATGGTAAGATTTATTCATTAAAAAACTCTATTTCAAATGAATGCTGTTCTTTTGAACTTTCTATTCATCAAAGAAAAGCATATGTTGGTTTCCTCAAAAAAATGACATTAAGCTGCTTTCAAATAAATTACATTTTAAAATATATTAACATAGAAAACAAAACTGTAATAATTTTTTACAATTTGTATATATACCTAGCTAACAAAAAAATATGTTCTGAGAAACTTTTGCTAACATTCCCATTAAGTTCTAAAAGTTCTCTTGACGTTCAAAACGTCCAGTTTTTTAAATGTTATAAATTATTTTTTTTTTTTTTTAGTTATGCAAATGTAAAGGCAACAATCTATTTTGGAAACATTATGGGAAAATTCTGTAAAAAATAATCTCTGAAAAAAGTAGTAACATTTTAAAAAATGTAAGATGAACATCACACCAAAATGTTTCTGAGAAACTTTCCATGAATGACATATAGATAATGTGTGCTAAAGTTTTAAGAACATTATTAAAGACCAAATAACTCTGAACGAACGTTCTATTAACATTACGTTTGTTCATAACTTTGAAAGAACCTTGCCAGAATGTTAGGAAAGTTCTGAGAATGTTTCACGTTAGCTGGGTATATTAACATAATGTCAAAGTGTGCATGAACAAATTGTTCAATATATAAAATAAACAAACTCATTTATTTCATTTTCTCCAGGTATTAACAGATTCAGCAATGATATCAAGTCAATGTTGGGATATACTCCAGGATTGTTCTGGAAAGTATGTTGGGTTGCCATCAGCCCAGCATTTCTTGCTGTAAGTTTAAACAAAGATGTTCTGATTTATCATTCAGTACAGTATGTGCAAAGTGTCACCGCTGTTTAGAGTGCGACGACCGGTGAAATGTTAAAGTCATCTTTCATGCGCTCAAAACTATTTAAGCACCCACAACCTCCTTTCCACCCTTATTACCTTTATAATCTCATTCTCTCACCTGTCCACACGCTCACAATTCCCAGTCTGCAAATGTCAAACTGCATGCACTCTTATAGCCTAGTATGCATTATAGCTAATCCCAACAGGCCTGAGCTGGCACACACGGCTGACATTTCCACAATCATAGTTTTCCTGTTTTGCTTTTTTCACTCTTTACAAAAAAAAACATGATAAACGGCTGCCTGTCTCACCTTCTGAGACATTATTTGAAATGCTGGAGAGAAGACATTTGTCTCTGTTCCTTCAAGACACAAAGGCCACCAATTTTCTAGTCTCCATAGACCACATAGGAATGTGTCAGGCCTACAGGATAATATGGACCTTTGGAAAATAAAATAATCAGATTAGAGCCTTCTCAAACATATCAATCCACCTGAACTCACACAGAGACTGCAGTGACCTATAGAGTATTCAAAACTGAACTCATTGTTAAAGACTCTTAATAATATATGATATATTTCGAAGAAACACTTTAAAATCTTTAAAGTCAGCGTGAAATAGAAGCAGCGATAGTCTTTTCTTCTCTATTGTGACCTACAGTCGAACCAAAATGTATTCAGACACCTTCAACATTTCTCACATTATCACAGTTTATTCGCTATAGTTTAGAATATGGTAATAGAATATGACAAGAACTGTGGTATTCCACTGGTTTTGGCCATCCTTCTGTTAGACAGTCTCACAAATTAATTGGGTTGAATAGCCGTCAGCTGTTAAATTAAAGTACACAAATAGATAATAGCTATTTAGGTCAACCAATTACCAAGCAATGTTTAATTTTGTTCAGTCTGTGGTGTAAAAAGGTCACATTAACAATGAAATAAAAAAAACACTTATGCAAAACTTGGTCAGGTTTAAGTGTCTGAATCATTTTTGGTCCCAAATTTTTATCAATTTTACTGGTAGTCCACTCTATGAAGATTTTTTGGGTATAATATGTCACAGTTTACTTTATTTTGCTATCCTCACTTACATAAATGAACTATAGTGTCCTGCAACCACTACTAAATTATATATGGTGTCTGAATAATTTTTGGTTTGACTGTATATCCGATGGAAACAGCTTCACGGACCAGAAAAAATGTAGGGACTTGATTTTTTCCGGGAATTGATTGGATCGTTGTGGTTTGGTATTGATGTGATGTCATGTGAGTGACAGGTTGTCCAGCCCTCATGCCAATAAACACATCATCAGAGAAGAGATGTTGCTGCAAGAGGAAGGGGAAATTATTTTAATTAAAGATTATGAGGGCAAAAACATAATGATGTGCATGGATAAATAATTTATAACAAATACTGCAATATTCCATAAAAATATGAATTGTCCATTTTGATTTCATGGTGACTTTTTTCCTGTTTATTTCTTCAGTACATTATTATCAGCTCACTGCTGAACCCTCAACCCCTCACGCTATTCGACTACAAGTTCCCAGACTGGAGCATCACGGTTGGTTTTGTCATCGGAGCTTCCTCT
This sequence comes from Scardinius erythrophthalmus, assembly GCF_964197995.2. Taxonomy (NCBI): domain Eukaryota; kingdom Metazoa; phylum Chordata; class Actinopteri; order Cypriniformes; family Leuciscidae; genus Scardinius; species Scardinius erythrophthalmus. The sequence continues at coordinate 12,765,054 of NC_138225.1, read as the reverse complement.
TTCATATGGATCCCCATATACATGGTGTACAAGCTCGTGTGGACCCCGGGCTCTCTTAAACAGGTGAGACATGCATTACATCCACTCCACTTGAAAAACATTCTCATAGATCTCAGGAGGAGATAAAATGGGTAAAAGTTGTTCACGTGTTGTTTTCAATCCGATTTCAGCGCCTTGCTGTATGTCTGCGACCGGAGAGAACCCTGCCAGATATCCACGCTGACAGTATGGGGTTGAGTCCGGTACGTTAGACCACTGAGAGAAAAACACAACTCGCATAAAAAGGCCACATATATTGGGTGACGTGTCCACAGCAAACTAAGAATTTATTATAAGGGTAAAGAGCAACTTTTGCATAGTTTCAGGGATCTGTCCATTTGAAATTACCATCAAAAATGATCTATTTGAAAGTGATGTACAATTCGATTTAATACGGAAAATGAAAAATGACGTTCAATTTAAGTTATAGTCGCTCATTTTAACATGCTGTGCAATTTACAAAGGTTGATGTTTTTGTTTTAAGGATTACCTATAAAATGAAGAGTTCAGATTTTTTTTTTTTTACATTGTAAGTCATACACGTACGTTTTCTGAGATACATGCAAGTGAGATTACCTCATTGTGAGAAATTCAGCCAATGAGAAAATGAGAACAGAGAACTTCATACACATTTCTCTCTCATTTTTATTTTCTTCTCCAGAAATAACTGTTGTCAAGATTTAATCATTATGGTGTTTTCTGCCTTAACTCTGCCTAAATATTGTAGCTACTTTATGTCAAAACTTTGGTAAACCTGTATTGATATTGTGCCTCACCAAGAAAAGGAAAAATGAGAAAAATAAGGGTTTCTTCTGTTCCTCATTTGGAACTAAGACTACATGACTGTTTGAAATTTTCATTCTCTAACAGAACTTGAGCCCAAATCCTAGCTATGTGTAACGTGTTCATTTTCTTCCCACGTTTTTTTCCAAATAAAGAACTGAGGATGTTACTGAACTCTGGATGTGACCAAATACTAAATTGCTATGAATGTCTTATTATGGATAGTTGAAAATGTGGTTCATATACTATGTCTGCACTGTAGGTCGTGGCAGAGAGTTTTGCTTATATGTCTGGAAAATTAATAAAGCTGTACTGAATATTCGTATCTATCCATCCATCCATCCATCCAGTGCTATGGATTTGTATGTGATTCCCACCTTCGTTCTCTTAGTGTGAACAGCCTTGCGCTGTTGCGCCTTAATTAACATGTTGATTTGCATTGAGCTGCAGTATCCAGCATCTGCAAACACACAAGGGGTAAGAGAACAGCATTGTGTCAGGCATTTAAATGAGATGTTTTATTAAAGACTAGATCTTCAATCGCCACCAATCGCAGCTCTGGGATACGCGGCTCAGTTGTGCCAGTTTCAGGTATGGGGTGAGAGAATAGAGAAAAGATAATGCTATTCCACATTCAGCCACTTCTAGCAGAGGCCGCAGAATGGATCAAAGGCTTCAGTGCAGGCGACTGGAGTAGAGGTGGACCTCAGATTCAACTACAGAGGAACCTAACAAAAGGCCTGCAGGCTCTGTGCTCTTCTGTTAATTACCCAAATGAAAGACCAAGAGTTGCATGGAAAAGGCTAGTGAGTGACAAACTGTATGTGACCTGCAATAACAGTGTTTCATGAGGTGAAGTTGAGGTGAAATCTAAAGCAGGATTTATCAAACTAAAGTTCATGAACAGTTGTTGAAAAGGTAAAAAAAAAAAAAAAAAAATGTATATAGGCCTACACTCACCGGCCACTTTATTAGGTACGCCTGTTCAACTGCTCTTTGACATACGGCTCTTTGCAATATCTAATCAGCCAATGCATTTAGGCATGTAGACATGATCAAGGCATGTGCTGAAGTTTAAACTGAGCATCAGAATGGGGAAGAAAGCTGATTTAAGTGACTTAAATCACTTAACTAAACGGGCTGGTCTGAGTATTTCAGAAACTGCTGATGTACTGGGATTTTCACACCCCAGTGTTCACTGAGAATGGACAAAAAAAGAGAAAATATCCAGTGAGGGCAGTTCTGTGGGAGAAAATATCTTGTTGGTGCCTGGTGCATGGATCCATCCTCCAGTATTTTCTTGGCACACTTTGGGACATTAGTACCAATTGAGCATCATTTAAACAATACAGCCTACCTGAGTATTGTTGCTGACCATGTCCATCCTTTCATGACCCGTCTTCTGATGGCTACTTCCAGCAGGATAATATGCCATGTTACAAAGTGCAAATCATGGTTTCTTGAACATGACAATGAGTTGACTATACTCAGATTGCTTCCACAGTCACCAGGTCTCAATCCAATAGAGTTTGGGATGTGGTGGAATGAATGGGAGATCTGCATCATGGATGTGCAGCCGACAAATCTACAGCAACTGCGAGATGCTATCATGTCAATATGGACCAAAATCTCTGAGGAATGTTTGCAGCACCTTGTTGAATCTATGCCATGAAGAATTAAGGCAGTTCTGAAGGCAAAAGGTCCAATCTAGTACTAGCAAGGTGTACCTAATAAAGTGGCCAGTGACACTCACAGTATATAATGGAAATATTTTATTTGTTTTTTTCCCCAGCATGTTTGTGATTATTAACCGACATCAGCTAACCGTGAAAATGCAAATACGTTATTAAATGATTTCAATATTTTACTTACATTTCTAAAGGGGTAGCCTCCTTCAAATAAATAATTTAGGTCAAAAGGTTTTTGCTGACAAGAAAAATTTGGGAATCTCTGTTCTAAAGCATGGAGCATTTCACTATGGGTCTATCATTCAGAATTTATTTTATTATTTAAAAAATATATAGATTTAACATTAATGTAATTCTAAAAGTAAACTATTTCTATGGTAAAACAACCATACAATGCCTCATGCAAAACAATCTTTGCACACTTACAGCAAAAAACTTGGTTAAGGGATTTATTTTGTGATAATGACCTGGACACATAAACATGAAATATAGATCTTAAATGAAATTATTATCTAACTTGCAGAGTAGTGTAAAAGTTCTAACTTATTAGTACAAAAAACAACTAAATTACAACATAGAAAACTATGAATTTACCAACAAGACTAAATAAAAATGAATGCTTATGTCCTCCAAGGCCACACTCTACGAAAATATACTGTATGAAAATAGAATGCAGAGTAATATGACATAGCACCAGCATGTTGCAACAAGGAAAGGTCAAATATCTTGCAATTATATAAAAATACTGACTAAACAGAATCAAGCATTGCAGAGTGAGTGACCAGCATTGGGTGCAAAAATTATTCTCCTGAGCATCATCATTCGGATTTATAGTAAAAAGTCTGCCTCAAAAACATTTATTACGGACAAGTTTTTTAAATGCACAATATCAGTTGAAACCAAAGGGCCTCCACTGGGATGTTGATGTTGGTTTAAACTTCAAACCCGACGGCGTTAGGACCTTACAGCAGCGTCGAGCTGAGTGGATTGGGTTCGGTTGCATCCTTCACACTGACTCGCGATAATGTCAGCACGCCTGGTCTCTCTCATCGCTTGCTGCGTAACGTTTTTCCAATCTGGAAATGCTCAACTGGGAGAGTCTAAAGTAAATGACAGACCTTACGAAGTCCTGCTGAGGCAAAATTTGGGTAAGACATGAACACGCACGCGACTGAACCTGTGTCAGGCCTTTCACATTCACAATGAGTGAACCTGTCCAGTGTCATTACGTTATACATCATGACATCCCAGTTTATCACTGATTCAGTTTTAAAATGCTGACGTTTGTACATTGCTAAATTGGACTTAAAAGCTTAAAATCATGTGGATTTCACCATAGTATTTTGCACTAGATATCAGCAGATTTATTTGATTTGTTTATTTTATCTTCTCCTGCAGTTCTTCTTTTAAGTGTTCTGTCCACACTGTTGGTGATCATGATTGGAATGGCAGTTTGTGTCTACAAACCTCTGCGACGCAGGTGACAATCCCTAAGGATGAAAGAGAAAGACGCCATGAACTGGACACTACTATGGCGAAGGCTTGCTTCTGAATATTAATTAGCCAATTCTTCGCCATTGGACAGAACACCGCAACGTCAGCACGAACGAATTTAGTATGACCAAATTAATTTGGATGAAACCTTTAGCGTCTTCCCTAAAAACTTTAATGTCAGTGTAATCGAGGTTAAATCTCCATGTGGATTGTATAAGAAAAAAATTTAAGTTGTTAAAATTGACAACCACATATGTTTTCCTCAATGTGCACTGTTTGTAAGCTGCTGAAATGTTTACTGTCTGGATTTATACGTATTTATTTTTTTATTTAATATTTATTTTGGTGTATTTATTGTAAGATGTTCATTTGACAGCTTTGGCATGTCAGACCTCTTGAATAGGCCTTCTGAAATAAATTTCATAACCTGAATCTGTATGAATGTGTTCAAAATAAAGAACCGAATGCAACAATGCCTAATCAACTTGTTAAAATGTTATAGGCCTAGTTTAAATTATGTTGAACTACACTTCTGTAAAGTTAATTAGCATTTAAAAGTACTATGGTTGTTTTTGGTATCAGATCGTTATACCATGATACTGAATAATTAGCATATTTACATCACATTTGCTCTAAACATCAATATTACTCTCTCTATCTTCTCTGCTTAAGTGTTGTCTCCTCAATCCCACCAGCCACTGTGTGAATTTCTTATTAGGGAATAGAGAGCTCATCCTCATAATCCCGTCGCATGCATCAAGATCATCTGCTGAGCAGGTTATCTCTCCCTCACACAGGTTAAATGACAGATGGATTCTTATGTATATATTTGCATAATGGTTTTTCATCACGTTTTTAGCAGGTGGTCCACAAGCCAAACACCTGCTGAGCTGAAGTCACGAACAAAGTTGCTTCGGGTAATTTGCCAACATAGCACAAGACACTTGAGATGATTAAGTCAAACAATCCAAATGAGTGAAGAAAACAATTTCCTGTGAAAATAATTAAAGGCTTTTAAAGTCAAAAATGAATACAAGCTGTAGCATTCAGGATCCTTCTTTTGCATCATGTAGCACAAGATTTATCTATATAGTAAACAGGACTGATATGAATTCTGACTTGATGCATAAAAAATTCTTTTGGCAGTGAGACTGAAATTGTTACAATAGGTTTGGGAAGTAAACAAGTCGATCAACTTGCACCTACACTGGAGGACAATTAGCCTATAATTTATATAAAATTGCATGAATGCCAACCAAGCTGCTGGTCTACATTCACTTTGTACTACATCAATCCCACTTTCCATATTTAAAGGGATAGTACACCCAAAAATGTTAATTCTGTCATAATTCACTCACCCTCAAGTTGTTCCAAACCTGTATGAGTTTCTTTCTTCTGCTGAACACAAAAGAAGATATTGTCAGTCCTTTAAGAAGATATTTGCTGTGTCCATAACTGAACAAAAAACATTTATATATCATTATGTAAACCCTATCATCTATCAATAATCAGCCTTAATGTAAAGTTGGATGCATTTGACACTCCATAAAATTCCTCCAAGGCAGCTTCTTTAAAACGGTTTCCTTCACTTTCACATGTGATCTCAATGAAATCATGATTTCATTCCCAGAGACTGCACACTGCCTCAAACCACTGCTGACATACAGCTTTCCTCTGCCCGCACATGGCACTCGAAGCTCTGTTGAGATGAGGTGCCAAGACAACCGTTCACATCTAACGCAGAGACCTATTCAGAAAATGTCACATTACACAATTTCTCACAAAACCTGAGTGATGTAGGGGAAACGCTTTTTGACTTTCTCAGTTTGTGTAAATCTACTTATTTTTTTCCCACATTAATTCCACAAGTTTACAATTATGTGGTTTTGTTTTTTTAATACAGTGTATAATTTTTTCTTGACATTACCCGAAAGAATGGTAGTGAAATGTGACAACATGCCCCATTGGTGGAGTACACTGTAACATGTGAGGGGCACATTGTAACATGACCATATGACAGCTTAAAATGCTATCTGATCTAATAAAAAAAAAATATATATATATATATATATACAAGACAAACTAAAATATTTTCTCAATAAAATACAATTATTAACTTTTTCATATAAAATAATGGCATTTTTTAATAATTAAAAATGAAATAATTTTTGAGTTTGAAAACGAACATACCGGAAAACACAGCTATGCAACCAGGGATGGGCAGTACATGTATTTATTTCAGATACATGTAGCCTATTTAAAATACGTATTTGAAATACAAAATACTATTTTGTATTTTAAAGCCTTTGGAAAAAAATCAAATGTAATTTGTATTTAAATACATTTAAGATGAGTATTTTTGTATTTTCAAAATACATAAAATACTTTTTGCCAGTCAGCCTCTTTATCAGGGTACTGATTCTGTGCATCAACTAGTTCAGACATTCACTAGCTCAGCATTGGATCAGCGATTTTATCTTTTCTTTTTTTTTATAAGGTGAGAATGTCATGATCAATTTTACTTGTTGATTAAAGTTAAAATAGTGCATTATTCACTTCAGTTAACATGAACGAATATAAGAAAGAATGTTTGTAGCTTGTCAGATGTTACTGCATGTTAGGGCTGGGTGATATGACACTACATATCATAGCGATGATATAAAGTTTGAATTGATGGAACTTTTTCTAAACCGTTTGCATATGGGCCTATTTGTGGGGTAAGCAAATATCCGTGCAGCTTTTAGTGGGCAGGAATTATTGGAACATTGGAGTGGAAAAAGAAGCACTGATGAATGATACTCCACAAAAATCTTCAGCTTTTAATTTTATTGTACATAAAAAATAATCATCAAAAAGGGGTAAATAGTGTCAAATGAATCTAAATTAATTTTAATTTAAAATTTTAGATGCACTTTCTAATTTTAATAAACTTATGGAAACAAATAAACTTTACATAAAATAAACATAAAATTACTTAAAAGCATTGGACTACCTGCAAAAAAAAAAAAAAAAAAAAAAAAAAGAGTATGAAATTCAGTTTATGCTGTGGAATCAAAACTGATATTGAGAATTGTGAAACCATGATATTGTTACTTTGAAGGAAAATTGAGATTCTGGTCATATCACCCATCCATTTTCTTTGCTAGATAGCAGAAAAGGTTCCAAAGTTTTACATACAGAATGAATTTTTTAATAGTGTTCACCACAAGACTACATTGTAACCAGAAATAAGTATTTAAATGGCTGCTATTTGGCATAAATGTATTTGTAATTGCCAGAAAGAAAGAAAGAGAGGGCAGAGATGTGGTTAGGAATGAAAAGTCAGTAGGCCTATGTAGTTTCTTCATTCACTGTGAGCTGTGACCTATACCTGCACTGGATGGCCAATTTCACATGTATTTTGTGTATTTTCAAAATACAAAATACTGTATTTGTATTTAAAAAAAATAATTTCACATAGTATTTTGTATTTGTAATTAAATGTTACAACTTGTTTCAGAATGTCCAGAGAACATTCAAAAGTAACCTTCACATAATGATTGCAAAATTATAAAATTGAATGTTCTCTTAACGTTGCATTAACCAACAAAAGTTTTTAAAATGTTTAAAACTAGAGGTTTTGAAAGCCATGAAATAATGTTTTCATAAGTTAATTGGAACATTAACAAAAAGTTCAAAACAAAAATGTATAAAAAATGTTTACATAATCAGGTTTTCAAGCATTTAATTTTTTCCTCAATTATACTATCAGAACAGTTGATCACCCTGAAACTTTTATTCAGAAATTAAAAACTTTAAAAACTAATGCATTCATTTAATAAATGAATAGATCCATATAAAAAATGATCATTTCAGGACAGGGTCACCTGGAGATGTGCAAAGATCTTGGGCTGCAGTGAGGTGAGAGAGCTGAAGAGCTGCACAGCCTCTGGAGAAAGAGTGTCACTCTCTTCCAAGAGTCCTTCCTTCTGAGGGGACACTGTCAATATAACAGCAGTAGCCTACACTAGATTCTGTGGCAGGGTAGACAATGCTTATACTTGGACTACAGGTATGTGATTTCTTTTTGAGGCAGGACCTTTCCTCTACTCTCTAAATTGTATTGAATGATACATTATTGTTTTAATAATGTATGTCGGATTTCAAACAATATTTCAACAGTATTTTACCATCCACAGTAGCAGGAGTCAGGGTCAAAGTCTCTGGAAGCAGGTTATTAGCCTCTGCTTTCCACTGCAACAACAACAAAAACATAAAAAGAAATGCTTACTACAGAAAATGGTTGGCATATTTGCTTTACAAACATGTTTTCTGTTCACACCACTGTATCTGAGGTAGCCAGTGGTCCCGCCGTCAGCTGAAGAGCTTTCTGAGCCTCATGGATGTGGTTCTTGATGTCATTGACAGTGGGAAAGTAACACAGACTGTGTCTCTCAGGCACTTCCTCTGACTTGAACATCTCATGTTCCACAAACCTCCTGCCAGGGCGTTCACAAAGCAACGGTAAATAGTTTTCCAGCAAATAAAACAAAGGAGATTTGAAACCATCTGAGTCATACCTGAGCTGCTTGCGGACAGTGTAAACTTGGTTATGACCTTGTGCTACCAACTCACAGATCTTCTCTGCCACGAGCGCGTGTAGTCGAGAGGGTAGGGACGCCCCATCCTCCTTCGTGACATCCTGCATGGCTTCACTGTCCAGCTCCTCTGTCTCTTCATCTTCATTTTGTTCTTCCTCTGCAAAGCAGATCTGCTCTGGAAGTGGCGGCAGGTTTGCAGTGTCCACGTCATGGTACAGGTGGGCTTTCTCTGGGTGTAATACCTGTCTTGGCTTTGTAGAGTATGTTTTGATTCGTTTCTTGCTCTGACCCTTTTTTAGGTTGAACGCCCTTCCTCCGTGGACCAAACTGGCATTCCATCACAATGGCCCTGCTCCCTTAAAACCATATTAAAGATCAAGATAAAATGACTTTGTGTGCATATTGTAAAACCATTACATTATCTGCAACAACAGCATTCAATCAAGGCTTAAGAACAAGGCATGTCCTGCCTCGACATGCAACTTTATTGCTATTGCTATTTTATTTTATAAAAAATAAAAAAGGGTAATTGTGACTAGGGTAATTATCTCACAATTCAGACTTTTTTTCATGCAATTGCGAGTTTACATCTCGCAATTCTGACTATTTTAGAACTGTGTGATATAAACTCGAAGCTGCGAAATATAATGTCAGAAATGGAAAATAAAAGTTAAAAAATAAATAAAACTCAGACTTTTCTCAGAATTGCAAGTTTAGGCTATATCTTGCAATTCTGACTTTATTTCTCGTAATTGCAAGTTTATAACTGTGAGATAAAAAGTTGCAATTATCTCTTAAATTGTTTTATTCTATAATGATTTGGTCAGATCCCACAAGCAAAAAGGGCCATATTACCAACATTTAAAACAAATCAGCTGTAAAAAACAAACAAACATGTAGTTTATAATAAAAAAATGGTAATAAAAGCAACAAACACAATAGGAAAGTTCATCTTTCAGATTAGATACAGAATGTGACAGATATAATGATGTGCAAACAAGGTTTACTGACACTTTTTTCTGAATTTTAATACCAGCGACATTCTGAATGATTCAGATTTCTCTTGGCACAGCTACTAGAAGACAGACAGGTTGCTCACGTCACATCTACGTCGTCAAGCTCAGTTTGAGTCTGCGCAGTACGGTCAGCCATCAGGAAGTGAGTGCTTCTAATTGTCTTCACTTTTCTCCGTTGAATCCAATGGGGTCGCTGTGTCCATTTCTTTTACTGTCTATGGAAGCAGCCTCTATGTAAGACACTAGCACGCATTTCAGACGTGAATCATGGCAGAGTCAACGAAGAAAGCACGGTCGGAAGAGTTCAGAGACGGCTCTGCACGACTCTCGGGGTCGCTGTTTGAGAAAAACGGAAACTGCATAGTGTGCCTTTAAAATGGTCAACATTAATTCAATTGGTTAAAAATCTCCTTACATTTTTCTATGTGAAGTAAAGTGTATTTCTCTCTACGACAGGCAGAGGGCAGCACTGGAGCAGCAGTTAAAGTTTCACAGGGGTGTTTTTGTGGCGGCAGAAGGGCTGGAGCAGACGCAGGATATTTCCCGTCCCTGGCTTTTCTCCTATTTCACCCTGTTAAAGCTGCTTGGCTTGGCTGAGGAGGACACACTCAAAGATGTGCTGTGATTCCTTCTTTTGGGTTCATGCAGTAACCCTCACCACACCAGCGCTTACAGCTGTATTTCTGTTATGTGCAGTTTTCTCTAATAGATGAACAATCTGCCACAAGTGGAAATCTGCTGGATTGCTCTCATCATTTCAGATGTCATATGACTTGCTGCTCAAACTGGATTTTTCTTAATTTCTGTCTGAAAATTTAGTCCTAACCCTATGCATACCCCTAAACCTAAACCTGCCCATAATTATCCCTAAAATCAGAGGGAACTGATGACGTTAGGTGAATAACATAGCACCTAACCCTGGTTATAAGCTTACACTTCACATAAAATAAACTTGGTTGATGGGAATGTTGTTCCAGGATCAACAAAGATGTTGATCCAGGAACATGTTGCACCTGGTGAAATCAGTAATAGAAGGAAGTAGTAGTAGAAGTTGAGAGAGCCACTGGCATTGAGTGAGCAGCGCCCTCTACTGTTTGTCTTTTTTAACAAGATGAGAGATTTGTTCAGGTGTATTCTCATATTTTATATGTATTCAATTTGGCAATTGACACTATAGTAGAATAAAAGTATATTGGTGTGAAAGATCACAGCACAGAGATTGAGTTACACAACAGCTAGTGGATTAAAAAGACAAGCAGGTAATTTAATTATGATTAGCAGCAGTGTGAAAAATCAAAAGACCCAAAATATCTGTTAGTGAAAGACAATGGGCAAACATCAAAATCCAGATTAGTCTTCATGAGGTAATAAACATAGTAAAAATAGAAAGCTTTATAAAGAATAATAATAATAAAAAAATTAACTTAACATCATGATTGAGTGGCAGATGATGATGACAATTTTCTTCATGCAGCACCACATATACAAACACATACCGTACTTACATACATACATGTTCTATTTGCTTTAAAAGCTTTCAGTGCTTAGAGCCAGATGTGGAATACACATTTTTTTCTATAAAAAATATAGAATAAAATCAGCCTTTTTATCAGATTATGTGAAGGAATCGTTAGTTGCAGCCCTAGATATTATGAATTATTATATTATTTAACTAGCCAACAATGATATTAGTGGATGCAGACAATAAATATGTATTGATCTGCAAGTTAGCAAACATAACACAGTAAACAAAGCATATACTTGCACGCTTTAAAATAAATCAAAATTATTCGTTCATTTTCTTTTGTTATAGGAGAAAAGTCAAATGGCAGTAAAGATTGACGATCACTACATAAATCTTAGCGTAACCTACAATGTGTCTTTGTTTTCTTCTTTTCAGCTGCTCAATGTTTCTAGAAAGAAACTTTAAGTTTCTTTTCACCCTTGGTGTCTGCAATTACAAAATCAAGACACAGGTTAAAAACAGAATTGAATTATCAGTGTAAAAAACCAGTAGGCCTATGTTAGTTTCTTCATTCACTTCGACCTATACCTGCACTGGATGGCCAATTTCACATGTATTTATCTCCTCTACCCTCGTGTATGAGGCTAATAAAGGAGAATGCATAAGATCTCAAATGCTCTTTTTAGAATAATGTTACTGTAATTGTCACAGTTCTAAACGGTTGACTGTGGGAAGGAAAACAGAACCAGAAATACAATTGACACACTTTCCTTTAAGAATATTCGTGATGGATATATTTTTCAAAAAAAGCATTCAAGACTAAAAAAGACATTTTGTTACACATCAGAACAGTGCCATCTGTTGGTTTGTTTAATAAAATTAATGAGGACAGGAGATGGATAGATTTTCCTGAAATACAAATTAAATAAATTGGTCATTTGAAATGATCGTATTAAAAAACAGAGCAGCATGAATCTCAAGACAAACGTGTCAATAACTAAAAATAACCATTTCATTAATATATGTTGCCATCAAAACTATACGTTCAAAGATTCAGACATTTTTCACTAATAACCAAAGTAAAAATTACTTTGTAAAAAATTAGTAAGTAAAAAACACTTGGTTTTTATGAAAATGTATTAAAATGGATCTGATCAACTTAATAGCTTTTATGCCTTTATTATTTGATTTTCCACGTCCATGCAGCTGTCATAGTTAATGAAGCGCCATAAAGTCAATAAAGTGCTTTTATTAAAGTAAAAACAAATTTTGTGTGTGTGTGTGTGTGTGTGTCAAACATACATCACAGTTTACAAATGCCTTCAGGATTTCTTCAACATGCTCAAACAGGATACTTTAAACTTGCATTTTGCTGCAATGACAATTAACCGAGAATCAAACCAACACTAACCCTGATCCGGTAAAGACCATTAAACATTTTGGCAATTAGTTAGTTAAGACGTATACCCAAATACCAAACGTTAAATTAGGTTTTAAATAAAGAACGAAAATAAATTCTGTCGAGGAATAACGATGTGTGGATAATCGTAGCCAGAACATTTGATTTATTCTAGGCTGTTGTTAATTCAGAATAAGAATATAATCAGGAAACTAAAATCAATGTCTTGTTATTACAACATCCCTATTAGAAATGAAAGATTGTGGCCTCAGATCCTTGTTTGCTACAGGAAGAATAAAGCAATATAAATGTAAAAAAATGATGAGGTGACAAATATAGTTAAAATCAGTTCAAGCACACTGGCTCATACAAAAAGTAGTGAGAGAGATACTGCAAGCTGTAAGTCAATGTCTTTCGAGCCTCACAAGGCTTTAAAAACACTTACAGGAAGGAGTCAAAAAAAAAAAAATTGCAACAAAATAAATAGCACTGTCAGCTACAAGAGGAAGGAACAGCATGAGATTCCCTAAAGATTCCCAAACAGAGCAGGGCAGGTTCTTCCACATTTATCAATTATCACATTTCTCAGAACCTCAGTCAGCAAACAATGCTGTCCAACCGCACACATTTCCACGTCACCTCCCGAAACAAAAACAGCTGGTTTTCTCGTCACACATTCCCCTAGTCCTTTAGTGTAGCATGAGGTTTGGTTGGTGCCAGAAAAAGTGACCCAGGACTGCCGCATTCATGCTTTGCATTACAACATACTTTTGGCGATCCAAGCGGTTTTATTGTATCGTTTTACAAATTAGGCAGACTAAAAGCTTGAGGCGTATTGGCTTACGTCGGACAGCCCCTTTCGGGAATATTCCGGTCTGTATGAGTGCCTCTTACTCCAGCGAGGCACAGTGGTGTGGATTTATTGCCGTTACAGTACAGATGCTTCAGTCAGAAGTGGTCTAATGACAAAAGCACACGGGGGGTTAAGAATGGTACTGTCCTACTGCTTTGTGTAAAACATTCATTTCTTTCACTTTCCTTGGCTGTGTATAAAATGGTTTTAAAGGAACCAATGACTGGTGATCAGTTTAACCCTGAGATATAGTATTAATATAAACCTAAAGCTAATGTTAATGCAAAAAAACCTTCCTTTCAATCAAAACAAACAAAAAATGTATCTAGTCATTACTGTCAAGATGTACAAACTCACATAGGTTCATGTTCGGACTGTCAAGGACATCACAACCTTTCTACCACATAATATTAAAAAAGCAGCACTGATTTCTTATAAAATACATGCGTGATCACCTCTTTAAACGAGGGAAAGAAAGCGGAAAGCATGAAAAAAAGTTGCTTATTTTTTGGATAAGGAAGCAGAGCCTTACAGATGTCGGCTCCAAACTGAATAACTAAGTGTAGTCGTATGTCAGTGGCAACAGAGAGCTGCGTGAATCTGAAGAAAGGTATAAATAAAAAGGTTTTAATAGTTATGGCAATAACAGGAACTCCCTTTGTCTTCCCTTCCCTCATCTTACTCTGTCACTTTTCCATTAAGGAGAGTTGTAAAATCCTCTCTAATTCCTCTTCTTCTTCTTTCCTTCTCCTTTCTTCCTCCTCCTGCGCCCGGGCCGAAAGCTCCATGGCCAATCGCAGGTCAGTGTCGGGGCTGGAGGTGGAGACAGAGCTGGAGGTTGTGGTGTCACTGAGGTCTACTAAAACTCCCTCAGACTCAGACCTGTGGTTATGTAACAGAGCATAACAACACAATTTAAGAAAATGTACACAGAAAAACCACCCTACCTATACTTTTCTTCTGCTAACTAGACTACTGATCAAAAGGCTGGGGTCAAAGAGATTCTTTACAGATAAACAGCTATATTATTACAATTTAAAATAACTGTTTTCTACTTTTAAAATGCAATTTATTCCTGTGATGGCAATTCATTCAATCATTAATGATCACAGTCACATGATCATTTAGAAATCATTCTAATATGATGATTTGGTGCTCAAGAAACATTTTTGTGGAAAGTGTGACATATTTCAGGATGTCAGAATTTTTTTTTTTTAGATAGAAAATATTTGTAACATCATAAAAGTATTGATTTATGTATTTCTTAAAAAAAAACCCACCAACCTCAAAACTCTTGATCAGGGGTGCGTTTCCCGTACAACGACGTGACTTGCTGCTTGACTACCATAGTACAAAGCATCATTGAAGAAATCAACTAGGTAGTCAACTCACGACTGTTTCCTGAAACCGTATTGTCGCAAATTAGTCGTTCAATGCGGGTGTTGGAGTTGAACTACTTTTAATGAATCTGTTTGATATCGAATTAATGCTAGATGTTTTGCTATAAATTACGGACATGACATCTGAGGACTATTTATATTGCTTTATTTCCAGATTCAATCATAGGCTCGTTCTTAAGTCCTAGTGCACATCCGCACATGCGCACTCTTCAAAAACGGTGTTTTAAATCTCTTGACAAACTAAAAGAAAGCTAAATTACATTTGTATGTATTCTAAATAAAATAATAATAGATTGTACTGAATGTTAGCTTGTTTATTTTGCTCAAGATAAGGATTTATTGAGTCCACATGTCATGCAAACAAGAAACTATGCTTCTAACCTCAGGTCGAGAGCTGTCGTTCCAACCACACAACTTTGCAATGCTGTTTGCGAATGTTCATTGGAACTATGGTTTCGTGAAACACAGACTCGTTGAACTATGCCGATAACGACAGAACTTGCGACCATAGTTGGCTAACGATGCTTTTGGGAAATGCACCCCAGTATGTGTAACTGTATTTGCCCCAGAACAAAAGACTGGACATATAATGTAGAAATTACCCATCACTCAACCGGTTCATCATGGATTGTGTCGCCTGTCCATCAGAATCACTCAAAGTTTCCTACAAAAAAGACCCACCAGACTGCATATTAGAGACAGACAACATCAAGAATTGCACAAAATACAGTCACAGGAAGCTTTCTGACCTGTGAATTAAGTGCACTGGACTCAAGCAGGCTCTGGTGAATGGCGTACTGGAGCAGCTCTTCATCATGGTGCACTGGGGTGTAATGGCGTGTGTTGGTGTGGCGGTAGCCTCCTCGGTGGTGATAGTGTGAAGGTGCCATGAACACAGACGGACACACCTCAAATTGAGCAGGTTCTGCAAGAGCAACTAAACAACATTTAGTGAAAAATACAACATGTTAGAACATTTCCCTGCTGGATCAATCCAGGTAACTCATTCTTAATATGAGGTGAAATGCTTGAGATGGTTTGTGATTGGTACAGTTTAAGGGATAGTTCACCCAAAAAATTAATTCCATCATCATTTACTCCCCCTCAAGTTCTTCCAAACCTGAATGAATTTCGTTCTTTTGTTGAACACAAAAGATGATAAGAATGTCAGTGACCAAACAGTTGATTGACTTCCATAGTCATTTTTTCATAGTCAATGGGGCCCATCAACTGTTAGGTTAAACATATTCTTCAAAATATCTCCTTTTGTGTTCAGCAGAAGAAAGAAATTCATATAGGTTTGGACCAACTTGAGGGTGAGTAAATGATGACAGAATGTTTGGTTGAAAAAAGTTATTCAAACAGACGAGGAATAAATCAATCTATTTCCAAACCTGAAGCCTGGTTGTCACACTTCTCTTCTGTAGGTGTGGGTGTAGAAGCTGATTGGTTGGTGTCCAGAGGCTCATCTGTACTGCACTTGTTGACGTTTCCAAATGTGATGCGGGCATTCAACACATGGAACAGTGGGATTTCTGTAGGAACACAACAGAAATAGAACCCATGATCTAGTTATATTGAAGCCATTCACACAAGCAATATACAAAATTGATATCTGTATTCTCTGTCTGACTACCAAAATTTAGGCAGAAATGTTTTACAAAGTTTTCTTTAAAGACAACACCTAGGTTCAGGCTTGAAACGTTAAAGCAGTCTTGAAAAACAGTTAGATTAGTTAATACTAAACCATCTTCCATACATAATTTGCAAACGTTTAGTTTTAATGCAGGTTAGATAAGTTAATATTCAAGCTGAAGCATAACATTACAAATGCAAATTTTATGCTGGACAGGGTTTAATTTCAGAACTGGGGAGTAGGGCTTTGTTCCTCTTTTTCATTCTTCCACTCACCGATCTTCACAGGAAAGCCAGGGGGAAACCTGAGGTTGATGAAGTCCTTGAGTCGGGCAAAGTGAGTGCTGGTGCGAGCCATCAGGTCAATGATGGGAGTGACCTGCTCCACCAGAGACAGAGGATGCTCCTCGCTCATCCACAGGGTGCCTTTAAACCTGAGAAGGGGTCACAAAAACTCAAACCATTGCTTCAATTCTTCAACACACACACACACACGAACTCAAAAGATTGAGGTCAGCAAAATTGTAATTTCACAACGTAACTTTTTCATCAAATAAATGCAGCCTTGTTGAGCATTAGAGACTTTTTCTAAAATAAATTATACAGCAGAGTGTGCATATATAATTTATTTATTTTGTGTGTCAGCATACGTGCTAAATAAATAAATATGCTTAAGAGTCAATAATTGGATCATAAATGCAGTGATTACCATGTTTCTAGCATGTTATATGTTTGGTAACAGTTCTTCTAACCCTGATTGATGGAGTGTGCTGGACTCTTGCATTGTCATTACAAGATCTTGACCAAAAATAGATGCACCTGGATCGTTTTTTCAGTGATTATTATGATTCTAGCATGTTTTCTTCTAACCCTAATTGATGGTGTGTGTGTAGCTTTTCATTACTTAAAGAGGTACATCGAATTTTGGTCAAGATCTTGTATTGATAATGCAAGAGTCCAGCACTCTGTAAAGACTCCTCCAGAATATCCCAAAGACTTTCAATGAAATTAAGGTCTGGATTGGTGCCAATTCATGTGTGAAAATGTCTTGTTAAAGAAATGAAAAGCTACACACTCCATCAATTAGGGTCAGAAGAACTGTTGCCAAACATAAAATATGGTAGAATCATAATAATCACTGAAATAACGATCCAATCATTTGCCTATTTAAATCCAAACAGCAACCTTATATTTGGCTGGGCAGTGAATATGTATGTATATACATTTACATACACACACATTTTATTTATTTGAAATTTTTTTTTGTGTGAGGTGAGTGAATGTCCTGTCTTACTTCTGTGTTCTGATGGTGAGCTCAAAGGGTCGACCAATATCTCTACCCTGCAGGTCGAAGTTGGGGTTAAAGTACTCCTCTGGAGTAATAGCTGTGGGGTTTGTGGCAGTGGCAAACTCCATAGTCATGTCCTGTAATCATACAAAGAAACATAAAATACAGAATACTTCCAGCTTTGTAAAATACAGTGGTTGCAAAAAACACTGGGAGACACTTAAAGTCATCATGAAATCAAAACTGACAATTCTTATTTCTTAATGAAATATTGCAGTATTTATTATCAATGTTTTCAAATGCACATCCTGTGTCCCCATCATCTTTAATCAAAATAACTCCTCTCTTGCAGCAATATCTCTTCTCTGATGACGTGTTTAATGTCGCAAGGGTGGGATAACCTGTCACTCACATGAGATCTTAGCAATAGCAAACCACAACCATCCAATCAATTTCTGATTGACAAAATCAAGTCTCGCTCTACATTTCGTCGTAACCATGTTGTTTACTTGGACATACATCAAAATAGGGAAGAAAAGACTATCGGAACTTCTGTTTCATTACAACTTTAAGCCACATGGAAGTATGAATGTCACTGAATTAGATAAAGTATCAAATCAAGATATATGTTTTAAAAGAAAGATGGCACAAGCACACATTAAGCATAACAATCCACAAAAGGAAGTTTGTTAGGTTTCAAATTAAAAATCAATAGATACAATTCAAAATATACACAAAGTATTTGGAACATGTTCATAGTTAATGTGATGAACTAGAAAAGAAAGGATTCATAGACCTACTAAAAATCACCTTTAGACCTGTTGGTTAAAACTAATTTCTAAAATGTCTTAGAATGATTAAGTTATTTCTGAGAAAATGCCGCTTGGTTTGATATTCCGCATCCAATTTAATGACAGACATACATTTTTAAGTGTGGCTGAAGAGTCCAAACAGTTAAGAGGAAAATAAATTCAGTGTCTGTTTCGTGTGCTCGTCTTACCCCTTGAGCACCGATCTGTTGTTCTACGGTGCCGAGTAAAGATTCCAGAACATTCCTTTCACCTGTGGAGATCAAAAGCATCAGAAATAGATATTAACCAGTTAACATAACAGAGAACTGCAGGGAACAGCCTATTGACTCTTTACCACCGACAGGGTGCTGGAGCCCAATGTGGAACAATTCCATGTGCTTTCATTGGAGGAAAAGCAATTACGGGATTCAAACTGATCCCTACAACCTGAAACTGATAATGTCAGAGGCCAGGGGACTACATCACATTAGACTGTTCCTCAAATCTGTTTACAGCGGAAACACAAATGCGGTGATAGTCGCATGTTCAAATGACAGACATTTTGTTAATATGTTTGTCACTCCGCACAGCTGCTCCACTTAATTTTCTCTGTCCATCTATTCAATATGTGTAAATCGATTGTTAAAACTTCAGCCCATTCCATCAAAAGCAGCTTGTGATTGCATAAACACGCTGAATCAAAATACTTATGTTACACTGGTTAAACAAAGACTGTGGTGTGCTAGATTGTTTGTGTGCTGGTTATGTACTGTAATAACATCAATTAAGTCACAGTTCATCCCTCAAGTAAGTGGAAACATAGGTCTGTTTTGAGAGAGATTAGCAGTTTCCCGGTCGAGCATCAACACCATTTTGGTGGAAAAGGGGTATGATATAAATAGTGTAAATCTTAAAGTGGGTTAATTACTTTTTATCCTGGCCTTCTCCTCGTCTGTGAGGTGCTCCGTCCTGGTGCGAATCACAACGTTCACATTGTTCACTGAAAAAACCTGCCAAAAGCAGCATCATCACCCACAGGACAAAGACTGCCTTATTCTTAAACTCACTACTCTAAAAAGAGAGTCTGATGTTTCTGAAGATTAACACTTTGGAGTATCTGTAATTCTAAAAGAGCAAATTTTCTCCTTCCAATGATTCTTAATGGTATTATAGTTCAAAAACAGCTGGTTGATGGCTCACCTTGGCTTCAAATCCATTTACTACTTCTGTTCTGTCTGACCTCCAACCCCAGATACCGGATTTAGACCTGAGCAGAGAATTAATGTTTTAATAGCATCTTTGATTTAAACTTCAGCAACAAAAATGGTGTTAAGAGTTCAATTTCAATTAAAGGGGTGGTTCGGGATTTTTGACATCGGACCTCATTTTTAAGTCAGCCTGGTTGTTATTCATCAGTGGAGACATTTTTTAAAAAAAAATTATCCAGTCCTTATATTTGGATAGTTAGCCGATGCTAGGCTAGCGCGAGTCAAGGGTAGATGTTAGCCAGCCATTAAAAAACGTTTTACCCACTCCACAGTGCACCAAACGCAAATCAATTATAACACTAGACTATCGATGCAAATGTCCGTTGAGAGAATAATGTTAGAAATCAAACTTACCTTTCATCACATTGCATTAGTTATAATTTGTTCCCTGTAATCATAAGCCTTGTCTACAGCAGCAGCGGAGTGATATTGATTACCTAGGCAACCGAGTGAGCCGGTACACACATGTACTGCACACACTGTAGTGCGCTTCTTTTCTGTGTTTACTTTTTGCCGCATTACTAACTGGAGCAAAGTAAATTTCCGCAGCTGCTGAGAAACTAGTTCCTTTTGGATCATTGAGATGAAAGGTAAGTTTGATTTCTAACATTATTCTCTCAACGGACATTTGCATCGATAGTCTAGTGTTATAATTGATTTGCGTTTGGTGCACTGTGGAGTGGGTAAAACGTTTTTTAATGGCTGGCTAACATCTACCCTTGACTCGCGCTAGCCTAGCATCGGCTAACTATCCAAATATAAGGACTGGATAATTTTTTTAAAAAAGTCTCCACTGATGAATAACAACCAGGCTGACTTAAAAATGAGGTCCGATGTCAAAAATCCCGAACCACCCCTTTAAGTCAGTTTTAAGTCAATGTTCAAAAACATTCAATCCATTTATTTTCATATCCACTATTGTTCAAAAGTTTGGGGTCGGTAAGATTTTTATTGAGTGATTTTTTTTCCAGCAAAGATGCATTAAATTGATAAATAATGACAGTTAAGACACTAACAATGTTACAAAAAAATTATATTTCAAATATAAGCTGTTCTTCTGAACATCTGATTCATCAAATAATCTTGAAAAAACATGAACCAGGGGTTCCACAAAAATATTAAGCAGCACAACTGTTTTCAACATTGATAATAATAAGAAATGTTTCCTGAGCTCTAAATCAGCATATTAGATTGATTTCTGAAGGATCATGTGACACAAGACTTGAGTATTCAGCTTTGCCGTCACAGGAAAGTTTTTTACTGTATTTCAAATAAATGCAGCCTTGGTGAGCAGAAGAGACTTCTTTCAAAAACATTAAAAAGTCTAACTAACCCTAATCTTTTGAACAGTAGTATATTTATTAAAAGTAAATAGTATATACATGGCCATACCTCTCAAATGCAATGTCCCTTGTGTCCAGATATGTGTTAACAATAGGTGTTGTCAGCCTCTTGGCAACTTCCTGTTCAGCGGGCTGCATGGAGTCCAGAGTGACATCCTCGATCTCGCGGGAGAGATCAAAGCGCTCGGTGTCCACCACCTCGTCCTCGTGATTAACTTCCATCAGCTCAGTGCAGTTGTCTGTGAGAACACACGTTACTGATCAATCACAAATAAACATCAGGCATATTATTCATCCTCATGCAAAGTGCACTGGTGAACATACAAATGTGAACTTCGTGTAGGCTTCAGAAGATTTCACAGCACATTTGCTAGAGCCCCACCACCAAATGAATGTGTAAACTACAGATGGGTGAACTAGACTAGACAGTCAGAGAGAATAACTAACTCTCTTCTCTGAAGATATAGCTTCTTCTTCCTCTGATCCAGGTCATGTTGTCAAAGCCCAGCAGGGTGGTGTCCACTCTCAGACAGGCCCCACTCTTCCAGATTCTGCACACGTCGCTGGGACACACGCGGGATACCAGAGGAACTGGAGTGAGAAACAAGCACAAGATGAGGATCATTCAACGTCCTAGAAAAAAAGTCATAAGGATTCATGAGAGGAGAAAAAAGAAAAAAAGAAAACAGCACTTACTCCAGCTAGTAAACTCCCACTTCATCTCCATGTAGAAATCTGGAGACTGGGTTAAAAAGAGGTTCATTACACTTCAGGCCCTTTCACATGACTTTCATCAGGGCTTTTTTAAATGTACTAAATTTAGGACTAAATTTAGGTAGGGCGGATTCCGGGTCTTAGCTCTAGTTTATGATAGACATTTTGTAAGATTTATATTCTAATTGCTGAACACATGCATAACACTCTTGGCAGAGGCGTTATTCAGCCTTAGGGTGGAGTTCTAATGTTGATTGACAAGCTTTAAGTACACGACACACGTATAGAATGCTATCTTAGTATTGACTTAACGTATTGTTTAATTTCCTCGGAATGTTGTTTTAGAATATAACAAGTGTAAGTGAGGTGAGGAAAGCAAAGTCATGTCTATTCTCAGAACGAACCTTAAACAAACACAGCAGAACTATATAAATGCTATTTATATGAGCATGTTTAAACTAAAGGATTTATACTTTCATTAATCTGACATGCTACTCCACATAGGACGAACAGAAAAGCCAACTAGTTACTGACCTGATGCAGACTAATATACATATAGCTAAAGCTGATTGATATCGTCTTAGTCTGGAGCGAGGTTACGTAAGGGGCCCTCCGATGGCTCTCTATTAGAGCGCGCCACAGTTCCATTTTTCAGCACAGATTTACATTGGAAAATTGTGGGGCGCTGTAGAGCTGGGCAGAGGTCAGGCATCTAAGTATCATAATACATTACTGCTGAAGCTATACGTTCACATTTAATACATCCTGTTTACTTTATGACTAAAAATAGTCTAGAAAATCCCCAAAACATTTGTTGCAGATAATGCAGAATGCTAAACAATTTATTATTGAGTCAGTTTCTATGTCCTTACAGACGAGCCGCGGCTGGCTTCAACAAGCGTCACGTGCCACTTTGACTGCCATATAAAAAGTGTTGCAAATAGCACCACAGAAGGGGAATTTTATGAGGTTGTTCGGTAGCATGAAAGCATATGCAGTGCACAGTGAAAAGTGAAAGCAAAAGTTTGAGAAACAATAGCACAATATTTGATAAATATTAAAATAGGAAATGCCTGTGCCAAATGAAAAAAGAGAAAGAGAAAGGGTTTTGTAATGGCCATGTAGCTAAATCAATGGCAAAAGAATAATATCATTTACAGACTACCATTCAAAAACTTAGGGTCAGAGTCAGGAAGATTTGTTTTAGGAAATTGCATTAAATTGATAAAACTTGACCGCTTATATTAAAGGGATGGTTCGGAGTAAAATCAACTTAGGGTCCTTTGCACCATGACCTCGAGCCAAACACCCCCCCAGAAGCCTTTTTTCCCTTGGTCGAACATTATTAAAGTTAGAGCTTATTTAGAGATATCAACCGGATGGCTTAGTGCAGGCGCTAATGGATCCTATGATGTATCTCGTAAATTACCCCACTAATAATGTCCAGAATGGTACCAAACTTCTACAGTAGTACAAATAGGTTCTGTACTCATAAAAACAAGGCATTGGAAAGTTTGTAAGTACATCAGGAGTTTATTTTAATAACACTTGACTTACGGCTCATGCTACTGCTAACCCGGACGTCACTTCCGTTATTTGGGAAAAGCACATATAAGTCCTGGCAGAAAGCGATGCATTAGGATGTAGCGTAATGACGCCCAGTTCCAGGAATGCACTGATATTTAGTTGGTAGTACCAGTTTTCAACAATTATTAGTTAACACTAAGTTGTCAACACTTCGGAAAAAATAATAATTCGTTGTTACACTACATCCTTATGCATCGCTTAATTCACAAAAATAATAAACAGGATCAAATGACAGACGCACCTCTCGGATCTTGCACAGCAGCTCTGGAACGCCACCTAGCGCAGTGGAGGCTTTGACATAATCTCGCCGCTGGAGAACCAGCTGCACCATCTCAGGATCTCCTGTGCTAACTGCTTCCTGCAGCACTGTACAGACAACAAGATATATGACCTATTTATGCTTACCCAAGGACACAGACTTGTAATGGAAAGGTAAACATACTAGTCTAGCACTACTATACAGTGCACTATAAATCACATATGACAAAAATGACTAATGACCAGAAAGGAGGTGATTATTAGAGTATATATAATGCTCGCTGCATCTCGGAAAAGCTGACACAGAGGTACTAAACACTTTCACTGGCTGGAAAAACCACTGATGACACAAGCCGAGGAAGTGGTGGTGGTAATAGTTCTAATGGCATTCTTGTGAGAGCCAATGCGGTTTACTTTGAAGACTGCTATGTCTTCAAACGGCTGTGGCTTCATTCTCACCTGTCCAATGTTTGGCGTTTTCTTTGGAAACATCCGCGCCGTGTCTGAGCAGCACTCTCACGGACTCCAAGTGCCCAAGTGAGACGGCCAGGTGCAGAGGGGTCCGGCCCCGGGGATCCACCTCTTCAATGTAACTCTGAAAGGAGTGTAAACACAGACGGTTCATATCTTATGGAGGAAACTGAAAAGGGGCAAAAATCATAAGCATTGCTGCATGGCTTGTGGGTGGGGAGAACGCAACTGTAATTAACCGGAATATTAAACCCTCTTCCTGTGAAACGATGTCATGATGTCGGATTTATCTATCACCTGCAGCATGGGGTTTTCAATCTTTCAGATGCCACATACAGTGGGGAAAATAATTATTTGATCCCCTGCTGATTTTGTGCGTTTGCCCACTTACAAAGAAATGAAGGGTCTATAATTTTTATGGTAGGTTTATTTTAACGGATAGAGACAAAATCAGCACAAAATCAGCAGGGGATCAAATAATTATTTTCCCCACTGTACCCACAAATATGATCATCCTCATGTGAGGAATCACCTATCCTTAAATTTAAAAGGCATCTATGTATTTAAATGTATAAAGCCCCATTTATACTGTGGAAAATTAATGTTATAAATATGTGTAAAATTTTATTCAGTTTCGTTTACGTTTTTTCCCTACCAACTGCAGTACTGTTAGAGTTATTATTTATTATTAAATGTTTAATCTTATTTTTACATTGAATTTCTCTAAAGTTTTCCACGGAACTCAATTTAAAAAGCACAACTATAGCATGGTGCAGTAAAATGAATCTCTACTGTTATTAAGATGAGCTCACCAGCTCTCCAGTGCAATGCAAAACAGCAGGGCTGTGGCTAACAAGTGGATTGCAAGCTGATGAAGCATTTTGCAGTAAGATCCAATAATGCACCAAGTCCAATTTCATTAGATTATTAAATACATGACAAGTATGTCATGACATCCACAGGAGGAAGAAATCTCTCAGCGGTCAAATCATTGATTCATTTTACCATTAGCTTCACAGAGTGTACAGACATCAGCAGCATTTACGGATATCTCACACATACCGTCTGTAGCTCTTTTTCCAGCTTCCTGTAATCATTCTCCCACACCAGGATATGCAGTGGAAACCTGAGGCTGAAATCCTCGACGCTGGCAGCGGTGGCGGATAACATTCTGGCTCGAGCAAACTCTCCGTGTCTCAGCCTCCGAAATCAAGAGCCAGCCTTCGAGCTAGCTAACTGTCATGAACCATCAAATCTCTTCATGCGTTTAATCCATTTATGATAAATATACAGAGACTCTGACTATTAAACAGATGAAGACGCCTAAGCAAAGGAGACGCCGAAAACGCAACCAACTTTTTTCAAAATAAACTTTTGAAAAACAAGGAAGTGGCAGGTTGAAACTATTTGGGTAGGGGTGTATCCAGTCATTTGAAAAACTGTTCCCCCAAACCTTTTTGCATTTAGTTGTATTTATAAATAATGTTCTCAACATAAAATGGTCGATAACGGCCTAATTAGCTACATATGCTCTATCACAAAATCGTAAAGGATAAATTATTATTTTTTCTAAATAAAATTGACAAGCCCAACGCCAGACTAAACCAATCCATATGAAGGAGGGGTGGTCGTGTTATAAAATATGGCTAAATTCTGTCAGCGAGTGAATTTTGCGTGATCTTAGTTCGATTAAATAAGGTAAATAAAAAATGTTTTTAAAAGAAACATCAGTAAATATTCGTAATAATTAATCTCACTGGTGTTGTATGAAATTCGTTCGCCTGTGAGGGTAAGCGCGACACCGCCTCTGTGTTTTAAATGATCTTTAGTTCATCCGGAGCGGCTCGCGACTGGAACCGCTACTGCGCATGCGCGGGAACGAACGCAGTATGTTATGAAGATCGTGTTCTAGATGCCTTGCATTTCATTTTCCGACACTGTAGTTTGGCTCATTTGAGTTTGTAGATATATTCCAAACATAAAGAGGATTTATTTGTGTTCAGACTTACTTATTCAATATAATCATCTCACGGCCTGTAAATAAATGGATAAATTAATAAAACATCTCACGCGTTGCAGTGACGCGTCTGTCCACTGTGTGTCAGGCCAGGCAGCGCTAGAAAGCTGATTTATCGTCACTATAAAATCTAATGTGTGGTCTGGGAGGGCAGATGGCACTCTACTGCGATCTGATGGGTTACTGGCAAGCATTTCCGTAGTGTAGTTTTTAATGTATCATGACAGAGGCTCCACTGCATGACTCGTCTGTCCTAATTTCAATCTAGACAGTCCGACATATTATTTCACAGTCAGCGTTCGCACCGATTCGCACACATCTATCTCCTCCGTATGCGCGTCCTCTTCTTCGGGTATGAGATCCTCTTTCAGTGATACAATACTTTTAAACGGATCCCGTCATTATGTCAAAGCGGTGCATGCTTTAAATTTATCCGTAGACGATTCTAAGTCGATAATAGATGGTAATACCCACGTTACCGGAGACAAGGATGTCGAAACGGCTGCGAAATAGCGAAGTTTGTGCGGACTGCAGCAGTTCGGGTGAGTATATTCTGCTACTATAGAATTTTTAGTAAAAGACTCAACTTGCACTGGACAACCAGGTGATATTACCGAATTAAGTGACCGAATGATAACATTTAGCTATACAAATATATGATTTAGATCATAAATCAACCTTCTATACAAATTTGGAAATGAACGGATGGTAAATGTGTGCTTTTTGGAGCATAATGATGTATTGCCATTGGCCGTGGCTCAAACCCTAGTGTGGTGTCTACCTAGACAGCATTTTAGGCTTCATTTGCGCGTGCCCAAAGATTCTGCTCTTTTTCCAGCTAGTGGGTTTTGTGACCGAGACACCGCATGCAGTGTTATCTAAATTTTGCGGGATTTTTTTCAGCTTCCTATGATGCTGTGAAGGCTTGTGATCAATCATTGTATTTCACTTCACTTCGCATCACTGTCTGTGGAGAAATGGGTAAACATACTTGACCCTCAAGGGGAATTCCAAGTGAAAACATCTAACGTTACAACATCCAAGTTTGCTCGACGTGGCCTTATTCATTACTAACAACTGACCCTAACCAACACATGCTGTGCCCTGACTTTTGACAGATAGAAAAAAAGAAATAAAATGTCACATAGCATTGTTGTCGTAACTACACGTGTTCGTGTGTAATAATTTGTCTTTGTGATAAATGCATTGACTACGAATAGCTACAATTCATGAGAGATCTGACCTCCTAAGACTATAAATGACATGAACAACATTTACTTGATAAATGTGTAGAGAACAGTTTCATTGGCCTTCATTTATGTAGTGTATTGTATTTAGGATGGACCCATTTTAGTGTTAAAACTCTAAAATATGAACTTTCTGTCCTGTGATTTGTTTGGTTCTCTTCTGTGGTTCTGTTTTCTCCTCATTCCCCATATTGATTAGTTACGCCTCAGACCCCAGCTGGCCTGGCCTGCTCCAGCATGTCAGGAGGGATCATTGGGCAGTTGTTATTAGGGTGCATATTTTTAGTCATTCAGCACTGGGTTTTATTTTAGCCGCTGCTGCACCACTTGATGGGGAAGAGATCAGCCCTTGGCTCGAAGAGGGAGGGAGAATGAGGGTGAGAGAGGAATGATGCTTGATTCTGGCCCTTGGCCTCTTTGCAGCTGTTGTTTGATATTTCCTGTGCATGAAGGGAAGTGACTTTTGCTCTCTGCTTATCAGTGGATCGGTTTTTAATTTAGATAACTCATGTTTCTATTAGACTGACGCAATTGGGGTATCATATATCCCATGGCTGTGAAACCCAAATTGGTCACTAACTTCATAAGTGTCAGAGACTTTAATGACCTGCTCCCTTGACGAAGTAAAAGCATGCGTTTTAGTCCGGATTTAGGCCCTAACACTTGTAATCCTCTGCGGTCAAAATAGACCTAAGACAATATGCGTATTTTTTTTTATTATTATTATTAAAATGTATGTACTATATTTTGTTTCAATAATATTTATTCCTTAACATTTTGTATTTTTAGGGTATTTCATGGTACTAGACAATATTCACCTCTAAATGAATGATGCACCTTTTATTTCTATATAAGATAATACAAATAGTTGAAAATAACACTGTATATATAGGAATTCTTATTCCCTAGTTCCTTATAAGTGTATTATCAGGTTTAAAAAATAGCTCGGCACTGTCACATTTCGTATTTCCCATTCATTTTCTTGTGCCTGTCGTTTTTGACCACAAAGTTCTAGTGTAACTATTATTTAAGACCATTTTAGCTTTTTGTGTTCATATAGCAGGTGTTACAAAAGTTACCTAGTTTTGTACCTTTGTAGTACCTTCATTTTAATAAAGTACAAAAATTGCAAAAGTTTGTAACGTATATTTATAACGCCTTATCTAAAATGATTAAAGACCCCAACAGGGTTAAAAAAATGGGTTAAATTTGAATCTTCCGTATAAGAATGAAAAGAAATGTTTGCCTGTTATCAGGCTGAAAATAAAATCCTCAAAACTCTGTTCTTGGGGAATTCTGACACTCTCAAGCGTTGACTCAAATCGTTGTTTCTGAAGGAAGTGAAATCACAAGTTGGCCTGAATCTGTCATTGGGAAAAGTTGAGGGGGGTGGAGGGACTGCTCAGACACATTAGTCATGGGTCCAGTGTGATTGACCCCACTTTCACTTATTTGGCATCATGACTCAGTGAAGGAGGGAGACTATGTATGAAATTCTATTAAAAACTGCCTTGGTATGTGACAAGTGTTGAGTGACAAGTGTTGATTCTGTCTCAGTCTAGGTCGTAGAGTTTGTCTAGTGTTGTGGTGAGACTGAGTGATCTAGGTCTCAGCTGGTGGGTCGTGAGTGACCCAGAAATGGTTTAAAGGGAGGTATAATACATTCCGTATCTTCTGTTGCTATATCACTCTTCTGCTGTTGGTTATGCATTTACAAATGCTACAAAAAATACTGTTCAGCCTATTATATTTTATGTAAAAAGTGTTGTATTTCTGTAGTTCATTTGATATTTTTTTTAATACTATATGATTTTGAGACATCTCTGTTTACTTTTTTTTTGTAGGATAAACAAATTCGTTTGTGTATTCGGTTGCCACTTTATGCTCAGTGTCTGAATCTGAAGTGAAACCAGTTTAGAATCACGCTGCAGTAGACGGCTCTTTTGAGAAGCCACAGTGTTTCCCAGTTCACCTGCTCATACCCTGGAAGTAAAGCTCAGCTGCTCAGCATTTGTTGTGGTTTGAGGCATGTGTATGTAAGAGGAAGTTAGCGCGTTTACTGCCATACATGAAAGGATGACATTTACCCTTTGCTACTGTGGCCTTATAAGGAAGAACTGAGCACCACATTTAGTTGTCGTCATATATTACATCACATGCATATCAAAGCTACATTTTAGACATCTGTGCTACTAGTAATGATTTATCAGACTTTTATAGTGGAACATAAGCAAATTAATACACATGCTATGTATACACCAAATGCATTTTTAAAGTAAAATGTTTGTAGTGTAAATAATACATTTTAAAGTCAAAATGAAATCAAAAAGTTTGCTTTCTTAATTCTCATTTGTGATGATACGATTCCTTTGTGCATACTAAGTTCATTTTCTTAAGTGCATTCTACTAAGAAGCATCTCTCATACATCAGCCTTTTAAAAGTGTTGTGTTTCTGTTTCCATTCTCACGCACCAACCAAAAAGCTCCATTAGCGTTGTCGTGTATTGATCAATGATCAACACACTGCTGACTCTGAGACACGCTGTTGTTTACATCCTGTGAATCTGTTGATTTTCCTGGGGTCTCTTAGATCCTCGCTGGGCGTCTGTGAACAGAGGAGTTCTGATATGTGACGAGTGCTGCGGCGTTCACCGCAGCCTGGGCCGCCACAACTCGCAAGTGCGGCATTTGTCAAACACCTCCTGGCCGCCCACCCAGCTACAGGTGAGCCCACTCATATACAAATAGCCACCCTATAGGGTTCCTTTTGATACTTGTTGTTTTTAACTGATCAACCTGCTTCATCTGAGACTTTTTGACATTATAGTAATCATCTTTAGTCTGAGGCATATTTAAAAATAGTGGTTGACTGAAATGGGTTTTTGTTTAATAGGTCTAGTTGATGTTGATATATAGAGTTCTGAGTTTATGGTAAAATACTTGAAAGAAGGAAATGTGAATAATCCACTCACATGGTTGTTGATAGATTCTAGATAAGCACTAACTTTGGTTAATCGGCTAATACAGATTATCTTAAAATAAAAAATAAATGCTGATTGATCAACTTGTCAAATTTATTTTATATATCAACTTGTCCTATAAATGGTTGAATACTTAGTTGCTGCTGAAAGGCTCCATACGGTCAAAATTAAGGATACAGAGAGGTATTATTTAGTAGGGCTGGGTAAAAAATATTGATTTCTCAATTTTAATCGATTCTCATTTTTACGAACCGATATCGATTCTTAAATCCCAAGAATCGATTAGTCATCTTGTTTTCAGTTGATGAATGAATGGAACATTGTTGCGCGCATCCCATCCAATAAATCGCAATAATCTTTGTGGTTACTATTGATATGAAACAAAGTCTCAAATTTCAAATTACGTCCGTTTTCTTACAAATTCAAAAACATAAATACCGTTTTGGCCGTTATCGCTCTGGCGCAGCTCTGCTCAAGAGAAGCATCAGCACGGAACGCACATGATCTTCTCTTCCGCCTTAATAATACCAGTTACAATCCGAATTAAAAATGAAAGAGCATCTGAAAGTGTGTTAAAAGATAGAGTACAACTTATCGAAATCCGTATCATGTCACATGGAATCGCTCAATCAGTGTTTCAACCGTGGAAAGACGTCATTAAAACAGCTTGTAAACAATGTCATGTAACGTCACATTTACCTCAGAAAAACCATATCCAGTGACCATAAACCTGTTAGTCAGCTATAATATAATTTTCAGAAATACAGTTTGTGCAATGATTTGACATTTTTTCAAAAATACAGTTTGTGCAATGATTTGACATTTTTCATTATCACAAGGCAAGACATTGACAAGAAAAAATACATATACGAATATATTTGTAATGCTAATGCAATAGTAGTAACCAAATTCAAATTATTTTTTAAAATTCTGATTTAATTAGTTTCTCTTGTAATTTTTAAAGTCAATTTCAATGTAAATTCCATAGAAAGAGATAAAAATAGCCATTGTTTTAGTCTGTTGTTCTAAAACGACCCTGTCTTCTTTTAATTTGAACACGAGGAACAGTCACAGACTCATTAATGTACTCTTCTTGTACAGCCTGCAGCATCTTCTCTCTCAAGTTCCTGTTCTCTTCGACTGATTGCTTTGATCCCATAATGTCTCTTTTCATTTAATGTGTCCTTGTTGTGTAGTACATTTTTCCACATTCTTATTTACAGATCTGTGTTTTTTAATCCATCAAAAGAGTCTTTTGAATGGTTCTAAGAAAACGGTTTATTGGCGTGCACCCTCACTGGAGGCTCTTCCAACAGAGACTGTGACTCACAAAGCATATTTAAAGAAGCATGTTGTCATAGTGGATTTTTGTCTTGTGATGTATGCCCTCAATTTCTTTCTCATTCACAGATGGTTCAGACATTATACAACAATGGTGCTAATGCAATATGGGAGCACACTCTGCTGGACCCGTCATCCATCATGAGCGGGAAACGCAAAGCCAATCCTCAGGATAAAATCCAGTGAGTATTTTGTTTTGAAACATTTTCTAACATAGCAGAATGATGTATGTTTGCTATACACTATCATTCAAAAGTTTTGGATCAGTGAGATACATATTTTTTATTCAACAATGATGCATTAAATTGATTAAAAGTCACAGTAAAGCCATGTATAATGTTACAAACGATTTCTATTTCAAACTTGCAAAAATTGGGACAAAATTGCACCAAAATATTAAGCTGTTTTCAATGTTAATAAGGATCATGATGTTTTTTGAGCACCATATTAGCATATTTGAATGATTTATGAAGGAACATGTGACACTGAAGACAGAATAAATTAAATTAATAATAATATCATTTTTTAAATATGTTAAAATAGAAAACAGTTATTTTAAACATTTAATAATATTTTACAATGTTACTGTATTTTGGATCAAATAAATGCAGCCTTGGTGAGCATGAGACATCTTTCAAAAACATAAAAACCTTACCAACCACAAACGTTTGAACTTTTTTATATAAAAAAGATAGTAACTGAGATAAAGCAACTCCCTCAACTGTTGATTGGCTCTAAAACCTTCATTGTTTCTCTCACCCAAAAAGCCCCAACAAGACAGAGTTTATAAAAGCAAAGTATCAAATGCTGGCTTACGTCCATCGTTTACCCTGTCGAGATGACGACAGTACAGCAGCTGCTGATCTAAGCAAGGTAAGGAAAGAGTTTCGAAATTCAAATATGTGATGCA
Source organism: Scardinius erythrophthalmus (assembly GCF_964197995.2). Classification (NCBI taxonomy): domain Eukaryota; kingdom Metazoa; phylum Chordata; class Actinopteri; order Cypriniformes; family Leuciscidae; genus Scardinius; species Scardinius erythrophthalmus. The sequence continues at coordinate 12,732,486 of NC_138225.1, read as the reverse complement.
TCCATTATGAGACAGGTTTGACTTAAATTATTATTGTTGAATTATAAATTGAAATGGCTCCTCAAACTCGGTCCTGGAGGGCCACTGTCCTGCACAGTTTAGCTCCAACCCTGTTTGATCAGGGTTGGAGCTAAACTCTGCAGGACAGTGGCCCTCCAGGACCGAGTTTGAGGAACCCTGCCTAGCACATCTAAGGCGCATCAGGTTTTTGTCTGCGTGCTATCCGGCTTGTTGAACTGTCTCTATTGATGCACATTGTTTTCGATTCTTTAGCAACTTCACTCCAGCGTTAGAACCGGCAATCTTGAGACTTGTTTGCGGTTACTGTCACTTGGGGCTCAAGCCAACTACTTCCACCCGGTAAAAACCTCAGTTCTCGCCTTAATTTATCATATTCAGTTACATACAAAATGCATTTTATACTTTTCTGCTCTGGTTTAAACAGGAGAAAGGGAACACCCCGCTGCACATAGCAGCTAAAGCGGGGCAAGTGTGTCAGGCTGAGCTTCTCTGTGTTTATGGGGCAGACCCTGGGGCTCCAGACTCCAATGGCAAAACGCCCATCAACTATGCAAGGTAATCAATAGCTACTGCATTGATGGCCTGCGCCACTGGGCATATAACTCTGCATTTATAGATTACACACTATATTTTATTTATCAGTTGCCTTCACTAACAAATATCCATGTTAAGTCCCTGGTAGTGTTATTTAAGTATTGTTTAGACACTATTATTTACAGATGCTTTTATCCAAAGTTACTTACTTTGCATTTCAAGCTACACATTTACATTCTTATTAGGGCTGAACGATACATCGAATTTTCATCGTCATTGCGATATGAACTCGCACGATGAACACATCGCAACAGACAGCCTGACACGATGAATAACGGCTGGTTCGGATAACAAGATTTTTGTGTCTGTTACGATAGTCACGGTGTCAGATTACACGATTTTGACTCCTAAAATCTTGTCGTGTCATGGACAAGAAACATGTCAGACTACATTTTGCTTTCCGACCAGTCATCGCGTGCCGTCACACGCACACATTCACTCTCGCACACACACACACACACACACACACACACACACACACACACACACACACCACACACACGCACTGTCCCTCGCTCACTCACTCGCGCGCACACACACACACACACACACACACACACACACACTCACTGTCCCTCGCTCACTCACTCGCGCTAAATCGCGTAATCTGAACCAGGCAGGTAATAAACGTTTGACCTATCACGCAAATAACCTATTAAAGCACTAAGACATGGGAACAGTATAGCTAACATTCACATTTGAATATTTATCGCAAGTCATATCGTCATTGCAATATTAAACAATGTTATCGCACATCGCAGCTTTTCCTCATATCGTGCAGCCCTAATTCTTATCAGTTCTTGCTTTCCCTGGGAATCGAACCCATGATCTTTGCGTTGCAAACGCCAGCGTTCTACTGTTCGAGCTACAGGAAAGCTAGTATAGGTTAAAAAAAGTTTGTGCTTTTGTCATTTTTAATGTGATGAGGTGTCTTTTTTTTTTTTTTTTGTAGAACAGTAAAGATTTTTAGCGGAAACCGTGGTCCTTGGTGATTCATATAATGCAAGTCAATAGTTACCGTCACTTTGAGAGTTAAAAAACATAACATTTTCATTTTAGGGTGAACTATCCCTTTAAATCCACTTTCAAAGGTCTTAAAAATGCAACCAATCTGACACAGCAGTAGAGATATAGATTTTTTTCACACGTTGCTTTTTGAAATCGTAAAATCGGTCTAACACATTAAAACAGAAATATATTATCACAATTAGTTACCAAGGGAACATTTCAAATTTTTAAGTTTTTCATCATGCTTTATCTCAGCTTTTTTGGTAATTGAAATAAAGCTGAAATAAAGCATGATGAAAAACTTAAAAATGTTGCAACCAATAAAGCAAATCAATTATATTTCTATTTCTATTGAATTAATTACAACACTGGTCCATGGGTGTGTATGCTGTCCCATTTGTTATTTTCTGATTCAGAGGGCCTGCTGTGCGCCCTATTACTGGTGCAGATTTCATAGAAGGTCTTAGGGCAGCATTTGGCACAGGACCTAAAAGTTCAAAAATAAAAAGCCATGTGTCATAACGTCATTGTGTTGTTTGTATTCAGGCAGGCTGGCCATCAGGACCTGGCAGACAGACTGGTGGAAGTACAGTATGAGCTCACAGACAGGCTGGCCTTCTATCTCTGTGGGCGGAAGCCTGGTGAGTCAGTGTGTTATCATGATGAGAACTGATGTTTTCATATCCAGCTGTTTATGCTAATGAAGCCATTTTACAGCATGCTTTTACTTTAGTCAGATCGGGTGATGGGTTATAGTCTTCAAAGTGCCAGATGCCTCAATAAAATACCACAGTGATGTTACAGTCAGTGGATTGTCAGTTTGTTGTAAATGAGTACCGTCATCATTCTGTGTTTCAGATCACAAGAGTGGACAGCATTTCATTATACCACAGATGGCGGACAGGTAGTAATAATCTGATATATTCTGATGTTCCCCTGTTAATGATACTGGTGCCACCCTTATAGAAGTTTCTTCTATAGTAGAGGAGTATTCGGGGATGTGCTTGGCCATGCTTTTGATTCTTTTGATTGCATCCCAGAATACTTCCCTGAAAAGCTGTGATAGTGATCCGAGCAAGGTTTTAAAGTTGACTCTATTTTATGTTAATATCTTGCCATTTCTTTCTTTTTTTTGCTGTCTTTGATGAAAAAGAAATGTGTAAGTATTTTACATGGCAGTTATGTAAATATCACCTTAGCTTTTACCATCACAGATTTGATGATAAAGCTATTTTAATTAAAAAAAAAACTAATATTTGTACTATTTAATTCTTTTTATAGCAGTCTGGAGTTATCAGAGTTTGCAAAAGCTGCAAAAAGAAAACTGCAGTCTGTGAGTCCTCCTATTTTACTTTTTATTTTTATTTACTTTAAGCAATGTATCAGCATAGCCTCCAAACAGAACAAGACTAAGCACTAATGTTGGGGAGTAACTAACTAAAAGTAAAATGCTGCTAATCTAACTACGGTACATATTTCAGTACGATTACAGTAGTTCAATAGTGAATCAGAACGGTTGGACACTTAGTGTAAATCAGCAAAACAATTTAATGGTTTGTTTTATTCAAACATTAACAGAAGTCCTTCCAAATTCTTTTTTAATCATGTTTTATAGCAAAATACTGAGCTAAACTCTGCTTTATGAATTTAAGTTGGTATATTAAGTGAAATATTCAATTAAAGGGTCATCACTTTGTTTTTGACTAGTTTTATTTAGTATCAGTTTATCTGTTCAAATGATGTCAACCATAATTGAATACAATCTACTAGCAAATGCAAATCCATTTCCTCATTGTTTTGTAATAGATAAATGCTACTTTGATTGCAGAGATAAATTATACCATTTGTAGCTGCACCCTTTACATTTTGCTAGTAGACTGTGGTAGCTTAACTGAAGTTTAACTAGTAGCTTGTTACTTGGATAGCTCATTTTAAAGTAGCTTCCCCAACACTGCGAGCACAGAGTAAATCATTGGGCTTTTCTAAAGCAGATGGCCGTTAAGTCTCCCCTCCCCCCTCTATCTGCCAGTCATTGATCTATAAGAAAGCATCTTTATTTGCTATTTAACCTGTCTCTAAACATGCTTTTATGACAAGCACAGATGACTTATGTAACTAATATAATTGCAGCTCAGCGATCATTTGTTTGAGGAATTAGCAATGGATGTGTACGATGAAGTGGATCGAAGAGAGACAGATGCAGGTGAGATAATCAGCAAGTGATGAACAATGGAAAGAAAAGGCTCATGAAATGTACATCATACAAGTGCAAAGCGTGACACGCGCTGTCTTTGTATTTGTGTAGTATGGCTGGCCACTCAGAACCACAGCACTTTGGTAACAGAGACAACAGTTGTGCCTTTCCTTCCTGTAAACCCAGAGTACTCTTCAACACGAAACCAGGCAAGTACTGCACCGAAAGTCATCTTAGCAGGAAATAAAGATATTGCACTTTGACAAGTGAACTTTTTATAGCACCTTTTATGCAGTGTTTGCAGCTAAAAGTGCACCATACAGAAATGTGCCAGACGAACATGCAAACAGAGATGCCACAAAATTAATGAAAAAGGAAATGGCATCAAAACTGCTATGCACCAACAGTTTGCTTAGACAACCCAAACCACAAAGATGCATTTTATGAGAAGTTGTGCTCATCCTTCCCTCTGGTCATTTTGACCCGAAAATAATAATAAAAAATTGGTAAAAAAAATTGCGTGTTCATCAGAGTAGTCCAAGACTTCAGAAGGAGAAAGAATTGACTGGATTTGAGGAGTGGTTGAAATTTAAAAAAGTAACACATCCTTCCATCAGGGGTCAATTTGACTCCCTTAGGAATGAATGGAATATCAATAATATTTCAGTATACAAAGAATATTCAGAATACATTTCATAATGTCTACATGTGTGTGTATCTGAATCTGAATGCATTCTGAAGAGAAAATTCGAGAACTGACTTTAGGACCCAGCGGAACAGCTCATTTGCTCCATATAGAGTAGTGTTTCTCAATGGGGGCGTTTAGAGAACAACTGAACATTGGAAGCGAGATTTTTGAAAGGGGGGCGTTCACGAGAGTACTCCAAAGATCCAGGCAAGACAAGATTAAACATGTAAAACCTGCAAAAGAACTGCCTACAACATTCTGAAATCTGCCAGTTTAATGCGACACGTAAGCTATGTATCGTTTCTTTTTGCAACGACTCTATTATTTTTCCAGTCATAGACCAGCGCCCAAACGCTAAATAAATCCAGTGGTGGCTAAAATCAGCATTCACGTGCACAAAAATGTGTTTCGCGCTGACAACAATCCGGTGGTGGCTAGAATCCAGAGCTGAATAGAATCACGCAGCGGAGGAATGGAAAGTTGACAAGCCATTAAAAAAGTATTGACTTAAGAACCACTTATATATTTTAAAATATTTTCAATAAATCATGTTCCCATTCACTCCGGTGACTAGTTTAAAATTACCAATTCATTTTGTGATTCTATAAATTATGTTCTGTATTGCAGAGTGGTATGTTCTTCAATAAAACAGTTTTTGAGGGGAAAATGAAAAGAAATATGATTTTACATCTTGATTTTATGTGTATTTTTAGCATTTTAATTTAAAGTTAGATTATGTTAATATATTCATAATAATCATTTATTAATTTAAATACTTTTGTGTCATCCTGAGTCCCCCTAGTTGGCCCTGGCCCCCTGGTTGAGCTGTTTTTAAATACAAGAATGTGTCCTGAAAAGAAGCACGCCTAATTGGGCTCTAATTATACAGGGCTTCCGTAAGACCAGCTGTTTGTTCAGATGGTGAATATGCAATAAAATCATGATTTAACTTCTTTTCCAGGGAAGACAAAAGCTGGCAAGGTTCAACGCTCATGAATTTGCCACACTTGTGATTGATATTCTAAGTGATGCAAAGCGACGCCAGCTGGGGAATTCAGTCTCAAGTCCTAAAGGTACAGCCTGCATTCAGACACACACCAGTCTTTGATTTTCTTTTATAGATTTTGTTGATGTTTCATGGTTGTTGGGTTGTCTACTTTTTCATAGACAATGTTGACGTGTTCTTCAAAAGTGCGGGTAGTCGTCATGGAAGTGAAAGTCAGGAAATCGACCAGCCAGACTATGACAGCGTGGCATCCGATGAGGACACAGACACTGATTTACGAATAGGCAAAGCAGACAGAGCGAAGGTGAACTAGCCCTTTTAAGAAGTGACAGTTTCAGGTTATAATAGAAGATGGTGATTAGTGTCCTTTAAACATAATGGAAGGTTTTGACTGTTTATGATCCAAAACTACTTTGTCCCCTCATAAAAGAATGTGTAACTAGATTTGTTGTGTTTAAGTTCTTGCTTAAAATGTATGATGATTTGAAAGTGGTGAATTATTTGTATTTAAATTCCCACACAAAAGTTGTGTATTATGTTTTTCAGATACTTTTATAAATGTTCATGATTAGAATAATTAGACCACTGTGACATTTGTGTGATAAAACAGATACTGATTTACGAATAGGCAAAGCAGACAGAGCTAAGGTAAGCCGGTGGAGCTTTAGGAATTTTGTTTTGAGCCGTTCTTGCCATCCCAGCGTACATGTGTACATGTTGGCCATCTTTCCATCTTTCTTCTTTTTCCCCCCAGAGCCTGGACTCTGATCTGTCCGATGGACCGATTTCAGTGCAGGAGTTCCTGGAGGTGAAAAACGCACTTTCCGCTTCCGAGGCCAAAATTCAGGAACTGATGAAAGCCAACAGTAATCTGAGTGAAGAGCTGAGATTGATGCAGAAAAAGGTACCAGAGATTCAGCAGTGAGCGCTGAACGCCCTGGTCAGAGCAGCGTTTCTGCTCCTAAACAAAGCAAGACTGTCTAACCCCTACACCTGCACCTCTTCTCGCACGTGAGGGGGCAAAAATTGCAGGTGACCTAAAAGTCCCGTCTGACTGAACGATTACGATTCTTAAAATCCTCTGGAATGCTGATGTCAAAATAATCCTGTGATATCTGCCGTAGTGTTCAAATAACCAGCATGACCTTAACTTCTAAATCACTCGAAAAGATGCTCTATCAATGACATAAACCCAGAACATACTGACTTTTTTGGCATTTGATTGCAGATGAGATAAGTTGGCATGCTATTGCTAACCTCCCTAACTGCAAACCTGATTCAGCAGTTGGCTCTTGCATCAGCATGACTCGTTTTAATTGTCTGTTTCTTTATGTGTGTACATTAGACAAGCGTTTCCAGAATATAAATCAGATACAATTATAGATTGAATATAAAACAATAATTCTGAATTGAATTTGGAGCCTTTCAAGCATTTACTGTCATTTCTATGTGAACATAGTTAGAAATATAGCTCTTTCACATAGACATTGAACCCCATTCAAGGAATATTCTCTAAAGACGATAAATTATAAAGTAGTTACAGAGAGGAGAGAAGTGAATTTGCTCACACTCACTGAAGTGTGTTTAATACAGTCTTGAATAAATCAAACAGTATTTTTAGTGATATTTTCTCAGTGATAAAATAAGAGCAGTCCCTCAACGGCCCAACGTTTAAAGGGATAGTTCACCTAAAAATATGGAAAACAATACTATGGAAGTCAATGGCGATCGTCCACTGTTTGGTCACCAACATTCTTCAAAATATCTTCTTCTGTGTTCAGCAGAGGAAAGAAGTTCACACATGTTTGGAATGCCTTGAGGGTGAGAAAATTATAACATAACTTTCATTTTTGGGTGAACTATCCCTTTAAGGAAGTTACCGTTTCAGCCTGTTTCCTGTTACACTTCTCAATGATTAAAATAGAATATGGTGATTAGTGTACTTAAAATGTAGGCCTAACAGAAGGTTTTCACTGTTTCACCAAAACTACTCTGTCCTCTCGTAAAAGAACATGTAACTAGTTTTGTTGTGTTGCTAAAGGTCTTGCTTAAAATGTATGATGATTTGAAAGTGGTTGTGAATTATGTATTTCCCACGCAAAAGTTGTGTATTATGTTTTTCAGATACTTTTATAACTGTAATGATTAGAATAATTATACCATTGTGACATTTGTGTGAAAAAACTGTGTGGCTTTGCATTGGATGGAAATCTGAAAATAGAGATGGCCCAAATCATGTTATCAAGAGCGAAGTCCTTAGGCTCTTTTGTTGCGCTCTGCATTTCCTTTCTGATCCTGGCCAATGCGTCTGGCTCGAGCTATTTGGCTTCTCTCTGAGCTGCAGAGTGAATCTGTGGATTCTTAAACACGCTTGTTCTGTGAACATGTCTAGACATTGCATATACCCATGCCTGCATGCTAACTTGGATTTATTGAGCAACTCCATTTAACGCTTTTCTATCCCTTTTTTCCTTATTCATTCAAAGTTCCCCTAAGATTTGAACTTAATTTAAAATAAATTCTCCTCATAATTTATCTCAAATAATTACTACTGTTGGTTTTTTATAAGATCTAAATAAATGTTCTTAAATTTTATAGAATGGCTTCATTTTGTTTCAATGTGAAAAAATAAATAAATATATATTTATTAGTTATAATTTAAATTTGATAATTATTTTAATTTATCATTAGCTTAGAAATCCTCTAAAAAGTTGGATATAATTCTATTTAATATTCATAATATTGGCAATTTCAAATGCCAACTTTTAAAGCCATTTCAACCAACTAAATTGTAGAAAAAGGATTTTTTTTTATTTGTAATTTTGTTTTGATACTAATTTTGGAGATGGAAAAGGCAAAGGGTTAGTTTAATCCTTTTTGTTGGTAATGTAAAAATTCAGCAGGCCTGAAACGGGCAACACTGAACATTGTTATTCATCTATTGATGGACAGCTTTTCCTGTACGCTCAGCTTTGCTACAGTTTCTGCTTTTCTATGCGTTTCTCTCGCTTACTCGTGTTTCTCTTCAGCTGCAGTCTCTGCAAAGCGAGAACAGCTCTCTCAGGCGGCAGGTCTCCGCTCAACAACCCTATCAGGCCCCCGGCGGCCCTGACCACCCCAATCCCTCCAGTCCCTCCTCCTCTTCTTCCTCCTCCTCTGCCCTGAAACGCCAGCTGTCTGCACGGGCGAGCCGCCCCATGTCTATGTATGAAACCGGCTCTGGTCTGAAGCCCTTTCTCCCCAAGGGAGAGACCCCTTACCCCGAGGAGACCTTCCCCACCCTGCAACCCTTCCCAACCTATGTAAGTAAAGACCTGCCTCTCGCCTTCTTTTCCTTCTTCACCTTCCTTCTCTAATGTTGTGGCATGCTAGTGTGCTGATGGTATGTTTCCAATTCTCAGCGCTTCATGAGAGTTTCCAAATAAACATTTGTGAACATTTTTGGTTCACTCAACGTATTGCTTCACTTTGTGTCCTGTTGGCTCACATACTGTAGCAGCTATTTCATCATATTTCTGTTTCCTGTTTTAATTTCATGTGCCATTCGGGACTCACAAAGCATGTCTTTATTGCCAACTCAATGCACAAGTCACACAGTCATTGCTTTATGTAACTGTACATATAATTTCAGGTCACAGGTTTAGGTGCACCGAGCAATTTTTGTTTCGCTGGCTAATACGATATTGTACCAGTGTTTAATAATTAGAGTTTTCTTAGATAAATGAGTAGTATTTGGCTTTAAATGTGTAAATCTCAACATGACTGACATACTCAAGTCAGTGTACATAATTTTAAACCTTTTCTTTTTCTCAAAAGTATTAAGCAATTATTTAGGGGTACTACTTTTTCACAGTGGAAACATTTTTAAATGTTGATATTGTTTTAAAAAACTAATATTTTTTTGTACATGTCAGTTACTCTGGCTCACAAGTTTCAGTATCATCAATTTCATCTTGATGTAAAATGCCCAGTATTTTATTTTCAGTTGTCTTTTATACAATGTAAGTTCCTGTTCCATTTCCTTTTTCATTATTTACTGACCTTTCGAGTGTCTGTATTAAAAAAATGTTTTAACTCTATGGTTTTCCATCGCTTTTACTGCATATTAATGCTACTGATTATTTTCAAAAGCATGCAAATGTTAGAGCTGTTCAAACTTCGTTCAAACCATTCATCAGTCGTTATTTAACACTTGTGCCGGGTTCTATCATTTTTCACAAGGTAATGTTTGCTGCAGCTGTTAACAGCATTTATTAATCTAGGTTAATGTTCATTTCAAAATCTAATACTGTTCATTGTGAATTTGTTTGTTCGTAATACATTAACTAATATTCATTTATACAACTAACAACTTGAAATGTTAGGAATGTATTGGTATGCACTACCATTCAAAAGTTTGGGGTAAGTACATTTTTGTTTTTCTTTGAAAGAAATTAATACTTCTAGAAAAAGTGCATTAAATTGATTAAAAACGACATATTAATGTTACAGATATTTATATTTCAAACAAACTGTTATTTTGAATGTTATATTTATCTAAGAATCCTGGAAACAAACGTATCGTGGTTTCCACAATATATAACTGTTTTTAACATTGATCATAAGAAATATTTCTTGAGCATCAAATCGGCATATTAGAATGATTTCTCAAGGATCATGTGACACTGAAGATTCTTGATGATAATAAATTACATTTAAAAAAATATATAATACAATTTAAAAAAAAGTCATTTTAAATTGTAATAACATTTCACAATATTGCCATTTTTCTGTATTTTTGATTTTGAGTCCCAAACTTTTAAACGGTAGTATTTTGTCAAAAGTTTCTATTGACAACATCATGCAGTTTTACAAAAGTCAAAGTTACTATATCGACTTGTTCTTTATTCCAAGCTCTTTATCGTGGGGGGAGGGTGGGTATATCTTTCATTCTGTCTTAAGTCTTATTTGCACCCCTTTTTTAGACCGGAAAGGGTGTGTTTGTGGCCTCCTCCTCATCTCTCCCCTCCTCCTCATCCTCCCCGTCCTGTTTGCTGTATGAGAGTGCACAAAGGGTTAAGTACATCCTGGCAAGCTCCGTTCCTCGTGGGACCGGCCGAAAGCTCCCAGAACCCCTTACCTCCTCTCCACCATCCTTCACAAACTCATCTTCTGCCTCCTCTACTCCCATCCATCCCTTTTCCTCCTACTCCTGTTGTGCTCCACGCATCAGCATGCATGAGCGGTCCCTCCAACAACCCTCCAGGGGCTGCTGTTTTCAACTGATACGTATTTCTGCCTTCATCATCCCCATAAATAGCACAAATATTTCATGGCTTGTGTCTTCGTTCCCAGGGCGCACTGCTCAGGGCTTGTCCACTGCTGCTCACGCATCTGTTCAGGATGCCTTGGAATGCTCTTCTGCTCATGCTCTGGGCTGCAATATGAAGTTGAGCTGGATTAGCTTGATTATTTTTGTGTGTGCAGATTACAGCCATATTTAGATCCATGTTTCTAATGTCACAGAGACTGTATTGTGGGTCTTGTTCATGGCTGTTTAGCACTTGGAAAGCAATGTTTTGGCTGTAAATATTTGGTCTGACAATTTTAATTTTAAAAGTATCGATCTGACAATAGAATTAAATTAACAAAAAACAAAACAAAAAACATTTTACCCCAAAAAAACTTTTAAATACACTAGCGTGTAAATTTTTTATGCTCACCAAGACTGCGTTTATTTGATAAAAAAAAAAACAGTAATACAGTAAAAAACTGTTTTATATTTTAATATATTTTAAAATAATAATATTATTAATTTAATTTATTCCTGTGATGAGAGAGCTTAATTTTCAGCATCATTACTCTGGTCTTCAGTGTCACATGATCCTTCAGAAATCATTCTAATATTCTGATTTAGTTCTCAAGAGTTTCATATTTTTCTGAAAACTCCCCCCCCCCAGGTGATTTAATAAATAGAACGTTCAAAAGAACAGTATTTATTAAAAATAGAAATCTTTTGTAGCATTATAAATGACTTTACTCTCACTTTTGAGCAATTTAATGCATCTTTGCTGAAAAAAAAAAAAAACAATCGTTCCAAAAAAATCTTAGTGAACCCTAACATTTAAATGCTGTCCTCGCTGGAAGTCGATTGAGGATCTGGATTTTTATGGTAACTGAGAATGTTAACAATTATGTTGTGTATAAGAATAAAATCTGCAATGCAGTACATTGAGTATTATTAATCTAAACATAATTGATTATTCATTTCTGTATTGAATTTTTTTTAATTGTCAGGTCAATGTATCACAATGCATTGATGCATTTTACACCCCTATGTACAGTACGAGGAGATGTGTGTAGAGAAGAAGAGTGATTGTTTGTTCAATGGAACATTAGCTTTAGGGGTGGTGAAAAAAATCGATTATTGATTAATCGCGAGTATGTTATGGACGAGTATGAATCGATTATCAAATTTTCAAAAATCGATTTTTTATTAAAAAAAAATAAAAAAAAAATCCACTCTGCGTGCATTTAGAGCATGTTATGTTATGAGAGGCGAATCACAACTACTTCAGAAAACCCAGCACAGTATAGGAACTACCAGGCAGTGACGTATGTGTACGCTGAAATAAAAAGTATTTCACCTCAGAAAAACGGACGTTCCTGTCCTGTCAGCCGTTATACTGTACTCGTAGCGCACACTCTTCAATTGCACGCGCAAATGCGGAGGGGCGCGCCGTGTATCGCTTCACTGTATAGTGCAAAGTGCAAAGGAAACTACGAGCATGCAACGTTGTTACGTTGTAAATTAGTAAGTCATGAAATAAAAGTAAAATACCAATAAATCACGTTACTGGTACGTCGTGTGTTAGCTGAGAAGGATTTGCATGCAGGCATGATTTTCATTCTATTCACCAGGAGCAGTTTCCATGTTTCATTAACAGTTCTTGTTAGTATTGTGTATTCACCATGGTAACTGTCGTTTCAATATTAACGCCAAAATGCCACTTTATTTTCACTTTGTGTTATTTTTTATATTTGTAAAATACTGTGGTGGCTCATACCAACATTGTATTAAAAGCTAGTTTGGTTCAACTTGATGAGTCACAACACAATGTGATGTATTCATTTCTGTGTTCTACAGAACATAAGCTACATACAAATAATTCTGAAGTTATAACTACACGACACAGAAAGTGCTTTGAGTTGTTACTCAATAAAAGAGTTAAGTAATTCAGCAGCTGACTTTTTTTAATACTGCAATCACTTAGTGTATTTTTGTTTACTGTTGTGAACTGGAAAATCAATAATCGCTAATCGAAAATCGTTAATAATCGAAAATCGACTGTAATCGAATCGGGACTTCAATAATCGTAATCGAATCGAATCGGGAAATCAGACCGATTAACCACCCCTAATTAGCTTGATTATTCAGACATCATGTGGCGGTTCTCCAAGCATCATGTTGCCCAATACGGAATTGTTATAATATTCTGTTACACTAATTTAGTAATGTCCCAACTCGGAGTGCTGCTGGCGTCTGACCCCATTACCTCATATCCTTGAGCACAGTAAATCATGCTCCAGTGAGACTGTCAAACAGCTTTACTGTAAATGCTTTATGGCTCTGTGAAGGAATACTCTAATCAGGACCATGAACTAGATTCAATTGTAACTCTGAGTTTTACCCTCGAGGAAACACTAGTTGTTTCATAGCTAGCTTTCGCATCCGCTGGTCTGCACTTGGACTTATAAGTGCATACAAGATACTTTACCATTTAAATGTTTGGGGGTCGGTAAGATTAAAAAATGTTTAAAAAAAAAAATTAAAAGAAGTCTCAGTAATATTAACAGTAAAATGTTTTTCCTGTGATAGCAAGGCTGAATTTTCAGCATCATTACTCCAGTCTTCAGAGTCACATGATCCTCCAGAAATCATTCTAATATACTGATTTAGTGCTCAAGAAACATTTCTTATTATTATCAATGTTGAATAATAGCTCAATATTTTTGTGGAAACCGTGATACACAATTCTTTGACGAAGGGAAACTTCAAAAGAACAGCATTTATTTGAAATGGAAATGTTTTTTAACAATGTAATAGTCTTTGCTGTCTGTCACGTAAGATCAATTTAATGCATTCTTGCTAAACAAGGTATGGAGACTGGCACCCAGTTAAATGTGGTAGATTTGAGCTTGGCTAGAAGTGCATTATTGATTAACATTATTGATCTTAACCTGCTCTCGTAACCACATTTAAAGGTCCCATATTGTACGCCTTTCTGAAGTTTTATTTTAGGTTTTGATGTCCTTAAGAATATACATTTGCGGTATAAGTACAAAAAAACAAATATTTTTACAAGAGCTCTGCCAAGAACAGGTCGATTTTGGCCTGTCTACTTAATATTCATGAGCCTTTCTTCTGATTGGCCTGTTGTCTTCTGAGTGACCCACCATTGGTGGAGGTGGTGACTGAAGGCGGTGACGGTAGTTCTGACATCACGTTTATACGGAAGTCACAACGGCCCGTGAAAAGGCACAGCTACTTTATCCAGGCTGTGTGCGTTTGTCTGTGGATTGACTGTTTTGAAAATTATATGGAAGTTACATAGCCCCTAGACCTCAGTTATCATGAAAAAAGCCAGGAAATTTCAGTTTTGACAATATGGGACCTTAAAGGACTCTACTAACCCATTTGCTCACCTCACACCTTGTAATGCTTTTCTACGGAGCCCCTAAAGAAACATGCTGGTGAAAAAAAAAATGAGTGAAGGAAAAAAAATAATAATACTAGAAGGAACGCAAAAGCATTGCCAAATAATTGTTCCTTCCATCTCCTTTTTTTTCTTCACCATGTCCCTTTAGGGGCTCCGTACTTGTCAGAGTTTAGTGCTTGAAAGATCTGATGAATCTAATGCTAAACACTTGCTTCTACCCCTATTGACCATTCCATTAATGCAGATAGTTGAATTTAATTATTTTTATTTCATATGAACTAGCAAACCTGCTGAAATGGCCAATTCCATCACTGCAGTTTCATTGCTTGCCACCTTTGGCATTTAGTGACGTCACATGTTTTTCTTGCCGTGTCCTTTCCTTTCTCTTTAGGCCTCCAAATTTGACAAGCAGAGCAGTGTGTCTGACGGTGACTATGATAACACGGTCAACGAGTCTGATCTGGACGACTCTGGGTATGTGTCCGCTTTCTTTCATATGACCTGAAATAACTCAGGTCTCACTCCTATTGGCAAACAAAACCAGCCCTTTTTCTCTGAAAATAAGAACGGCCTGTCCTCGACTTTTAGCCAAGCAAAGCGAGAAAACAAACGATTGATTCTGTAACCATGCACCAAGCATTACTCATTCCTGACTCCTTGGTTCCATTTACTGTACATGACTTCCTCCGTCCCTGCAGCTTCGGCCGTAGATGTCGTCTGCGCAGCAGTGGCTGGATGGGAGAGAGCGGGTCGATACCCGAGCTGGATGATCACGAATCTGAGCCTGACCCCAGTCTGCCCAGCACAGAAGACGTCATCCGTAAAACTGAGCAGATCACCAAGAACATCCAGGAGCTGCTGAGGGCTGCACAGGAGAACAAGCATGAGAGGTGAGAGGACATCCAATGTCAACAGCTCTCTTCTCCGATTTCTTCCTTCATCATATATGGCAGCAAAAAAAATCTGAGGTCACTTCCTTTTGGTAACTTCTGCCACATATTAAAGAATTTCACATGAAAATTTTCAGGGCTCGGGTACAAATTGTTTCCCCATGACTTAGTTTAAGGGGTAGTTCAACCAAGTAATGAAAAGCGTGTCATTATTTACTCACCCTCACGTCGTTACCAAACTGTGTGACTTTCTTCATGCGGAACATAAAAAAATATATTTTGAAGATTATTAGTGACCAAAAAGTTTTCTTTTTAAAGCATTAGAGACACAAATCAATGTTTTTAGTTGTGAGAACTTTTAGATATTTCAGATGAAATATCACCTTAATGAATACACAAGCATGAAAAGTGAATTATTTAAATGTTTTGGCCAGCAATAACCAGCAATTAACATCAAACCACAATTACATAATTTTGACAATGTGTTGAATTAATATCTTATTCATTTTAGTAAAAAAAAAAAAAAAAAAAAAAAAATATTTTTTTTAAATATTTACACATTTTCTACATCATGGAAGGAGGGATAAATAAATTATAGCATTATCAGTTTGTTTGTTTTTTTACACAAATTTGCCTTAAGTTGAAAGAGATGCAAGAGCAAATGATCAAACAAATATATACATTTTTGGGAAATGTAAGCCACTATATCCAGCATTGTCTCAAACTTGGTATTCTGTACTGAGTGATAGTTTAAATTAGTCTAAACTTGCCATCATTAGTTATTTACAGATTTATAATCATTTATTATTTATGAATTCCTTGATGAATAAAAAGAAATATTTTGCTACATTACACATCTTTATTATCAATTTTGATCAATTTAATGTGTCAAGAATGAACACAAGAAAAAAAAACCTTACTGTACCCAAACTTTTGAATGATAGTGTATATATTTAATATTTCTTTATTCAATAAAATAAATTTGTATATTAAATATTTATTTCTGCAAAATAAAAAAAGTAAAGTAACTACATATAACGCATATAAAACTAATAGAAAATGAATTTAGAGGTTGACATTGAACACTTTCTGAAGGTTAAGCGCTACCCTTTTTTATATAGACCTTTTAAAACCCTTTCGCACGTACGATCACACCGGTGTGATCAGTCTAGGCTGGTCCCTGGAGCGTACGATCACACCGGTGTGATTAGAACGGTCAGTGCATCACGTGATCAACTGCTAAATTCAAATATGCTTTCGCGCGTTGGCTGGCACTGAGCCAGAGACAGGCGCGCTCAGAGCTGTCATATATCACAACTTTTCAGTGTTTTCAACCACATAATGTTTATTTTAGGTTTCAGACATATAAGTACTAAAAAAACAATACATTTAGAGTTTGTAAAATACACACTGATGTAAAAGGAAGAGGCAATAATAATCCTTTCCATTATAATTAGACACGTTTTATTCATATAAGATACACATTGTGTAAGTAACTTTAAAGTTTACTCTATTCTTCTCCCAGTTCACCGGCCACTTACTTTCATGTACTTCGGGAGAAGTGGATGAATTCACGTGTTGTAAATCCAACAGATCTGATTCTCTGAACTGCGTCTGCGGCACAAACTAAGATGGCGGCGCCCATCGCGCATACAGCTCAACTAACGCGATCGTTATAAAGGTGTTTTAAACAACAAAACACTTCCACTTGCATATATTTGACAATCGGAATATCAGATAATTCATGACATATCTAACAAATTTGTGAATATTTTGAATAAAAAAGGAAAAATGACATAAAAGCAGATCATCATTCATTCAGCTCTGTTGTTGCTGCGGTGTGTCACGTGACAAGCAATGACGCGTCACCATGGAAACCATAAAGTGACACGTTCTAAATAACGGTTGCCTTGAAAAACTCACGCTGGGGGGTCAGCCAGAATATTTTAAACTTACGTGTGAAAGGGTTAAAAGAATGCATATTGTACCCCATTCATGGAAAGTGCCTGTTTTCGTAATTCACTTGTTTCCCAACCAATGAATCATTTTCTCCATTCATACCTTTTCCATTTTCCATCTGTTCTCAATTGTCTGTGTTCATCATTCGGGGTCTGTCCCATCGGGGGCCACGCTCTGTTTGGGTCCCGATCTGTCTCTTTCCCAACCAGTGGACCATGTGAGCAGAGGGAGAGTGTCCGCAGACTTAGACACAGTCTGGGTTGTTTCAGCACACTGGTGCCGTGGGCAGACAAGCCCCCGTCTCCCATGCAGTCCCTCGGCCTCAGAGCTCCCCACCCAGCCAACCCCAACAACCCTGCCTCCTGGTACTCTGGCCTCTGTCCCTGCCTCACAGGCACAGTGTCTACCTCTATCTCTCTCTTCAGAACTCACCCACTAATCTGAACATGAATGCAATACGCATGATTACTAGTATGTCTACGGTAATGCCAAAGACCTGTATAAGTTTGCATTGTCTTCTAAACTTCCCCTTTATTTGCAGGAACTCATGTCAGTGCACTTGGTTCTCTTTGTACTGACATCCATCTAACTTTTGATCTTTCTGTTTTGCACTGGTTTGAATTTTATTGTAAAATAAGCTGTGTGATTTTTCTCAAGTTGCTGAAGAAAGCCAAACCCAGTTATTTTGAAAGAGTAGTTAAAAAAAAAGAATGTTGTAATGTAACTACATTACATTGAAAATATCTGCATCTTGTCTGCTGCACAACTAAAAAAAATGCATGTTTTTCTTTTTGGTGGATTAATGCACACAAATGTTGACTTATAAATGCACTTATAAATAAATTAAAGCCAAATATATTCCATATATTTTCTAAATATAACTCTGAATAACTGTAATATGTCAGTTATATTATTCAACAAAAGGTATTAAAAGACAAAAAAATAATAATAATTCTGTAAACCACACAATATTTTGTATTTTTCATGTCAGTATAAATGTCAAGCTTTATCCACCGATTGCTGTGTGGTTAGCTTTATTTTTATTTTTTTTCACTCTCCATCCTCTGATGGTTTTTATTTTGAGATTTTAATACAGTATCATTTTCTCCTCCAATAGCTTTATACCCTGCGCAGAAAGAATACATGTGGCTGTGAATGAGATGGCCGCCCTCTTCCCCAAGGTGTGCAGTTTCTCCCCACACTTCATAAATGCAATAAAAAAAGCTATAGACCGTCAAGTAAAATGTATATGTACAGTGCTTTTCACAATACATATTGCTTCAAAGGAGCTTTACAGAAAATCATGATGCTAATGTTTATAGTATTCATTGTTTATAATATTTATATATAAATAATTATTTAAATAATGTTTATTTTATATATATATATATATATATATATATATATATATATATATATATATATATATATATATATATATATATATATATATATATATATATATATATATATATATATATATATATTTATATATATATATATATTTATATATTATTCACTAAAATATTTGTATATATTTAAGTATCTTCATGCTTTGTAGTTGCATTCAGCAAATTAGAGCTGGGTGATAATATACTGTAGTTAATATAATTTTGTGACAATACAAGCAATCAAGAAGTTGAGATTTGCTCTATAGTATATATCGCCCATATATATGTTAGTATACTGTATGTATGTGAATAAAGTTGCACATACTTTTACATACTTATGAATATATGTATACATACATATGTTGAACTTTTATATAAAGAGCTGGGCAATAATATACTGTAGTTACATTTTGTGACAAAATAAAAATCATGCAGCCGAGATTTGCTATAGTACATATTAATTTACGTGAATATGCTGTACGTATGTATGCAGGTAAAGTAGGATGTGCTTTATATCTAGCTTTTAATATAGTGTACATTTAGGATGTTTGTTAGATTTGTATTTGGATGTACAGTGGCCACAAAAAGTATTTGGACACTTACTGTAGGTCACATTTTTGATAATGTTATTTATTTATTTATTTAAAAATGGATATTATGGTAACACTTTACAGGAAGGTCCCATTCGTTATTGTTATTTAATGCATTAACTAACATTAACAGTGAGCTCAAGTTCATAAAATAATATTAACAGATCTGATTTTAATAATATATTAGAAAATGTTGAAATTAACATTACGATTAATAAATGCCACAATTTTTCATTGTTATTTCATGTTAACTATTGCAGTAAAATAATGTTAACAAATGGAAACTAATTGTAAAGTTTTTCCAGTATTATTAATATTATATAAATAATATGTCTGTTTTAATTTGACATATTATTCACTATAAAATATAATGCCTCGCACACCCAAATCTTAATGTGTGTGCGTCGGATAGACGTTCAGTTCACACACCGCTCAGACTTGCTTGATAACTAATTACTTTTTTATTTTATATTTTGCAGTTTTTTCCCCCAGTTATATATTATTCATTAAAATATTTGTGTACATTTAAATGTTTTAAGTGTCCAAATGCTTTCTTGAGGACATCTGGACATATATTTAGTAGTTAGCCAAGTCTTGAACCATTAAAATAGTCTGTATGTATTTTATGCGTATTTATTTCTGTATTTTGGCCTTTGTCCACAGAGACCACGCTCTGAGACAGCAAGGAGCTCTTTGCGCTTATTAACGTCCAGCGCAAACCGCCTGCAGAACGAGTGTAAGAAAGCGTCTCCTCTGGACAGCAGCGCCGCAGTGGACATGCAGTTGGTCACCCAGCAGGTCATCCAGTGCGCTTATGACATCGCCAAGGCCGCTAAGCAACTTGTTACCATAACCACCAAAGAGAACAACAACTGATCCTGCGTCCGCCTGTAATGCAACCCTGATGGTTTTCTCAGTGCTATTTTATTAGTCATTTTTAGGTATGTCAGTTGAGATTTGTTTTGTAATCTAAACTGTATTTGCATGTTTTTATTTTCTAATTTAAAGTGTCTGTTTGGCTTGAAGCCATAAGATAAAGCCTGAAATGCTCTCAAGGGTTGTGTATAAATCCAAGTGTTAAACCGTGAAATTGTATTTGACTAGATGTTGTGAGCAGAAATGAGAAGCCAGTCACTAAATATTCAGTAAACGCCTGACTCTTTGCACTATACCGAAAACTTACGTTTCTTTTACCTTTTCATAATCAAACATTTGGTCCATAATTTGTGGATGTCTTTGGTGTTTTTGAATTGTGTTCAAATTAAGCTTTTTTTTTTTTCAATGATAATCTCAGTGAAATCTATAATATATATATAAAAAAAAATATATTGTAGTAATCTATCTGTACAGAACATTCAGGTAGTGTGGTCAGGTAGGCCAAGTTTAGGTACAGATACAATCAATCTTTTTGGATATGCCAGGTGGCTTTAATTAAAACATATTTTCCATGACCGTATAAATGTCCAGCTTTAAAGCTCTATCCACCTATTGCCCTGTGGTTAGCTTTATTTTTCCCCCTCCAAACTTTGATATACGCCAGGTAGCTATAACTCAGATTTATAGGGTGTATTGAAGAAAAATATATTATAAAAAGTTATTTAACCTTGGTTTATATAGATTTCATCAACGATTTGGATGTTACGGTACAGTGTTTAATTACAACTTATTGTTTTCAATACATTCACAGCAGATGAGTATATCAGGATAAAATAATCTCCAGCAGATTGATGCCGTTTTTGTGATACTTTAGATGTGTTTCCGTTTTTAGATGGTTATCCATATCATACATTCACTTCAGTGTTTAGGCAGCTCTTATCTTTGCAGATCTTTTTTATTTCCTCTCTACTAAGTATTTTGATCTAACCTGATCAGGTTAGACTTAGCAAACCGTTGTACAGTGGACTGGATGCTCAGTGTTATTAGAGCTAAGAGTCAGTGACTTACAGCTCAGTGTTAAAGTCTCCTTGTTTGAGTGTTTGTAGTTATTTGGATGAACTGGTCTTCCACTCATTAATTAATATTATTGTTATGCCTGTGGTTAAAAAGAAAAATGAGTTCTTTATTTTTTAAATAAACTTAATTTATAATTTTGAGCTTTAATTGTTGCTCCAGAGTATTTGTTCATATCTGAAAGTGAGCCATATGAATCAAGGGGGCAATCCTCACCTATAGGCTATATGCCGAACCTCACATGAACAAACAGGAAAACCGGTCTCATTACATCTGGTTGGAGCCCCCCCAATATAGAATAGAAAAGTCGATTACTTTTCATAAAAAGTAATGCAATTAGTTTAAACACTGATCCCCAACACTGATTATAATAGAAGCAATCTACACACATTGCTATCCAGTTAAAAGTCCTCAAAATATATGAATGCGGTATACAATGGATAACATTTTCTTTATTGAAAACCTTGTCAGCATTGAAATTCATCTATACAAAACAATCTACATATAAAAACAGCCCTACATGCAAACCTCAGGACTAGTGCAATTGAAATTTTTAATTGAGAACTTACCTAAATAACTATTGATGGAAGCCATAATCTAAATTATGAAAAATGTATGGGCCATATATTAAAATAATCTCTGAGGGGAAAACTGGCTCTCATTAATGCACAAAGTGGCCGAGATCAGCATGGACATAGATATCCCCGAAAACGCATCCTAGCATAGGGGATGTGGCACAAAAACTCTTCCAGTAAAATCGCTCTCATGTCCATGCTGACCGGGGTCTGCCGTGAATCTGCCATGATGAAAAAATTGAATCAGTTAGTACATTTCAAAGCACTTGTCATATAAACACTGGGTGAAATACTTGAATCTTCACTCACTCTCTGCTGGTAGCCCTGTCTATTCATTCTCTCCGTCTCAAGACGAAGCTCCTCCTCCTGCAGCCTAAGCTCCTCCCTCTCTTGTACTTCTTCCTGTTCTTGTCTTTGCTGTTCCTCCCACTGTTCCTTGCGCCTCTGCGCCACCTGTTGGACGAACACATCTATTGAAGACATCTATAACTCATATACTAGAGTAAGTGCAGTGCTACTATACCACTGATCTATATAGAATGACAGATCAGTGTACTATACACACACCTGTGCATCGATCTCCTGCATGCGAGATGTGCGGGATCCCTCCTTCTGCTCCCTCTCCTGGCGTAGAGTGAATCTCTCTTGCTCCAGCTGTTGGATGAGCTCCTCTCTCCTCTTCAGAGACTCCTCCCTGGCCAGCCTGTTCTCCTGCATTCGTTCATCCAACTGCTGCTGACGTCCTATCAGGACCTACCAAACATAGTTTAAAAATATATAACATCCAACACACACTAACTGTCAGCTATTTAACTACAGTTCTTAAAAATGAACTACATTATCATTATAAAACAATACAATTTAAAGGTCAAGTGAGTCATTTTAGTGCCACTGCAAAAATAATTATTGTATTCATTTGAACAGACAGTGGCCCATAAAGTAAGTTGTGATTTCAAGAAAATAAATAAATAAACAGACCATTCACCTTAAAAGTGGCAATCATACATTTCATAACATTTAAATGTATTAGAATATCAAACATGATTTTATTTTTCCCCCTAAGGTACACTTATAATAGTAATAATTAGTAATACTAACTTTGTAACTGTAGTATACAGCTTATTAGTATGTTAGAATGATTTCTGAAGGAACATGTGACACTGAGTACCGGAATAATGGTCATCACAGGAAAAAAAATTGCATTTTAAAAATATTAAAATAGAAAACAGTTATAATAATATTTCACAATATTACAGTTTTTACTATATTTTGGATCACATTAATGCAGCCTTGGTGAGCATGAGACATTAAAATCATAAAACATGTTTATTATTATAGTTTTTCACCAAATTTGATGTTCCATGACTATGTTCCACCCTCTCCAACTTTTAAAATTAAATAGGCTGTTTTTTTGCTGCTGTTCCTTTAAGATATCTATATAAACATCCTCTTTGCATATGAAATGAGATCCAACACTTACTTACTAACTTAGGGTTTAAAAAGTCATATATTAATGCATTAATCTATATGATGTTGGCAAATTCAGAATGAGTCTGGAGAAGATGTTTCTCAAAGTTACTATTTCTATACTTCTTTTACATCTAAAAAGATTGAGGACTGTTTAATTCCTCATTATATGACCCATTTAGAAAAAAAAGGAAAAAAAAATTCACAAAAATATTCACATGAAGTATGTGAGCAAAGAGCACTATTTTAGGGGGTTTCATAAAAGAAAACCAACGTTCGAGCATGTGACTGCTAATCTATTGGCTGTCAGCCTCGTCTCACCTCCCGCATCAGTCTCTCTCTGGCTCTCCTCTCTTTCTCCCACTCTGCCTCTCTCTTCTCCCAAACACGCTGAGCTTCCTCCCTGCAGGCAGCAAACAAAAACAGAGCATGAGTCTGACTTGCAGGTACAAACGCATCTTTAAGTTCTTAAAAAAGCATCCTGCCTGTGCTTACCGATATAAAATATCAAACTCTGCCTCCCTCTCCCTCTCCAGCTGGAGCTGCTCCTCTATGACTCTCTTCATCCAGGCGGCGTCAGCGACAGCTCTCTCTTTCCTGGCTTTCTCCAGTCTCTGGTCCTCCACCTCTCCCTCCAGCAGTGCTGCCAGGATCTTGCGATCTGCCTCCTGGTGGACAGGAAAGTTATTGGAGTTACCCAGTCAGGACAAACTATGTTGAGTTCTGAGGCAAAAAGTGGTAAAAACATCAGTTTCTGCTGTAACATACCAGTTCCTCCTGCACCTGCTGTGCTCTCCTTTTCAGCTGAGCACGATACTGACGAGTCAGGAAATGCCTGTGGAAGCAGAGAACTACTAATTTAGTATTATCTATATACTCTAGAGTCAACAATCGGGTTCCAGAAGTAAAAACTCAAAAAAAAAAAAAAAAATCCTTTTATTCATAGGGAACAACTTATATAGCTTTAAAGGCAGACTTACTGTGAGCTACAAAGTTGTTAATGAATGCTACTTGCTTCTGCAGAAGCCATCAGCCTGCATTATTTCAGCTTATTTTTAAAAATAATCGTGTTTAATAGCGGAATTCCTGGAATACATTTCCCATGATGCTGTACAGACATTTACACCAATGAGAGAGTCGAAAAAAGCAACACATGCCATAATAGCTCTTTAGCTCCGCCCACTCCTATGAAGCACAGCATATGACGTAATCAAGTCGATCCCTCTACGCTCTCAAAATACTTAAATGTTTGTATGTACATGCATGTTTTTTAATTAACTTTAAATTATGTAATGTGATTTACCTCTTAGCTGATTGGCTTGGTTTATGGCTTATACAGTAATTCTTTAAAATATACTTTTTTAAAGTCCCCCTGTGGTGTAAATCAAGCTTTTAATGTTGTATATATGTCTATGTGGTGTTTTTAATATGCTTTAAGACAAACCATGTATAAATTCATAAGTCAACACCATTGCTGAGTATTTTCTCAAAAACAAGGTGTGAAATCGCTGGTGTTTCTGACGTCACAAACTACCTTGTAACCCATCACGTCAACGAGTGAATCTCTGAGCTGGTGTGAGTGAGTGGAGGCGGGGCTAATTTGCATATTCATTGATCCACGTATATTAAATGAAGCAAGGGTGTGAAGTTACATTCAAGCTATATTAAAGCATGAAGGTTTTTTTTTCCAAGGAAAAGATGAGTTTTCAGGAATACGATTAATGACTACAGGAGGACTTTAAAATCCCAGTGGGAAAAATTATTGGAAAAAATACTTCCAGAACCAACGCCGCTTAAAAAGGGAGTTGGCACTGTTGCATTCTATTACAGTTTTTATTAATATTTTGAATTAGCTTTTATATATTCATTTTTCATTTTAATTTTAGTTTTGAGATAAAAGCTACCTTTGCATTTATATATATATATATATATATATATATATATATATATATATATATATATATATATATATATATATATATAAAATTTGGTTTTGGTTTTATTTCAGTTAGTAATTTTAGAGCTTCAATTTATTCAGTTAGTTGTTAAAGCAACATTACTCATTTTTGTCTGGTTAATCTTTTTCATCTAATATTTCATTATTTATTCATTTTTTTTAATTTCATATATATTTCATTTAACAAAAAATGGTTTTAATAGTTTTATATTTAGTTTACAATAACAGCAGTTGCAGAAGAAATCCCTCAACATCAATATTTTACCCAAATTCAGTTTTCTTCCTGCTTTCCTCCATCCTCTTCCTCTCATCGTCTAGCTTCTCAAGCTCCCAGCGTTGAGACATCAGAGCTTCCTGTTCCTGCTTAAGACGCTCAGCCTGGAACAAATAAAAGAAATGGAATGTATAAAAACTCAAATACACTTTAGCGCCACTAACTAAACCTTAAATACATGGCATCTATCGGCTTTTATTCATTTAGGAAATGTTTTTTAATTGAAAATGAAAAAAGTCAAATTTCTTAACATTAATTAACTACATTTGTTAACATGAACTAACAGATAAGTATAACGATAATGGTAACACTTTATTTTACAGTCCTTTTCACATCTACATACTATGTACAATAATAACTGGGTTATAACTATTAACCCTGAACCTACCCCTAAATGTAACTTTAACCCATGTAGTTACCTTATATTACCAGTAGTTTCTTGCATAAGTACACTGTAAGAACACTATAAGTACACATACTGTAAAATAAAGTGCAACCACGATAACTATATTAGCGTTCACACCAGCAGACAATATTGTTCAGTTTATTCTAAGCGTTTAGTCTGCCGCTTTAAGTGCTCAAGCTCTTTAAAGCAGGATGGATTCTGATTGGCTGTCAATGTTGGTATCAATCATCAGCTGGAAAAAAAATGCAAAAAGTGATTCCAATGATATCGTTTCTCTGTGCTGTTATCGTTATAGTTGTGGTGTGGACTCCTTTTATATTTAGAACAATATATTTATCTTTATAGTCCTTGGTGTGAACAGGCCTTAAAGCATTTATTAATCTCAGTTAATGTTCATTTCAAAATTTGGCAAAACATTTTTTAAATCAAAAGTTGTCTTCTAATGGATTTGTGATAACATGAACAGTTTTTAACATTAACAAAGATTAATAAACTCTGTAACAAATGTATTGCTCATTGTTAGTAAATGTTAGTTAATGTATTAAATAACTTTTAGTAATGGGACCTTATTGTAAACAAACAAATAATAATAAAAAAATGAATATAATGAATTTACTTGATCTTTATGGCCTTTGTTTTATGTCACATGGTTGCTGTTGTTGTTGTGACTTAACAATGCACTACACGTATCAGTCTGTTCTACAGTAATTCCGTACTTCCTGGTCTCGTAGTTTGAGCTCCTCCATCTGTTTGCGGAGGTCTTCAGCTCGCTTCTTTTCCTCCCGTCTTCTCTTCTCCTCTTCTTCCTTCATTCTTTCCAGAGCCTCCCGTCTGGTTCTCTCATACTCGTTCTCAAAACGCTGTTTCTCCACCTGAGTTATCTCATCAGCCTGAGTGTTACAGAACAGAGTTACATTTTAATGTTAAACCAAAAAAGTCATTTTCTTAGAACCATCAACTAAAATTATTTGTACACATACGCAAGATGGTTATTGTTACGTGATGCTCAACTGATCAGCACTCATGCATGAGCCGACATGGCAGCACTGGCATTTAACGTCTTACCTGTTTTTTCTCCTGCTGTTGAAACTGCCACTGGCTCACAACGTGATCTTTGTGCAATCCTGACTCCACCTGTACGCACAAACATTTGAGACACGGAGATGTCTGATTAAATAATGCTCCAAAAGTGTGTTTGGATTCGGAACCAAATCCCGAGCTCAGAGTTACAGATCAGTCATGGAAGAAACATATCACATGCCCTATTAACTTACAGTCATGTCTGGCTCTACTGATGGCATAACTTTGATTCCACAGAAAAATTATTTGACTCATCTCTCAGCTTTTTAAAAAAGGAAGAATTTTATTAACAGAAAGGAACTTTCAGTGGATGTAAACAGCCAGATAATGTACTTTGAGCGTTTAAAAGCAGGAAACAAATGTCTTTCAGCACTTTTCGAAAGTTTGGGGTCTGTAAGATTCTTTATTGGTTTTGAAAGAAGACTCTAATGCTCAGCAGGGCTGCATTTATTTGATCAAAAATACATTCAAATGGTAATGCTTTGAAATATCATTACAATTAAAAATAACTGTTTTATATTTGAATATATTTCAAAACGTAATTTACTCCTGTATGGCAAAGCTGAATTTTCAGCATCATTACTCCAGTCTTCAGTGTCACATGATTCTTTAGAAATCATTCTAATATGCTGATTTGCTGCTCAAAAAGCATTTCTTATTATTATCAATGCTGAAAACAGTTGTGCTGCTTAATATTTTGTGGTAGCCTTTGATAAATATAAAGTTCAAAAGAACAGCATTTATCAGAAATATAAATCTATAGCATTATAAATGTCTTACTGTCACTTCAATCTTAATGCATCCTTGCTGATTAAAATAGTTTAATTTCTTTCACTGACTCCAAACTTACAGTAGTGTACATAAATTCTTACTTTAAAAAAGTGTTTCCTTACAAATGACCTCATAGTAATACTTATAACTAACTTTCTTCATATAAATGACTGACATATGACTGACCTTCCGCAGATCTGAGTTGTTTTGCTTCCAGTGTTCCCTCAGCAGCTCCTGTGCGAGCTGAAGAAAATAAAAATCACCAAATCAGATCAGACACTTTTCAAACGTGTAACATAACATCATTTTGTGACAAAACAATTAGCGTCCATACATTTTTCCTCCTCTCTTCCCTGGCGGACCGGAGACCATCTGTTTTTTCCACTAGCTGTCTATTCAGTGTGGCTCTGTCTGGCACAACATTTCTGAGCTCTGCCTCCAACTGGTCTCTCTCCTGCTGGAGCATCGTCCTCAGACGCTCCCTGCGTTCCTCTAGCTTCCGCTGCTTCTCCTCCTTCATACGATCCCGCTGAAATGCTGACATACTAAAAGGCCAGGAAAAGAAGTTTGTAACTTTGCTATAGAAACATAAACCATTAGCCTACCCTGGATGCAAAAGCCAGTTAATACATATGGGATTTTTCATATTGTTCTATCATTCACTGTATAAGTGAAACCAGCCAAACACAGTCATATGAGAAATGTTCATCATAAAATAACAAATTAAAAGTAATTATAAACGTTTTAAAAGGCAGTTTCACAATTAATTAGCCTAATTAATTAATTAATTAATTAATTATCATGCTCATTCAATTATATTGTCTCCTGAATGACCCATATATTTACATGAATAACTTATTAGGTGTTACAAAGTTCTTACTTCTCTCGGGGTGGGGGGTAGTGAAGAGCAAAAAAATCATTTTTATATACCAACATGCCACATTGAAACAATTTAAATGAATTATGTTACTGAGTGCATTAAAACTAAATATTTATACTTTAGAAATTTTCTTAAAGCACACTAGTAATTTTTTTTTTTTTTTTTTTTTTTTGAATATTGACAAAATTATCCACAAATAGAGGTGCATAAGCTCAGATCAGTGAGGCCTATGATCAATCAGTTCCAAAAAGAAATATAAACATAAAGAAAACAAGTTATCAAAAAGATTGAATCCAATATTTGGTGATAACATAGCATGACAAGAGATTTATAAGCTATTTTTTGTTGGCCACTCATTTTTGGTGTAACAAGATAGGGAAAAAAGTCCCAAAAAAAGCACAAAACATATCCAAAAAATGTTTTGGGGTAACTTTATTTTGGTGGGTCCTATCGAACATTCTGTTGTTGACTATAAGTTATTTTGCAACTACATGTCAACTAACTGTCATTAGAGTATTAGTGGATGTTTGCTTAATATCTGCTAACTCTTTATTGTGATGCTCCTTCAATAGACATTCTACTGCCTATAAGTAACTTTGCAAGTACATGTCATCTTATTTTCACCCCAGAATAAGTTCACCCCAGTTTCTCCCTAAAATATTACTAATACTCAACTAACACTCTTATGAGAGTTAGTAGACATGTAGGTAGGTGCAACGTTACTTATAGTCAATAAAATGTGTTAAAGGGACCATCAAATTAAAGTGTAACCAAATTGCATAGTAGTTATACCCTGTGTGTAAGTAAGTTCTCTTACGAGAGGTTCTCTCGTATTGCGTAAGCTTGCTTACGCTGCGGGAAAGTCTTCTTTTCTCGAGATACTGAAGCCAAAAATTATCCTTAATTTCATTTTTTGTCAACGCAGTGCAGCTGCGGGCAGCTGAGCTAGAGCGGCATACTGCGCGCTCATTGGCTGCCGCGCGGCAACTGCTTAAGCCTACCAGTGAGCCTGGCGTGACGTCACGCCCAATGAGGGCGCGCGCGCCCTAGCGCGTCACAGCCCGCCAGAATGGGCGGCGTCAGAGCATATATAAGGAAGGCTCGTAGGCTATATTCTCTGATTTCTGTCTTTTCAGCGAAGCACTCGCATCGCTGATCTCGGAGAGGAAGCCGTCGCCGTTGTCCTTCAAGGCCCAGCTAACGAGCCAGCTTAGGTCAGCCTGAGGAAGCCGGACGATCTTCGCCGCCTTCAGCCTGCCGTGCCAGCTCAGCTATCCGGCGAATATCCTTTGCAAGCTCTTTTGTGTGTGTTCTTGCTTCCGCAGCACTTTCTAAAAGAGCAGAGGCGTTGTTTCAAATGCCTCGCACCACGTGCGGCTCATGCCGCTCCGCGCTCAGCGACGGAGACCGCCATCTTCTCTGCGCTCTCTGCCTGGGCCAGGACCACGCAGCCGTCGCGCTTTCCACGGGCGGCTGCGCTTTCTGTGAAGAGCTGCCGATGTCGACCCTGCGGGCTCGACTCGCCCTCTTCGCGGAATCTGCTCCAACTGTCCTCGGGCCGCGTAAGAAGAAACGCCGCTCGCAGCGACCACCGGAGCCCGAGACTCGAGCCAAGGCCTCGCCGGAGCCTCTCCCGCGAGCCTCGCTCTCTCCTTCTCCGCCCCCGCTTCCCGACGCGCAGCCGACGGCTCACGCCCTCGATGCCGTCGCCTCAGGGGATGAAGCGGATGATGACGCGCTACTGGACACGTGCTCACTAATGGCGTCGGACAGCGAGGAATGGTCCGGTTCTGTCCGCTCCGCCTCCTCCACCAGAGCGTCCAGCAGGACTCACGCCAGTGTGGACGCCGAGCTTCTCCGCCTCCTCACGGCAGCAGTCGAACACCTGGGCCTCGAATGGTCCCCGCCAGCGGTGACTCCGCCCAACAGACTCGACGGGTGCTTTCTGCCCGCCAGTCGACGAGCTCCAGTGTCCAGGCCAGCGCCTTTTCTGCCGGAGCTTCACGAGGAGCTTACCAAATCCTGGGACGCTCCAGTTTCGGCCAGACTCCGTTCTCCGGCCTCATCTACTCTCTCTCGCGTAGACGGAGCCAAGGAGAAAGGGTATGACCGGATCCCACCGGTCGAACCAGCGGTTGCAGCGCATCTTTGCCCCCCATCCGCGAGATGGCGCTCAAAGACTGCCCTCCCGTCCAAGGCCTGCAGGACTACTTCGGCGTTTGCCAGCCGCGCTTTCTCCGCTGCTGGGCAAGCCGCCTCAGCCCTGCACACAATGGCGGTTTTACAAGTTTTTCAAGCCGACCTCCTCAGCCAGCTCGACGAGGGAAAACTTGATAAATCTGCTTTGACCGACCTGCGCAGTGCGACGGATCTCTCTCTTCGCACGACGAAAACAGCAGCCCAAGCGATCGGACGATCTATGGCTGCGCTGACTGTCATTGAGCGCCACCTCTGGCTAACGCTAGCCGACATGGGAGAGCAAGAGCGGTCCGTTTTTCTCAACGCCCCGCTCTCACCCGCCGGCCTCTTCGGCCCTGCGGTAAGTGGCCTCGTGGACAGCTTCTCGGAAGTTCAGAAGGCGTCACAGGCCATGAACCTCTTCCTGCCCCGCCGCTCGAGCTCCGCTGCAGGCCGCTCTAAAACTCAGCCTCCTGCACGCAGTCCCACGCGGCGCCCCTCCCGACCTCCAGCATCGCAGCAGCGTCAGCGCGGCCGACCCAGGTCCCGCTCCACCAGCCAACACAGGCCGCCACCCCCGCGGGGTCCCCGGCCTAGAGTTTCGCTGAAAACCGAGCCTGCGAAATCCTCCTAGCACTCGCAAGGAGGAAAAGACGGTTGAGTCCCGCCGCGGCCGGACCGCCGTCGAAGCTAACCTGTATCCCTCTGCCAGTCCCCTTGATAAAGGCTACTGCAGTAGTGTCCACCGCAGCCAACGAGCCAGTTTCTCAACTCTCTCGCCTGCACACAAACGCCGTTTTTACGGCGACCCAGATAAATCGAATAAAGAGTGTAAAATCTGGTCATCCGGCTCACGCCGTCAGTGCTATGAGTGTAGTAAACATGCCCACACCCCAGTGCTCATCACTACACACAAGCACAATCCCCCCTGTGTACCCCACAGAGTGCACTCACATAAAGCGCGCTACGGCCGCTCGAGTGTTAGCTGTAGGTCACGTGCCCACAACCCAGTGCTCACACCTACACAGTGCCCGCTCTGCCTCACACATTCGGGGACGAAAGCACTCCACCGCCGGCTGTGCGTTAATAAAGAGTCCTGTGCCCGCTATACAGCACGCACGCTCTCATGTACACACTCACGCCGCGAGCCGTTGCTCAAAACGCTCTCTCACAGCGTCATTCAGCCGGCTGCCGCTATCAGCGAGCCCCCGTCTCCCCTCACTGTCACTGCGCGACTCGCGCACATACCGCCACAGGCTCCCCGTCCCGCGCTGTGCGGCGGGCGGGACCCGGAGGCTATCCGACCCCTAGCTATGAGTGCGAATGCATGGAAAGCTATTCCGGGAATGTCGGAATGGGTATTAAACACAGTGATAAAGGGCTATTCGCTTCAATTCGCTCGCCGCCCCCCGCGTTTTCGCGCCCGGGTCGAGACACAAGTGAAAGCAGATGCAGCCCATCTGCTTCACACAGAGATAGCGAATTTACTGCACAAAGGTGCCATAGAACGGGTTCACCCTCTGGCTGCCGAGGCAGGCTTATACAGCCGCTATTTCCTCGTACCCAAGAAGGGCGGAGCGCTCAGACCTATACTAGATCTGAGATATTTGAACAAAGCGCTCGTGAAACGACCGTTCAAAATGCTCACGACCGGTCAAATCCTCGCGCAGATTCGCCCGGGGGACTGGTTCATCTCTCTCGATCTGAAAGACGCGTATTTTCAGATTCAGATTATTCCCCGTCACAGGCCATTCTTGAGATTCGCCTTCGACGGTCAGGCATATCAGTACACCGTCCTGCCGTTCGGCTTGTCCCTGGCACCCCGTACTTTTACGAAGTGCATGGACGCGGCCCTCGCACCCCTGAGATCGAAAGGGATGCGAATTCTGAACTATCTGGACGATTGGCTCATTATAGCGCAGTCAACAGAGGAACTAGTTTCTCACAAGAAAGCGCTTCTCGGTCATTTGGAAAGCCTGGGTCTTTCCGTGAACTGGGACAAGAGCTCTCTAACCCCCAGCCAGTCTATCACTTTCCTGGGTATAGATCTGGATTCGGCGGCGATGACGGCCAGACTGTCAACACAGCGCGCGCGCCGTGTTCGACACCTCGCCGCTTCCGTTCAGGTGGGAAAAGTTTTTCCCCTAAAAACCTTTCAGAGGCTTTTGGGCCATATGGCGTCAGCCGCAGCGGTCCTGCAGCTGGGTTTACTTCGAATGCGCCCGCTTCAGTGCTGGCTAAAGTCGGAAGTGTCCCGCAAAGCATGGATTTCGGGCCGTGCACCAGTCAGAGTGACTCAGCGCTGCGTCTCAGCCCTGCAGCCCTGGCTGGCGGCCGAATGGTTTCAGCGGGGAGTGTCGATGGGGGTCATCGCACACCGCAAAGTGGTCTCGACAGATGCGTCCAACATGGGTTG
This sequence comes from Scardinius erythrophthalmus, assembly GCF_964197995.2. Lineage (NCBI taxonomy): Eukaryota > Metazoa > Chordata > Actinopteri > Cypriniformes > Leuciscidae > Scardinius > Scardinius erythrophthalmus. Next base: position 12,699,492 of record NC_138225.1, on the reverse strand, counting down.
GGGAGCGACTCACGAGGGCAGTCCGATTTGCGGCCGGTGGTCGAATACGGAGAAAAGCCTTCACATAAACTGTCTAGAGATGCTGGCGGTCGAGAAAGCGCTGAAGCACTTTCTACCACTCCTACGGGGACACCATGTGCTAGTCCGCTCGGACAACATGTCAGTAGTGTCTTACGTGAACCGCCAGGGCGGAATCAGATCCAGAGCCCTGCGCGCTCTCACAGAGCGCCTCCTATCCTGGGCTCAGGGCCCGCTGCGCTCCCTAAGGGCAGCTCATGTACCCGGTCGCTTCAACGACGGCCCGGACAGACTGTCCAGGGACAACGTTCCCCCAGGGGAATGGTCTCTACACCGCCAGACGGTCCAAGCGCTTTGGCATCGCTTTGGCAAAGCGGAGATCGACCTCTTCGCCGCGAGCGAGAACGCTCAGTGCCAGAGGTTTTTCTCGAAACACGAGGACGCGCTGGCCCAGACATGGCCCAGCGTTCCGCTGTATGCGTTCCCCCCGATCTCGATGCTGCCTCAAGTGCTAGCGAGGATCAGGGAGACGAACTGCGCAGCGCTCCTCATAGCCCCGCGCTGGGAAAACCAACCATGGTTTTCCGAGCTGATGAGGCTGACAGACACAGCCCCATGGCCGATCCCGGTGAGGAGAGATCTTCTCTCTCAAGCTCGAGGATCGATTCTGCATCCCCATCCAGAGCACTGGTCTCTGCATGCGTGGGAAATCAACGGATATTCGTTGATCTGCCAGAAGGGGTAATTAACACGATCACGCAGTCCAGAGCCCCCTCGACGAGGCGGCTCTATGCGTCTAAATGGTCAGTGTTTAACAAATGGTGTGTGGAAATGGGTTCTAATGCTCAGTCCTGTGGAGTCCCACAGGTATTGAACTTTCTCCAAGAGATGTTGGACGCGGGCAGGTCCCCCTCCACGCTCAAGGTTTACGTCGCGGCCATAGCAGCGTTCGCCGATTCGGCGCGCGGCCGCTCACTGGGCAGGGATGAACTCATCACCCGTTTCCTGCGAGGGGCCAGGAGGATGAACCCTCCCCGGCCCCCGTCAGTCCCTATTTGGGACCTGTCCCTGGTCCTAGAGTCCCTGAAAGTGCATCCGTTCGAGCCTTTGGACTCTGTGGAGTTGAAATACTTGACGCTTAAAACCGTTTTTCTGCTAGCTCTGGCTTCAGTCAAACGAGTGGGCGATTTGCATGCGCTGTCTGTCAGCGCGTCGTGCCTCGAGTTTGGACCTAACGACTCGTTAGCCATTCTCAAACCGAAGCACGGCTATGTCCCCAAAGTGTTAGGTACTCCCTTTAGGGCTCAAGTCATTACCCTATCGGCCCTGCCGTCATCCGGCAGTGAGGAGGGTGTCAACCGCCTTTGCCCGGTCAGGGCGTTAAGGTGTTATGTCACGCGCTCTGCAGCCTTCAGGCTCTCAGAGCAGCTTTTCGTTTCGTTTGGAGGGCGCGCTAAGGGTCGCGCCGCCTCGAAACAGACGCTATCCAGATGGATAGTGGACGCTATTGCGGCAGCATATGCGTCAAAAGACCTGCAATGTCCGTTGGGCATACGGGCTCATTCCACCAGAGGCATGGCCTCATCGTGGGCATGGTCCAGCGGGATTTCCATTCATGACATTTGTATGGCGGCGGGCTGGGCGTCCCCCTCCACTTTTGTTAGGTTTTATAACCTGGAAGTTCCCGCTCTGCAGGCGAAACTTCTGTCAGTCTAGTCGTGTTCATGTCCTGCCCATATGCGCAGGTTGTACTATTGACTAGCTTGTCTGTTGAGCTGCACGCTCAGGGTCAGTATACATAGACCGGCCTTGCCGTTCTTGCGTTCCCTAGATGTGCTTATGAACATGTGTTGGCCCGCACCGCTGGCCACCTGTTTTTCACCTCTATGCTCTTCATAGGGTCATATGTGATTGTTAGGCTCGCACGGCGTGGACAAGGGGTTCCCGCAGCGTAAGCAAGCTTACGCAATACGAGAGAACCTCTCGTAAGAGAACGATACTCGGTTACTCACGTAACCTCGGTTCTCTCTAGAGAGGGAACGAGTATTGCGTTCCCTGCCGTGCTTGAAGCCTGTAGCTCGTGTCGCTTCATTCGACAGAAAACAGAGAATATAGCCTACGAGCCTTCCTTATATATGCTCTGACGCCGCCCATTCTGGCGGGCTGTGACGCGCTAGGGCGCGCGCGCCCTCATTGGGCGTGACGTCACGCCAGGCTCACTGGTAGGCTTAAGCAGTTGCCGCGCGGCAGCCAATGAGCGCGCAGTATGCCGCTCTAGCTCAGCTGCCCGCAGCTGCACTGCGTTGACAAAAAATGAAATTAAGGATAATTTTTGGCTTCAGTATCTCGAGAAAAGAAGACTTTCCCGCAGCGTAAGCAAGCTTACGCAATACTCGTTCCCTCTCTAGAGAGAACCGAGGTTACGTGAGTAACCGAGTATCGTTTTAGTCTAATGCGATAACATGAAAATTTTCAGGAAAAAGAAAATCCTCTCCAGGTCAAAATGACTTGAACACAACATAAGGGTTAAAGCGGTTTCGCATAAGTCTGCAAAAAAATAAAATAAAAAATAAGGGGTACGAAAAGGCACTGTATAGTATTTTGAATTTGTACATTGTTCTATTATCTACTGTATATTTATGTATAATGTTATTGTATGGTACTTATATGATTATTATGTGTTCTTAGTCACACTTTATATTAGGTGTACCACTGTGTACTTACATTAAAAAAAATACTTGTTAGGTATATTCTGTTCTTATTGTGTTCATGTATTTAAAAACACTTGTGCTGCTATTGAGGTGGGATACGGGTAAGGATAGGGTCAGGTTTGGTGGTTTGGGTAGGTTTAAGGCTGGATTAAGGTGTAAGGGAAGGGGCAACAGTGAACTTACAAAAATGAATTACATGTAGATATTTCTTAAATATAATAAGTACAATATAACAACATATGTACACAATGAGTGCATTGCATCAAACGGTTAATTTAAATGTTAGTACAAAGTAGTTAATATAAAGTGGAGCCGTTTTCTTTGCTTTTGTTGTTGTTATTGAAGCCTCTGGTCGGGGGGGGGGGGGGGGGGGTGTACTCAAAACTGACCGATCCCAGAACGAACCATGATGTGTGCTGAAGTGTTTTCTCAAATATAAACTTTACGCACACAAGCTAACGTTAAAGGAAGGCATAATGAAAGTAATTCACCATCAGTACCTGCGCTGGAAGGACTGCCGTGAGCTCCATTGCGACTGTTTGCTGCTTCGGACCTCCTGCTCTCTGAAGTACTGCGAGTGCACCTCCCACTGCTGCCTCCAGCGAGCCTCCTGCTCCCGCTGCCGCACCAGCTGCCTCTCCAGAGCCCGCACTCGACCCGGCCAGTGCGCGGAAAGCGTCGGTAAAGCCATGGATCATCTGATGCTCAACCGAGTTTCCTTCTCAAGCTTTATTTATAACCCGACCTTTATGATAGACCTTGACCTACAATCATTCTGGTGCTCTCCTAATTTAAATGAATAACGTTAATATGAAAACAAAGATGTAGTAAAAAGGAAAGCCGTTAACGACAGCGGACGCGTAAACAAATAACCAGAGGGGAAGCGTTCTATGGTTACTGCGCTACTTCCTGGTTACCTACGGCGAGTAGCGAGGCACAAACCAGGTTGACAGAGCGAAGCGATTTTGTTGTGTTTTTTTTTTATAGTACTTTAGATATGGGAATATGATATCAAGTTTACAGTAACAGTAACTCTTTCATAAAATAGTATAAATTAAATATTTTTCTTGATGAATCTGAAAAAATAAGCTGAAAAGGATATGCTGGCATGTTCACTCTTTTTACACGGTCTTTGCAGAAAAAGAATGTCAGTGTGATTAATTTACATAATTGTAAAATTGCTAATATAGTTGCCAAAGCCCACTTACAATCTTAGAAACATTTGTATCTAGGCTGGTTTAATCCAAAATAGCTATTGAATGATACTAAATGTTTGTATCCTTACAATTTAATCACCCATTGACCGTTAAAATGCGTCAAAAAGAATAAAAAATTATTAAAAGACTTATTGAGTGCAACAGTGCCCGCGCCCACTTTTTCAGCGGCGTTGGTTCTGGAAGTATTTTTTCCATTAATTTCTCCCATATAGGGTCTTCGTTAACGTGTTATAAGCCATGAACCAAGTCATCCAGCTACGAGGTGAATCATAACATTACAAACTTTGATTTGAAGCAAAAAAAGTATTTAAAGATTGGACAAAAATACAAAGGGACAAGACTGTGTACTTAACGGCATAACAGCATAAAAACGATGTAGAAATATAAAACTATATATAAAAATCTAGATTTTATATATACTGTATATATATATATATATATATATATATATACAATTTATTGCGAAATATGCATATATCATATTTGTATACAGTATATGGACTCGATTAGGATATTCGCAGTGCTTCATGGGAGTGGGTGGGGCTAAAGAGACCTTTTGGTGCGTTTTGTTTGTTTCGACTCTCTGATTGGTGGATTCTCTGTACAGCATCACGGTTAATGTAGTTTTTCACCAACAATTCTGCTGTTAAACACAATATTTTAAAACTAAGTTGAAATAATGCAGGCTGACGACTTCAACAGCAGCAAATGCTATCGATTAACAACTTCACAGCTCACAGTAAGGCTGTCTTTAAACTGATTTATAAGTTATCGTTAATAATCAATTTCCCTATGGAGAAAATGAATGGATTTTTTACTTTTGGAACCTGACTGTTGCACTCTATATAGGCCCTTTAATACTATTCAGAAGTCTTATTTTATTTGATCTCCAGGGATATTTCAAGTGTGATCAAGACCTGCAGTGAAGGTGACAGTGTCTTAATACTCTATAGAAGATTAAATATTGATTAAAAATGAGCAGTCAGCTGAGGTGTGAGATAAAGCTGCAAATCTGATGCCAGTATTAATAACAAGACAATGACATGACTTTCTGGGTCATTGTAGGTTAGGCCTACTAGTGCATGAATTAAACATTGCATTGAATGTTTAATGGTGACCAGATAATCGTGTCTAATTGTCGTCAGAAAGACTCCCCGCTTAAACCTCTAATGTCAGCAACAGGGTAAAGGACATTTTAATTATTAACTACAGGAGGCCCCTAAACTCTCAGCAAAGATTCTAACCTGAGCTGCTCTTTGATTATTTTATATCCTTTAAATAATCCACAAATAAGCAATAGTGAAATTAAGGTAGCCTACATATTCATTTTCTTTGAGGAGAAAAACACTTTTAGATGATTTAATGCCTGCAGTTGTGTATTAAATGGCCAGCTGAAATGGAATCTGCCTAAAGCTAAGCCTCAGTAAGGGAAATAACATTTACAAAAAGCTTGGTGTTCAATTTTTTACTTCTCTTTATTATTTTGTAATATTTTATCTGATGAATCTGTTAACTAGTGTGAGTAAAAATAAAAAAAGTGTTATATATCACAATAACATCAGTTAGAAGGAAAAGGGTGAACATTGAATATTACTATTTCCGTAACAGAAAAATGAAATTTTCATGACTACATTGTAAAGTGTGGGCACTGTGGAGAATACACTTTGACAGTTTTGGCCCCGCCCCTGCGATATGATTGGTTCCTTCGCAGAGTCCCCGCCCACATGTTGAACGTTTCCGCGATATGTCTACATATATTTGCATAAAGGGGCGGTGCAGGGGGCCGGCCAGCTGTGCAGTGCAGCTCTAGCAGAAGAACTGGAATAGTAAAACGCTGTGTCTGTCTGTCCGGCGGTAGTTCCGGGTTCTGCCTTCATTTCTACTGTGTTGTCCTCGTCTTATGTTGTAGGCAAAAAAAAGTCACTTTCGCCCACTTTAGGCAATCATGGCTCTTCTTATGGAGCACCAGTTCCGGCAACTTCCAGCCGACAAACAAGTGGAAACCCGGCCGTTTCTCGAGGCGGTGTCTCACCTTCCTCCTTTCTTCGGTAGGTTCTTCCGTCATCTCTCATTTGAGCTCAGATTTGAGCTTGAACTCTGTCCTGTCATGAAACGGCCTGATGAGTTGGATTTTAAAATTATATTTAGAACAATATTTTTAGATTTGAAAGTTTTCAGTTTTCAATGTAACTTGTTCAGGTCGTCAAAAAGTTATTTTAAAGTAGCTATTTCAATATATTACGCAAAAAATAGCTATTACAAAAATGTCTAATGTTTGTTTCGACATTCATCCCTTTCTTAATCAGTGGAAACAAATTAACAATTAAATGCATGCATTTTGCTATATAGTGTCTTTACAGAATGAGAGTTTAAAAAAATATTCTATTACGTAATTATACACGTGTTGTTACAAAAATCAGTAGTCTGATGTCATCTGATTTTGTGGATATTCCAGCTCCTTTATCAGGGGTGAGATTTTCCACTCCTGATCAAGATATGTGTTCTTCAGAAGTTGCTAGTAAAGTCAGACAAAGCCTAGCTGTCAAGCAGAAGCCATTGTTTGCTATTGAGTACTAATCTTTTTTTGGCTCAAATTTCTTTTCACAAAGAAGGCAACAAACCTATTGCATGCATAATTTAATCTGCTGCCCTCGATTTTGGAAGTTGAAAAAATTGATTAGAATGGTGTTGAGTTGCCCTGCTCTATTCATTGGTGGAACTGAACATCAGAACATCTTTGTCCAAAGCCTCATTTGGTATTAATATGAAAAATGCATTTGAAATGAATTTGCCACTTGAAACGCCAAGCCTGAAGTGTTCACATCAGTGCTCAATGTACTCTTCTATTTTTTTAAGCCATCACTAAAAGGGTAATTTTCTTGATGTAGTTGTGAAAAAAACTGGGTATGACGGCAAGAGAATAAACTAGAATTTCCAGTGACAGCAAAGAACTCCAAAAGTCTGATTTAAAATCTAATTTAAAATTAAAAATAAACTATTTTAGGATTTTGAAGAAAAAAAAATTAAACATGTACGTCTTTTCTAGGTCACTTATCAAATTCACCATGTGCAAAAAAAGAGGAAAAAAAGTTAAAGTTTTGCACAAACTTGTGGTGTCCATTATGCTAAATGCTATATTTTATTTAAAACTCTTTCATTCAAATGATAAAGATAATGATCATTTTGATTAAATTAGAGAATACTAAATAGAAGTATTTTATACGTTTTATGTTTGTTCTTCAAGAAACTCCTGGTGGAGTCCGCAGGTAAATTGATCTGTGAACTAAATGAAAGAATAATAAAGACACTTAACCTCAGTTGATGGACTTTGTATAGCAGGCTGTGGTTGGAGATCATATTTATGATCATGTGATGTCATAATGAGACACTGGTTGTTGTGATTGTCGCTAATTCCCACAGAAAGACAATTAAGCTTTCCAGCTCTTGTTTAGAGTTCGCACTTTATCACAAAAAGCCCTGTGTGGAGTACAAACATAGAAAGAACTGGAGGGAGGGCTGGCATTGTTAGACGTGTGAGTGAATGTGTTTGTGTTTTTTCTCTGTAATTAGAAGGCAGTCATTCACAGTGAAAAAGCTGAAGTGTAAGCAGTGTTTGAGCTTGTTTGTTGAGTTCTCTGTAACCAGAGATGCTCCTTTTGCTATCAGTACAAAATGCTGATGTTGACTCCGGACTTTCCAATGGGCTAAGTATGTTGATTTGAACCCTACACTGTTGAACATATCACTACTATCTTGGGAGATACTATTCAGGTGGTACTCTCACTCAGGACCATAGCGGCGGGGGTATCCGGGGCCTCGGTGCAGGTTGTTGCCGTGGCTTTGTCCCCTGTGAAATCCTCAGTTGAAATCGTGTTCTGGCGCCAGGGAGAGGCTTATGGGGTGGGTCCCCCTCTGTTGAAATTGCGGGGCCATCCTAAGGCCGGGGGCCCCTAGAATAGTCCCCACTTTTTTAACCCCGCTAGCGATGGCCTTGCTCTTACTTCAGGAACACATGCTGTATATCACTTTCTAAGGTTCTGGCATTTTGATTGTATTGGGCTTCGATCGTTGGCCTGTCATACATCTGTTTTCGTGATGGGGCACCAGTGGCAGTCCTGGCTTTCTTGATGCCATTTTTCATTTATCGGTCAATATTGTAATATATATATATTGACCGATATTAGATATTTAATTGTGCATGCTCATTTCCACTATTTTTACATTTTGTTTACCTTTGTCGTCATTTAATTCTTACTAAAAGTTAATCTTTAAAAATTCAAATCATTTAATAACACTGTTAAGTGTAATCTTTAGCTGTAGTGTTTTCAAAGTTGGAATGTTGCACTGTCTAAATGCATTTTTAGCATTTAAATTAGTCAGTTTATTTTTTGTTTTATTTTTAATTGGTTTAGGGAAAATAGTAAAGAATATATATATATATATATATATATATATATATATATATATATATACGGTATATATTAGTACTGTCAAATCAATTAATTGTGATTAATCACATCTAACAAAGGTTTTTGTTTTTATAATATTTGTGTGTGTGTTATGTATATATATATATATATATATATATATATACACATTACACACACACACACACACATATATATTGATATATATATATATATATATATATATATATATATATATATATATACAATGATATATATATGCACATACATTATGTAACAAAAACCTTTATGTTGTATGCGATTAATCACAATTAATCTATTTGACAGCACTGATATTAGTGGACTAATGGACTATAGTGCATTTATTGGTTATCAGCCATAACATGAATTACATGAAAATAATTATCAGCCACATTTTTATATCGATGCATCCCTAGTTGAAGACTAGTAGTAATCAGGTTTTTAATCCAATTAACCTAACTATCAAACTAACTACAGGACTCCAGACTGCGACCAAATGGTCGCATTTTGCGACCAAAATTTGAGAGTGTGCGACTAAATTTTACATCCAGTCGCACATGTGTGACCAGTAAATTTCATCTCGTTCAAAGTGGGCGACAACCGACGTCGCGTCTGCGATGCTTTGTTTACGACATCACGACAAGAAGACTAGCATGTTTAATTTTTTAACGGTCCTCCATGAAGGGTTCCGAGTGAATGAGTGTGTGTGTGCGCGCGAGTGAGTGAATGAGTGTGTGTGTGTGTGTGTGTTGTGTGTGTGTGTGTGTGTGCGCCCGCGCGCAAGTGACGGTGCGTGTCCACTGGCGCGTTGCGAGCGGAGCGGAGCGAGCGTTTTAATTCATT